>NC_080098.1:6748289-7372178 GCF_950005125.1 Chionomys nivalis | reverse complement strand
CAGAAAAGAAGACTGTCTTTCCTTTTGTGTCAGATCAAGTCTTGAAGTAGGGGCATCAGTTGGGTTTGTGATGTGTGGGAGACGCCATCCCTCCCATTACACAGCAGCCAGAGTGGTCCTCAAGCAGTGGCTCAGAGTAGGAACAACTTCTTTGTGCTGTGTTTTTACCTTGACCAGAGTCACCCCCTGCAGCCACATTTCCACAAGTAGGCAACTGAGCCAGAGTCGTCAGATGACTCTTGTGTGGTAGCCCCCTCGATTGTCTCAAATTGCATCTGAAACAGTTAGGTCTCGATGTGTATAGGTTTGCTGACTCCACGCTGCCGGACCAATGCGGATCCCAGAACTATCTTTGACTGGATTTATGTCTAATCATTTCCCTCAATACCCTCCCCACCCCCAGCTAATGAATACTCTTGTTGTGGTCTGGAGTTAGAAAAAAAAAAAAAAAGACATTTTCTCTGCCTCCCCTCAGGTAACTGTGTTCTTTGTTTAAGATTTTTTTAAATTATTTGTGTTGTGGCGGCGGTGGTGGTGGTGGTAGTGTGTGTGTGTGTGTGTGTGTGTGTGTGTGTGTGAATCTACCACATTTGTGCAGATTCCTAAGGAGGCCAGAAGATAGTGTGGGATCCCCTGGAACTAGAATGTGAGCTGCCTGATGTGGGTGCTAGGAACTGAACTCAGGTCCCCTGGAAGAACACCAAGTGTTCAGAACCACTGAGCCAACTGTCTCTTTCAAGGAGAGAAAATTCAAACCTGTCCTCAAATGCTCCCAAGTGGAAGTGCAACCGCTGAGAGGCAGAGGAAGGACGATGAGGAGTTCAGAGCTCTCCTTGGACACAGAGTGAGAATTCCTCTCAACGAAGCAAAATGAATCAAGCGCCATGGAAGGCTCAAGTGCTTCTGGGCGGCCCATGGGAAGGCATTGCTGGCTGTCACAGCTTTAGTACGCAACGCTTCCCACAGCCCCAAATGTCAAAGTCTACCTTCGCAGAAGGAGACAATACTGTGCGGAGTTCTAGAAACGTTAAGAATTGGGTCTGGCATGGATCTCCCTGGGAAGGGGAAACAGAATAGATTTCAGAGTAGACTGGGGGCAGGTGTGGATGCGAGCAGGAGGAATCGGGGGTATGGAGGTTGAGAGTGCTGGGACAGATGACTGGAATTGGGGGGCATTTGGGGTGGTGAGGTAGAAACCTAATGCAGTGGAGACTCAGGAATCCACAACAGTGACCCTCGTGAAAACTCCTCGTAATCGGGGATACTGGCAGGGACCTGCAGAAAGCATTAGATGGAGCATGGGGAATCCTGCAGAAAAAAGGAAGGATTGTAGGAGCCAGAGGAGTCAAGACACTACAAGAAAACAGCCCACAGAATCAACTAACCAGGGCCCAGAAGTGCTCATGGAGGCTGAACCGGCAATCAGGGAGTCTGCATAGGTCTGACCTATGTCTTCTGTATGTATGTTATGGTTTATAGCTTGGGGCTCCTGTAGTACTACTAACAATTGGACCAAGATTGTCTCTGACTGTTTTGCCTGTTTTTGAAACACTTTTACTCATTCTGGGTTGCCTCATCCAGCCTTAATATGAGGGGATGTACCTAGTTTTATAATAACTTGATATGCCATGCTTGGTTGCTATCCCTGGGAGACCTGTCCTTTTCTGAAAAGAACGGAGGAGGAGTGGGTCTGGGAGAAAAGGAATGTTGTGAGGAGGAACTGGGAGGAAAAGAGGAAGGGGAAACTTTGGTTGGGATGTGATATAAGAGAAAAATAAAATCTAAAACAGAAAGAGAGAGAGAGAGAGAGAGAGAAGTTGAGAGAGAAATAAGGGCCAGCTGGAGGAGTAAGTCATTGTGGGGCCACAGGGAATATCTTGTCCCTTGTTCTTTCGGGTCTCTCTGCCTCCTGTCTGATGTGAGGCAGCTTCCTTCAGCATGAACTCTGACCTCCATGACGTTCTGCTTTGACCTCTGTGATGCTCTACTTCCTCAAGACGAGTTCTCTGAAATCATGAGCCAAAAAAAAGAAAAATTTCTTCCTTTTTCAGATCTTCCTTTCAGTTATTTGATCAGAGTAACACAAAGGTGCACTCCCTACCTGCGGTCCTCTAGGAATCTGTCTCTGTCTGTGTCTTTCTGCCCCAGCCCTGTCTTATGTGACCTGTGTTAGGTTCTCCCTGAGCCTCTCCTTGGAGAGTTTTTCAAGCTCCACCCCCAAAGCACTGCAGCTACTAAGGAACACACAGGCCCTGGGATTTAGAAGACCTCAGGACAATGAGACAGATTGACAATGACATAGATTTGGGGATTGGGTCATTCTCTGACTTTTACAAATGTCTATGAAGATTCAGGCCCTTCCTCTCCACCTTCAGAAAGATCTCTCACTACAGCACGCCAAGATATCACCAGCTTGCCTGACCCCAGTTTTACTGTGGAGCTGGGTTCTGTTTATACAAGAGTACATTCCATTCTCGATTTAGTTAGGGACAAACCGGTGAGGAGAATGAACCTGAAGCATAATACAGGCCGCTCGACAAAAGGAAGAGTTTGGGTTCTAGGCCTCTGGCCAAATTCAGTGCATTTTCCTGCAACCACCACCTCGCTTAACAAATTGACCATTAGTATTCATGGTAAACATGTAAAAAAAAAAGAAAAAAAAGACCATTTTGGAAGGCAGTCTGACTTCAGAGATGGTTCTCCATGTTGGTTGTAATGGGCTGAAGACCAAATCATCACCCAAAGCAGAGCCTTGTTTGTTCTGTGTGAGAGGAATAATTGACTAGATAAACATCATTATCACTAAACATAAATAGATGCTTGTCTTGCTGGCAGGCTGGCTCTGTGTGGAGAACTCAAATGGCGTTGTGTGACTAATTCTGCCAGCGACTATGGACAGCCTTATTAGGAAAAGAGAATGAAAGGACAGATTTCAAAGGATCACAGCTACTCTCCCCTCCCCCACCCGCGCAGCAGCAACTCTCTCCAGAAAAGACATTGTTTGTGTGCTGCCCCCCCACTCCCCCCCACCCCCCCGTCCCCGCAGTGAGAGCCGGGGCTCCACCTACACTGTGATTTCTGACCCTGTGCCTGGTTTGAAATAACAGAACCCACATGAGATTCCTTTTGAATAAGCTGATAATGCTCGCAATGATGGGCTGTTTTCACATTTACCTTCTCAGTGTCCATTATGACTGAGCTCTGAAAACAGTGTCGGGCTTAGAGCTGCACCGGGCCACCTCAGCAAAGATCCATTAGCAAAAGTGACCGTCCCAGACCCATGGAGCCCAGGAAACAAAGCAAAGAAAAACTGTTGCCTAGCTCCCTAATATGCAAGGCATTCTTTAAACACACACATACACAACACACATACACACAAAACACACACACTTCTGAAGTCACATTATGTTCACAGAACAATTATAAGGCTAAGCCCTGGGCTGGTGAGATGGTCGGTGAGATGGTCGGTGAGATGGTTGGTGAGATGGTTGGTGAGATAATTGGTGAGATGGTCAGTGAGATGGTTCAGTGGATAAACGTCCTTGCCACTTAAGCACTAAATTTGGTCCCTGAGCTGACAAAAGAGAAAGGAGAGAACTAACTCCTGAACATTGTCTTTTTGAATTCCACATGTGCACATACACATGCACACACACGCACATACACACACGCACACGTGCACACACACATGCACACACACATGCACACACATATGCACACACATACACACACTAACAAATTTTATGTCTTGCCACCCAAGAATAAAAAAAAAAAAAACAAGAAACATCTTCTACAAATCAGTCTGTAACCACCTGCCCAGAAATGAACAGTAACTCGCTGCTGCTAATCTTATGGTCATTCTAATCTCACCAGTCAACCTTCCCAGTATCTGTTCGAGTTGTTGTTCAGTGTATGTGGCCCTGGTGTATGTGTAGAGGCCAGAGGAGCACATCTGTGTCTGCTCCATCTGCCTTTGCCTTACTCTCTTGAAGCAGGGTCTCTCACTCACTAAATCTGGAGTTATGGTGATTGTTAGTCCCAGCAGTCTCTGGTGTCTGCTACCCCTAGTGCTGGAGGTGCAGGCCATTTGAACTCAGGTCACTCTGACCCACCGAGCCTTCTCTACAGCCCAGGGTATTCTTTTTATAGCATCCTGCTGCTGCTCTGTGGCTTTAGTATCTCCTCTTACTTTTTATTCTCTTTGATCATTAAATAAAGGCCGTGCCCACTAGGCCATTTCTACCCTTGATAATCAGTAAGTGAGTTTAAGAGAAATTACTTTGAAAGGAAAGACATTTGATTGACAGAAAAAGGTTTGTTTTGAGTCAGCCAAAACTTTGGAAACACACTTATGAATACAGAAAAATGATGGAGAGTAGCTCTTCCAAGAACCCAGTTCGACCAGCAGAAACCCTAGAAGAGGGACAAAGGTGGGGTTTCACCAGGAAACTCTTAAACCTGGCAGATTAGTATATTGCCTAGAACTGAAACAGAGAAGCTTCATGTAGGGGTGGGGACCCTGGAAATCTCTCTGCCACCTTTTCATTTCCAGTTTCTAGTTAGACTCGTAACAGAATAAAGGAAACTTGCTGTGACAGTGTTAGGGGTTTTTGTTAAAACTCACTTGTCCTGAACAGAGCAGAATTTGAAGAAGTCAAGGGTATGTCTGAGATTATAAGGTTACAAAGCTCTGGCCGTATATGACAGGAGTAAGTCCTGCATGGAAATGTGTTTCACTAAGAGACTTCTAATCAGTGATTCTCAATCATGACCCCTTGGAGTCATTATCAGATACTTACATTGCAATTCATAGCAGTAGCAAATTTGCAGTTATGAAGAAGCAATGAAACAATTTTATGGTCACCATAATTTTTAACGTAAATTTCTGGGGGTCACCACAATGTGAGGGAGTGTATTAAAGAATTACTCTGTTACTTTAGGAAGGTTGAGTCCCACTGCTCTAACCGGTGGACACTCAGTGGAGAATCCCAACAGGGCAGTTAGTGGTGTCCTGTCTGAAATCCTAAATGAAGGCAATTGAAGTTGTATCATTTCACTTCAGAGATAAGGTTAATAGATGATGAGTTATGACTCCCTTCTGCTGTACAGCTGACTTCTGAAGTCCCTAGGGAGGAACCAGTCACAGTTACTGACTCAGCAGAACCTCACTCACAAACCCTCCATCTCTCCTGGCTTAAAGATTCCCTTATCCCCACCAGCAAACCATGTCCATCATGGCTGTAATTCCCTGGGAGTGTGAGTCCCACTTTATTGTCTAATATTCCCTATAACTGCATCAAGACTCATGATAACCACCAAGAACAAGACCAACCTCTAGAGAAATACATTTGTCCCAATAAAATGTGTTAGATAGTGAGCCATTTTATCCAGTGAAATGCATTTAGGAACAAAAACCTTATTTTCCAGAAATTATTTTAATATTTTTTTTAGATTTTGCATATGAAGACATTTTGATTTAGTGATAATTTCTAAAATATACAGGGTCCCTTACCTGTCATCTTATACTTTGAAAAGTCAGCACTGATATTTCCTTTTTGTTGCCAACATCATCTGTCCTTGGAAGGCTCAGTGTCTGTCCTAAGGAGTTTTAACATTAGTCTTCATCATTTCTTAAATACCTTAAAAAAAAATTACAACCTTAAAAACGCCCTGCCTTGCTCTATCTCTATTCCATGGTCAGACTCCTGGTGCACAAAGAGTCCAAACATATGCTTTTATATCAATCTGTGTGTCTAAATATCTCAGGGAGCCTAGGAAGATTCCAGTAACAATCACCCCAAGGTGTTACAGTCGTTCAGTTGTCTCAGGAGCAACTATCATTGAAAAAGTAGGATTTCCCACCAAATCGAGTCCCAGTTCCAACCCTAGGGGATATAAGGTCATCATATAGTAAAGATGGTGATGTTGGCTTAACCAAGTCCCCTTTGGTGACCAGAATCACAGAGCAGAAGGTCAAGAGAGATCCACAACCAATTTGTCTGTTCTTGGTTAGGAAGGAAGGAAGAAGCCAAAACAGATCACACTAGGAACTGGGGCAAAGAAAGAGGTACACAAAAACAAAGGCCTATTCAAAAACAAGGACCAAAAAATTAAACCAAATAAGGCTGAGGGCTTAAAGAAGAACAATGGGTCTCCTCAAGCCCAGAAGATTCCAGTGGATCTTCAGAAACAAGATATATTGGACTTAAGAAGAGAAAAAACTTTTTTATTTTTTTGACTAAGCAAGAAGATCAAGCAGACCTTGGTCTCAAGGGAAACAAACCACAGAACTGTTTCTGACTCATTATCTCTTGGAACAGCCATCAATCTGAAAGAGGAGCGTCATGGGAGTGACACAGCTCCAGAGAATGAAAAGAATGGACAGCACTCAGCAGCTGCCAGCCAGAGGCCAAGTCTCAGGTTTCATGGTGTTGAGTTCGGTTATTGCTAAAGGGATCACGGTCAGCTGTGAGGAGGGGGTGACAGTTATCATCTGCCAGGCAAGATAATTCTCCTGTAGGGGATTTCAAGAAGACTCTTGTTCTGTCTTGGACTCTAGGACTTTACTGATAGGCAGAGATAATACCATCAAACCTGCTCATTGCCTTTAGAGCAGTGGTTCTCAACCCCTGGAGGGGGGGAATGACCCTTTCACAGGGTCACATATCAGGTACCCTGTATATCATATATTTACATTATTATTTATAACAGTAGTAAAATTATAGTCATGAATAATTTAATGGTTTGGGGCCACCATAAGATGAGGAACTATACTAAGTGGTCGCAGCATTAGGAAGGCTGAGAGCCTCTGATCTAGAGGGAAGATTACTTTAGTTCGGATAACTAACCTCCTTTTAAATGGAGCACTTCTAAAGCAAAAGGCATCATAAAAGGGTGGGTATGGAACCTGACCATGCATCAGAATGACCTGTAGGGGAAACCCTACCTCACCAGTCCCAGGTTTGGAAAGTCTGGGTAGAGAACTCTCATTTGGTCCCTACATGATGCCAGAGGCTGCTGTCTAGGGAACATTTTTGAGAACCGCTGTCAGACTCATGGTTGGCTGTTCCACGTGCAACAGAAAAAGGAGCACCTACAAACAGCACACAATGTCTCGTGGAAACCAGCGTCCTGTTCTGACACAGCAGTAAAAGTGTTAGGAGGAGTTAGCACTGGGCAAGTGAGAGAAGCCTGACCTGACGGTGCAGACTCTTCTAGAAGCAGGAGTTGCCTTATTGCCAGCCACTCTAAGAGAAAAGAGCATGTGCAAAAATGTAAAGGAGTGTGAAGCATGCGTCCACAACCTCCCAAGTGCGCACACGGCTAGTATCCAGGGCCAGTAGATAGAGACCATATCCTGGAGGGGCTGTGATCAGTGTGTTATAGGGCCTGGGGCTTGCGAGTTACTGAGCCTCAAGGCCCTGGCGGTAACTTGTTCAGTGTGTCTAAGGACGCAGAACAATTTGTATGAGGAATGGTGTTGAGAATTGGTGTTGAAAAATCATGATCATTTTGGAGGAGCCACACCCATCTCTTCCCTGCTGTAGCCTCAATGTAGGACATGCTTTTGAATGGATGAGTTAGCCAACTACTGAATGAGTCAATGAGCCACATCTGTCTTCTAACATCAAAGCTCATTGGCCTGTGAACTAGGAGACCATATTGGGTCCAACCAGTAAGGCACTCCGAGAGAGGAGAGGGAGTCTCTCCATCTCTTCAAACCTCTGTTTCCTGGGCCTTAAGTTGTAGAGTAGATATTAGTCCACCAGATCTCAGTGATGGCTGCATATTAGGATAACTTGAGGAGTTTTGAAAATGTTGCTCCAGAGTGTGCCAAACTACTACATGAAAGCAGCAGAGAAATTCAGAAGATGGAAGAGCCTGTAAAACTGTGGCAGGATTTCTTCCAGAAATGAATGGGAAGCAGAGAGGAAGGGACCCTTCAGACAGGAAGAGCCTTAGGAAGGTGCTTGCCCAAAAGTATTGTGTGGCTCTCATCAGGATCGTGATTCAGAATCAGCTAACGAACTCATTCTTAAAAATTTATGTTTTCATTAGCATGTATTAACTACACATAATAATGAGTTCCTTATAGCATTTTCAGACATACATATAATATATTTTGATCGTATTCACATGTTATTACCATCTTTTGTCCTCCTACCACCCCACACTGGGTCACCTTCCTCTTCCCAAGTCGTCCGCTTCTATTCTCATGTCTTTGCATATATGAACCAGTTAGTTTTGTTAGAATTGCTTCGAAAAACATGAGCCAGGGTTATTTAGGGGACCACCCGCACCTTCCCATTGACTACACCACTGAAGAAAATGTCTCCCTGTCCTGGAAACAACTGGTCTGATATTTCCTCACTATGGTCTTTTCCCTACTTTTTGAAATAATAATATGTCATTGTATAGTGGAAGTATGTAACCTTCTTTTACATTTTGATTTTACAAAGAATTACAATTAAGAGATTTCATGAATCTCAGAAGAGATTTTGAACTTTAGACTTTTAAACAGGGTAAGATTGCGATAGACTATGGGGACTTTTGAAGTTGGACTGAATGCATTTCTATGTTGCTATGGTTACAAGCCAGGGAGTGGATTGTGGTGGTTTGAATAGGAATGGACCCCGTAGATGCATATGTTTGAATGCTTGGCCCATATAGAGGGGCACTATTAGGGGCTGTGGCCTTGTTGGAGTAGATGTGGCCTTGTCAGAAGAAGTGTGTTGCTGTGGGGATGGTTTTTGAGGTCGCAGGTGCTCACTAGGCCTAATGTCTTACTCCTGTTGCCTGTGGATCGAGATGCAGAACTCTCAGCTCCTACCCCAGCGACAGGTCTGCCTGCATGTGGCCATGCTTCTTGCCATAATGATAATGAACTGAGCCTCCAAACTGTAGGCCAGTCCCAATTAAACGCCTTCCTTTATAAGAGTTGCTGTGGTCACAGTGTCTCTTCGTAGCAAGAGTAACCCTAGCTAAGACAGCATGCAGAGTGCAATCTGATTACTATTACTCTCCCCCTCTATATTTCCCTTCTCTCCTGCCAACTCTCTCTCCTTCCTATAAATCCCTCCAATCCAAATTTTAAAAGGCATTTGAGACTGCACATGGGCAGGTGCAGCTAATTTATTCCGGGGCAGGGTTACCTTTTAGTAGTGTGAGAGAGCATGCACAGCTATGCACACACAAGCAGAGCTCTTGTCCTCTGGAGATACATACTAAAGAACTGGAGTCAAAATGATGTCATACTTGGAGGAGGTTTGTTTTAAAATATTCTTGGCCACCAAAAAGCAAAATATATGGTGGAAAGGGAGATAACACGCTTGAGAAATGGTGATGGTTGAGCTTGAATAGTGGCCATGTGGCTTGACAATGGGGACTGGAGACAGAAACATTAAGAAAGGAGCTGGACCATGAGATTTCAACAATATGGTTGCCTAAACCACACAGTGACATCACCTAACATCCTAGTGTGAACAGTGAAAATTTCACAAGGCCTCACTCTCAGACGAAAAAAGCTACAGGCCATTAATTGCTGCCAAGAGACAAGAACAGTCTTCTCCAGGAGTGAGCCGCATGATGGGTTAATCAGTCCCAAAAGTCAGCTCTAAACACATGTACATACCAGCAATACATGTGTGTAGGTTAGTGTGTCTGCATGTGATACAATAATAACTATAATTAAAGAAGGGGCCATGGAATTGAGAATGGGGAAGACTAAGGAAGAACTGGGGGCAGTGAATGGAGTAGAAATCATGTAAATGCAGTATTCATGTATAAAATTCTCAAAAAAATAGCAAAATAAATATTTCAAAAATTTAAGAAATAGGATAGATTCGTTTTACTTGCTTAAAATAAAACCACAAGAAAATTGGGAATCCTAGCGCAAATTCTTGGCAATGATCAAAAATGTTCTTGTTCGGATTTATCGGCTGAACCAATGTTAGGGTTTAGCAGCAGAGTTCCTTGGCAGGTCTCAGGAGAGAGAGAGAGAGACTGACTATCTTAGAATGTGGACATGGGAGAGAGATAGAGACAGACAGAGAAAGAGAAAAAGACAGTGGGGATAGAGCAAGACCAGGCTTGGAGATGGAGAGAACAAGAGAGAGCAAGAGAGGGACCATTTAAAGGGCTGGCAACTTGTGATGATGTAACTAGATGCAGTAAGCTGAGTCCCTAAGGACAGGCTGTGGGAGTGCCTGATCTTCTACAGCCCTTCTCTTAGCTTGTTCTCATCTTGATGCTGTATAAAGCTCAGAGAACATAAATAAATAAATAAATAAATAAAAATAGATTAAAAATAAATTTAAAAACAAAGAACACCAAATAAAAAACAAATAAATACACTTAAAAGCCGAATAATAAATTAATTAATTAATTAAAAAACCCACCAAATAGTAAATAAAAAATGTGCGTTAGGAGAGATTAACATATGAAGGACCCCAGTCTGCAGAGGAGCCTGGAAGCCCTGTCCTGACCAGGCTTCTATAGCAAACAGAACTTGTGTGGAAGGTCTGGGGGAGCCAAGGAAATACAAACCCAAAAGAGGGAGGCAATACAGGGCCATACAACCTTATGGTTGTGGTTGCACGGTTTAGGGACTCTTTCTGCAGTTCACGATCCCACTTCCATTCTCGGGAGTCCCTTTCCTTTCTTAGTAAACCATTTGTTTCTGTTCCTAACTGTGTGTCTGTGCAGCCTTGGAATACAGAAGCCTGAGGTCTAATACTGTCGGAATTTGAATCTTCAACCCTGCATTCCTAGGCTGCTTCCTCCGTCACTGTGGCCTTTCTCTCTTGGACTCCACGCTTAACTTAGAAGACTTTTCCAGCTCCCCTCCTGGCAGTTTCCAGGATTTTCTGCTTACCTCTGTTGTTGGTTTTGTCCCAGTCTCTAAGAAAATTGTCCTGAAACTTCTTTTGGAGTCTGTGTTTAAATTCTTTTAGAAAATGAGACTAAGGCCCCTCAAAGGGATGCTTGCTTTGCCTGGCCACAGCCACAGGTGTTTCATGGCTTGTTTCTTCATACATGTATGTGACTTTGAAGTGATCTGAAGATATCGTTGCTTGACACGCAGTGGTGAACAGTGTCCTAGATGAGGGAGGGGCAATGGAGTCCTTGTGTAGATGCTCTCAGGTCCCCAGAGGGTTCTAACGCTGCAGCTAGGACTGTGATCAGCTGTGTTGTTGGTGATATCATTGTACAAGAACAATTAGTCAGTGGGGAACATGAAGTCCATATCCTTTCCCTGGGCATTTATAAGGATTGCTAGGGAAGGGGGCAGCTTTTTTTGGACCCTTAGAATCCCAGTGAGTCTATCTTCTTGCACACACATACACACACACACACACAAATTAAACCTGCTATTTTGACACAATTTTGGGCCTACATATACTTGTAAGGACCATTGCAAAGACGCTGCATATAATCATTACCTAGTTTTTCCCAGTGGTTTATATCTTACCCAACTGTAGCCCTGGGTATCCTCACTGGGAATGTTAGTAGTGATAAAGTCAAAGTGTAGAACATGGGACCTGGAAAGATGATCCAGTGGCTGAGTGTTTTCTGCTTCTGGGGGACCTCAGTTCAGTCCCCAGCATCCACGTTGGGTACCCATAACCATCTGTAGCTCCAGTTCCAAGTGATCTGATGTCCTTTTACAGCCTCCACAGGTACATAAATTAAAAAACAATAATCAAATAAATGCATATTAAAGAGGAGGCAGAAGAGCTTCATCTTCACATGAAAGCCTCTTGTTGATCTTTTCCAGCCACACCTACTTCCGGTCCCTGTACCCACTAAGCTCCATCAACTGCTACTGTGTCTCTTCATTCCTGTAGTTTTGTCTTTTATAGTCATGTTTGTATAACTATAGTTATAAAGCATGAAACGTTCAAAATTGCTTTCCTTCATTCACAAAGTTCTCTATATATCCTTCCAGAGTATTGTAAGTACCAAAAATTTGACACTTTTTAATTGCCACATAATATTCCACAATACGGATTCACGGGTTGGCTTAGCCATTTCCTTGTTGAAGGATATATACTTGCATTGGGCATCCATTATTCCCTTTTTCTAGATTCTTAGCATGTGAGCTTAGACGAATGATCTGAGGTGTTCACTTTCAAGGGTAAATCTTAGTTTTAAAGTATTCCCTTTACATGCTGCTTTAATGCATTACCAGTCACAAATGCTGAGTTTTCATTTCATTCGGTTTGATGCCTTCTTAAATTTCTTCTTCAGCGTCTGCATTATTTAGAACTGTGCTGGGTAGATTCCAGGTCTCAGAGTCTGTCCTGTTGTGTTACTTAGTGATTCCTGATTTTATCTTCTGGCTGAAGAATGCATTCTGTGGGGCTTTAACTCTTTTTTTGTTTGTTTGTTTTTGTTTTGTTTTGTTTTTTGTTTTTTGAGGCAGAGTTTCTCTGTAGCTTTGGAGCCTGTCCTGGAACTTGCTCTTGTAGACCAGGATGGCCTTGAACTCACAGAGATCCACCTACCTCTGTCTCCCAGGCGCTGGGATTAAAGGCACGTGCCACCACCGCCCTGTGGGTCTTTAATTCTTTTAAGTATGCTGAGATTTGTTCCATGGCTGGAATATGGCTTCCCTTTAGGGATGCTCCATAGCCACTTGAAAAGACCTGGTAATGTGCCGCTGGCTGCACAGGTCTAGACGCCTACTGGACGCTCAGTCAGGACCCTTGGCCTCTTGTCAGCCCTCGCTGATATTTTCTCTAGCTGGCCTGACTGTTGTTCAAGAAGGCGCTGATGTGAATTTCTGTCTTTTCTTCTGTTAGATGGTGCTCGCTGATTCTCAAACTTTGCTGTTTTGAACATGCCCACACCAGACTGCCACCGCTCCCTGGTGGATGCAAGCTTTCAATTTAATTTGCTTTGCCTCAAAGTCGGTTTTGTCTAATATTGGTATGGCTACATCTTCCTCTGTCTCTCTCCTCTCCCTTCTTCTCTACCCTCCTCCTCATCTTCGCCACCATCACCATCTCTCTTTATATCTCCATCTCTCTGCACTATCTAACTCAGGGTAACCTCAAAATCAAGATCTTTTCAATTTAGCTTCCTAAGTGCTGGAGTTACAGGTATGAACCACACCTGACTTCTTTTGTATCCCTTCTAATCTGTCTGTATCATTTTATTTAAGGCGACTTTTGGTTTGTCTTTGTGAGTGCTGTTTGTGTGTATTTGTGCATGTGGGTGTACAAGTGTGTGGAAGTCAGAGGTCAACCTCAAATGTCTTCCTCAATTGATCACCTCCTTGGATTTTTAGACAGGGTCTCTCACTGAACCCAGGGTTCCCAGATTCAGCCAGACTGGTTGGCTAATGAGTTCCCACCTGTCCCTACCTCCCCAGAAATGAGATTAGAGACTCACGCTGCTACAGTCAGCTTTTGCCATGGTTGCTGGGGATCCGACCTCAGGTTCTTTTGCTTGCTTTTTGCTGACTGAGCCATCTCCCTCCCCCTAATGTGACTTTCTTGGAGACAGCATATAGCTGGAGCATGTTGTGTCCACCCTGCCAATCTCTGCCTCTAGATTACTGTATGCAGTCCATTAGCACTCAGTATAATACTGACACATTAAAAGCAAGTCATCAATTTTATTTTATTGATCTTTCTGCCTTTCCTTTCATCCTATGAGCCACTTTAACATTTTCTAGGATAACATTTTGGGGTGAGTTCTGTTTAATGTTTTGGGGTGTATCTCTTCTATAGTTTTTTTAGTAGTTGCACTAAACAACATCTTACTTATGCACTATATTTATATAAAAAAACAGCACATTCTTCTCGTGTTGCCAGTTGGAACGGTACATAGAACCTCGTCTTCCTTTAAACCCTTTACCTGCTGTAACACCTGATTATGTGTTACCCCCTCGGTACAGTTCGCACGCCACGCACAAGTCGGGAAAAGGCCTGGAGATTGAAAGAACACACAAAGAGACCTGGGTCATTCGAAAGGAAATCGGCCGAATGCCATTTATTCAACCTTGGGGAAATCCTTATAGACCTCGCTACTGCACAAGGATTCCCGGCCAGGCAGGTGGGAAATTACCACACCAAAGATGGAGTCAACAATGCCCTATAGCTAATCACCAGACGGGGCAGAGGGAGCACAGAACAAACAGAATGTTTTAGCTGGCTGACCAGAAACTGTCCTCAAGATGAACCCCAAGAACAAGGGGTAGACCCGGGCCCTACAACCTGCCTAGTTTATAACTATCTAAATCATATCCTTGATGTACATTTATAGTCACATCAACAAGAACAAATGCATTTTTTGCTTCAATCACTGAACATAATTTTAAAAACTTAAGAGAAGGAAAATGTACTTTTTACTCATGTATGTTCCTCTCTCCCTCTCCCTTCCTCTCTCTTTCCTCTTTTTTTTTAACCACTTGCTTTGTCCTTTTTTCATGTTTCATGTTTGTTTTCTTTTTGTTCTTGTGATTTTTTTTTTCTGTCCCATGATCTTCTTTAGCTATTCTGCCTAAGCATCCCTAGTGGGGACAATTTTTCTTAGCTTTCCTTCATCTGAAGATTATTTTTTTTCATTCCTGAAGCAGATTTCTGCTGGATATGAGGATTATGCTTGGATAATTCTGGGCATTTTTGTTTGTTTATTTTGTTTTGTTTTATTGAGGCAGAGTTTCTCTGTGTAACCCTGGTTGTCCTGGAATTTGCTCTGTAGACCAGGCGGACCTCAAACTCAAAGATCTGCCTCTACCTCCAGAGTGCTGGCATTAAAGACCTCTGCTGTCATTGCCCAGCTAATGCTGGGTATTTTTAAATTCTTTATTTATTTTTATTTTATGTGTGTAAATGCTGACCTGCATGTATGTCTACACATCATGTGAGTGCCTGGTGCCCTTGGAGACCAGAAGATGCCCTAGAATTGGAGTTATGGGTGGCTGTGAGTCACCTGGCATGGGTGCTGAGGACCTAACCTGGGCTGTCTGGAACAACAGCATATGCTCTTAAGGGCTGAGTCATCTCTCCAGCCCCCGCTGGGTTTTTAGCTTTGGCTTTTCAAGAGTGAGCCATTTTCTTCTGGTCCCAGCAGTCTCCTATGAGAAGTCACGGTCAGGGCCAGGAGGTGATGATACACACCTTTAATTCCAACACTCAGGAGGCAGAGGCAGGCAGATCTCTATGAGTTAGAGGCCAACCCGATCTACAGAACTAGTGCCAGGACAGTCTCCAAAGCTACACAGAGAAACCCTGTCCCTAAAAAAAAACAAATAAAAAGTCACAGTTGTTAGTTAGAATTATCTTCCAAATGCAAGCTGGTGTTTCTCTGTTACTGCTGTTAAGAACGTCCCAGTGTTATATTTAGGAAGTAGTCTCTTGTACCCATCTGTTCAAGGCTACTTCCCACTTTCTCTTCTATGAGGTTCAGTGTGGATGGACTTATGTTGAGGTCTTTGATTCATTTGGATTTGAGTTTTGTGCACGGGCATAGATATGGATCTGTTTTCATTCTTCCACTTGTTGACGTCCATATTGATATGCCAGAACCATTTGTTGAAGATGCTTTCTTTTTCCATTGTATAATTTTAGTTTCTTTGTCAAAAAGCAGTGTTTATAGGTGTGTGGATTAATATCAAGGTCTTCAATTAGATTCCATTGGTCCATCTGTCTGTTTTTGTGCAAATATCAAGCTGTTCTCATTACTACTATAGCTTTATAGTAGAGCTTGAAGTCATGGATGGTGGTGTCTCCAGAAGTTTTTTATTGTACAGGATTATTTTGGCTATCCTAGGCTTTTTGTTTTTCCATATGAAATTGAGTATTGTTCTTTAGAGGTCTGTGAAGAATTGTGTTAGGATTTGGATGGAGATTGCTTGAATCTGTAGATTGCTTTTGGTAAGATTGCCATTTTTATTATGTTAACCCGACCTATCCAAGAGCATGGGAGATATATCCATTTTCTGGTATCTTTTTCAATTTGTTTCTTCAAAGGCTTAAAATTCTTGTCTTACAGGTTTTTCATTTCTTTGGTTAGCATTACTTCAAGATGTTTTGTGTTATTTTTGGTTATTGTGAAGGATGATATTTCTCTGATATCTTTCTCAGCCCTTTCATCATTTGTTTATAGGAGGGCTTCTGATTTTTTTGAGTTGACCTTGTATCCTGCCACATTACTGAAGGTGTTTATTAGCTGTAGAAGTTCTCTGGTAGAATTTTTTGGGTCACTTATGTAAACTGTCATGCTGTCTGCAAATAGCAAAAGTTTGACTTCTTTTCCAATTTGTATTCTCTTGATCTCTTTTGCTTATTGCTCTAGCTAGAACCTCAAGTACTATATTGAATAGATATGGAGAGAGTGGACAGCCTTGTCTTGTTCCTGATTTCAGTCGATTCACTTTGAGTTCCTCTCCATTTAGTTTGATGTTGGCTGTTGGATTCCTATGTATTGCTTTTATTATGTTTAGATACATTCTTTGTATCTCTGATCTCTCCAAGACCTTTATCGTGAAGGGATGTTGAATTTTGTTGAAGGTTTTATCAGCATTTAATAAGATGATAATATAGTTTTTTTCTTTATTTCTTTATTTATATAGAGGGTTATCTTGAGTGAGGGAGCCATTATGGGGCTAGCAAGAAATCTGGCACTAGGGAAATTCCCAGGAATCCACAAGGATGACCCCAGCTAAGACTCTAAATAATAGAGGAGAGGAGATCTAAACTGGCCTTCCCCTGCTGTAATCAGATTGATGACTACCTTAATTGTCATAATAGAACCTTCATCCAACAACTGATGAAAGCAGATACAGAGATCCACAGCTAAGCACTGGACTAATCTCCCAGAGTTCAGTCGAAGAGAGGGAGGAGCAATAATATGAGAAAAGGGGTCTGTGGATACCCACAGAAACAGTTGACCTGGATGAGCTAGTGGGAACTCTGAACTGACAGTGGGGAACCCGCATGTGACCAAACTAGGTCCTCTGAATGTGGGTGACAACTGTGTGGCCTAAGCAGTCTGTGGGATAACTGGCAGTGGGGCCAGGATTTATCCCTAGTGCTTGAATTGGCTCTTTGAAGCCCATTCTCTTTGGAGACATACCTTGTTCAGCCTAGATATAGGAGGGAGGACCTTGGGCCTGTCTCAAAGTGATGTGCCAGACTTTGTTGCCTCCCAAGGGAAGCCTTACCCTCTCTGAGGAATGGAAGAGGAAAGGGATGGCAGGAGCGGGAAGGAGTTGAAACTGGGATTGGTATGTAAATTGAGAAAAGGTTGTTTTAAAATAAATAAACAAATAAAAACAGAAAGGAGAGAGAGGTGGGAGACAGAGAGAGAGAGAACTTTGCACGGCTTTCAATTCTCAGAGGTTTAATTGTGACGAGTCTGCGGGATCTTGCCTAGGGGGGCATCTCAATAGTCTACCCAGCCTCTTTGTTCTGCAGTTTTATGTCTACTGTCAAATGTGGAGCAGTTTTTAAACCATCATCCTCTACTACATCCTCAATCCTTTTGTGATGTGTTAGGTCTTTGTTTCAGCCCCACATGTCTAGGGTTCTGACAATGCTTTCAGAGTATGTTCTTCTGTTGTTCATTTTGCAGTTTCTGCTGTTCCACCTTCAAGTCCACCAGTTCCCTCCTCATTTCCATGCATTCTACCACTGAACCTACTCACAATTTTTTAAATATTTAGTTATTGCATGCTTCAATTATAAGGTTAAGTTTTGCCATTTTTTTCTTTATATTTTCTGTTTCCTTGCTGAAAGTTTGATATTCCTTTGCTGGTTTCCTTATTTTGTTTTGTCTTATGTTTTGCTTGATTCTAGTAAGCCTGTGATTACTGTTGAGACATTTAAGGCTACTGGGTCCTTTTTGTCGTCTATCCAGTGCCTGAGACCAAAACTAAGGCCTCATGACTACTGGGCAAGGACTCTGCCACCAGGCTGCATACCTGGCCCCTCACATGACTGCTTAAAACCCCTGCCGGGTGATTCAGCAGCCCTGCTATTGTTCACGCTGCTCACCTACTGGTTCAGTCTTCATTCAGTTTATGACATGCCTCATTCTGAGTGTAACAAGTGACTTCTTACTAAATGTGGGTTAAGGGAGTAATACCTATCTGTGCCCGCTGACTCTGTGACAGCCTTGGGACTGGAGGATTCCCCCCTCACTCCTGACTGGGGCTCCTCATGGGATTGGTTCTCTCTGCTCTGGACTGTGGATGCAATCTGAATAGTCGTTTCTCTTCTTGCCATTTTGACTTTCCTCCAATGACAGACTGTGACCTAGAACCCACTCCCTATGACACACCTCCTCCAACAAGGCCACACCCCCTAATCCTTCCCAAATAGTTTCATCAACTGGGTACCAGGCATTTAAATATGAACCTTCAGGAACCAGTCTCATTCAAACCAGCAGTGTTCAAGTGAACATGTGGGAGAAATCAGGAAAAATAGGTTTTCCAGCAATATATAACATTTTTAATGACTATACTAATTCTTTGGTGTGTAGGTTTTTGTTTATATGTATGTCTGTGTACTGTGTACAAACCTGGTGCCAGTGGAGGTCAGAAGAGAGCATCAGATTTTCTGGAACTGAAACTACAGATAGTTGTAACTGAGCTTGAGTCCTCTGGAAAAGCAACAAGTGCTCATAACTGAGAGTCATCTCTCCAGTCCAAAATATTATATATAGTGTTTTATACAGGTAAAATAATGCAGATGAATACATGTATATGTACATGTTGGTATGTTATTAAGAACAGTTCTTGATTGGTTAACTTTTATTATTGTTGTTATTATTTTATGTTGATGTCGTGTCCTGAAGATTGAACCCAGAGCCGTGTACATGCTAGGCAAGCACTCTCCTGCTGAGCAGCAGCCCAGATCTGATAAACTGGTCGATATCCAACAGTGAATTGGTGGTGTTTTCCTATCTGTGGGCTCTCAGTTACATTAGATAAAAGTAACAGGCTCTAGTGTGCTATTACTATGCAGTTGGGTGACTTTAGATAAAGTTATTTCTACGTCTTCAAAACATTAAAAGAAAGTCTGGGTTTTTCCACCATAAACAAAGGCTAAAGATACTGGGCATGATGGCATAGGCCTCTAAAGATACTGGGCATGATGGCATAGGCCTCTAAAGATACTGGGCATGACGGCACAGGCCTCTAAAGATAGATACTGGGCATGACGGCATAGGCCTCTAAAGATACTGGGCATGACGGCACAGGCCTCTAAAGATAGATACTGGGCATGACGGCCTAGGCCTCTAATCCCAGGGAGACAGAAGTAGGTAGATCTCTATGAATTCAAGGCCAGCCTGATCTCCATAGCAACTTCCAGGCCAGCTTGGACAGTATAATAAGATTCTGTCTCCAAAAACAGAGTCAAAGCAGATCAGGAAATAGACATTTATACAATGTGCACCCATTAAAATGATTGTGTTTTCTATATCAACTAAAAAGAATTAAAATTAGGGCCAGCAGATTGGCTCAGTGAGTAAAGGCATCTGCTGCCATGCTTGAAGAGCTCAGTTCAGTCTCCATGACCCACATGACAGAGAGAACCAACTCTTCAAATTGTCTTCTGACCACCACACTCATGCCTTGATATGTGTACGCCCGTACATAAAATAAATTAATAAATAAATGTAAAAATGTTTTTAAAAGACTGATTTGACTTTAAATAAAAGGCTTATTCTCCTTAGCAAAAACCTCTTCATTGGATGACCTGAGTTTGGCCTTATAGGACTCTGCAGTGTCTCTGTTCTCCAGTCTATGGGTAACTAAATCTTGATCTTGTGATCTAGTTAACCCAGCTGGCAATTGTTGTTACTTAAAAACCGCCTTCCCTCTGCTGTGATGTTTCCTGCCTAACTGCCACATGTCACCATGAGGAGAGGCACAGTCTTGCAGCAGCAAGCCTGGGAAGCTGACGACTCAGGAAACTAAAATAAACACTCTTCCCAGCCCAGGCTCCCACAGCTGCAGAGCTCGGGGCCCAGTCCTGTGTTTGCCTTTGTTCTTCTCCCACAATCTTTCTCACTCTCCTGTGCAGCGTGATCCAGTCACCACCTTATTTTCTGCTATTTTAATGAATGTTGGTTGTCTGGAGGAAGCTTCCCCGCAGCTGACTCGTTCAAAAGGAACTGCAGCAGGCACACACAGAGCTGGGGCTTCGACCATGCGACAGGATGAGCCATTAAAACAGGAACTAGGATGGCACCAGGTAAGCCCTGCGTCTCGATGCTCCCCCGGGGGAACATGTGGAAGTCTGAGAGTCTTCTGTCACATTTTCTCCACATGTCCTCTTTCCTTTGGCAGCCTTCCAACAGGCTTTTGGGAAATGAGGGATATGAAGCCCAGACTTCAGACTGTTACAGAGGAGATGAGAGACCCTGAGATCCAAAGGACTCCACACAGAGTCATCCCCTGTCCCGTAGGCTTTGCCAACTTTATTAATTCCTTGTGAGGATCTCAGATTGTCCCAGCATGCAATCTGGTGGTCCAGAGGTGAGCAGCAGGGGCCGTGGTTCTATCTACAACATACAACATAAATAAATTCTGGTCCAAAATGGAAAGCAAGCTAAGGAAGAATAAAGGACTGCAGCTGTGATCGCCTACCTGCTGAACAACAGCTGGATCTTGCTCTTGAGGGCCTGTGCCTCAGAGCTGGGGATGATGATGAGAGATATGCTGGTCTCTGTGCAGAGGAATCCAGTTCTCAGAGCTGAGTGACCAGCGCTTGGGCCTTGGATCCTCGTTGTTCTTTTGGCTTTAAAAACTGGTGCAACTTGCTGTTGATTCAATGAGATGAAAACTTCTTTAATATAATATTGTTGGGTGGGGCAATGAGGTTATGGAAATAATATCCTACCTGAGACTTGCTTTAGAATATTACAGAGGAGAATGCAAAGAGGAGAAAGCGGGAATGGGAGAGCGCAAACAAAGCAGGTTTGGAATGGTGTTTCCGGATGCTGAGGACAGTGTTGAGCCTGGGCAACACTACAGGCTGTTCCTCACCTGTGTGTTTCCAGATGCTGAGGACAGTGTTGAGCCTGGGCAACACTACAGGCTGTTCTTCACCTGTGTGTTTCCAGATGTTGAGGACAGTGCTGAGCCTGAGCAACACTACAGGCTGTTCCTCACCTGTGTGTTTCCAGATGCTGAGGGCAGTGCTGAGCCTGGGCAATACTACAGGCCATCCCTCACCCGTGTGTTTCCACATGTTGAAGGATGGTGCTGAGCCTGGGCAACACTACAGGCTGTTCCTCACCCCTGTGTTTCCAGATGCTGGAAGATGGTGCTGAGCCTGGGCAACACTACAGGCCATTCCTCACTCATGTGTTTCCAGATGCTGGAAGACGGTGCTGAGCCTGGAAGATGCTACAGACTGTTCCTCACCCGTGTGTTTTGTTTTTATATCTGAAATTTTCAGTAATTAAAAATGAAAAGAAGGGCTGAAAATGTCACTCAGTGGAGGATCACTTCCCCGATACACAACTACAGCAACAGAAAAATAGATGGAGTAATGTCCACCTTGCATCCCAGTATGATCAGCATCACAATGGATAGATGTGCCATTGGCAAACAGTGTCTTGCTTCGGAAGAGGTCGTTGCTGGTTCCGTATGCTGCTGGAGTACATATCTCTTCCTGGCTGGATTTCTTTGTCAAAGTTATGATGATTCTGCCAGCAAACTTCTGTGGAGTCCCCCTAACCACCATTATCTCCAGATGAAAGAACCACCAAGAGCCTTTCATGTCACAGAAAATTGGGGTGAGAAGACAGTCACAGCTGAGTTTTAAAGGCCTGCCCCTCTTTTTCTGGTGTAGATGTTTCTCTGCCACAAGTTCACAGCTCCTCCATTTCCCCTTAGTTCTCCTGCATCTCCTCCCTGAAGAAGATGCTTTAAATTTTCTATCTCTCCTGGCTCTTCTTTGCCATAATCGAAAGAGAGAGAGAGAGAGAGAGAGAGAGAGAGAGAGAGAGAGAGAGAGAGAGAGAGAGAGAGAGAAGGGTGGACAAAAAAGAGTTGGAGGACACAGACAGTTGAGTGAGAACAGGGCCATCCATCTGGAAGGTGAAGGCTCCTGGGCTGGGATGGACCGGTGGAAGGTGGGTGAACATCATTGTCCATGAGTTGTAGAACAGCACATGCTGGGTGCTAGATCTGGAAAGAGATACGAACTGATTGCCTTTCCTAAACAATTGATACCTTCCCATAGTCATTTTATGAGTCCCCACTTATAAAGAGGGTTCTCTTCAACCAGACAATGTTTAAATCAACTCTGTTCACTGTAAAAAGCAGTGGATTTTATTTGACATGCTCATGCATGCGTTGAACTCACTCTTATCAGCTTCACCCCTGCTTTGGTTCTTAGCTTGTCTGCTCTCCCACCTCCCCTTTCTCTTTTCAACTAGTTCCCTTCTAAGGAATCTTTAACCAAAGGTCATTAACAAGAGAAAAATCATTCTACCACTGATACAAAGCAAGAATTTCCTGTCTGGTGTGTGCAGGAACTAAGGGCACAGATTTTTTTCTGCAAAAAAAGAAAGTGTTTATTGTAGGTCCACAGACAAATAGGCAAGAGGTAGTTTTTCTCTCTCAAGGATGATAAAAGAGGGATTTAAGGGATTTGGCACAGACAAAGCTAACCGAAGGAGAACTCCGGCTGCTACCCAGGTCCACAGGGGACTTGTGGGTGCATTATTTTGGGGGAGTGCCTACAACTGTAGACAGCAACCTCATGTCCAACCTAGGACCACGAGGCTCTGTCCTCATTCTTCAGGTTTCACTTGTGTTGAACATCTTGCTTCTACTGAAGCGGAAGGTCATTGCAGGTCTAGGGGTTCTGCTCTGGTGTACATCTTGCTTCTACTGAAGCAGAAGGTCATTACAGGTCTAGGGGTTCTGCTCCGGTGTCCTGAAGAGCAGCCTGCACAACACTCTTCACAGACTGCTAGTTGCTGTTCTCTCCTTTGGGTCAGAACCACACAAGGGCCCAGGAGGATTTACAAGAAAGAAAAATGATGTTTTCCCTCAACAGTAATCAGAAACGGACAGACTAGTTCCCCTACTCTCCCTGTGGGGTTTTTACAGGATGGAGGATATTTTCAAACATTCAGGGTTTTTTGTTCTTTTTGTTGTTGTTATTTCACTAACAGGAAGCCCTGTTTGTTTCCTAGGTCCAGTCTGGAGCCTGTCACCCTGTTTCCTGTGTTTATTTTGGAGCACTGAGTGCTTCTCCTTCCGATGAGTGCTTTGTTCTGTGTCCCGGAGTCTACTCTGTTGTATTAGTAATTTGGGTTTATGGTATATGCACTTTATAAAAGACCACTAACCAAACTCATTAGAAGTGTGAAGATTTCCTATGAAAGACAGCTCTCCCCTAGGGGATCGCATTGTGACCTACTTCTGATTGCACGGTGAGGTCTAGTGTGCTCATAACGGCTGTCTTTCCTTCCTGCTTCCACAGCTCTGTCCATGTCGACGCCACCACAGTTTATACCTCCCTGCGTCTCCACTGGAATTTGCGTCTTCCACCTGCGACTCACTCCGGGCATCCCAGTTGCTTTCCCAATTATGTGGTAAAACCCCATGACCAAGACAACTTTACAGAAGAAAGGATTTATTTGGCTTACAGTTCCTGAAAAATAGTAGCCCATGAGGCAGAATAGATGTAGCTGGTGGCAAGTGGCTGAACCAACATTACAGAGCTCACATCTTCCACAAACAGGAAGCAGAGAGAGTCCATTCAAGATGACAATAGTCTTTTGAAACCTCAAAGCACAACCTCAATGGCATTCTTCCTCCAGCAAGGCCACACTCCTAGTCCTCTCCAAATAGTCACCATCGAGGATCAAGTATAGCAATGCCCAAGACTTTCGTAGGCACCTCAGACCACCACACCACCCTCATACTGTGCAGTACCAGGTGCTCACGCTCTGTTCCAGACCCTGTGTGCTCTACCATGCTGCTCCGCAGTGGCGCCCTCGGGTAGTCTTCTGCCGCTGTGATAAATGTCAGTACCCGAGCTAAAGCAACTGAAAAGGAGGAAAAGCTTGATTTGGGTTCGTGCTTTCAGTCAGCGTTGACTTGGCCCTGCTACTCCGGGCTTGTATGGGATGGTACATCATGACGGAAAACGGAGGAAGCTTCTAGAAGCAAATGAGTGGGATGCCAGTGCACCCTTCCAAGGCATTGCCTGGTGACCTCCTGAAGGTACCCTACATACAGTGCCGCAAGCTGGGGCACAAGCCTGCAATGCATTGGCCTTTTTAGCACATGTGTTGTACGAGTGCTTCAGCATCCAGTGGCTTCCCCTGGGCCCTCCTGTCTCTCACTTGATCTTTATGCCACTCATCCCTTACCTCTTGAATCAGTCACGGCTACTGCTTCTCCTCCTGTCTTTTAAAACTTATTTTTGCTGCTTTTACTAAACCCATGTGCTTTTTCCTGCTCAAGATCAGTTGACATCACCACTAAGGGACATCTTTGTGCTTGGGCCCAACCTGCCTTCCCGAGCTCCTCTCTTCTTTCCACCCATCTTAGTCTAGCTTCTGTGGTTGTGATGGAACACAACAGCAGCTTAGAAGAGAAAGGGTTGGCTAAGGCAGGGAAGTCAAAGGCACAGTCTGCTATGGCAGGGAAGTCAGGTGGGGGAAGCTTAAGCCACTGGTTGCACTTGGAAATGTATTCAGAGCTGGAAACATTGATCTCTGAACACAATCCCTGTGCTAAGTTTACTTCTTCCCTTTTACACAATACAGGATTCCAGCTACAGGATGGTGCCACCCACAGTGAGCTGGTCTCCCCACCTCCTTGACTTTTGTAAATGAAGATAGCCCTCTCTGGGCATGCCCAGAGGGCACCCCTAGCCAAGGTGATTCCTCTCAGGTATGCTGGGAGGCTGTCTTCTGCCTGATTCTGGACCTTGTCAAGCTGACAATGAACACTATCACATCACTCCAGGCACTGGCTGAACCTGAAGTCTGGGATGTCGTCTAAGCAGTGTGTGTTTCCTGATTTCTGCTTTGTACACCTTCACTGTTCCTGTCCCTGGCATGTGTGGTTTCTTCTCACTTTGTCCCTTATATGGAAAATTGTATTAAACAAGCACCAGGACTTTATCCTATCTCATGTTCTTCATTTACTCACAAAAATAGTTAGTGGGCGTCTCCTACACACTGGGCATAGCTACTGGTGTGCACGCTCTAATGACAGAAGACAAGCAAGTGATGTGTTTGATGGTGATTATTTTTCATGTTGTGTACTAATATAAAGCAGACACAAACAAATGCCAAATGGGGAAAGCAAAACATCTTCATTATACCTCCCCTTTCAAAACCGTGAGGGCAAAACTTCTCCTCCCCTTTCAGAACTGTAAGGACAATAAGTGCATTCTTCAGGTTTGGACCAGTTTTCTGTGACTGCCATAAAAAACAAAGAAAAGGGGAAAAAATGAATGACTTGAAGAAACAGAAATTTCTAGAAACCAGAAATGTAAAAATCAAAATGTCAGTAGGACCTTGTTCTCTCTGAAGGCTGCATGGGGATTTTTTTTTCCATCTTTCTGATAGCTCCAAATGACCTTTGCTTTACTTGTGACTTCAATCATCACATCAGTTTCTTTCCTTCATATTTTGCTGTGGCCTCCCCCCTTTTATAGGTGTCTGAGGTCTTGGAATTAGAGAAGGATCCAAGTCCAGGGTGGCTCTATCACAGAATTCTAAACACTTTCAAATATTTTCTTTGCAGACAATATCAGATCCAAAGGCTCCAGGTGAGCACGAACTTGGATAGGAACACACTATGTAGCCCATTGCGCTCCCCTGCAATGAACAGACATTGGCAAATGTTGGATTAGAAACATATAAAGAGTAACAATGCTCTCTCGAAGTGAAGGACTGCCTGTGTCTTTTCTCTTGGTTCCTCTTGTAGTTTGGATGTGAAGTAGCCCTCAAAATGGTACATGTGATGAAGGTTCCGTCCCCATATGGCGATCATAAGAGACTGGATCTAACCATAATGTGAGTTCGAAATATTATTGGCAAGGGTGGGAAGTAGCAGAAAGAAGGGCACTGGGCCATTTCTTAGAAACATATGCCATTGTACAAGTCCCTTCCTGTCACTCTTTTTCCTGGCTGCCATGAGGAAATAGCTCGACTCCCACACACTTCCACCTTGATGCTTTGCTCACAGCATAGAAAGACAGAAACTGAACCAAACAAATCCTTCCTCCTTTTCTCAAGCGTTTGTTAGCACAACCATGAGTCTCATACACTGCCCTAACATCTCAATCAACCATCTAGGGCTGGCGCTCAAGAGACACCCCAAACCAGGACAGCCCGTGGGCTGTATACTATTTCCTCAGTCTTTTGTGGGAAGGGGAACAGGCCTGACTCAACAGCAAGGGGGCAGGTGGGGCTCAGCAGCTGTCTCCACACAGGCTCTGGGTCCTCTGCTCTGCTTTGGTTTTGTTGTCTTGCCATCCCCAGAACTGACTCGCCATCTGTCATGGCAGTCCCTTCAGAGCCAATGAAGTCTTGGCAATGTCACAGTCCTGACTCCTTGACTTTTGGTCTGTGTGCTTGAGCTCTTGATTTTGATTCTCCTAGAAGAGTAAACACAGCTATATAATAACCACTAATTAACTACATAACTGATTAAACAATAGCTAAATAGCCTAATAGTAACTGAACCCCAAAGGTTCTACCTCCAGCATCTTGAGCAAACATGAGGACGAGAAACTAGAAACACTCTCATTTTGTGCGTGGAAAACACACCAAGGTTTAGCTAGGATTTCACTCTGCTGTTTCATCGCTGACTCCCTGCAAGGCTGCAATGTCCACTGAATCACAGATCATAGTCACTCATCAGAGGAACTGTGTATATTTAAAATCATTTGCTTGCTTCATTTCTTTATATTGGAGTTTGAATTCTACATCTCTTTCCACCCCAATTTGGCTCATGAAAGTGTATACAAGAATCCTACTTGTTTCTGAGCCTTCTCTTACTTAATTGGTAACTTTTATACTGTTTTTGAGTTTTTTAAAAAATATAAACACAATTTAAATGGTAAGAATCCAAGGAGCTGCACAGATAGTCTCACAAAATCACAGAAGAGGATAAAGTCAAGACCCAAGTCAGCAAAGAGCAGGGCAGACCAAGAGAGTGACATATCGAGGTCAGGCCACAACAACCGGAAACAATAATCGGCCAGGAAGAACCCTCGCTTAGGTAAAAATCAGGGGGAGTGACTATTAAGAACAAGACTTGCGTTCATGACAGATACAGGGCACAAGCCTGAGAGATGGAGGAGTTCACCTCTCCCCTGCTTGAGAAAGTTCATGGAAAGCTATGCTGAAAGCCATCTGTCCCTGCTGCGCGCTGGCGACTCCCCTGCGCACCAGCTTTCCCAGCAGGCATTGCTGATGCTCTCTGCAGTCTCTCAGCATCGTATTTAGAAAAACAACTGTTTATGGTACAATAAGGTAAATGATCCTGAACGAGGGGCATCGATACTTTAGGTTCACCTGCCCAACTATCCTATACTAACCCAAGATGGCTCAGCTTCCCCTCCATCCTACACCAAGATGCCTTATATGTTGGAGTATCACTGGGACTGAAGCTGAGGGCCCTCTGCTGCATCTATTTCTGATGTGCCTGCTAAGTCTGTTTCCTCTCCCGGTTAAATTTAGCCAGACTGATTGAATAATTGCCCACCTCCACAATTCAATAACTGGCAAGATTTAGTTGACTCCTGAAATTATTGTGGTTTTTTAAGGAATGTTCTTGGTTTTGGATAAAAAAAAAACACTAATTTTATAACATCAAAGCTTTCTGAGTTTAGTTGCTTTATGGCCATCTATGTTTCAAGTTTAGTTTTGCAAAGAGGTATTAGAGGACATTCAAAGGGGGTTGAACTTATGTATATACAGACAGGAATTCTCACTATGAGAATTTATAGAAAACAATATCAAGTTACCATAGTTTCTAAGAGAAGTCTGCTGTGTCATGTCATCTTGAGAGAGGACATGACAGATGGCCTGCTTGATTGGTACCCTCACCTGCCCCTCCCTCACTGCGCAGCACCATTTCTGCTTCTTCGGTGTGAACTACCAGGCTGGATGGTGGAGAGGGGCTTAATACTCGCTAAAGCCAGCTCTCAGCTGACCACCGGCACCAGCTGGTGGATGAATACAGCAGACTCCATACCCTTGCCCACAGTTGCTCAGGTCTGTGTCATACGCTGGTTCCCAGGGTCCTCAGCGGTGCTGTGCCCAACCAACAGCTCACAGGTATTGCTTGCCTCCTTTTATTACCCATTCTCCACTGGTCTCTTCTTAGTTTCTTCAATAAAATACATATTCTCAAGTCGTCTTTGGCCGGCTTCCAGAGACCCAAACAGAGGTGAGGTGAAAGCCACTGGAGAGTCATTCTTAATCTTGAATCTTTCAGATCTACTTTCAGATGTGGATAAAGCCCAGGGCCTGACTTCTGGGGCAGCTACCAGAAAATGTGAGGTTTAAGCTTCTTAGTAGTACCTAACTGTGCCAATTGAAAGGCTACCTCTCACTGCTGCTCCCCTGTGAACCACCAGGGCTCCTCCCCTGAAGTCCTGCTACCGGTAAACTGTTCCTGGGAACTCCATGCTGGAAGCCATTTGACCCCAGAGGGCTGCAGGTTCGTAAGCTGTGTGAAGGCAAGCACTGAGCTGTGGGTCCCTTTGCTCTGATCTTTCCTGTCTTTTTGGTCCTCTCTGGAAATGCGTGGGTGTTTTAACATTGATCCACTCAACTTTCTAAGAATTCAAAGACTGGAGTGCCATCCAGTCACTGTACAAGGGCTTCTCGCATTGGTTTATGAATGCTCTTCTCTGGAATTAGCTCACACCATTCTTACTATTACTTACAGAGAATTTTGTTTGGAACCCATATGTATTTGCTTTGAAGGAACCTCTGGAATTTGAAGATGTCTGGAGGTGACTCTGGTTTGTACAATCTGGACTTTCTCAATCTGGTGTCACCTAAAAGGCTCAGAAAAGGACCGGTTTTCAAGCTGAGTCTATTGGCCAATAATTTTGCTGATTCAACATGAGCCCAGGTTTGGGTGTAGAAAGAGAAACTGGAGGACCAGAGGTCCTGTGACAGCCTCCTGATGTTGCAGTGAGGCTTAGACAGAGCAAGGGACTGAACAGCAACAGAGAGCAACTCACCCATCCTAGATTGTTATGGGTGTCACAAATATAATTCTTTTTTATTGCAGAGTGAGTCTTGAACATTTACCGTGAAGTCTTAGCAAACTAAGAAGATCCCAGAGAGGTTAGCATCCATTCTTTGACTTACATTATTCTCTCCTGGACCTTTTAGATGTCTCTGCGGGGCTGCTCTCATGTCATTTCCTGTGACTAATCAGGGTGCCCTGCAGCCCACTACCCTCTATGTGCTCATGCACCATGTTTGGAATTAAAGTGTATTTTACTTCATGGGCTCATAGTAACAGCAGGTGGTAGCTTTGTTTCTTTCCTTAACATGAAGTACTGTTATTCTGCCTTCCTTCCCTGGGATAGTTCACATTGATTGACAATTTAACGAGATTTAGAATCACCAAAGGGACAATTCTCTGGGCATAGCTAGGATGCATTATCTAGAATGTATTTATTAAGGTAGAAAGAACTAGATGTGGATAGCAACATCTCGTGGACTGGGGTCCTGAACTCATGTAAAGGAGAGAGTGAGCTGAGCAATACGCCCCCCTCTCTCTGCTTTCCGACTGTGGATGCAAAGTGACCAGCTGCCTCAAGTCCCTGCTGCCATGGTTCTCTGCACAAATCCTTGAGTCAGAATAAGCCCTTCCTTCTTTGAGTTGTTTCTATCGGGTGTTTTGTTGCAGCAAAGAAGAAGAAACTAAGAATTTAGTTTTTAAAGAATTACACAGTGGTAAATTCTAGCTGTAAATATTTATATAGTCCAAGCAATGTGTTGTTTCTTTAATATGATGTGGAATGATCAATTCGAAAAAACTAACCCATTGCCTAAAATATTTGACATCATTCATGATAAAAAAAAAAAAATTCAAGATCCACCCTTGAGAGCCAGTGAAACACGAAACAGTCGAGCATTAACCGCACTCACCACACCGAATAGCTTAGCTCAATAAACGCTCCCAGTGGGGGCCAGTGAGCTAGCCAGGAGGGTAAAGATGGTTGCTGTCCCACACAGGGGACTGCACCCTCACACTGTGAAGACAGAACACACCCTTTCTTCCCAAAGTTGCAAAAGTTAGGCTTTGTTTCAGCAGTAAGAAGAGTGACTAAGCCACTCGCCAGCAGCCTGAGAGTCACAGTTCTCTTCTTCCACCTGGACTTCAGAGTTGGTTTCCGCTGTAGTCCACCCAGCCCGGCTGTCCACACTGAGCTGTCCGCAGCTATGCTGCAAGTGAGACAACATGAATTCCTGCTGCATGGAACAGTCTCTTCTCTCTAGTCAAGGAACCTGCCCTTGTGTGCAGAATGATTTCATTCATTCTACTGAAAGATCTTCTTACTCAAAATGTCCCTCTACAACTTGCCCTGTGTCTAGAGGACCCACTACAGAGCTCTATCTTTGGACTTAATTATGCTGGTCAATGGAGTCCAAGACACAAGGTCAACCAAACTCTTAGGTATCTTCTACCTAGACTCAACCCAGAACTACCCGCTTCACTAAGATTTCACCATCTATAATACCTCTCTCTCTCTCTCTCTGAAAGTTCTAAACAAGCCATGTGCACCATAATGCTCTATACCTAATTCCTTAAGCTGATGTCTCTCTGCCTGAGAGACCACATTGGCATGGTGATGTCTAGAAAGGCTAGTGATGGTGACGCCCAGTCTCACCCAGGAGCACTACACTGAGTCTCTAGATAGTTCAAGTGTCTTTTGTGGCTGGATCTCTTTGCACTTTGAACACGGGCCTAGTCCAAGTTTGCACAATGCCTTAGGTCCCGTATTCTCCTTTTGAAGAGTCGGCCTGGTCTTCTTACAGAACATTCCATACAGAGGAATGCCTGAGCATATTTATCTTGCAGTCACTCAACTTCTCCATCTATTCTGCTTTCTGTAAACTAAATCTGGAGAACACACTCCTTATCCTTCAATGGTCTTGATCTTTGTTCTCTCTTCAGCTGAGAATCCCGTGGTCACACTCTTGGATTCTGTGACTCTTTCGTTATGTGCTCAGCATACACGTTGTCTTTGTCCTTACCTGCCTCTGGAGCAGATTTATGGCCCCGATGGAAGGCCTCTGTTAGATATAATCCATCGTGCCCAGAAAAGCACCGCAGGAATCACTGGAACGCAGTGTTTATCTTTCCTGTCTCCCCCATTACACAGATGCAAATAAAGCAGGGCTAAGCTGGAATATTAGAACCCAGAGAACAGTCTCCCTGACTCTCTTTCAATCTGATCCTGTCCAGTGAGCATGGGGTTTTCCCCATTCTGTGTTCTCACAGCTAGCTATCACTGACGTCAGGCTGTTTCATGAGTGTGGCCATCCTGCCTCCACAGCCATGTCTGCTGGCAATCTAAAGAAGCACACCAGTGTACAGTCAATGCACCTCTGTAGTAGCCCTGGCCTTGAGAATACACTGCACTCTGTACGCTCCACCAGCATAAGCTTTCCAAGTCCCTCTGCTGAAGAGTGAGTCTGCTTAGGAGACCCGAGTGACAGCCCAATGTGGGGCAATCACTGGCTTCTGGAGCTTCAAGAATCCTAGAGTTTCTAGTTCACAGACACTGTGAGCTGAAGATGAAGTGTGTACTTTCTGCAGCGGGACAGCTGGAGGCTTTCCCACACCTGCAGTGATCACAACAGTGACCCCTAAAGCACAGAGGGCTTTTAGGGTGTAATTAATTATGTGAGTTAAGATTCAGCCCCTCGTGTATCAGACCCATGAATGTGAGCACTGAAGATGCATGACACGGAGACCAGTGGAGCAGAGAAAGGAAGGGAATGCCACCAGGCTGCCCCTGCATCCAATATGCTTGCTGGTTGGTGGCCTGGCCTATCACTCTCTGGGATTGCTCAATAGGTTACCATTAAACCGCTCAGGGAGGGCATGTGGAAGGCCTGGTCTGATCACTAGCACTGCAAAATAAATACATACATAAATACTGTACAGTGCAGCTAGAGGCAGGAGATGAACAAGTCTCTACTCGTATTCTCTGTCATGTTGGCAGAAGTAAGCAAAGCCACCAACAAGAAGCAAAGGATGAGAAGCAGCAAGAAAATTGTACCTAGATTGAAAGCCTGGCATCCTATCCCTGGATCTGCTAACTCAAAACTGCTGTGACACTCGATAGTCCACTTAAGGGACAGGCTGGAGATGAGGAGGAAGAACTGATATCTGTGAGCTCCAGAATGGTGGGTCCTCAGGCCCTCTCCACAGAGGACAGGCAGGAGGTTGCCCTGCTGGCATTCGGTGTCACCAGAGCCTGACACTGTCAGGGTCCAGCATCCGGTCAGTGTGCGGATCACAGGCTGCCGTGAACAGCACCGGGGTGGGTGAGCCAGAGCAGGGGCCAGACTGAGGCCTGGTGCTGGCACCGCACTCGTAGGTCATCCCCCGTGTGGCATCTTTGGATCTGCTCCAAAGTCACACGGCTCACGATGGGAATAAAGTTAAGGGATGCTTTGTACAAAATGCGACCGAACCCAAGTGTCCGCTCTTCAATTGACTTGGTAAATCAGCACAGTGCACTTCGATTTTTTTCCTAAGGGTTTGAAACTACGATCTTTATGGGAGGAGGGCAAATTCAAACAAAAAGTCTTTTTGTTTCTTTACATACCAACATAAAAGACTGAAATTTTTAGCAAAATGTAGATCATATGAGGATGTAGAGAAATAGTCCCTTTCATGGGTTGGTATTCAAATATTCCAAATATTTCTATGGCGAACAATTGATAATGTCTACAAAAGAACTGATGCTCACCTTTTGATTTGGCAACCTTACTTCTAGGAGTTGATCCTACAGATGTGCTTGTACAAGTATAAAACTATATACAAAAGAAAATTTGCATTACAGCATTATAATTTTTTAAAAATAAAAATATAACTTAAAAGTCCATCAATAAAGAAATGGAATATAAAGTATGTTGCTGAAAAGAATACCATGAAGATGTTAAAAAGAGTAAAGTAAACTTGTGTGTTTAAGCAAAATACAATATGAATTGTTACTAAATCTATAAATAAGTATGTATTAAAGTGAGTTTAATGCTTGTATAATAGTGCTTAACATATGTGAAAATATGTATTTTTCACATATTGGCATGCGTGGAAAAATCTGGAAGGATGTGTTAGAAACTACTCATATAGTGGTTATCATTCGGTTGTTGGATGGTGTACTGGTGGGTTTTTTATCAGTTTGGCACAACCCTAGACATATCTGGGAAAAGGAAATCCCGACTGAGGGACTGCCTCCATCAAACAGTAGGCATTTTTAGATTGATGACTGGCGAGAGTGGTACCATGCCTGGGCAGGTTGTCCTGGGTCGTACAAGAAAGTAGACTGAGGAGGCCATGAAGAGCAAGCCAGTGAGCAGTGTTCCATTCCACGGTCTCTGTTCAGTTCCTGCCTCCAGGATCCTGCCTTGAGTCCCTGTCCAGGCTTTCTTCCATAACAGACTGTGATCTGTAAGCTGAAACAAACCATTTCCTCCCTAAGTTGCTTGGTCATAGCGATTTCTTACAGCAATAGAATCTACCTAAGGCAGGTGGTGTTCTACTCGTGTTTCTGTTGCAATGACAAATACCCTGATGAAATGACATTTACAAAAGAAAGGGGTTTTGGCTTTTAATTCAAGTTTCAGTCCACATTTGGGGAAATCAAGGTGGGAACTTGAACAGCTATTCCCATTACACTGGCCATCAGGAGGAAGAAAACTGAAGGATCCTGTGTGCTGGTTCTTATCCAGTTTTCTTCTGCTTCACATGGTTCAGGTCCCCATCTAGGGAATGGTGATGCCCATGATGGGTGGGTCCTCCTACATCAGTTAATAAAGATAATCCTCCACAAGTACATTAACAGGCAATTCTTAAATAAAACATGATTCCAGGTTGTGCCAATTTGACCATTAAACCAAGTCATAAGAAGGCATAACGCAAATCAATTTTTATTTATTATCTTCTCTTTCATTTAAAATTTTTAAAAACTCATGTATTACATTAGTAATTTTTTTGAGACAGGGTTGAATTATGTAGCCCAGGCTGGCCTGAAACTCAGGCTCCTCCTGTTTCAGTCTTCCAAGTGCTGGGGTTAGAAGTATGTATAACAACTTCAGACTGGTAACATTTTAAAGAATCATTTTTATTATTTTTCAATTATTGTGTGTGTTTGTGTGAATATGTACATGTGATGCAGTTTTCCAGAAAGGACAGAAGGCATCAAATTCTCCTGGAGCTGGGATTATAGGCAGTTGTGACCTGAACTGAACTCAGACCCTCTGCAAGAACAGTAAGTACCCTGAGCCATCTCTTCAGTACTCACATTCATAATTTTTAAAACTAACATCCATTTCTTTAGAAATATTAGCACTGATGGGCTGAGGAGATGCCTCCACGGATAGAGTTCTTGTTGTATTCTTAGGACAGGCACGAGAATCTGAGATTAATCCCCAGCATGCATGTAAAAAGCTAGACATGGCCAAACACCCACATAATTCTAGCCCTAGGGAGGCATAGACAAGAGGACTTTTGGAATTCTCTAGCCAGATAGTCTGAGTCAGTGAGCCCCTGGTTTGGGACAGTCCCTGACTCAGATGAGATTGGTTAAAGAAGTCCTTTGTCAACCTCTACTTCCACACCCATGCACACACACACACACACACACACACACACACACGGTGGGCGGGGGGCGATAGAGGCCAACACTGAAAATCTCAGACTCCCCTTCTATAGAGCATACCAAGTCCTCCCCCAGGACTGGAGAAACATGTTGAAAACCTGGGAGGTGAACACTGGCCACAGCATCCACAAGGGCCTACTTCTGACTGTCCTAACGGCCCTGCCAGACTTTGTATTGCTTGCAGAAAATCTTTCTATGAATTTGCCATCCACAGAATTTCTCATGTGCCAACTGCATCTGACCTGCAGTGTGGCCTGACAGTGGCTTTGGCTCAGCCCCATCCTGGAGGTAGAAGGTAAGGCTATGATTCTTTCTTCTGACACTTAGCCTTCTGAAGGGCAAAGAGTCCTGACATTTGGAGTTGCCAGCCCCGCGGTGGAACACTGTGCTTGCTGGAGGCCTGTGTGCAGCGGTGCAGAGCAAAATGAAGTTCAAAGATGAGTTCCTGAGACCCATACCAGAGATTGGGGGGGGGCAGACTGAGTCCATGCTCTCGAGTTTCTATTTGGGAATTGGCCATTGCTTGGTTGGGTGACCTGGGTGCCCTTGGTTTCACATTACTACGTGACTGGGGGATTATGACTGGAATCGTTTGTTCCTGAGCCCTCTACAAAATTAACTCTAGCAGGAGAAAGTATTGCTATGCTTATTTCTCCTTTCACAAATGTTCTCTAGTTAGCAGATTTTTTATTCTATTTCTGATGTTTAGTACTTGCCTTTTCAAGGAATTGAAACCACCAGGTTCTGACTATGCAGTTCTACGTAGTATTAATATTAGCAAGTTGCCTAGGAAACATTCCAATTCAGAGACAAGTCACTTGGATGAAGGAAGCAAAGGAGGCCAGTGGTCCTCAGCCAGGGAAGCAGGACCCAGTGTCCTTTGATACCAGGTCCAATAAGGTCTGACCTACTTACCTGTCACCACCTATTGTGGTGAATCAGCAAGAGGGTCACACTGAGGCAGGGTAAAGTGAGGAAGAGTTTTCAGAGCTTCTTAGGCCGGCATCCAGCTCTTCTTCCCCCACCTCCAGCCTGCCTCCATCAGAGGAAACACACCCACACAATGAGCTCCTTTGGGGACTGGTGTTTCTTCCTCATTAAGTATCCCTTCTGAGACTCAGTCTCCATCCCAAGATCCCTAGAACTGAAAGAGAAGCCTGGTAAGAAGGCTTATGTGTTCACACTCAGAGTGCATGAGGCTCACAAGGTATCATCATTTTTAAAAAATGCAAATTCCTAACCACCCTCTCAGAGAGGCTGCCTTGGTGCATGCTGGGAAGGTCCTAAAAGTCCACCTTTTAGAGCAAATTCACCAGGCCTCCCTTGGCTTCCCAGAGGATTCCAGCCACACTTGGAGAAGCACTTTCACAAGAGCAGTAGAGTTGGAGAGTTAGTTAATGTAAGAAAAATAAAAAACTGAAGGAGAAATCAGGACACTGGTAGTTCTTAAACCTCTGGGTGCAGAAAGTCAAGGAGGAGAAACGTGAAATGACGTAATAACTCTTGTCTACAATGCTTGGAAGTGGTCATTCCCAAAGCCTTAAACCCCTGTTCTGCCAGTTCTGGGAGAATCTGCTTAGAGATAGCATTTAAGGCAAGGAGAGAGACCCAGAAGAAGGCTGTCTATCAAATCACCTGCTCAGAAGGGCCGGGGGGGTGTGTGTGGGGGGGTTCCTAGTCCCCCAGCTTTCTCTCCCTCCTTTATCTGTTTTCTTTACTGCATGTTCTCAGCCACTCGCTACTCTCTGACCCATGTCCCTACCCTGGAAACTCAGGCTCCGAATGGCAACTCTGCACTCTGTGTGCCGTGTGGGAACTCCACGTTTAATACACATGCCCATGTCAGCACAAAACCACGGTCTTGCTTCAAAGGAAATAAAAGTGTTTATTTGGAACCAGATATGAGTGGCCATGGCCCAAGAACATAGATTCAGGTTACTGTGAATGGAAGGTGGGTAGGAGCAGCTGAGTGGGGGTGGACACCATCTTCTCTAGGTTTCAGACTGGATCCTTAGGGTTAGTGGAAGCTAGTAGAATTCTTAATCATTCCAAAAACTTTGCTTAACAACCATGAAGATGTGAGGCCAGATGCAGACGCTGATGGTAAATGGCTTTGAGGAGACTAGAGATAGCCCAGAATAATTTTGGCTCTCGATCTGCAGAACCCACCTTTCACAATCATGAACTTCCAATCAGCCTATGGAAACTTCATCATAAATCAGAGGACTTCAGTTCAACACCCCGAACACACACACCAGAGTGACCACAAGTTCATTGTTCATCACACGATAAGCAGCCCCCCCCCCCCATTCATTTTCCTTCTCAATCCCTGCTGAGTAGTGGTTTCTCCAAGGTCAAGTTTTCCATCCTGCAGGCGAGTTCATCAAGACTCAGGATGTTTTAAAGGGAGGGTCTTCAAGACTCAGGAAGTAGATCACCCAGGCGATTTAAGAATGCCCTGAAACTGACCAGGGTTGCTAAGGTTTCCCCTCCCCAAGATTATATAAACAGTGAGGACTTCTGAGAGACACTCAGACCTGTCAAACTGCCTGTGAGCCGCATGGTATGCCCAGGTTTCCAGGTTTTGAGAGCCATCACCCTTGCTGGGCAAGTGGGGGTAGGGTGGGGCATGTTGATGATGCAGCTGTCTGAGTCATCTCCACTCAGGTGAGCAACTCCCTCACTACAATTAAGGAACCCAATAAAACTCATTAGTTCACCAACTTGGACTTTGGTTTGTCATTGGTTCCCTATCTGGGATGAGTAGACATTTATTCATATCTCCCTAGGAATAGTGTAACACAACAAGCCGGACATCTAGATTCATTTCCAAATGACAGATAATGGTCTGTGTTTCCGTAAATATATCACATAGCCTCTCTTGAGGTCAAAGAGGGGCTGTGTGATGTAGCAGCATCACAGAATGGCTCTATTACCTGCAGACAGTGTGTATTACCACAAGGGAGGAGGCATCTACCTGGGCCCCTGAGGATGGAGAAGAGCACCCCTCCACCTGCCACCTATCCACAACATGGGAATGCGACACAAGGCAGAAATAACCCACTGAGCCTTGGGACTCATTACCATATGTGAGTTCAGCGTTAGTCATCGTAACGGCCATTCCCTCACCATAAATATCGAATTAACTAGCAGTTCTGTGCCCTAATTAGGTTTCGTTGTCATCTTGATGCAGCCTAGAGTCAGCTGAGGAAGTGCCTAGCTCAGAACGGCCTCTGGGCATGTCTGTGGGAGATTGTCTTGATTATTAATTGATGCAGGAGGGGCCAGGCCACTGCCAGGGCACCATTCCTAGGCAGCTAGTCCTGGGCTCTATAAGAAACCTAGGTACACATGAGCCTGAGTCAGCCAGGAGGTAGCATTCCTCCACTGTTTCCACTTCAGCTTCCTGCCTTGAGATCCTGCTCTCAGTTCCCTCAGTGACAGAGTGTGGCCTAAAAGTCAAAGATGAAATAAACCCTTCCTCCAAGTTGCCTTTGGTCAGAGTGCTTTAACACAGGTAGGCGGCATATCCTACACACAGTAAACGTGTTCTGACTCTCCAATTTTCCCCAGGCCACCACATCGACATGCTATTCTGGGGGCTGTTTTGCTCCACCTTCCAGCAATACAGGCATCTCTATGCATTACAGCCCAGCCGGTGGCACACTGTGTCTCCAAAATCTCACTTTAGAAGTTATCTTTCTCGACCATTTCTGGCATTCATTAAATTCTGTATTCTCTGTGAAGCAAACCCTGGTATGGAAACAAACATCCTTAAAGCTTGTGGGTAAGTATCTCTGTCAATTTGCACTATGGTAACAAAACACCACAGTCTGGGTTATTCATAAGGTACAGAAATTTATGTCTTCACTTTTCTGTAAGCTGAGAAGTACAAGACCAAGGCACCAACAGATTTGGTGTCAGGTGAGGGTCCAGCATCCCTGCTTCCAAGGTGGAGCCTTGTCATCCTGTCCTCCAGAGACCAGCAGCATTGTCTATGGATTGGGAGAAGTACCTAGCTGGTTCCCTGCTCTGTGCCATCAATGAGAAGTGGGTTCTTATGAATGAATCAATTCCTTACCATCCTCACCTTTTACTTCCACTGCGATAAGGAAGAGGGTTCAGCAGTCTTCCCAGCTGTGCAGGAAGAGAGTGAAGCAAGGTTTCAGGTCTAAGATAGCCCTGGCTCTGCTTCAGGAAGGCAACAAGCAAGGGTCTTCTGGCTGTTAATAGTCTGTATGCATATATTTAATTTCCAGAACTGTTGTAAATGAGTGGTGGAGCTTACAATTTTTATTTTTGAAGTTTTAAGGGGAGAAAGGTAGAGCACAGTGAATTGTCTGTTAAAACATCTGAGTTCCTGCCACTTCCTGGTATGTTACCGTGGACAGCCATGTAAGTCCTCTGTAACTTCATTCCTTCGTGTATAAAATGGGGATTAACACCACTTTCCACATTAGCAGTGAGAATTAGAGGACATCATGCATTTGTAGTAGCTTAGTTTCTCCCCAAAATTATGATCACCTAGAACCCCAGGGTATTTAATTTTTGTTTTATCAGTGTATTTCTTTTGTGTGTGTATGCATATGTGTGTATGTGTGGTGGATCCACACATGTGGGGGAGGTACATGGCCCTATGCATAGGTAAGTGGAGACCAAAGCAGGATGCCGGAAGTCCTCTATCACTATCTGCCTTATTCCCGTGAGGCAGGGTCTGCCACTAAAGCTGGAGCTAGGCTGGAGCCACAGACATTAGTGACCTTCCCGTCTTCCTCATCCTGTACTGGGATTATGGGCATGCGTGGCCACGCCCACCTAGAGGTACTGGGATCTGAACTCAGGTCCTCGTGCTTACGCAAGTGTTCTACCCACTGGGCAACCTCCTTAGTGCCTCCTTATTTGAAATCTAGTCTTAGTAGATAAAAACAGGCAAGATGTGGTCACACCGAATTAGGGTGCCATTGAAATCTAGTCACTAGTGTCCCCCTAAGAAGACGGAGGACCACTTAGAAAGGGGAAGATGTTCTCTTCAGTGATATAGGTGCCCAGGCTCCTAGATATAAGCACTCAGCCATCCTCCTTGAAGCACTCCTAATGAAATCACTTTTTAAACAAGGAGACTAGCTGGGAACAGAAGGAGATCAATGAGGGGGAAACAAAAGAGGGTAATGTCAGGTGAATATGGTCAAAACACATTATCTACATGTATGAAGACGTCCTAATGAAACTCATTATGTATAATTAATATATTAATAAAATCCCTTTAAAATTAATGTTGTAAATATATCATAGCATGTGCACTGATGTACTAATTCCATTCTATTTTATATAAGCTTCAAGTGAAAATCTAACATGGAGAAAGTGTATCCTAATGATTTATAATGTGGAAAACATTTTTAATTAAAGATTAGTAATAAGCATTATAGTTCATGTCTCTGATAGAATTCTAGATTGATATGAAAATAGCCATCATGAAGTTTCTAAAGCAATATTTTAAAAACATTCACAATGTCAGTCTTTAAAGGAGACACCCCAGTAACTAGAAGGAGAGCAAGGGGAAAAGGAGGGGAGGGAGGAAGCGAACAAGAGAAGCTGCACCCATAATCTCCCAACTATGATCACCTTAAGAAGACCAAAGCAATGCAAGACCAGTTGGCAGGCCACTGTGGGTGGGGAAATCTCACAAGGCCCCACCCCAGATGAAAAGCTTTAGCTAATTAATAGTGGTGGAAGGAGAGAGACTCAGTCTTCTCCAGTGATGAGCCCCCCCAGGTTATCCAGTCCCAAGTGGCTAGCCCTAGACACGTGTGCCGTAGACACATGCACACATGAGCAGCACTGAACGGAGTCAGCAGGTTGTATTTATACACGCATGTGTATATGTGTGTGTAGTAATCATAATTGAAGAAAAGGTTATTAATTTTAAAAGGAGTAGGCAAGCGGTCACAGGAGTTGGAGGGTGGACAGGGAGGGGTGGAAATGATGGAAGTACAATATTCAGGTATGAAATTCTCAAAAAGTTAATTTTTTAAAGGGTGGGGGATATACAGAGGAAAATAGACATGCAAGAAAGAAGGGTAGGTGATGAAGGAAGTTGACTTCAGAGTGACGACCCACAAGCCACAGGATGTCAGAGATTGCCAGTGACCCCTGGGAACTGGAACAGGCCAGAGTCTTCCCTAGTGCCTTGAGAGTGAACTGGGACCTGACAACCAACTGACTTTTGGCTTCTGACCTCCAAAACAATGAGAAAACATTATCTGATGTTTTAGAGTGCCCAATTTGTAGAGTTTGCTACAGCAAAGCCAGGAAATAAAAACAGCATATAATCACCCTGTTTATCCTTAACACAGAGCCCAGAGTACCAAGAATCAATGCCAATAATTAATTGTTACCCAAAGCCAAACCTCTGTGCCAATTATTCTAATGTGAACCTTCTCCCTGGCTGTCCTCATCTTGCCCAGCATTGAGTATAGGACCCACACCCCATCATCTCCTGCATTACAGCTCCTTTCTCACCTGTGTCCACAAGACAGAAGCAAAGGACTGCAGCTCTGCACAGACACTGCCATATCCAGCAATAAATATTTGAGAGCTTACAAGAGGCAGGAGCAATGTCAGTCATGAGGACTGTAAAAGCTGATAGCCATGCCCTCTGTCTTCCAAGATGACGGGAGATGGCAGATGAATCACCTCTGTTTGGCTGAGAGGGCAGGTTCTCTCCCATGGCAGTTCACAGCAGACTTGACCCAGAAAGGCTTGAAGTGTGGCTGAGCCAGGTTCCCAGACTCATAAATGAAAGCAATTTCCAGTCATAGGTCAAGATCGGATTGTACCTGACACTTGTGAGGAAGGCTGAGGCAGGAGACTCTTGAATTTGAGAGTCAAACAGAACTACATGGTGAGACAGGGTTCCCTAGACACCCCCTAGACAACAATGGATGGAAACAGCCTAGGATTAAAGATTTTGGACTATACCCTGTTGAAACGAAAAAAAAAATTCATTAGAAATTCTATCCTATGATTACTCAGGGACATCACTTGTTCCACAAAGAAAGGTTTTACTGAGCAGATGCATTGTAGAGCCACTGATTTCCTGGTGGCCATGGGATGCCTCGGCTCACGGTGTCTTTTCTAAGACTCTAGGTTCCTCTATGATCTCTCGAATCTTCTCAGATGCTGTTCCATGAAGATATTGGGGCACAGAGTCAGGGACAGGAACAAAGAACCCAGTAAGCAGGAAGGTTCTAGAAGTTCGTGACTGTCACAGGTGCCATTTAGGGTCAGTCATTAAGGTCTTCCTTGGAATTGTGAAAACACCTCACATTGAGAAATGTTGGCAAGCACAGGCTCCCTTAACTGAGCTACTCAGAACTCCAACTCCACATCCCATGACTTAGCCCAAGCACTGGGGTCTCAAGGCGGTGGGGAGACAACCGACCGAGTTCAAGTCTGTGAACAACCCCAAGGACTCAAGACTGCTGTGACAGTGTCCTAAACGCAGGCGTTTCCTTATGTAGTCCACCCGTGATGTGATGTTTTTACAACTTAGTATTTCCTACTTGTTCAAATTTTTCAAAAATCAACTTTGTTGAGGTATAATTTTAATCTAATAAAATCTGCTTATTTTGAACGCACGTTCTGGTGGGTTCTGACAGGTTCATACACCCGGTTAAGCCACCACTGTGATCAGCCCAGGAGACTCCCTTGGGCTGCCTCCCACTCAGTCTTCCTCCCCCTCCAGCTCCAGGCAGCCTCTTTAAGCTGCTTTCTGTCAGTATAGATTAGCTGTGTCCTTTCTGAAATTTCACATACATGAAGTGACACGGGATATATTCTTTGATGTGCTCAGCTTTGTTTCTTCAGAACCGTGTTTTTGAGATCTACCCATCCATTGCGTAGACTACTAGTAAAGCTCATTTTGCATTCGTGGCTGACTAGCACTCAGTTTATTTATTTATTCACCCTTTAACAGGATTAGGGCCCATCCCGTGTTTGGCCTATCGTGAATTAAGTTTCTGTGAACACATGCCCACGAATCTTCTGTGAACAAACGGTACCATTTCTCCTGGTAAACAACAGGAGGAGGATGCCTGGGCTTCTAAAGTGTAGCTTCAGGTTTATAAGAAAGCGCCAAGCCAGTGTCCCCAGTGGTCGCACAAGTTGGTTCCCACCAGCAAGCTATAAAACTTCCATTGTTTCACATTCTTGCCTAGCTGGCATTGGGGTTTCTGCGCCCTAGTTTTGAACATTCTAACGGGGTGTGTAGTGGTTGCCTTTGCGCGTCTTATTTGCAGCTCCTTAGTAACAAGTAATGTGAAGGATTTTTCTGTGTTGTCATTCACCCAACATTTTACATAGAGTCTGCTCAGATATTTTGATCAACTTTTATTGGATTGTTTCTTATTATTAACATCCAAGGTTAATATTAAATATCTCGAGTATTCTGGATGCAAGTCCATTGAATCTCAGTTGCAAACACATCACAAAATGACTGTTATGTCCCTAATTTTCTCAATGTCCTTGTCAAAGTCAGTTATCTATATATGTGTGGCCCTTTTCAGGGCCCCTGTTTCTCTGATCTGTATATATCTGTATGCCAGCACTTGATTCATTTAATATTTTAGCCAGCTTTGAGTATAGATCTGCAACTTTTCTAGTTTAAGACTGTTTCTCTCCGTCATTTTAGGGTCTCCATTGTTTCAGTTCCACATATGCCTTGTTAAATGTGGCAATAATATTTTGCCTTTTTCATATGGTAGTTTATTATAATTTCAAGTTTCCATGATTTCTTAATGACTTTGTCCTTGTCCCTTTTTTGTGTAATTCACAATAGCATTGAGCATAGAGCATGTGTTATTCAAAAGCTGTCTTTCAACTTCCTGGAGAAGTTCACGGAAGGAAATGATATGTAAGAAATTATTTCCTTTAAAGGAAGTCCTCAAACTGAGTTCAGCCAAGACAGAGAGGGCCCTGGAATAACATTTAGTCAAACTGAGAGACTGAAGTGCAGTTAGTCTGGCTGTGTGGGAAAAGGAGGTAAAGGGTTTGAAATGGGTTCGAGAGGTGGTTCAGTGGGTAAAGCATCTGCTGTATAAGTTTAAGACCTGCTTTCGAGTCCCGGTACCCAGGTCAAGGCAGGCATGGCAGTGTGTCTGCAACCCAATACTGCGGCATGGAAACAGGTGGATTCCTAGAACGTGTTGGCCAGCCAGTCTAGATAATCTGGGAACCCCAGACTCTGTGGAGAGACCCTGTCTCAATACACAGGACTGAAAGACTTAGAGGACAACACTGAGTGTTGACCTCTGGCCGCCATGCGCATGTATGCACATGTTGCTGGGTGACAAAACTCTTCCAGGGAGATACAAGACACACCTCTCCTCACCCGTTGCAGACATGACTAAAAGACAGCTGCAGCACCAAGGCCCACCCCAGCACATGGGACAGCTCACACAAGCGGGGAAACCCAGAGCGCACTGCACAGACACCTGTAGGCAGCTCAGCAGGTTAGTGTCCTTTCCAGGTGACTCAGTTGGTCTAAACCTCTTCCAGTCAGCTTGGCTGGCTTCTGCTTCTCCTAGGCAGCTGGTCTGATCCAAGAGTCTTCTTTGCAGTTCGCCTCCCTGTCTGAGAGGGTGTCTCAGCTTCTATTGCTTACTCTGGTAAGGAGGGGCCTACTGAATCTGGCTAGTTTCAGGGACTTCCTGAAGCTACTTTGTATTGTTTGCCTTCCTGTTTAAGGAACTTCTGGCAGGATGGACTTTTTTAATCTCCAAGGAAGCTGTCACACAACACACTTGCCCCCAACACACACACACACACACACACACACACACACACACACGGTGTATATACACAGTTCTTTGATCGATAACACATGATATGTAATAGTGGAGCATTTTTCATTCCCCATTTTTGCTTCAGTAACAAGTGTCATTTGTGGTTGGGAAGACAGAACATCTTCCAGGAGGTAGGAAATGGCTCTGAGTGACTTTGGGTCATTTAGAAGATGTGACATTGGTTAGGACTTTAGCATAGAGCCCTGAAGAGAAGCCACTGAGAAGCTGGAATTGCTGTCACAAAGAGAATGTTCTACAATCTTAAAATGCTTTTAATGGAAATAGATCAATCTCTCATTAAAATAAAAATGCCAGAGGTGGTACTGTTCCCATGAAAAGGTTAGCATGGGCCAACAAGAAGAACTCAGAGGAACCATAGGAACACTCTACAGCCTCTGAATGTTGCTTGGGGACTTTTGATGGAAGAGGCTGAGAAGAAGAGGGAGGATGGGACAGACTCTGGGGTGGCCTGCACCTCTGGTCAAGTTCAGAATATGCCTGTTAAGGACTCACCATGTCACTGGCACCGACCTGGTGACTCAGAGTCCAGACGGCTGACTAAGGGCCACTACCACATCTCAGCTGGACCTGAGGCTGGACCCGCCATCCAACTAACCACACCTGCTGTTTTATCTACTTTGCTTTTTGCTGTTGTGATAAAACACCATGGCCAAAAGCAACCTCGGGAGGGAAAGCGTTTATTTCACCTTTGGTCTTACAGCCCATCATGAAATGGGCAGGAACTCAAGGCAGGAACCTGGAGGCAAGAAATGAGGTAGAGAACATTGGGGAACACTGCTTGATGGCTTGCTCCTCATGGCTTGAGGTAGGAAGCATTGGGGAACACTGCTTGCTAGCTTGCTCTTCATGGCTTGCCCAGTCTGCTTTCTTATACAACCCAGAGCCACCTTCCCAGGGCGGACCCCACCCGCTGTTAGCTAGATCTTTCCACATCGATTATTAATCAAGAAAATGCTCAGAGGCTTGCCTACAGGCCAGTCTGATAGATGCAATTCCTCAGTTGAGATTTCCTTTTCCCCAGTGGGTCTGGGTTTGTGTTGACAAAAACTAGCCTACGTCCTACATATATGGTAACCTCCATGCAGACCCAGGTTAGTCCGTCAAACCCTCATCAATGCACCTCTGCAAATCACTAGCAGTGTTTCCTCTGCGAGACCCAGCCTCACCTGTGCTTGTAGCTCTTTCCCCTCCCCTGTTCATGCAGAACTTTTTAAAAGCTTAATATTTGTACTTTTTGTGGTTACCAGTGACATGTCCCAGGTCTCTGTCTTCTCCTACTATTCTGAGGACAATTTACTTCACTCACCAATTTCCAATTTCTGTTTGACTTTGCCTCTGGGCTTCTAAAATTGACCCGGTTTTTCTGCTATCACTATTTGGGTCTCTCAAAACAACCTCAGCCTCAAAGTTCCCCAGGCTGAGCTCACCTCTTTTCAGTGTCTACTTGAGCTGGGTGAATTCATTTCCCGTTGCTTGATTTGCAAAAAGCCAGAAGCGCACAGTCATCCTCACACCCACTTCACTCCCGTTCTCCGTGCTCATGTCACTCAGGGGTTCCACTTCCTCCGTTTCCAGAGGTGCCAGTGTTTATCTCTATTCTGGCTGTTGCTCCCCAGAGCCAAGCTTACAACGCCCTGCCCTCAGCATGCTTGTGGCTCCTCACTAACCTCCCTCACCTGCACTCCCACTTGGTTCTAACCCATTCGCCTACCTTCTGCAACCAGCAATGCACACACACGCACACATACACACACACACCCGCATACACACACGCACGCATACACACACACACACATACACACACATACACACACATACACACACGCACACATACACACACACATACTCCCAAAGTCTTCCTTTACTTTTGGGAATAAAGATTCCAATCCCTAACATCTCCTGTACCCCTGTGCAGTCTCCAGATGCCTGCCTCATAGGCCTCTTCTTATTTTCTACATTCAAGCCATACTGGGCCCTCCCCACCTCCCTCTTTAAAAAAAATAATAAAATAAAATAAACAAAATCAAAACCATTTTATTTTTAAATAATTTCAGGCATACAAAACAGTTGCAAAAATGGTACAAAGGTTTCCTGTGTGCCATTTGCCCAACTTCCCCAAGTGTGAGCATCTTACATAAGCATGGAGCAACCATGAGAAGCAGGAAGTTATCACTAAAGTGCACGACACCTCAACTCACTCATCTGCCGACGCCCATGGATTCCACTTGCTATTTTGGGACCTCCCAGTCTTCTCCAGCCTGGAGAGTCCCCGGAACTTTTTTGCCACCCGTGGCCCTGGTGGCTGGATGAATGCAGAGAATTATCTAACAGCCCAGTTTCCAGCTTGGGTTTACTCTCATGTTTTCCTATGTTGAAATTCAGGTTATAGATTTTGGCAAGGAAGTCTCAGAAGGAATGTGTTCAACAACATTGTGTCAGGAGGGGCAGGTACCAACTTCTGCCACCACTGGTGCTGACAGTCACATTGAGCCTTTGCTGGAGAAGGCCCTGCCAGCCCTTCCCTCTCTTTCAGTGAAAGAGAGATATTTTGGATCTCTATAATCATTCATTTTCTCATTATACAGGGAGCTAATTTTAGCAACAATTAATAATCCTCACATGCAATAATCATCACTGTGGTACTTGCCCAGTGTTGATTTTCCCTTTCTATCACAAGCTCCAGTTAGTCACTTGCTCAATGGGCACCGATCTGTTTCCTTCACCCATCTGATACCACTGTGGGCGGGTGCTATTGAAGCCCAGAGCGCATCTATCCCGCCATTGCATATACTGTCTACACATTTTGGCCTTGCTTCTTTTCATTGTCCTTCAAGTCAATCCTCCACAAGGCCTTTGACATGCTGTCCTTTGGACCTGGAATAGTCTTTTAGTCTTTCCCGGCCCTCTTCCATGCTGAAAGGTTCAGCCCCAGTATCAAATCTCAGGGAAGATTCTCAGCAGACCTCCGAAAGTGGTTCTGTCCCCAAGGTGATGACTGTTCCTGTTTGCTCCGTCAGCACACGCACCACGCTTGGAAATGGATCTCCCTGAACATTTCTGAGGGAAGGGCTTCTATCTGGTTTAGACTAGCACAATAATGAAGCTTTAATAAATTATTTAGAGTAATTGAATGGATGAATTTAACAGCTGACATAGATGGGTGGAGATCTTTGCCGAGCAATAGTTCATTTTCACTGTGGGAAAGGCTTCCCCAGCATCTCATAGACTCAGATGAGAAGTGGTTGACAGCTGGCCGTGCCGAAGACTCATTTTAATTTCACTGACTGCTCACTGAGTGGGTTAGACTGTCCTAACAGTTCTTTCCCAAATAACCTCAATTTCATGCAGGATACTTAGCATTGTGTCTTTGTTACATGTATATTTATTCAATATATTTTCATCTACATCTGACATGTGATGTCTCATAACTCTGCAGTGTCTTGTAACAGGTAATCTAAACTTCGAATACTGAGAGGAAAAAGACACTTTGGCAAGGACTACATACTCTTATTTTCCTGAGCCCCAAATATCTGCCACGTTCTTCTCACCCATCAGGCAGCTGGCTTAGTTAGAGGCTAGGTGTAAAGGTTTATATCTGACCCCCAGAATCAACACCACTCTGCTCAAGTGGGATTTGGAAGCTTTGGGCACCACGTTTTTCTACCACTGAGGACAGAAAGCAAAGACTGCTCAGGGCTACAGACTTGCAGTGGGGCAGCTGGAAAGCCGCATCCTATGTGCCATGCTCAGACTGCCTTTTCAGCTGCTTGCTCCAGTTCTCGGGTGGATGTCACATTCCAGAGAAATCATCCTCCATGAGGTGAGAAGAGCCGAGGCCAGGCCCAGCCTGGGAGACTTTGAATCATCTGAGTCAGCCAGAGGTAAGAAAGAAATACAGGAATGTTGATTTTTTTTTTTTTTTTTTTTTTTTTTTTTTTTTTGGTTTTTCGAGACAGGGTTTCTCTGTGGTTTTGGAGCCTGTCCTGGAACTAGCTCTTGTAGACCAGGCTGGTCTCGAACTCACAGAGATCCGCCTGCCTCTGCCTCCCGAGTGCTGGGATTAAAGGCGTGCGCCACCACCGCCCGGCCAGGAATGTTGATTTTAAAATATTTATCCCTCTGTGAAAACTTGAAAGACAGGCAAGTTTCCTCTCAACTTTATCTGGAATGTTACCTGCACACACACACACACACACACAAAATCAGATTTATTAGGGATTATGAGTCTCTGAGCATTTGCTTGCTCTACTTGCCAGCTAGGGAGCTCTTGGTATCATGAGTGCCGGCAGGAGCCTCAGAGTCCTGTGGTTACAGCAGTAGCCGAGAGTCTGAATGTTTGCATAAGCATCTGTTCCCACAGAGATGCTTGGTCCACACCCAGTGACCTGTGAGAGGGGAAGCTTGGGCTTGATGAGGAACTCTAACCTCTTATGGGCACCAAACTGCCTGCTTGGCTCTGCAAGAGATTTTACCTTTGTCATACTTGTCAGAAGATATGCCTGCCTTGGTTCCGAGAGGAATTCATCTCCTCCTCCCAAAGTGGAGGCAAACTTGTTCCTATGCTTGGACTTTAAAATTTAGAGGAATCACATTGTGTCTTCCAAGGCTCTCCACTGTATAAGTAAGTGTCTGGAAAAGACAGTTTAGAATACAAGGCAGCTGACCACAGAAGGGGGAGTTATGTCCACAGTGGTTCCCCCTCCCTTCTCATCAAGGCCTTTCTGTGCATACCTCCCAGCTCCTCTTCTGATGACTCCTATACAAATACACAGTTTCTAAAGACTCCTGTACCTCACTTGGCCTCTACTTCAATGTGTTGTGCAGCCAGGCAGCCTCCATAAACACATCCTCGAGTGACTTCGAGCGAGCTGCCTGTTGGGATACATCCTATGCACGTTAGTTCTGGTCTACTTGACAGACACACGCTAGGGTCACCCGAAAAGGGGACCCTCACTGATGGGCCTCCATTAGACTTTCTGTGGGCAAATCTGTGGGACATTTTCTTAGTTAATGGTGGATGTGGAAGGGTCCTGATTTTCATAGAAGGTAGTTGAGCAAGCCAAGGAAAACAGCTGGTAGGCAGTGTTCCTAGGTGTCCTGCAGGAGCAGGCTTCCCTGGCGATGGACTATATAAACTATAAGATATAATAAACCTCTTTCTTCCCAAGTTGTTTGTGGCTAGTGTTTTTATCGCATGAACAGGTGAGCAAATGAGAACCCACACCTAGGTTGGGGGATCTGTGGGCTGATGAGAGGAGTCTGTGCCACTTTTGATTTCTCACTCTTGTAGTGACTAGCTATAATGTGTCACCACAGACCTAGCACAAAGCAGACTTTGTGTAGATGTGTCAATCAAAATAAACAGGCTTTCCTGGCACAGCAAATTATCTCTATATACAAGTGTGTGTGTTTTTTCCTCCTTCACTTCACTGTGTGTCACTGTTGGTGGCTCAGAGGACGAGGCTGACAGGTGGACATTGTTGGAGAATTGCTAGCCCTCATGATTAAGGCAAAGAACACTTTGTAGAAACTAGCCCTGGCCATAAACACTCCAGCCAGAAGGCACAAATGTCTCATCTCTCCTAAAAAACATGAGCAGATGTGGTCACATGCCCTACCCCCATTCAGGGAGCCAAGAGTACAATGGTCCCATTTGCCCCAAAGGCAGAGAGAGGGGACATTTGCAGGTCAGTATGATAGCCACAGCTTTAATTATCATTGTTAAAATTATAATGAACACATCCTCTGTCAAACAACATTACCCTGCTTCTCCAGCAACTGTTCCACTTCCCCTTCCTCCTCCTCCTCTTCCTCCTTTCTCTTCTTTTCCTGGTAATGAAACCTCAGTTTTGTTTAGGGTTTACCCCACACACAGTGGTCAACCCCAGGGAATCAAGGTTAGCACCCTTTGTGTGGTCTTGCCTAGGTATGAGTGATCACGGGCCCTGCCATCTCCCTGCTGGTCTGGCTCAGAGATAAACACATGCATTACAGAACCGTGGCATGCGCACAAGTCTCTTGAAGCCTCTGGGGACTTAATGATAATGTGTGACTGTATCCCCCAAAGAACTGGCAGAGATGATTTTTCTTTCTTCTTGTGGACACTGTCCAGTGTAGACACAAAGCCTGGAACCAGATGCTGCATTCTTGCCACTGGCCTGAGGATGACATTTACAAAAGGAGTCTACTGAGAAACAGGCCACCAGATCAAAGCAATGTTAATCACCATCCCTTTGGTGGCTACTCCTTGTTGTCAGCTTGACTACATCTGGAGTTAACTGAAACCCAAATGACAAGGCATACCTGGAAGTGATTTTCTCTCTCTCTCTCTCTCTCTCTCTCTCTCTCTCTCTCTCTCTCTCTTTCCAATACAGGGCTTCTCTGTGTAGCCTTGGCTGTCCTAGAACTCACTCTGAAGACCAGGTTAGCCTCAAACTCACAGAGCTCTGCCCGTTTCTGGACCACCCCTTCTGCTGGCAGCCTGTATAAGGACATGGAAGAAGGAAGCTTGCTCTCATTGCTTGTTTGTGCTCACTCTTGCTAGTAAGCCCATTCATTCACTGGCATTGAAGCCTACTTCTTTGGGTTTCCAACATATTCTGAAGACCAACAGAGACATCAAATCTTGTGTACTGAACAACAAGATTCTTGGACCTTTTGTTGGTAGACAGTCATTGTTAGACTAGCTGTACCACAGCCTGTAAGCCATTTTAACACATCCACCATATATATGTGTGTGTATATATATAGACATAATATATGTACATGCACATACACACGCATATATTGGAGATTGGTGTGTGTGCTTCATTTATAAGTTCTGTTCCTCTAGAGAACCCTGACAAGCACAGGCCCCTAGACTTCCTACCACTAACTTTCACCCTTAAAGCCAGAATAAAGAGGATTTTGTTACGTTAGCTGAAGTGGCCTAACTAATATTAATCACTTTTCCTGATGACCTTGGCAAAGACTGTCAGTGTGGAGTGAAGGAAGGGCAGAGCTGGGGACAGCTGTCTCACATGGTATAAGAGTGATGCCCAAGGTACACCAGTAAAACTTACTTGCCTCGCGCCCCCACATAGACACCTTGAGCCTGGCACACGGACTCTTTGCTGGCTGAAGCCCTGTCTCTCAGGAAGGATCTTTACACTGTTGGGATCAAGTCCTGTTCCCGGCAGTGGTGATTAGCTACAGATCTTGATCTCCAGCACAGATTTCCTGCTGGTTCCCTTTGAGCACTCTGAAGGGATGCTCCTAAGGGCTTTAGCTATAGGCTTTAAGAGCAATGTCTTGGTTTATTTCCACTACTTTACCACAACCCTTCTTCTGGTTGCACCAGCACAGCTGCTGCCCAAAGACATGTCCAGACAGGACCAGAGAGTCCTTGCTGTTCCATAAGGCTGAATGATCTCCCGGGGGTGGATTCTCATACTCTTGGTGTGGCAGCTAAGCAAGGCTGTTGGCCTCTGCTCCATCATCTGAGGAGTATCAAACTAGGGGCAGAGAGGACCCCTTTAGTCAGCATCCTAGAAGAAGAAAACTCTGTACACCTGTGACTGTGCTGCTGCTGGCTATTTATTTTCTGTGGTTTTTTTTTTCTTAATATTGAAGGGGACATTTTTTTTAATTTGGCACATTGACTAAAATCTTGCCTTATAGTTAGGGGAGTTTTCCAAGGAGGATGGAAGGGTTATTTTTGATAGGCAGGGTGGACTGATAAGAAGTCTTTTATCTGCAATAACTCCATGACGGACAGAGGCATCAAGGTCCTCAACCACAGGAAGCATTGTTACCCTGGGTATCAGCTGACTGGTTTTTTTGTTGTTGTTGGGGCTTTTGTTGTTTCGTTTTTTTGGCAGGGAGAGCTTCATTGCTGCCATGGGCTTTGCCTTAGAAAGCTAAGGCAAATCTAAGGCAAAAATTCAAAGATGTTCAGGAAACTTCAAGTCTACAGGGACCATTGTCAATCACAGAGTCTGGATCTTTGGCAGGGGTGCCAGTGTGGAGTCACTAGGAAGCCACAGATTAGCTCTCTTCTGTGTTGACAAATGCTGCAGCAGGTGAGGTGGCATCATTGCCACTGTAACTCAGACACTTCTGTGCTGATATCACTGTAAAAATCTGAAGTGGGGAGATGGTTCAGTGGGTAAGAGTGTGTGTGCTGTAAGAGGATCCTTAGCACCCAAATAGAAGCAAAGCCTGCTGCATGTGCATGTAACCCTAATATACAGGAGGTGGGGTGGGGACAGGGGGATCTTTGGAGTTTGCTGGTGGCCAGCAAACTGAGGAATAGAGAGTAAAAAAAATAGGATGTGAAGTGACGGGGGAGATATTCTGTATCTTCCTCGCTCCATAGGTGTGTATCCCTCACGTTCACATATGCTACATACATGTGCACATGCATACACACAGTTACATGCACCACACACACACACACACACACACCACCTACTATCTGAAGGAAATAACACGGGACTTTCATGACTTCATAATACAGATGCATCTTTTCCTGAGAACTTTCTTTCCACCATACCTTGTTACTGAATCACTTCTACTCCTGTGTCACAGTTGAGTCCTTGTCCTTTGTACCTTAACATGCTGTAGTGATCACTTTGAGGGGCACCCTTAAGGAACTTCACAAGTCACCAGTGACAGGATGACAGATAACAAACTTGGAGACCCTGGGCATTTTTAGGAAGGAAACCCAGGCACAGAGAACAACTTTCAGTCAGAGCAGCTGCCAAGGGGCCACAAGATGTGTTGGGAAAAGCTCAGCCGAAATTCCATAGCCCATACCTGTGGCCCCAGCACTCAGTAGAAAGAGGAAGGGAAGTGCTGAGCTCCAAGTCAGCCTGGGTCACACAATGAGACTCTGTTTCAGACCACAAAACAAAAAACAGGACATCCCCAAACTTCACTTGCCAGTGGCCATGAGAAATGCCTATTTGCCCTATTAGCTCAAATACAGAGCTGCTGAGCCAAGTCCTTCTCCCCAGCTTTTTGCACAAGTCCTAAAGAACCCAGGAAGAGTCTGCTATAGCACAGGCATGAAATGTTTCTCATGAAACTTGAAGGTTCCATGCAAGCTTCCACATACAGATGACAACATTGAATGAAATCCAAATGTGGCTGTCATCAAATAGATAATTTTCTAAGGGACCAAGGGCTGAAGATGAACTGAGAATGATTAAGACCGTCAGCAATATGTAGTGCCTGGTTGCTATGCTTGAGGTAGCGCTCTAAGATGAGCCAGTATCCTTAGTTCTCAACAACTGCCTTGAGAAGTGGGCATTACTGTCACCAGGTTACAGGTGTGGAGACTGATTGACACAGAGGTTACATCACTTACCAAGAGTAACTTAGCTCAGAACACACGCCATCTGGCTCTGTAAGTTTTAGAAGATAGCAAACTGTAAGACCAAATTAGAAAAGAGCTAGCAGGCAACCAGAGGCTGGGAAGAAGTGGTGATGGCAGACAGTAGTTAAACATGTCTCTTCTTGGTATAGCTTATGCATTGTTGACTTTCGCAGCTCAGCCCCTTACTGTGGGCTGTTTGGCTACTTTAAATCCATGAAGAGTATAAAGTAACTGGGCACGTGCTTTTTACAACCGCTTTGACCAAACATGGCATGCTCCAGTGGGTGGAGCCAAGAGGGTGAGAGTCTGTTACCAACCTTTATAACCTTTTATTAAAGGCAAGCACATGCTGTAAATCCCTGTATCCCAGCTACTGCAAAGGCTGAAGTGGGAAGGTCACTGGAGGCCAGGAGTTGCAGGACACCATGGATTGACTAGTGAGACCTTTTCTCTTCAACCTAACACACGTGTTCATTTGACTGTATACCCCTCTTAGTAGTCACACTCCTGCTTATTTCCTGAGTATTATTAATGATAAAGTCAGAACAGAGAGTGGAAAGTTAAATAGAGTTAAGGAGTTTTCTTTGCATTTGAGAATTAAAAAAAAAATCCAGGTGACAGCCACCTAGCTTAGTTTCAATGGCTGAGATAGGCCCAGTAAAGAATAGCTTCAAAAAATAGTGCAGACTATAAGAAGATTTCACAACCACATCTTATTTTGATCAACTCCTTCTGATCTACCCCCAAATCTGAAAAGGGAAAAGATTCTGGAACCCATTGTTAAGTTTTGTAAGACTCATGCTTTTCCCAGCCTGATTTCTTTCAGATTCTGCCTCCCTTACAAAAACAAAACGTAATGGCTTAATGACATTCATGACCACCACGCTTGTTTCTGTTGAAAGGAAGGACTACAGGAGCTGTTTTTTAAAGAACTTTCTTTTATAATTTTAGCTGTTTTCAGCTCACCTTATTTGTCATCCTTCTGAAAATTTTCATCTACCGTCATCCTAGGGTCCAAGTTTCAATTCTTCTAATCTGTCCAGACTGCAGTAACCAATGCAATGAAAACCTATTGCAGCAATAATATGGAACCTTTGTTTACATGTCAACTTTCTTCAACAGACTCCAAACTTCAGGCTAAGGAGGGAGAACACTGTTTTCTGAACACTTGTGGGCTGGGGCTTGCTTCCCCATGTAAAGGGGTAAGATGTTAGACAGACTTGGCATAGCTATCAAGGCTGTAGTTTCCAAGGCTCCCTTGTTAAACAATCCTATCTCATTCTGTCTCTGTTCCTGGCCTTGCAGCCTTGGCATTATCAGAGCTCAGACACTGGGCACATCACCCTGAGCACTGCAGCTGGCTCTGGGCCTTTCACACCTGCTCCAACAGAGCAAGCCTTACTTTTATTTGTACAAAGCATGGTTCAATAACACTCTGCAGCCTTGGACTATTCTTAACCCAAACTCACTGCACTTCTTGCCCGTTTGGGGAACCTCCATCCACACTGGCTCCTTTGGCCTCTCTCTACTTTTCTGAATCACTAATCTTATGTCTTCCCACAACAGGCTCACTCCCATCTTGTACACCTGCATGTCTTCCGTCCACAGAAGCATTACAAGGCCACCTACTCTTTGTAGAGGGGACACTGTGTTTTAGTATCTGCTCTGCTAGTTCTTGATTTTAAGTCTACCCCAGAGAATGTTCTCTTAACTGCACCCCCCCTCTGATCAGGGTGTTCTTTGGTAATACTCTCTAGCTGCCTAAGGGAGGGACACTCAGGCTTTTAAATCATGATCCAAAGGAAGAAGATCATTTGGTGACACGTGAGACACAGGCCTACAGATAAACACACACACACACACACACGCACGCACGCACGCACGCGCGCACGCACACACACACTGTCACTCACTCACCTTGAAAATATAGTAAACTTAAATGCTCTACTCAGGATGTACTTTACTGTTTTATTTCTAATTTTGCTTCATAAGAAATAACATAGGCCAGGGTGTGTATGCCTGTAATCCCAACACCCAGCAGGTCAATCAGGAGGATCAGGACTTCCTAGTCAGCTATGTAGTGAATTTCAAGCCAGCCGGAGCTACATGAACCCCTCTCTCAACTAACTAAAAATCGTGGGTAGAGGGTGGCTCAGCAGGTAAAGTCCCCCACTCCTAAATCTGACAACCCAAGTTCCATCTCCAGGACCCACTTGGTAGAGGGTGAGAGCAGACTCCGTGAGTTGCTCTCTGACCCATGGGTGCACTGTGGCACATGCACCTTCCATACATAGAGCTACAGGTAGATTAAAAAAAATGCAATAAAAAATTTAAAAACTGGAAAGGGGGAAAAAGAGAAGAAGAAGGTGTTGTTTGGCCAAAAGCACACTTTGGGACCAGTATAATGAGAACATCTGTCTCACAGACCCTAAGGCCACAGAAGCAAAAGAGTGCCGAAAGATATATTGTAAGTAGGAGGTGACTTAGGGGAGAATTTTCACAAAATATTACCATAAAAATGGGGACCACTCAAAATAGGTAATTTGTAAGTGAATGCTAGATTTTGGATCCAACGATTTTGGATCTCCAAGACTTAATTCATTCCTTAATGTGTGTATATATTATATGCATAAATATATAGTGTATGTATGTATTTGCATATATGCATGTTAAATACTTTTGGAGAATCAAGTCCAGTCTAGTCTTCAGGCTTTCCCAAAGTGGATGAGGTCCTTGTTCTCTGGGTGTTCACAGTAAAATAGTGGAAGACACTGAATAATGGTGGGCGAACACAGGAAAGCGTTTTAAGGGTTATGACTAGGGTTCACGGACAGAGCTGTGGGATCCAGTGGGAAGGGTGGGGGCCTCCAGGAGGTGTCAGGAAGGGGAACTAAACAGGTACGAGTGTGGCTGTTCTGGAGCTTGGAGACACAGTACGCTTGGACATGTAAGGGATCACATGTGAATTGTCCCCATGAAGGGAGGCCAGGGCAGACAGAGCAATCCTCAAGCAAGTCAAGGTGCTGACTGGGGCCCCAGGGAGAACCCTGGGCTTAAGCAGGACTCCAGGCTCTATTTGCAACACTATTTAAGGCAGAATGGGGAGGACACTGACTGAAGAGTCAGACAAGGGCAGGGGTCTCACTAGGAGATTGCTAAAAGCCAAAGAAGAAATAGTGGAAATGACTTAGATGGCAGCAACGGTGGGGGGAGCACAGAAAAGGCTTAGGAGAGGCGTCAAGGATTGAGTAGCTGGTGGCTTAAAGTCAGCAAAATGTAAAGTTTACGCCTGGGATTGCTCTCATATTCCCAGCAGGCAATGTCAGAGTCAGGGGGTTTGTGTCACACTCGAGTGGGGGTGGACTTGGATTACAAGGTTAGGGTGGCAGAGACTCTTCCGACCTCATCTTAGTTAAGGTTACTATTGCTATGGTAAACACAATGGCGAAGTAAGCTAGGGAGGAAAGGGTCTGTTTGGCTTACACATCCACATCTCAGTTCATCATGGAAGGAAGTTAGGACAGGAGCTCCAACAGGGCTCCTGAAAGCAAGAGCTGATAGAGGCTATGGGGGAATGCTGCTGGCTTTGTTCCTCCAGACTTGCTCAGTTACTTTCTTGTAGAACCCAGGACTCCCAGGCCAGGTGTGGTACCACCTACAATGGGCTGGGCCCTCTCACATCAATTACTGATTTTAAAAAAAATGTCCTACAGGCTTGCCTGCAGCCTCAACATATGGAGGCATTTTTTCAGTTGAGGACAAACAAGACTTTAGCTTGTGTCAAGTTGACATTAAACTAGCCAGCACAGGCCTGAAAGATGAAGGGGAGCCTGGCCTGGAGAAGAAAGGGTTTAGATGAACCCACAAAGAAAGGTGGGACAGTAGAGTCTGGGGCTGAGGCCTTGAGAAGGTCTCCGGCTGAAAGGAGTAACTTACTCTGCTGAGCCTTTCCTTAGCTTGGCCTGGACACAAACACTTCCCTCCCCCTCCTGTCTATACCATCTGCAGATTCGCAGGCACTCTCAGATCCAAGCAGGAAGTAGCTTTCCAGGGTCTGCTGTGGGTGTCATGGTTTCCCATCACTCTGTGTGTGTGTGTGTGTGTGCGCGCGCGCGCGCGCGCGCGCGGGCGCCAAGTCCACTCCAGAGGTCAGCAAAGGTGTAATTAAGTTGCAACTATGTCATAAGTTTTCAGAAGAGATTTGGATAGCGACAGGATTAGGGAAGACCAGGTGAAGGCACAGGAAAGAGGGACATCTATAAGCCTTAGGAGAAACGCCAAGCTTGCCAGCACCTTGATCTTAGATGACTGAACTCCAGAGCAGCAGGTAAATAAGCCCCCCACAAAGTCCCGAGTTTATTTGCCCTAAGCAAATACACTTACTTTGCTTTCTCCTTTTGGGCCTGTTTGGTGTAAGCTAGGAACAAACTCCAGAGAACTGAACACCCTGAGTAAGCTAGCAGGGACTGGAAGGAAGTTCAGTTCTAACACTCTGCTCAAACAGAAACGTAATGTATTTCCTCAGATAGATTTCTCTGTAGCTCTGCTCTTCACACAGCGTTTCCACAAACTTGAACTCAGCATCACCTCGGAGCTTGTGAGAAATGCAAACTGCCTGGCCCCACCTGCAACTTGAGTGGTGAAGGTTTGAAGTCTTGTGTTAACGGGTTCGAGAGCTCCAGCAATGAGGATAGGTAAGTTCTGGAGTCGGTGGTGGTGGTGGCGGCGGCGGCAGTGGTGAGACTGGACTTTGCACAGATGTGAGTGTCCTAGCAAGGTCGGTCTCCTTGGCAACCAGCCCGGAGCGCTACAGGCTGCTACGTTCACTCGGGTTGCCAGGTCCTATCACTAGAACCGCTGGAAGCTCATGCCAGTCGCTTGGGGACTCGGAGGTGAGCAGCGTCTCTGACTCCCGGAAGCTTCGGGTAAATAGAGCCTAGGGCGGATGAGCCCAGGAGCGGCGGGGCGCGTGCGCGGGGCGCGTCCCCGGCCCCGGCCTGGGCGGGAGCGCGTCGAGGGGGTGGGTCGCACCAGCTCCGCTGGCCTGGCGCGCCATCTGAGCCACTCAGAGCGCCAGGCGGCGGACACCCGGGGCCCCACAGTTAATACCCGGCTCCCTCCCGCCGCGCTAGGTCAGTTCCTGAGCCCGCAGATCACTCTATTCCAGACACTGAGACCATCCGAAGCGGTGCAGACTCTGCCCGCGGCCTCCTAGAGAGCGAGCCCGGGCTGAGGACTGTGCTGCGGACCTGGGGTTCAGCGCGATTGTGCGTCCCCCGGACCACGGGGACCTTGTTGCAGGCGCCGGGCGGCAGGTGGGCGAAAGCAGCTGCGCAGAAGCGCAGAGAGGGTGAGTAGGGTCGGGAAGTTGGGGTCCCAGAGGACGTTCTTCTGGTCTGGACCAGGCCCTCGCGCCGAGATGTTCTCTCAACGGGACCCTTAAGTTGCACTGTGGACCTGCCGGAGGCTGAGAGCTAAGCAGCCAAAGTGTGTTTACCTCGCCGAGAGAGCGAGGCAGCTTGTAGCCACACCCCCAGTCTGGCCTTCAGAGGCGACCCGACCCAGCGACCCAAGCCCGGCGGCTGCCACAGCACCTGGAGCTCCCCGGGAGCCTCTTCCTACAGGGAGACCCAGGTGTCACAGACTCCCGTCCTTTCTTTCTGTCACTTCAGTCCAGGCATAGGAGAGGCACTGAGACTCGGGGCACAAACTTAGTTTGAACACTGTAAACGCTGCTCTTCCAGTGTTTTAAAAACTGCACGTGGGTATTGTGGATACGGGCGCGGGGCGGGGGAGGGGACTGGTGACAGAACTGCGCCGCTTGGTCTGCAAGGGGGTAACTTTGGCCTTTCGTGCCTGTTGGGGCGCAGGCACAGCTTTTAGGATCTGGCTCAGACCGTCCCTGCGGCTCTGTAAGGGGTGTCCCTGCTCTGAGTGGCCTGCGGGGCTGCTCTTGGTGGCCCGGCAGAGGGCGCCAGCTCCTGATCACCGCCGGGGCCAGTGGAGGGGAGGGGATTTGCGAAGCTCCAGGTAAGGAGCGTGGTGAATCATCCAGCGGCGGGGGTGGGGTGGGTGAGCCGGGCTCAGTTGCAAAGAGGCGGCGAGTAGCCGGGGAGACACTGGTCGGGACTGTGGGGCTGCTGTGCCGCGGAAGGCTGTGAAAGTGTCTAGGAGGCGCGCGGAGAGTCTGGGCAAGGTGAGGAGTGACCGGGAGCTCTGAGGCAGCACCGGGCCAAGGACGGCTGTCTCGGGATGCCGCTGTGTACCTCCCCAGGCGGGGGTACGGGGTTGGTTTCAGGGCTGCCCGCAGCTCTGCGGGGGCGAGGCTGGAACCCGGAAGACACCAGCCTGGACGGGCGGCGGGTCCACAGGCCGCTACCACCGGATGCTGTTTTAGCTCGCGGGGTCCCGGGCGGAACAAAGGCACCGTGAGGCTGCCGCTTCCACCCAATTCCGTCCCGCTGCCACTGAGGGGAGGTCCGACTGTGTTTGGATTTTGGAGTATCGGGAAAGTTAGGTGAGAGGAGGGGCGGGAAGGAGGGCTCCTGGGCCAGGGTGCACGAGCGAACACAATTCCAATTTCGCGGTCTCCTTCTTTTCTCCAGTCGCCAGGGATTGCCTGGGCTCCTGCGCCCTGGGCCGCGCCTTGGTAGGGTTTGCCCGGGTTTGAACTGGCCGCTGGACGAGCCCATGACCCTCCCCGTGGTGTCTGCGCGCTGGCTCCCCAGGGGCGGGGCTTAGCACGGGTGACAGCCGGTGGCCCCTGCATCTAGAAAGTTGAGCCCCAGAAAGTGTTGATTGTATTACTGTGAACAGTAACAGAAGAAATTCCGAGTCTCGAGTCACAGTATGGGTCCGGTGCAGGTTTAAGGGCCTGCTGTGTAGGACTTGCAGACCTGTTGAAGTCAGTTTATTGCAGTTGCGGTCGAAGGGAAGAGGCCGTTCGGTTTCTACCATTCCGTCTCCATCTCAAGTTGTCCACTACAGACTCTAGCACAGTCACGAATATTGTCACGCCGATGGATCACAAGGGAGGCTTCCCTGTGTGTCTCAGGACCGGGACCTGAGGGGAAGAAGTGTTGCTTACAAGAAAGCCAGACAGCCACACTCTGCTGGTAGGTGCCCTCAGCCCCAGGGTTAGAACCTAAGTCACCTTGACACATCTCTCAGCCCAGCCTCGCCACAGCCTGCTGCGGTAAGCGCAGGGCTGGCTGGCTTTGATGACGTACTTGGTACTTAGGAAAATCCCTCTGATTCTGCTTTGCATCTCACCGCCTCCTTCAGAGGGTGAGCTCTTGAAACTAAACTTAAAGAGCCCAAAGGTCCACTCATGGTCAGTCCTGCTCCAGAAGGAGTGCTGGATGCTTGCTGTTGCGGAAAAGGCTGTTTCTAAAGAGATTCTGCTTGGTTTGGTTTTGTTGTTTTGAGAGAGGGTTTCACGCTGTAGCTCAGACTGTCGGAACTCAGGGCAGCGCCTCTAACTCAGTCTTCTGGGTGCTGGGGTTTCAGGCATGACTTTTTTGTTTTTTGTTTTTGTTTTTTTTTTTTTGATAGCTTATTGAGTCCGTGCCGTAATCCTGAACACATTTGATCTAGTTGGATTTTAGACTTCTTCCGTTAATGCCACCACTCGAGTGACACCAACTTTTTGTGAAGTTTAAGGAACCGTGGAAGAATTAAATCTTAAAAAAAAAAAACAAAAACAAAAACAAAAAACAAGAACCGTCCTGTAGAATTACAGGACAGTCCCCTGAGAGGAGTCACCACTGCCTGTGCTTTCCTCACAGGTGGACCTGAGGCGGGGAATTATCCCCAGCATGAGACAGCCAGGCCCCATCCTATGTGACATGGCCACCTTCCGTATGACCCTAAATGCTTCTGAAATGTGTGGCTTTAAAAAGAGAGGTGTGTGACTCTAGCATAACACTCTGGGGTTCAGATTGTCTTAGTGTTGTGCCAACCATGGGGTCATGAATGAAGGCCAGACCTGTGGGGTCAAAGTGGCTGGCCTCGGGCTAACACTAACACTATCTGCCACTAATGCTGCCTTAGCCAATTGCACAACCTCTCTGAGCTTCATTTTCCTCCTCTAAGATTGAGATAATAGTAGTCTAGCCTGATTTCCAGCTACAAGGATAAAATTAGATAATGTATGTAAGATTCTTGGCATGGTACCCAGCACATAGTAGCTGCTCAACCAACCAGTGAGGTCTTTCCTTCCATGTGGCATCTAGACAGGTAAAGACGGAGATAAGCAACAGCTTGCTCGGCCTCATCCCACCCTGCTTTGTCAGGTTTTCAGTATTGTGCACTGAGGAATTTCTCTTCGTCAGCAAGCTGTGAGGTTGTGGGGGGGGGGTTGTTGGTGATGGAAACTTTGTCCACTTGCAGGAGGAATTTGCAAGGGCCTCCGGAACTATGAGGCTTTCCTCCTGGCTGCGCCACTGGGTAATTTTGTGGCTAGCTTTCCAGTCATTTCCCTTTCCTTTAGATTTAAAGCCAGTGTCCAAATTACCACCAAGACAAGACTTAAACAAAAAAAACCTTAAAACTGAACTGGGAAAAGGAAGTACGTATTCATTTCTTTTCTGTCCAATTAATGAGCCCCTATAATACTAAAGAAAAGAGAGTCTGCTTCTGTGAAACTGTGCCTCACAGTCTTGGAAAGAGGACCATTTTACTTGGAGAATGCTGCTGTTTGCTGAGTCTGTAAGAGGCTGGGGAGGAAGGGGAGCGAAGCTCTCTTTGTTGTTCAGCCATGTTTTCTCAAGCATGGTGGACTGTAGGACCTGAAAATTGCTGTGCTTTTAGAAGCTGCTGGAAGAAGACACACAGGGGTAAAGCTGAAGAAACACAGAGCAGCCAGGGTGTCCATTCCACATGAGAAAACCCTGGGAGAGTTTTCAGCTTCATAACCCTAAACGGAGAACTGTTCTGTCCGCTCTCCCCTCTTCTCCCTCTCTTCTGGATTTTGCACCTTTATCTTTCAAACACAAGTTGAAACCTTGGCGGTTCCGTCACGCCATTTGCAGCTGTGGCGTGGCTGTCTGTGGTGTAGCTGGGAGACAGAGGCTCTGTCACTGTGCAGATCCCACATATGGACATGGAGTGTAGCTCTCCCACCCTGGAAAATGAGCTGACCCTATAACTGGCTTCTCCCTCCCTGAAGCTTTGTGCCTTTAGCTCCATTTGTAGCCACTTGTGCCCCAGTGTGCAGCCTGAAGCAGCTGCAGGACATGCGCCAGGCCCACCCTGTGCTGTTGCTTCCTTTGTGGGGATGATGAACAGGCAGTGTTATTTTGGATCACATAGCAGCCTGTTCCAAAGCCGCTTGCATTCCCCAGCTGTTCCACCACGTTTTTGCATAAGGGAGAGAACTTGCCAGCTGCTGGACCACTGAAGTTCCATTTACTGCTTTTGTCCAGTAATGGGGAGCATTGTTAACCTGCAGCCTTTTAAATGGTCTCATGTGTCTCTGTAACATCAGCGGTGTTCCAGATAGAGTTAGAGTTTGTCAGGACAAGACTTCAAAACAAATGGCACAGCTTTTCTTTTCAAGGTAATTGTTTTAAAGATTTTCTTTTGTAAGTGTGTGTGTATGTGTGTGTGTCTGCGCATGCACATGTGCACACATGTCGTATTGTTATGCACATTTGAATGCAGGAGCCCAAGAAAGACAGAAGAGGGTGTTAGATTCCCTGGAGCCTGTCAAGCTGAGTCTTAAAAGCAATGTCACAACTTTATTTTTCTTTTGTCTAAATAACTTTTTGAAAGATTATTTTAATATTCTTTTAAATTATTGTATATGTCTATATATGGGCATGTATGTGCTCCCAGAGGTCTAAAGAGGTCATCAGATATCCTGAAACTGGGGTTGCAGGTGATTATGAGCTCCCTACATGGGTGCTGGGAACTAAACTGGTGTCCCCTCAAAGAACAGTATACACTCCTACTTGCTGAACCATCTCTCCAGACCTTCAAATTAATTTTAAGGGATAACTAGTAGGTATAGTTTTCTCACACTTAAAACAACATCTGATTTATATTTCATCAACTAATAAAGTGTTAAATTTAGCAGTAGAATTACATGTTTTAAAAAACCGTGCCATAGCCGGGCAGTGGTGGTGCAGGCCTTTAATCCCAGCACGTGGGAGGCGGAGGCAGGAGGATCTCTGTGAGTTCTAGGCCAGCCTGGTCTACAAGAGCTGGTTCCAGGACTGGCTTCAAAGCTACAGAGAAACCCTGTCTCGAAAACAAAACAAAACAAAACCAAAGCCGTGCCATATGTCTCTGGCTTAACTCTATACATTGTTCTGGTGCAGTGGCTCTCAAGCTTCCTAACGCTGCGACCCTTTAACACAGTTCCTCGTGTTGTGGTCACCCAACCATAAAATTATTTCGTTGCTATTTCATAACTGTAATTTTTCTAGTGTTCTAAATCATAATGTAAACATCAGGTATGGCAGGGTGTCTGGTATGTGACCCCTGTAAAAGCATCATTTGACCCTCAAAGGCTTTGTGACCCACAGGTTGAGAGCCACTGCTTGAGAGGCGGATATTATTAGCACACATGTATGTGGTTCTCAAAGAATTACTAGAACTATTATTATATTTGAAAGAAAACCTGTACTAAGAAGGGAACGCCTGTTGTTGGGGAGACACTTGCCACCACCTGAGCCTCCATGCCGGCTAGCGCTTGCCCACGGCCCTGAAACAACCATCTTCCTTAATGCAAACTGTGAGTTGATGGCCCATCAGTGCCACAGTGTAAGTTACAGTCTCTATTGGACTGCACTTGGCCTCTGTCTCCTTTGCTCCGTGAGAAGTTATAAAATGCATGGGCCTCGAGCCCCCTGGCTCCTAGTCCCTCTATAGGCTCTTATCTGTCATCACTGAGTTAGACCCTGCTCTTCTCAGTTCTTCATCCCTCCCTCCATGGCCTCCTTAACATACGCACACACTTTGTACTTCATCTGCTTGAACAGAGCCCAGAGGTTTTTACACTACTTCCATTTTTGGTTGGTTTTCTTGTTATTTTCACTTTGGGCTATCAAGGATGTCCAGCCTGGTCCTTAGGGCTGATGAGCAAGTGTCTCTTGTCATAGAAGAAACTGAGTCTAGCACTACACGAATCTCCTGACTCCAAATTCAGCCCATGCCTAGTTGGGGGTTGGAAGGGTCAACTCCACAGAAGAGTTTTAATCTGGTATTGGCTTCTGAGCTTCCTTGTGCTTGTCCTGACCACAGTAGTCCTGCCCAGATCTTGAACACTTTCCCTGGAATAGATCCTTTTATTATACCTTTTACATTGCTGTTATTCTCTTGACAAAAAGCTATCCACAAATATTATTTCCTAAGGCACACAGCCCTCCTTTCTGTTACATGTGCATGTTTGCCTGCACACACACACACACCCTTGTGCGTATATCCCTTTGTGCTTACAAAGACCTCTTATGGTTCCTGGACTCATTTTCCTTTCCCAGCCAGGTCAACATCTTTCAGAGATGACTCCACATTTATAGCATAGAATGGTTCATTTCTGTTCAGTGGTTTGGATGCTGTAGATTTTCTGATGATGTTATAGACGGGAGGCCAAAATTAACCTGGCCTGTGCTGAAGAGATGGTTTAGGGTTAGGAGCACCGGCGTTTGGTTCCAGCAGCCACATCAGGCAGCTCACAACTGTCTTTAACTCCAGCTCTTGAGAATCCAGTGCCCTGGCTTCTGAGCGAACTTGTACTCACATATACACACCCATGCGCATGCAAACACACACACACACACACACACACCTACATGTGATTAAAGACAATAAAAATATAAATTACAAAACCCAATTAACAATAGCAGAAGTGACCTGGCCGATCCTTCTCACAGAAGAACCCTTGGGAAGTAAACCTGTTTTTCCCTGGGAGTGACGTGTTCTCCGTTCTACCTCATGCTGCTCAGGGCTTGGAAACAGCGCCCATTTCTTTCATTTCTTTCCTGTAGCTTGAAGGTGACAGACTCTGAGGTGTAGTCACAGAGCACCTCCTCAGCAGCCTGGGGCTTGCTCTCTGCATACTGGGAGAGCTCTCCCTCAGCCCCGGATGGACCTCTCTCTTGACGCTGCCATTCTGCCTGTCCTGTCCTGGTCTGCTGCTGTCACCCAACTGGCCACCTTCTGGCAGCTCCGGGTTTCAAGTGTCCTAGGGTTTCCCTTGGATGCCCTTCTGCCACCTGTCATTGGTATTCAATTGCACCCCCACTACCCAGCCTGCTCTGAGTGGGAGTAAGTCCCCACCACCCTGACCCCAGCAGCGGCCCCTGGGTTTCCAGGAACACAGCTCCACATCTCTTAGGCTGCTTTGCTCTTTCTTACTTTACCCCTTTTGGACCCAGCTTCCTAATTCTTTTCTCTTTGTCTTTACAACAATTTGCAAATTTATCTCTTTGTTCTGAGTTAGTTCCTTTTGGCTGTCCCCTCCCTTTAGCCTAGAGGATGCTTTGAATACACTATCAAAGTTTTTGTTTCCAGGCAACTTCTTCCTTTAGAAAAGGTTCTTTGGAATTGAAGTATGGAAATACCAGTTAAGAAACTGGTCAGGTCAGGCCTTCTAAAGGCTTGAACTTTGGGGAAGATTGTTTGGAATTTATTTTGGCTTTCCTTCCACATGGCAGCACCCGAGAGCAATTGAAATGTATGCTTGTTTTGGAATGCCTTCCGATTGCAAATGGAAATTGTACGTGCAGAGGAGAATTAATTTGTGCTCCAGCCCCACCCCTTTCAAATTATATTACTGGAGAATCTTTGGACACAGTTTGTGCCTTGTTGCCTGACTGAGTTGTGTGTAAGTCACGGAATATTGGTTTTATGTGGTTGTCCTGGGGCCTTTTGTCCTTGGGTATGTCTGAGCTCTGAAGGTGAGGCCAGGATCCTATGCTGCCGAGTGAATCTTAGAAATCCTTATCAGACTAATCCTAATGAAGGCATCTTGGGAAGGGAGCCCCTGGCTGTTGGATGTCCTTGCCTTGCTCTGTGATTATGTGTTGCTGAGGATCCCACGAATAACTTCTCCCTGCCCAGAACCTAAACTACTCTTTCTGAAGTGTGTGTGTGTGTGTGTGTGTGTGTGTGTGTACTTCCTGGTGTTGAGAATACAGCTCCGTATGAGTCTTGCCCTCACAGAGCTTTCAGTCAGGGCTCCTGTGCACACGGAGGCTGCATAGGTGCTGGGGGGAGGGTCCATTCCAGAGGATAATAGGTGGGGTGCTGTAACAACCTGAGGCTCTCTGAGCACAAGCCTCTATGGCCCAGCGCCTCTGAAGAGATGAAATAAGAAGACAATCTTGGTTTGAACCCAGATCCAGGGTCATGAGTTATGGGCTCTATCAGTATACTCGTGTGTACTTGTTGCATTTTGACCCCCTTCCCCACGGCTGTTTGTTGTGGAGGATAATCTAAGTCTGGAGCCACTTGTGTAAAGGATATTCAGTAGTGATTTAAAGAGCCCCTCCCTGCTGTGTAAGGAACACACCATGCAGATCTGTCTGAGTGTCCTCACAGTGTTCTCTGTGTTCAGATTTCTGCCAACTGTGTTTGTAAAAAGACCTATTTTCCCTTTGCTGAGTGCTGCAGCAGCATGCTCCCAGCTTTCCTGCCTTCCAGGTCAGAGGGCAGCTTACACCTCTTTGCCTCTTTTCTGGGTGTTGTACATTACAACCAGTTGTCTCTAGTTTCTGCCTAGGTGGCTTCCATGCTTAAGATCTCTGCAGTGTAAATGGGCCCTTTGCTGAACAGAACATAATTATCAGGACAAGTGTGTGCATGTTAATGCAGGACACATTGTGCATATCAGTACAGAATGCCCAAGTGCACACCAATACAGGACACATATGCTTAACGGTGCAGGCACATGTGTGCACCAGTGCAATACATGCATGCATGCACACCTATGCAGAGCACGTGTGTACAAGTGTATGTGTATACATACTGATGAAAGTGTGTGACTGTCTGGTCCTTGCTGCCAGAACGGTATAGATTGTTCTGTCCTGTGCTGTTAGCTCTTGCCATGGTGTAGGTTGGGTTGGGTTCTAGTGAGAAAACATCATAGTTGAAAATTTGGAGTTAATGTAACTTTTTCCAGAGACTACGGTTCTTGTTCATGGATTTCAAGTCTAAAAGTTCTGTGTATAGAACTAAGGACTTAGATTCCTGGGGAAAAGTGAGTGATCTGATCACGAGAGTGAAGAACAAGTGTAGAGGGGACGTCCTTCAAGCAGTGGTAGACCGTGCCCATTCTGCTCCTGAAAACGTTGGAACTGAACTCATCCCCCACCTCTTAGCCCACATGCTTCATACTGGACCCAGAATTATTTAATCATCTTTTGAAAACCATTCATCACAATACACTTCTGACATTGAATTCCCAGGAAAATGAAAAACATGCATAACAAGAAAATTGTGGGTTATGAATGTTTTGGTTGATTATATACATAAACCGAACATCTCTGTGCTAAAAAACGAGCAATACTTTTCACAAAATGGTGCTTTTCCTGTTCTTAGTTCCTGGAGTGCTGGAGGAAGCTCTTTATTTCCTTCTACGTAAAAATTGGTTCCATCTTAAGCAGGCCTAAATGCGAGATGTTCCCCACAGACTCATGAATTCACACTTGGTCCCCACATGGTGGTGCTGCTTGGAGAGGTTTGGGAGGTGTGGCCTTGCTGGAGGAAGTATGCCACAGAGGGTGGGCTTTGAGAATCCACTGCCTCGCCCCAATTCTAGTCAGCTCTTTGCTTCATGTGTTCAGTTGAAGATATCTCAGTTTCCCACCAGCATGCTTGTAGCTCCCTACCACACACACAGAGACACACACACAGACACGCGCACACACACACACACACACACGCACACACACTTTACAGAATTCTGTAAGCTTACTATGGAGAGCTCACTTTGGCTTCTGAGCAGATGCTCGTTCAGGCCAGACAGCAGCACTCCAGAGCTTTCTTTCTTCCCCAGTTTCCAGCTCAACTAGAATATTGGCTCTCAAACTGCGGGTCTCAAACCCTTTGGGGTCGCATATCAGATCTCCTGCATATCAGATATTTACATTATGAGCCATAACAGTAGCAAAATTACAGTTATGAATTAATATCTAAATAATCTTATGGCTGGGGACACCACAACATGTGGATCTGCAGCATTAGGAGGTTGGAGACACTGGGCTAGACGAAGCCTCGACCAAGAACAGTGCTGTGTCTGCATGGTCTTCACTCAATCTTTCTTCACCTCTTAAAGGGACAGTTTATTTATTTATGGGGTGGGGATTCCACAGGTGCCACAGAGCCTGTGTAGAAGTCCGAGAACAACTGGGGGGAACCATGTGGGCCCCAGAGATGGACCTCAGGTCGTCAGGCCTAAGGCAAGTGTCTCTACCCACTGAATCATCTCGCTGGCTCTTCTCCCAGAGTTTTTAAATCCTGTTTGGTTGCCAAATTCACATGGGTTGCTTATAGTTTACCCAACAGTGGCTGCTCTGTTTCATCTTTTCAGAATGGTTTTTCCTTTGTTTTGGATTCTGGGGACAAATGAGTACATTAATGAGCTGTGGCAGCAGGCACTCTCAGCCCATCGCTGGTAGGCTTGGTGGGCCCGTTACCATCGCTGGTAGGCTTGGTGGGCCCGTTACCATCGCTGGTAGGCTTGGTGGGCCCGTTACCATCGCTGGTAGGCTTGGTGGGCCCGTTACCATCGCTGGTAGGCTTGGTGGGCCCGTTACCATCGCTGGTAGGCTTGGTGGGCCCGTTACCATTCCCAAGTACATGTGAGAATGAGCATGTCTGTAGACTCCATGTTCTCTAAAAGTTCAGCATAGGGAGAAGGGCCAGGACAACACAAAAGCTCATCAGAAAAGTTTCGTTTGTAGACGCTTGTTCCTCTCCTTCTCTTTTGAAATATCAAGTTTAAATCTCAGATGGCTTTTAAAATGTATTTTCGTGACCAAATACTTTTATCTATTTTGTATTTTATATATGTAAAGTACTTTTATGCTGTTTATATACAAAGAACTCTGCTCGCATTTTTCATAATCTTCTTGTGATGTATTTAGTGGTGTTGTGTGTTGTTTTGAATGATAACTGTCTCCCACAGTCTCTGGCATTTGAAAACTTGGTCCCCAGTTGGTGGCTCTATTTGTTGAGGCTCATGAGGTATGGGCTAGAAGGTACGTCACTGGAGGCTGGCTTTGAGAGTTAAACACTTGCACCATTTCTAGGGTTCTCTCTTGGCCTCCCATCTGTGATTGAGATGTGAGCCCTCAGCTCTCAGCTTCCAGCTTCAGTTCCCAGGTCTGCTACCTGCTGCCTCCACTTGGCCTTGTGGACACCAATCTTCCGGAACCATAAGCGCCAAATAAACACTTCATTTTAGAATAGAAGCTGCCTTGCTTGTGGTGTTTTTTTTTTTTTTTTTTCACCACAGAAAAGGAACCAAAACAGCAAAATGGATATCCCCTTTCACAGAGAAAACAGCATCAAGGCCCCCAGAAGTAAAACATCTGATCAGAATGGCCCGCGGGTAGCAATCAATCACCTCTTCACTGTGTGACCTCTCTCCCACTCCCCTCCCTTCTTCTCTTCCTTCTTTCCCTCTAAGAGTTCATATTGTATTGAATTGTGGCGTTGTCACTGGCTTCCTAACCTTTTAGGTTCTGGACAGCTCTTTTTGTGCAGAAAGTTTGGGTCAAGTGTTAAGTCATTTTTTTTTTAACTTCCACAACTCTTGTATAAATTGTCCCAGCTTTTTCTTAACTACTATACTTTTATTATTATTATTATCATATTGACAAAAAAATCTTTCGCAGTAATTTGGGAAATATTATCACTTTATAAACCTTTTATGCTTTCTGATGCATTATGAAGTACATAAATCTATAAAGTGCTTGGCTGGTAGTTTAATATCTCCAATACCTCCTGATAGTTTATTATAACCCCATTACCTTCTGACAGTCTACTGTACCCCAATACCGCCTGACAGTTTATTATAACCCCAGTACCTCCTGACAGTCTACTGTACACCTGTACCTCCTGACAGTCTACTGTACCCCAATACCTCCTGACAGTCTACTGTACCCCCAATACCTCCTGACAGTCTACTCTACCCCCAGTAGCTCCTGACAGTCTACTCTACCCCATACCTCCTGACAGTCTACTATACCCCAGTACCTCCTGACAGTCTACTGTACTCCAATGCCTCCTGACAGTCTACTGTACCCCAATACCTCCTGACAGTCTACTGTACCCCCAATACCTCTGGACAGTCTACTGTACCCCAATACCTCCTGACAGTACACTGTACCCCAATACCTCCTGACAGTCTACTGTACCCCCAATACCTCCTGACAGTCTGCTGTACCCCAGTACCTCCTGACAGTTTATTGTAAACCCAATACCTCCTGACAGTCTACTGTACCCCTAATACCTCCAATAGTCTACTTTACCCCCAGCACCTCCTGACAGTCTACTGTACCCCAATACCTCCTGACAGTTTATTATAACCCGAGTACCTCCTGACAGTCTACTGTACCCCAGCACTTCCTGACAGTCTACTGTACCCCAATACCTCCTGACAGTTTATTATAACCCGAGTACCTCCTGACAGTCTACTGTACCCCAATACCTCCTGACAGTTTATTATAACCCGAGTACTGTTAGTGTACTGGCCTTAATCGGATGCCCTGTTGCACTTTGGTAAGCTTTGTGGTTTCCCATATAACTCATTTAATTTAGTTTTTTTTCCACCTTAAAATATAAGGAAACTATGACCCAAGATATGGTGATTTCTGATCTTGCAAGGCTGCCCAGCCTCTTTTCTGTGCTAAGGCAGCAGCTGCCAGAAGCCAGTTGGTTGTCACCCTAAACAGAGCACAGCCTTCTGCTCATTGAGAAACCTGGCTCAGGAGGCCTTGGAGGCCGAGGAGAGAGGGGGGCTTTGCTGCCGCTGGATTGGTTTCCTTATCTCTGCTGGGATTATTTAGGTTGCAGAGATGAAGAACTGACCCCTGCATGCTCAGGGTGGCGCACGTACATGCACACACATGCGGGCTCAGACCAGCATCTACTGAGCATGTGCTGGACCAAAGTCAGGCATCATCTGCACCTTAGTTCAAGCTAGCTCTCAGTGCACTCCCATGGGAGTAGTTGTGTGCTAAGTCATGAGGAGTTGGCCTTGATTTTGGTTTTTACCTTTTTCCCTCTACATAGCTCTGACTATCCTGAAACTCACTATGTAGACCAGGCTGGCCTCAAACTCATAGAGATGCACCTGCCTCTGCTTCCCGAGTGCTGGGATTAAAGGTATGTGCCACCACTGCCCTGAGAGTAATGAGGTGTTTGAATCTAATGGAGGTTTGGTGTCATTTCCAGGTCAGTAAGGAAATGAACCCAATCTTTTAACCAAATCCACTATGGTTTAATTTCTAAGCCTTGGCTTTTTCTTTTTCTTTGAATGAGAAAAATTATTCTTTTTCTTTAAAAGAAAAGAAGATGTATTTTTATTTGTATGCACCTAGAGGACAAAGGTGCCCTGAGCTGGAGTTACATGTGGTTATGAGCTACCTCATATGGGTACTAGGAACTGAACTCTGGTCTTTTGCAAGAACAATGCACAGAGCAATACGTGCTCTTGACCCCTGAGCCATGTCTCCAGCCCCATGTATGATGATGGGGATGAAGGTGGTGTGTGCATGTGCCACGTGGCACATGTGGTTGTCAGAGCACAGCTTGGAGTCAGTTGCTTCTGTCCATCATGTGGGTCTCAAGAGACTAAACTCAAGTCAGCAGAATTAGTGGCAAGCACCTTTACCCACGGACCCATTTAGCCAGTCTTTGAGTTTATAATGTGGTACATAGCTTGTCCACTTTGCTTTGCCACACAATCACCGTGGCCGTTGTCTGTGATTTTTAACTTTTTATCCTTTGATCTTCTGATCACAGTGTTAATGTCCACGTCTCCATTCAGTTTCCATCAGTGCTGTGCTAAGTGTGAAAATGTAGCCATCTTTTTTCTTATCAATTTAAATAATACATTTATGTTTTTTCTTTTTGGTATAGCAAGAGAAAGTTTTTCCATGTAATTACCAGTCATGGTTTACATAATTATCACTGTAACTGCACAAAATGTTCAGGTGGATGCATAGGGCGCTTTGCAGTGTGGAGAACAGAATTGCCTCCCACCGCCCCTCCCTTTGCCAGCATGTGCTCCTGGACCAAGTGACGCACCACCCTCACTGGTCACCACCTTTAGGAGGGTAGCTGTGAGTCCAGCTCCTCCCAGAACGGCGAGGTCAGGCTTAATGGGAAAATATCCCATGGTGCTTCAGTTTTTAAATAAAGTAAGCTCATATTGACTAGAGAATAACATCCAGCTCCTCAGTCTTGTTCGCCACATTTCCAGTAGCCAAGTGTGGAGACTGGGTATCCTGGTGACAGATCAAGCCTTTGGGATCTCTGCAAGTACCTAGGCAACTTCCGGTCCTGCAGCTGTTTCTTTCCTGTCTGTTCAGACAGAATAGCATTTGGGCATTTTAAAAGGCTAGCCAAGGAAGTATGTGGTGTCTAGCATGTTCCTGACTGTTCATCAGGGGCTGGACAGCCACCCACTGCCAGGATCATTGGGCCAAGTTGGACCTTAGGCCATTGTGCCCACCTAAGGAGGCCACACGGGTGTGCCAGCCCACCACAGTTGCTCTTGCCATGACCGTGGCAGCACTTCCTGGGTGAGAGTCCTGTAGCCAAGAGGCTTCTTTCCACCACTCCCTTCCCTCCAGCGCGAGGGTGGTGGGGAAGCTGCCTCTGCCTGAGTGGGCTACGGAGTTTCCAGATCTTCACTTCTATTAATAATTACAGGTTAGGAAAGTCCACCTTGAAGTGGGGGAAATGGAGAGTTTGTTAAGTGTGTTGAGAAGAAAATGATATAGGAGGCTATTCTAAAATTGACAAACCACCTTATGAACTAGAATGTTGTATTCAGCATGGCTAAATGGATTCTGTTTCATCTCATCTTGTATGGACCCTCTACACCCCCTTCTCAGCTCAAAAATTCAGTTTATATTAGAAAATTCATTTATTTGGAAATACATTATTTTGCTTCATATTTTAAAGTATGAATTTTACCTGAAATGAGGGAATGCTCACTTAGCATTTAGGGTTCTTGTGCCTTTTATTTTGTCCTTTATGCTCTCCAGTGTTTGTGTGTGTGGCAGTATGTGTGTACATGTGTGTGTTTGTGTGTGTGCACATATGTTGTAAGGGGGCAGAGGTCAAGGACAAGTGTCTTCCTTAGTTATTCTTCACTCTTGCTCACCGGGAACTCTCTCATTCAGCTAGACTCTGGCAAGTCATCCCTGGCATCCTCCTGTTTCCGCATCACTCCACCCCAAGTGCTTAAGGGCAGAGGCTGCCATAGCCAGCTTTTATGTGAGTGGTGGAGATTTGAACACAGATCCTCATGCTTGTGTGGCAAGCCCTTTACCCACAGAGTCCTCCCCCAATCCCATCAGTGCTCTTTCACTTCCCAGTTGCTTGCTCCATGCTGTCTGCTGTTGTTTGCTCAGGAAGAACTAAACTTACACGGAACAGAAGTCTGCTTAGTCACCTCAGCCGGTCTAGAGACTTGGGAAGATTGTTTCTCCACCCCCTATTCCCACTTTAGACACAGTGTATCTAGTAGAGTATCTAGTATGGAGTAGACACAGAGATGGCATCAAGTCCAGCAAATGTTGCCTGATTTCTGAAGAAAAGCACAACCTGCAGACCCTCTAGTCTTATGTCAGAGTGTGTCCCTGAAAGCCCTTAGGAAGGGGTGGCGGGGGAGGGAGTGCAGCGATACAGGAGGCATTGGATCGTCTAGTTCCTACTTGACTTGTCCTTCTGACACCATCTGCTGCGTAGCCTTGGGTGAATAACTTCACTGTCGTTGGCCTTTACTTACCCCTCAGTGTAGGCATTCCCTTGCAACACTGTTGCCCAGTCGACCTCCCCAAATTGAGATATTACTAGTTGCCCCGCCATGCATTCAGACTATCTGGTGCATCATATACCTTGGGCGTTTTGATTTTAGAAGCTCGTAAACACATTAAGTGCTTCAAGAGGCCTTGAAGTAAAGAATTCTGCTCGGCATTGTTAAGTCTAACTTTTTCTAAACTATTTGAAGATGAAGACTCCTAAATTCTGAGGAAACCCCTTAAATGTGTTGGAATATCATTAATATGTCCTTTGTAGTTAGGGGTGTGTTGGACTAGCTTGCCTGCCAAATTTGGCATGATATCTGTTTGTGATAATAAAGTTGTGTTGACAAACAGCCTCATTTGTTTATCTGTTCAAGCTACAGTGATGGAGTTGGAAAAGTGCAGCAGCCGCATATGGCCCACAACGCCTAAAATACGCACCACTGGGTAATTGTAAAAGTGTACTTGCCCCTGATTATCGTCTTCAGTGAGATTCACAAAGACAGTCGCAGAAAGGTTCGCCCATCAGAAAGCAGTGGTCTCATTCCAGAGGCAGAACATTCGGGTTCCGATGTCACTGTTTTGTGCTTTCTTTTTGACTCTGTTATAATATGTCACACACACACACACACACACACACTCACACACTTACTTAAAATTGGTGACAATGCACTTAGTTATTTCCTTGTTTCTTTTTGAAGTAGGATCTATGTGGCCCAGTCTCCTGCCTTATCTTTGGCTTCCTGAGGGTTAGAGTGCCAGGCAATAGCCACACCCACCCTGGTTATTCCTTTGACAGCCCTTCTAGTCCATCAAGTCACGTGTTGGGGAGCTTTCATCCCTGCTGTTGCTGTCATCATTATTGTTGCCATTGTCCTAGGGAGCTTTGAACAAGCAGAGATAGGAACTGGTGGGTTAGCTTAATACAAAATTAATGGCATAGGATTAGAAAGATTTCGTATTTCTTCCTTTGGAATTTTTCTGGAAATTTTTGAGAGTTTGAAAATGTTTAAACTCACAGGAAAGTGGGAAGAGCAGTATATGGTCATATCCCTGGGGAGGGCACTGGGGGTTATGGGTGGGGTCGTTGTCATAATCCAGGGTTATCTTCCAGCTCAGACCCATCAGTACCCGCAGCCTGCAGTGTCTCTGCCATATAGCTGCCAATCAAGGCTTGCACAGACTGCTCCGTTACTCAGCCAGCCACAAAGATCCTTTCTTTTGGACTATGACTATTTATGTAGTTTCTCTTAATTTTGTCTGTACAAAAAGATTCCTAGAGGGGCTGAAGATTTAGCTCAGTGGCATTGCCTTTGCCTAGCATGTGCATGCCTTGCTTTAATCCCTGGAAGTACACACACACATACACACACGAACACACAAACATGTGCACATACACACACGCGCACCTACGCACCCTTAAGCAAAATGCAGATAGAGAAATACTCCCTTAAAAATATTTTATTTATTTACCAATATGTGAAGCTGGAGAATGTGATTGATCTGCAATGTATACACTCATCAATAAGTCATTAAAAAGTTCTCGTTCCTACTTTGTCCTGTTGCATAGCCCCCCTAGGGCTAGCACACAACATAGGTTAAGCAGTTCTTCTGGGAGCATTTCGGTCTAGCACATAGCAAAGGCGATCTTGTGAAATAGCTTCTTTAACTATATTAAAAGCCAGTGTTCCTCTCCAGTCCAGGACTTCTGAGAACTTTTGATGTAGGAGGTCAGGTCCTGGGGTGTTCGGGGTTATCTTGTTGGTGAAGGGATGGTAGAGGGAGCAGTGACATAGGCACCTAAGCTAGCACAGGGCTCAGCATGGACTACAGTGTCATGCTTTCCAGCCAGCCCCGACCCGACCCGAACACCCAGCTTCCGCTCCTGTTACCTCCTTCATCTTTACCTTCATGCCAGTCCCTAGTGGGGGTATGGCCCCATTAACTTGTGTTCCAGAGGATTTTATATTCTCTCTCTCCTCTGTCTCGGTCTGTCTGTCTGTCATTCTGTGTATGTGTACGCGCTTGTGCATGCATGTGCATGTGTGTTCACAAGTCCTGGCAGAATGGACAGAATGGCTCTATCACACTCCACTCTGGGTGCCCTGAGAGATGTTTTGACAGCAATGCTGTGGGGGAGCAGTTACCCCCACTTTGAGTAAACAGGAGCAGAAGAGAAAGGTGAACCTCTCAAGCTGCTTTTCTGTCCCGGCAGATGATCATTTGTCCCAGGAAGTTCCTCCTAGAACAGCTCTTTGGATGTCCTCCTCCTTTCATTACAGTGGTGGCACTGGCCATGGCAAGCATTTGTATTCTTGGGGTGTTTATTTGCTCACATGCACAGTCTACCCTGTGTGAGGTGTAAGGGATGCAGAGAGCCAGCTTGGCCCTGTCTTTAGGGAGCTTTGGTCTAGAAAGGGAGCAGGCATGGGTGATAAACTAGGGAACACATTTTATTCGTGTATCATGCTGGGAGAAATGATGGGAATGGGGTGGTGGCCTCTAGCCTGGTGCTTGGGGCGGGCTTCTTAGAAGAGATACCCTGTTAGTGGAATTGAGAGAGCACCCCTGGCAACTGGCACCGACCACTTAGGTAAGAGCCGATGCTTGCCTCCCCTGCCCTGGGGCTGACTGAAGTGTACCATGCCTGTTGCTGGAGGCTCTTCGGGGCTGGGATACGTTTTGTGACAAATCATTAAATCCCCAGAGGAATATTAGTAAGTGGTTGCATACTTTCAATCACGATTAAATTATTTTAGGAGTTTGTGTTCCATAATAAACCCTTTCCATCTCCTCTTAAATAATCCGGAGGAGAATTTCAGTTTCAGTTTGAGCAGTAAATGATTTGCTTGAGACAAGACTTTCAGTCTATGATTAGGTTATGTTCTCAGGGAAGAGGTGGGAGAGGAGAGAGTCCTTGCTAGTGAGAGACCGAGTAAACATTTCAGAATTACCGTAACACTGCACAAACACCTTTGCTTTCTTAGTTGACACAGGTAATGCTGCATCTTTCTGGAGGTGCACGTGATATTTGCATGCACATATGCAAGGCACAGTGAGCAAGTCATCTCGTGCATTTACTGCTTCTTTGTGAAAGCAGCATCCTGTGTTGTGATTTCCTGTGAGCTTGCTTTCTAGTGAGCTCCTTCTCCACCTGTAGACCGCTCCGTCCTGGGGAGAGGCCTGTGCACTGCTTCAGACTTGGAAGCCACAGCTCCAGCTGTTAGAGGAGCCATTGTGAACTTGGTAGGCTGGGAGCCTCTCCTGAAAGTGCAAGAATTAGCGGTGCACTGAAGCCGTTCAAAACCCACCAGACAACTGCCCAGAGGGGAGTCTTTGCTGTTACCACAACTTTACCTTGGGCAGTTTCTTTGTCACCCAGGAATCCTACATAGGCTGAGAAATGCCCCAAACTTAGGGGTACTGTTCCTCCAAGCAGAGCCCGGACCTTTTGACAATCCCCCTACTCCTGCCTCTTTGAGGACACAGGTGTCTAGACCTTTAGCAGAGGTCACTGGCTAATTCCACGTGTCTGTGTCCCTCTGGCCTCATGTGAGCCCTTTGTTCAGGTCTGGGAGTCCCTGCAGCTGACAGAGAGGCCTGTTTTCTCGCCTGTGACCTCCCTGCTTCCGTGGTTGTGAATGAAGAGAACCCTGGCCGGGAGGAGACATACTTGGAGTGCACGTCTTTAAGAAAGATACGGTCTCTAGGGAAGAGCCGTCTGACAGTAGGTAGAGGGATGGTGGGCTGGCGCAAGTTTCCCAGAAGGGGATGCACACACCAGCTGGCACTGGCCCAAAGCTGACCAAGCTGCCTTCCAAGTCGGTGCGGAGAGGGAACGGCTGAATTAAGAGAAATGTAGATAGTGGCTAACTATGACGAAAGGGAAGTAATCTTTAAAAACTGCTGTTGTCATAGGGTCTTCCTAGAGATCTCAGAACTTGCTTTGCAGCCCTTGGTTGGCCTCTGACTAGAAATCCTCTTGTCCCTACATTTGCAGTGCTGGGATCACAGGTGTGTGCCACTGTGCCCGGCCACACCTGGGGGAGCAACCTTGAGCCCGCCTCAAACTTAGGGCATTGTGGTTGTTTGTTTGTTAGCTTGCTTTTGTATTTACTTTTACAAAGATTAGGCTTTCTGTTTTTTGTTTCTTAGAAGCAAGTGCCTGGCTGTTTTTAGGTCACAAGCCTATGCCCTCGTAAGTGCTGACTGAGGCTTACTGAGACTCAAGTGAATTCTTACTGCTTTTATAGTGACCTGAAAGAAACGTTTCTCATTTAATGAGCACACACTGCTGAACAGCCTGCCCGCTGGGTCCCAGAAAACTCTACCTCCTTCTGAGATGCACAGAAAGGAAACATGAGGAAGCAAGTCTGAGTACCACTCACCCACGGGCAGGTGTGCTCTGTACCTCAGAGAACAGTTGTGAGGGCAACCTGACTGGGAGCAGGTAGTTCAAAGCCACCCAGGGACCAAGGCTGAGGGCTCATTGCTTAGTGTTCCTTTCAGAGTCAGTCACCACGGTGAGCTTTTCCTTCTCTCTGTGTGGTCTGTGTGTACATGTCCAGCCGGGGATTGACACTGGCTGTCTTCCTCTGTCACTCCCAACCTCAGTTCCTGAGACAGGTCTCTCACTGAACCTGGAGGTCGCTAATGGCCAGGCTATCTGTGTTACTGACCCTGTGTGATCACATCTGGGTCTTTAATGTGGGTGCTGGGATCTGAACTCAGGTTTGCTGACCGAGCAGTCTCCAGCCCCGTTGTAAGTTTGGATGTGACAGATGCAAAGGCAGCCCAGACAAGAGTCTTGCCTAAGTTCTGACAGAGGATGCTTTTACTGAGAATTTCCGCTCCATCTGAGAGGCTCCATCAACCATGGTGTGAGCCAATGTTCCAGTCACATGTCTGTCTTGTCAGCCCCAGGGACTGAGTCCAGGATGTGGAACTGCAGGTTGACTGTGTGATGAACCTGCTGCTTTCTTCAAGGGATAGGTCAGCTTCAGAGTTTCCTGGGATTCCGTGAGCAAGACAAACCACATGGAAAGAGGTCCTGATGTGCTCTGGGGATGGAGTTGGCAGTCTTGGGGATTGTAACCCCGGGCTTCACACACTCCAGGCAAGCACTCTATCACCGAGCGATATCCCCAGCAGGTTTTCTTATTTTGATGAAACATTTATTCAAAAACATGTTGTTTTCTGCAGAAATTGTTGTGAGGTATTAGCTCGAGGTTGTTTGTTGGAACCACTTTTGCTCTCCATCTTTCTCAGCTATTTTGTCTTGTCTGATGTCAGACCAATCATTAAAAAAAAAAAAAACTTGATTTTTTTTTCAGGTCTGGGTACACATGCCCTTAATTCTGTCATTCAAGGCGCCAAATTAGGAGGATCGTGGATTATTTTAAGCCACACAGCAAGGCTCTGTCTCAAACAAAGAAACATTTTAATTTCATTTCTGTTTTTTTTTTTTTTTTAGAATGTCAGCCATAGCAGGTATCATGGAGACTTGTAATTAAGATATTTGCTGATGACATTTAAAAATAATAGCAATAACAATACTTATAATAATATCAAGTTAGAATGATTTCCTGAAAATGTAACTATTTTTTAAATGTACTTGTGCTGAATTATTTCCTGTACAAATGAATAGGGCTGTATTTTTTTTTGTAATGGGAAGCCTATTATTGGATACTTTTTTGGATTATCAGCACATTGTGTGTGTGTGTGTGTGGTCTTAAAAGCACTTGTGTCACATTGCTGGGGAACCTTGACTGCACGCCTCTCACCTCCCAGTCACACTGCCTTAAGGAAAGTGTGGCGTTGGTTCACAGATCTGAGAGGAAAACCCAAGGATAAAGCCAGCTTTAGTTGGGAATCAGGTGCCCCCTGAGTTTCGACCCATTTGTCAATGCACTGGATGACCTGAAGGATGTCCACCAGATTTTGTGACTTCTTCCTCCTCCTCCTCCTCTTCTTCCCCTTCCCCCCTCACTCCTTCCTTCTTCTCCCCACTCCCCCTCCCCTTCTCCCCACTTCACCAGGGACTGAACCCATGACCTCATACACTAGACAAACACTCTATACTACCAAGTTATATCATTCCCAGACTGCTTTTGACTTAGTGAAAAGGCCTGAGTTATCAAGACTGACTTTGAACTCACTCTTTAGCCCAGGTTGACTTTAAATGGTCCATAATCTATCCTACCTTGGTATCCCGAGTTTCCAGCTTTTGTTGGGGAGCCAAGGCAGGTTTGCCTCTTTCCAGGATGCACACCACAGAGAATGTGAGTTTGGCAAGAGCTCATCCACTGGGTAGCTGTGAACTAGGCAGAGGGACAACAGATTCTTTTGTCCCTGAGGGTGGAGGTTAGCCTTGTTTGGGGGACAGAGAAGCTGGGCGGTTTAAGGCCTGGGGAAAGGTAGTTGGAGATGCAATCATTGGGGGTCAGGGTAATCTGACTTCTCTACTTCAGGGCTCTATAGACATGTTCATGAGAGGAGGGTAAAGTTTGGGCTCTCTGGGGTCAGGAGGTCACTCATTTTGGCACCTGCAGAGGGCTAAATGAAGAATCAGTGGCTTCAACAAAAGAGACCTTCAAGTGTCTGAAAAGTAACCTAGGCAACCATTATCACTGAGACCCACATGTGTGAGCATGAGCCGGAGCACTGCTGGCAGGAGACTGATAATTGCGTGCTCAGCTTCCTGACCTCCCAAATTAGAGACTTAAAGGCATCGAAAAGCAAATAGCTAAAAGAGGTTGGAACTAAGGGGGTTATTTATGCTTCTCTTGGAGGAAGGAAGGAAGGAAGGAAGGAAGGAAGGAAGGAAGGAAGGAAGGAAGGAAGGAAGGAAGGTCGACAGGTCCCTTTTCTTTCTGCTTTGAAGTTAATCCTAAATTAAGTCTTGAGAGAGGAATGTCTTCAGTCTGGCTCACAAGCTCATTGTAATGGACGGAGCACAGGGCTGGCTGATGGAGAGAGGGAGAATCCCCAAATGAAAAGAGGCATAAAGCCAGCAGAAGCAGCATGTGTCCCTTGGAGCAGAGATGATCCATGAATCCATGCTTTCTGCAGCCCTGCCTCCGTGAAAATGGCTGCAGGACCAGATTGCAAAGAAGAGGAAGGGTCAGAGCCAGCAGCATCTGCAAACATGTCTTCCCTTCTTCTGGTCAGTCTGGGGATCCTTGAACTCCCAGGCTTAAGTACTATACTTCTCAAACGCAACCAAGTTAAGTACTCAGATAACCTGACAGAATGAACTTGTGAATTTTAGGTCAGACAAGTAGCCCCCAATGCTGTCTCACATGAAGAGTAACACCAAAAGCATTTTCTCGGAGCTTTGTAAGCCATGGGAAGGGATTCACTGAGGGCATTCAGACTGTCCTGTGACAGTGTCCGGCTCCTGGAACGACACTGGCTGGAAGGGTTCAATAATTGTATCTTCCTGGTGAGAGGCTATTGAGCTCCTGGATCACTTGGTAGCTTAGAGCATGAGTGTGGAAATGTATTTTGTGCTACACAGCAACCCACAAAAACAAATCACATATGCTGTGTGATAGTGGCCTATACTAGGGTATTGCCTGGTGACACTGTGGCCATCTTAGCTTGTATACTGTGCTCTGTGATGTCCTGAAATGACAACTATGAGCGGAGTTTAGATCTAAAAAGGAGTATCCCATATCCGAGTAACATGTGACTCTCTCAGTGAGGAGTGTGGCTGGTGACATTCTCTATGAATTCACATCACGTTTAATTGTGGCTAGAGGCGGTACCTTCCCATGAGCACCTTCATCCAAAGGCTCTTAACTGCACAGCAGGCGGGGTTTGGCTGAAGATCCACCAAGCATGCTCAGTCTTAGCTGCATCTACTTTGACCTGTGGTTTCACTACTGCATCATCTTCCATCTCACTCCCTAAAGACAAAGAATATGGCCTGAGTCTGGAAGCCAGACCTCACAGAGCCAATCCTCATGATGTTGTCAGAAGGAAAACTAGAGAATGCAAGCCATTCTCTGCTATGTTGGATTTCATCGTAGTCAACCATTTCCACGGCCCTAGGAAGCTGAGCAAGAACTACCCAGGGCTATGCAGGGAGGCTGAGGTTTTGGGGTGACTGAAACCCGGATGGACTCAGTTGCTTGTGCTCTTTTGTCTGGAGTTTCAACCTCATCTGGTTCTGGGTCAACACCCCATCGTCATTAGCACCTTCCCCAAATGAGTTAGCTGGCTTCGGTGTGTCCTGAGCTAGCAGTAAAATCAAAATGACCCAACCGCAATTATTCAAATATTAAAATCTATTCTTTTATTCAGCTTTTAGAGAAAGTGGAGGTTTGGCCAGATGCAGCCTATCCAGAGTCGTTCAGGGTGTCTACAGCACAGGAAAACCCACGGGGTTTAGTTTGCTGTTTTATGTCATCTGTTGAGTGCGTTTGCCTGCAGCTGGGCTGCCTGGACTCTGAGTCTCACGGAGAGCTGCTCCTCGCTGCCCCGCTGCCCCGCTGCCCCGCTGCCCCGCTGCCCCGCTGCCCCGCTGCCCCGCTGCCCCGCTGCCTCGCTGCCTGGTGTGGAGTGAGTGCCTTCAGAGACATGACTGAAGTTCAGCAGACCCGTGGCTTGCGTGTCCTTTCCCATGGTGCTGGTGTGGGTAACCATCTGCACTGCAAATGCGAAATAACTGACCTGTTTTCATTCAAATCCCCCACCTCCTCCAGTGAGATCATTTAAGCAACAGTTTCTTCTTAGGAGATAAAGAGGTCATTCAGCTTCCAGAACTTCAAATTCATACTTTAGTGAGTAGATGTTCGCATTTGTTGCCTTTGAGACACACGATCTGGCTTTCTAGCCCAGGCTGGCCTTGAACTCATCAAATTCCTTCAGCCTCCAAGTGCTAGCTTTGCAGGATTGTGTCTCCAAGCCTAGCTCCATTTTGTGTGTGTGTGTGTGTGTGTGTGTGTGCGTGCATCTGTGTGTCTGTGTGTACATGTACATGAACACACATCAGCTGCACTACTTGTTGTAAGACCCGAGTAGCATGGGGCCCCCCAACATTCTGAGATAGAGAGGAAAGGCTCACAAGAATCTTCTGTCCCTAAGGACTTATAGGCAGTTAGTGGCAGTGGTGGGAGGAGTGGAGAGGTGGTAGCCTCTGGTCACTCTTCGCTCCTTGAGGTTTTATAAGAAGTTCGTGATTCTTAAGGGTTGAGGGTTGGAGAGACATGGGTAAGGCCTTACATGGGTAAGATCCCATGCTCCTGTGAATAACCTCTAGTCTGTGCTCCCGTAAGCAACCCTAGTGAAACTCTCTGGGTTACACCTGCACAAAAGATCATGGAAATAGAGGGAAAGCCAATTAGGACAAGGAAGGGGATCAGTGAGAGCAGGAGGGAATAAGAGAAGGCAAGGGAAGTGAATTCTACTGAAATGTGTCGTGTATGTGCATGAAAAAAGTCACAATGAAACTAATTTATTATGCCTAGTTAATGTATACTGATAAAAACACAGGAACGTGTTGTAATAAGAGCGGCGGGGCTGCGTCCCCGGCACCCGGCCGCCTGCATGGCTTTACCAGAAATAATTACACAGAAACTGTATTCTTTTAATCACTGTCTGGCCCATTAGTTCCAGTCTCTTATTGGCTAGCTCTTACATATTGCTCTAACCCATTTTTAATATTTTGTGTAGCACCATGAGCTGGCTTACCAGGAAAGATCTTAACCTGCGTCTCTCTGGAATGGGAGAATCATGGCGACTCACTGACTCGGCTTCTTTCTCCCAGCATCCTGTTTTGTCTACTCTGCCTAATTTTTTGTCCTATTAAAGGGCTAAGGCAGTTTCTTTATTTAACCAATGAAAGCAACAGATTAATACAAGACCCACCTCCATCAGGAACGAATCTAAAGACTCTATGGGTTTGCTCCTATGCCTGTTTTATTGAAGAGAAAAAGGGGTTTCGAGAGGGTTTGATATTTATCCCAGGTATCAACTTAGACCATGAAACCCAATATGGACAAGTTCAGCAGAATTGCCATATACAGGCTGCCCATACATGCTTCAGTATTGCAGGGCATAAATTTCATTTTTCAGTTTTAGAAAGTGACAGCTCACAGTCTGTGGTACACCCCACCTCCTCTGTGGCACATGTTCACTGCCCAACATAGCCAGGGAAATTAGCCCACTGTGCCACATTCTCTGTGGAGGTGTGGTAACCTGAGGACCGTGTCATCATTTAGAGGCAGACTTCCTGGGACTACTTGTCAATCATTTTGCCCAAATGTGGATGTTTCCTGTGGTTTCTGAAGTCACCGGGCTTGGAAATGTCTTTTATGTAGCCCAAGCTGCCTTTAACTTGTGATTCTCTTGTCTCTGCTCTCAAGAACTGATTGCAGGTGTGCCCTGACTTTCCTACTGCTCAGCTTCCTACCTGAGGCTGTTGGGGGGTCCTCGAGTCACTCGTTGGTATCCTGTCTATGGCTGGTATTCTGGTAAGCTGATCAGGATGGCTCACCTATAAAGTCTCCAGTCTTTGCAAGGGGGTCTAAAGCTTGCTTTTCTTCCTGCTCCTGGAAACAGTGTGGGGATAGTCAAGCACATGCCCACAGTAGAACATAGCAGAAATCTTAGAATTCCCGTTCATTCCCTGGTGTGGGGAGCTTGCCTGTCCTAGGAAACCTGGAAGGAGGTATCAGCCGTGTCTTGGTCCCCAGCTTTGCATCTCCTCTCATCGAGAGAGGAGTAAAGTTGACAGGAAGACTCAGTTACTTTGGTCTTGATCTCTGAGATGCCAATATTAACGGCTAAGTTGAAACTTGTTTATTGCTTTGGTCACAGGCGCTCTGGAGAACCTGTGCCAGAAGAATCTGTAGACGTTATTTGTTGTCCTCTTCAAGATACATTATTCCTGGTTCCTTACTTAGTTAGACTCCTAGTTCTGGTGCAGACTGAAATGCGCAAAAACTTACCTCTTTGCTCTGGAATGCTGTAGTTTTATTTAATGGGAAAACTATTCTCTTACTCTTTATTTTCTGGAAGAAAATGTCCCCTGAGTAACTGATGCTTCTAAAATGAAGCCCTGGCATTAATGATTTGGGAATAGCTTTCATTATCCAAATGATTTCTGGATAGCCCCAAATATTAACCATTTCTATATAATAAACATTTTGCATGTAGGAAAACTCAGTGAATTTGATTATTCTCAGGGAACTGCAAACCAGAAATCACAGGCTTAGGCAATGAGGCTAAGCACGATATGCAAACCTGAGACTGTTAACGAACATGAAGGTCCCCATCTCAAACCAGGGACTATTAACTTCCAAGGAAGGTCTCAGAACTTGAACCAGAGACTGTGAACACCCAAGGGAGGGCTCAGTGCTTATGTCGGCAACTACTAACAAAGAGGTCCCAGAGCTTAAAGCAGAGACTATTATTACTAAATATTAACACATAGGGAAGTCTCAAAGCTTAAATGAGAGACTATTAGCACACAGGGAAGGTTGTAGAACTTAAAGCAGGTACTATTAAGACACAGGGAAGGCCCCAGAGCTTAAATGAAAACTGTTAACACTCAGAGCTTCCACCAGGCAAGCGAGGGAGGACTCAGAACTTGGTTCAGATAAATTGGATGTCAGAGCTGAGAACTTAAGACTGTGTAAACACTTTATACTCTGACACTTTGTGGAAGAATTGAGACAAGTAGTCATTTGTGTTGGGATTTTTATTTTTATTTTGTATCAACTAAAGCACATTATTTATGATGTCAGGGACAAAGCAAAACATGGTGTTCCTTGTACTTAGGCCATGCTCTGGATTCCAGCACTCCTGTTTCTAAAATGTGTACTTGGCTCAAAATGACATAAATACTGCCCAAAGTACTGATTTATACTTTAAAAAATTCTTCCTAGGGCCTCTACAGCATGTCCTTGTTATCTGAGGATAATTAGAACCAGAAAGGGGGCACTGGTGACCCACTTAAATGGGGACCAAGATTTCACAATATGTTTACTGGGGGAAGACTTTAAGTGTTGTCTTGAAAAAACAAACTGAAAAATTTGAAAATAATTACCTTTTAGTTTATATTTAACAAAATTTAGGCAATCATTATTACTTTTGTAGATCTGAGTCAGGAGAGTTGGCGCTGGAAGGAAACACAGCCCACTCTAAGAGAGATCAGTGCAGGTATCAAGGGTTGATTTTTTTTTTTCCCTCATGAGTATAAATTTTTGAACAGTTTAAAAACTTCCTACCGGGCAGTGGTAGTGGCATTAAGGCATTGCACTCTGGAGGCAGAGGCAGACGTATGCCTGAATTTGAGGCCATCCTGGTCTCCAGGGTGAGTTTCAGAACAGCCAGGGCTACACAGTGAAAACAAAGCAAAACAATCCCCAGACAAAAACTTCCCTATGATATGAATGGAAAAAGAAATTAAAAAGGACAGGATACTTCTGCTTCTAGGTATGGCGGAGGAGAAAGTTTACTGTAGATAGCAGGGAGAAGATGGCCAGAGGCAGGTACATCTGCGAGAGCCCAGAGTGGAATTGACCCTGAACAACGCGAGGAGAGGTGGGGAGGGGCAAGCCAGACCAAGAGGCCAGGAGGGTAAAGACTAGATGAAAAAAATCCAGGTAACCAAAAATGGCAAGATTATATAGGGAAGGGCAGCTGGGGGTAGGGAAGCTCATCCCAATTCCTTGGCTGGAGAACTTTAGGATCTGGGATGGGATGGACCAGCCATGCCCAGTGACAGGTGTGGACCAAGGGATGCACCTCAGCCATTTGTCCCGGCTTAGAGACGTAGCATGCAAAATTCGAATGTGATTTGCTTCTGTTTTCTCTCTGTGTGTGTGTGCGTGCGTTTGTGTATGTGCATGTGTATTCACATATGTGGGTGTTTGTGGAGGAGAGAATCCGATGTTGGGTTGGATGTTTCCCTTGTTACTTTATGTGTTGAAACAGGTATCTCCCTTGAAGCTGGAGGTCGCCCATTTGGCTAATCTAACAAGCCAGCTTGCTCCCGAGCTCCCCTTTCTCCTTCAGGATTACAGCCTATGGGCATTTATTTAAGTGGATTCCAGGGAACTGAACCCTGGTCCTCAAGTTTGCACAACAAATATTTTACTTGCTGAGTCCAGTTCCATTAAAGAAAAAAATCCTCTACCTTTTGGCTTTAGGATCAATTTTACTAAAACATTAGATCAACATGAATTTAAATAGGGTTTTCTTTAGCTCTCAATACAGCCATTACATTGTAGTGCTTTTTGTTTGTTTGTTTCCATTTTGTGTGATTGTTACTATGTGTTAACTTGTTTTTGAGACAATCTAACTCAGGCTGGTCTCTAACCTGAGCTATTTTCTTGCAATGAGTTCTCAAGTGTTGAGGTGACAGGTGTGCACCATCACACCTGGCTTTCCAGTCCTTTCCCCGCACATCTGATATGACCATCATGTCATAAAGATGCCCTGTGAAGGCTTTGGTCATTTTCCTTTGGAATCCTTTCAATTCTTTAACATGAAAATCATTTGGCAATGCCTCGTTTTCTCCCTGCTGTATGCTGCTGTCTTCGGGGACTACTTCCTTATCACTGCTCAGTCTCCATGCGTCACTGCTGTACCTGCTGGAAAGATTGGCTCTGTCATTTTGTTAACCTCTCGCAACCCTACATTGACAGCAAGGGTTACAGTGTTGTTTGCAGTAGAGGCACAGGCAGGAGCAGGTGCAGATGGAGAGATTCTGAATAGAACATTAGTCATGAGGTGAATGTTCATTAGGAGACAGCTGAATGTTTGGAAGGTATGCATCTCCCAGCAGCTCCGACTGTAAGATTTGGACTATGGGTACATAACAAGGAGCCCTGAATTTTGTGTGAGTTGCAGAGTCTTAGAGGCCCATGAGAGGACAGAGCTGGCTCTACTCTGTTCTGCCACAGAAAGCAATGTTTTGCAAAGAGCATGTCAGGCTTGTATCACAACTGCATGCTCACATCGGTGCATCGGTGTCATTTGTTGTTGCTGTAAACAGGAAAACAAGCTAAGGTGAGCTCCCAGTGACAGGAAGCAGAGGATGATCAAAAGACAATGGCGGGAAGATTGTCAGCACTGCTACCAGGCAAGGCAATGGAGATGGAGATTATGGGCTGTCCAGGAGGCTGAGGAACAAGACATAGACTCAAGAAGGACTCTGGATGATCTCCTCGGTGCTTGGTTGCCTGTGTGCTATAGCTTGAGTTTGATTACCTTCAGTTGTGACTTTTGACTTCTGCAGCTGTATGTCAGAGCCACAGCCCTGTCCCAAGAACAAAGCAATTAATTATCCCTAAAGCAGGTGAGCTCACAGTGGAGCAACAGCCTCAGCTGAACTAGCCAGTGTTAGGTTGCTTTTAAAATGCAGCCCTTTTATTTATATATTTACATTTTTAGTTTATGGTGTGTGTGTGTGTGTGTGTGTGTGTGTGTGTGTGTGTGTACGTACGTGTGCACATGCATGCTCCAGACTGTGTACGTATATCTTGGCTGCTGTGGTGATCAGAGATTAGCCTTTGGGAATGTGTTCCCTTTTTCCACCATGTGAATTCCAGGGATGGAACTTGAGTTGTTGACAGGCTTGGTGGCATGCTCCTTACCCCCTGAGTCGACTTGATACCTGGTACTTTTTATTTTTCTTTTCCATATCTTGAGTATTTCCAAAATGCCCACGGGAGAGTTGTTCATCTGCTTCCCCTTATCCAGATGAAGAAAGGCTAATTGACACTTTGCCTTCTCACTGAGTGGCATCTGTAGTCTCCGGGTGTCCTTGCTTCCTTGGCTTGTGTGGGCAAGTTATTGGCAATATGGGTTGCACATAGCCTGCCACAGCAAGAAAGAAAACTATAATTGCAGAAACTGGGGCAACTTAGTTGTTTGCAGTAGCAGATTCCCAAATGTTTCAAACGAGGCTGGCTTACGACAAGCCAGTCAAGGCGAGTTCAGTCATGATAGAAATTACCTGGTAGGGGCAGGAGGCGTGTGTAGTGGAGGGTATAGCTCTCAATGCTGAGCATGCTGAAGGCCCTAGGTTCAGTCCCCAGCACCAGAGATAGACAAACAACTGCACAGAAGGTCAAAGGTTGCAGAGGGCATCGCTAAAGCAGGAGCTCTTCTGCAACTGACGCTTAAGTCCACACCACCTTGCCTCATCTCACACATGGGTCTCCCAGCTTTAGACTTTGACTCTCCCTCCCTCCCCATGCTTTTCCTCTTAGAGTCTAACGCTGGAGATGGGTGCTTTCTAAAGCAAGAGGAGAAATCCAGGAAGATGACGATTCTCTTTGAGTCTTGACTGATGGCTTCACAATGATCTCCAGTCTGTGCCCATGTAGGGCACAGTTCACCAGTTTGCGGTACCATTGCAACAGTGGCACTTAGAACTCTGAGCCTTGGCCGGTCTCTCTCAAAGAAAATGACACTGTTAACTGTGTTGTCCATCGGCACCATCATGATTTAGTTATGGGAGGCAGAGGGTGGGGGGAGTGGGTGGGAGGTAGGGTGGGGGTGGAGTGGGGGCTGGGAGTGTTACTGGGTTTCTTCACAACCTACGTACCCTTCTCAAATATGTCTTTCCAGCTAGGTCGATGTGCCTGGGGATTAAAGTACCACCTGCCTAAGCATCTTTCTGTCTGTGTCATCTCCCTTCCCTCCCGGCAGGAAGACAGAACCTAGGGTTCCATCTGCCCATTGAGTTATACTTCCTGCTCCTGACTCCTCGTATGCTCTTCCCCAGGTCTGCCCCTCCACGTTCGGTGTGTTATCCATGCATTTTGAGAGCCTGGAGAATTTTTACATTATAGCCTGGCAAGGCCCAGGGACTCACTGTAATCTCACAGAATTATTTTTTCCAGTGTTAGGGATCAAGCTTGAGATTCTGTGTGCTAGGCAAACCCTCCACTCCCGACCCCTTCATCTCAGATACATTGTGTAAGACTTAATAATAACCCACCCTCTACCCACCTCCATTTCTAGGTCTTGTAAGCCCCAAGACAGCTGATGATGTGAGCTCAACATGGCTGAGTCCTCCTGTCTCTGCCACTCCGCACTTCCTGCCTTCTTCCCTGAAAGCTGGTTGTGTTTTCAGGCTGGAATTCATTCCCTGAACCCTGCAGTTCCATGTTTCCAAGAGCTTGCAACTGAAGCTCAAGTTTGCAATTAACTTGCCACACCCCCAAAATATTGTCTTTCTCATGTGTCCACACTATTTTATTTGGGACAATTCCAGTTTCTGCCTCACGTTTCTGTGTCCGTCTATGCTCTGCTTCAGATAGCTCTGCCTAGTGCCTGATATGTAGTTAAGGGTGCTCATTTAAATTCATAGCCATCTATTTGTTTAGCACATTGGTCTGAGGGTCAATGGATAGAGTGTGTAAAAAGCAAACAAACAAAAATGAAGATGAATAGCTGGCTCAGTGGTTAAGATCATGTATTGCTTTTCCAGGGGACCTGATTTCAGTTCTCAGCACCCATGTTGAATGGCTGAGATGCTTATATACAGCTCCAGGAGACCCATTGTCTCTGGACTCCATTGGCACCCACAATAACACACACTTCTATGGAAACACAGACACACAAAATTAAAAAAAAGAAAAACATTTGAATTTATCCCAAGGAGATTTTTGTTTTGCTTGAGATGCTATATAGACCCGGCGGACCCAGGTTAGGAGTCTCCTGCCTCAGCCTCCTGAGTGCTGGCATTTCTGAGATGCCAAGCAGTCTGCTGACAAGCCTGCCTGGCCTGATGGAGATTATGCACTGATGGAAATACCCCTGTGGCTTTGATGGGGTTGCTGCAATAGAGGGACCTGGCTCAACTGGGAGATAGTCAAACCAAATGATTCTTCTGTCCATTCCAACAAGAAAGGAAGTCTACCGGTTCTTGGTTCACGGCTCAAACAAAGCAAATGTTTTTGGATTTTGTTTTCACACACTTTAAAAATCACTCATAAAATGCTGGTCCAGTACTATGCTTGTGATGTGTAGGGCTATGTGGTGCTTTGAGATGATGTTCTCAAACCCTCATCCTTTGTTGTTAGGAGCTGCGGGCCACTTCCTGCTACCCAGCTCCTGCATTGCTAGCTTTACCTGAAATACTTACATGGAAACTGTATTCTTTTAAAGCCCATTAGCTCTAGTCTCTTACTGGCTAATTCTCACATCTTGATTAACCCATTTCTAATAATCTGTGTTGTAGCCCCACGAGGTGGTGGCTTACTGGGAAAAATCTTAACCTGCGTCCATCTTGGAGAGGAGAAGGATAGTGTCTGTCTCACTGCCTTCTTCCTCCCAGCATTCTGTTCAGTCTACTCTGCCAATCTAAATTCTGCCCTATCAGGCCAAGCAGTTTTCTTTATTAATTAACCAATGAAAGCAACAGATAGATGACACTCCCACATCAATCCTTGGGCATCTTATCAGCTTTCGGGAAGGCAGAGAATGGCCTTGTGCCCCTGTGGTCCCTCCTGGTGGAGAGCTGCTCGGAGCCCTCTTAGGGAAAGTCTCTGTTCTGCTCTGCTTCTTCTCAAAGCAGGGGGGCAGAATGCCTGGGGAGCAGGGCCTGGGCACAGGTAGAGGGTGTGCTGTCCACGAGAGTCCAGGTAGGTGACCATGAGGAGCTTCCCCAAGGGTGGGGGGAAGTGACGGAAGTGTCCCTGAAGAGTGAGTGCTGGCTTGGGAGACTACAGCTAGGAGTTGATTATGAGTGTGACAGTGTTTCTCAGCTGGGTGGTCTCACCTCCTGTCCTGTATACCATCTGGACTGACTTACCTTCTTCTGTCCCCACGGCCAACCATACAGGGAGCACCCATATATTCTGGTTACTGTCACCCCCCCCCCCCCCATCCTGCTCCCATTCTTGGCTACTCCATACTTGGCATTGAACTTCACCGTTATTTACACACCCTGCTTTCACAGTATAAATCTGTCTGTGGTCCATAGCCTAAGTCTGGGACATCAGGGGCCTTTGTGGTGCAGGCTTCCAGACTCCTGACCTTTTATCTTACATTCATGGTGTCTCCTGTTGACCACTAGATTCCCAGCCCCACCAAGAAAGGGTTCTTTCTTCCCTGTGATTCTCACCATAGCACATTCTCTGTAAACTCATATGCGCTAAGGCTATCTGATCAAACCAGAAATTCTTTAGCAGGAGTTTGGGGTATGGTGACAGTAGGTGACTTCCCTTTTCAGCTGTTGGGTGTGACATCATTACATGTGGTAATGTGTCGGAAAGGGAGTTGTGTTGTTTCTTTGGTGGCTATGAAAGTTGACCATTCATGGATCAGGAGGGAAGAGAAGCAGAAGCAAGAGCTAGCACCTGTGTCTCCACTAGGTCTCCTTTGGAGGCTGTGCTTGTCAGCCCTCCCCAGAAGAAGGTCTGGTGGGCTGCAGGCTGGGAGATGGGGAGAGCAGGAAGGGCGTTGGCTGGTTGTCACCACTGAGCTTCCCCTGGGCTGGGTCTGATCGGATGCTTGCGGTGAGTCACAGGGAGGTGAAATGTCTGTCTCTCGGGGTGGGTTGAGATGGACCTTCCATTGCACTTCCCTATGTGTCTAAGCAGCAACCCCTGCTCACAGGAATGACATGCCTCCTGATGGTCAGCAGTTTAGAGACACAGCTGATGGAGGAGTCCAAGGTAGGTCTGGTAGTTCTTTCCGGTTTTGCCTTCCCAGGCGATGGGGAGGAGGAAGGAAGGGAAGCTTTCCCATGGCCTCTATGCTCTTGTCATCTTCTAGAAAGGGAATTGTGGGCAAGAGGACTTTAAGGCTGCTAGTTGCCTTCCTGTTGACTAGAAAATGATCTTGAGACAGCAGGAGGATGTTACTTTAACAAAGCTGTGAAGCCCCTTGTCTTCCGTCCTCCACCCTACTGCGCCAGCATCAGAAGCCTTCGTGACCTATCTGAGTCTCTTCATCAGGACCTCACTAATCTTCTTGGGCTGCCCGGAGGCCACCCGTGTGCTCTCCCTCACGCCTTCTTTCATCAGGGTCCCAGGGTGGTCCTTTGTACTCTCTTGCTCAGCTCCCAGTTTTCCCTCCAGTGGAGAAAATCCTGGCCAGGCCAGTGTACCCATAGCCCCCAACCAGAGGCCAGCTGAAGAGAAGCACTGTGGGGAATCACCTCATTCTGTCCTGTGCTCAGTGCCCTGAACTGACCCACCTTCTGTCCCCAAGACCAAACCCACAGGTAGTGCTCACGTATTCTGGTTACAGTTATTCCCCTCACCCTGCCCCCCTTTTGGCTACTTTTGATTGTAACCAAACTCCACCTTTCTTTTACCCACTCCATGCTTTTGCATTGTAAATCTTTGTATTCCCAGAGCTGAAGTCCTGGGCTTCAGTATGGCATCAGGGGCCTTTCTGCCTTTCTGATGCAGGCTCCCAGACTCCAACCTTGCCTGGTATCTCATTGTGGGCACGCCTGTGGGAACTAGCTCTCTGCAAGTACCAGGCTCAGCCTCAACAGTGTGGCTTCACACACACCTCTTCTAGCTGGAATGTCTATCCTCTTCCTTCTCAATTTGCTAAATCTGATGATCACTAAAGGTGCCATTTCTTTGCCTCTTCCAGATATCAGGTGCCCCCATTGCAGGGATGAGGAGAGTGGGCAGAACTTTGAGAATATCCCATGATAAATGCTTTAGAGGCTCTTTTCAGCCAAGAACTTCTCTAAAGATTGAACTGATCTCTTTCTCCAGCCTCTACGTAAATGTGTAAGTATTTGATAAATGGCTGGCATTCTCCACCTTTCATCTTTATATCTTCAAATCCATACTCAATGCTTTCTGTTTTAGGCAGTTACTTGACAAACAAAATATTTACTAAAGTACTAGGGCTAGGAGATGGTACAGTAAGTAAAGAACCCACCACGCAAGGACAAGGAACTGAGTTCACATCCCATTGCTCACATGAAAAAGCCAAGCATGGTGGCACTCATCCATAACACCAGAGACAGGCAGATCCCAAGAGCTCATTGGCCAGGCAGCCTAGCTGAGTGGATGAGCTGCAAGTTCAGTGAAAGAAACTGTTTCAAAAAACAAGGTAGAGAGCTATTGAGAAGATTCCCGACAACATCTGGCATGCAGAGGCACTCATGTGCCTGTGGACCACAATGCACATATGCAGACATGTACACACACAGGAATATGTATATATGCCACTACATACACACAAAGTCCTTTCTGTTGTGGAAGGGAATAGATCCTGCAGACCAAAGATCTGTGGACTCCATGCTCATGGCTTCAGTGGCTTCATTAACTGTCACTCCTAGAATCCCAAGAACATTGCAGGTCTACTTCCTGCCACATCTGAGAATTTTTTAGGTTACTGGAGTGTCTTATTCCTCCACTGCAAATACATCACCATACTCTCAGGTGTTTAAAATTTTACATATGAGCTCCATAAGAAAGCCAGTGTCAGAGGATGGTCAGGCTTGCAGCCCAGATCATCCTACAGTGTGTGAGGGAAACTGCCAGGAGAGCCTAGGCCTCCGGCATGCCTTGACCTCTGCTGTGGTCCAAAAATGTGTCCCCTGAATACTCAGGACTCATTTCTGACTGCGATGACCTGAACTCCTCCAGATGATGGTCTGTGGACTGCCTGTAGAGCTACTCTTCACAAACAGGATTCTAGTGAGATTCTCTGGAACAGGCAGGCCTCCATTGCTGTGAAAATCACCATGACCGAAGTTGTGGAGGAAAGGGTTTATTTGACTTCCACTTCCGTGTCTTAGTCTGTCGTTGAAGGAAGTCAGAACAGGAACTCTAACAGGGCTCCTGTCTCCAGGAGCTGATACAGAGAACACGGAGGGGTGCTGCTTACTGACTTGCTCCTCCTGGCTTGCTCAGCTTACTTTCTCATAGGACCCAGGACCACCAGCCAAGGTGTGGCAGCACCCACAGTGCACTGTGCCCTCCCACATCAATCACTAATTGAGAAAATGCCCTACAGCTGGATCTTATGGAGGCATTTTTCTCAATTGAAGTTCCCTCCTTTCAGTTGTTCCCAGTCATAAAACTGGCCAGGACAGTGCCAATTTTAAGAAGGTAAATGACCCATGATACCCAGTATCTTTCCTCTAGATGAGGGCACCTGGGCATCAGGGCCTTCAGGGAGTCTTCTGCTTGAACACAAGAACTTGAGCTCACTGACCTGAAGGTGGGACCTCAAGCTGTGGTGACTGACGAGACAGTATCAAGCATGACACCTTCTGTGACTTGCCTGATAGGGTGACCAACAGTATTCCAGGGAAAGGCCCCTGTGGGACAAAGAGGCTGAGGGAACAGCTGACCATGGTCCTGGCAAACATGAGGGCTTGGCCAGGTCTGATGCTCCTGATAACACTTCTTTGGCTTGGGGATCTTCCCAAAGCCCATCTAGATGAATGAGCAGGAGGAGTGGAAAGCTTCCTGAGTGCTTGCCTGAAGGCATTACTTGGGGAGGAAAGCAAATGACTCATCTTGGTGACATTTGAGTGACCAAGTACAGGGTGGAGCAAGGCTGGGGACCCATCTACAGGAGAATGTACAGCAAAGGCATCAGGCATCTGAGGACAGGACTGGAGGGTTCTCTTTCCTTAGGTTACACCTTTCCAGTTCTAACTTTTAATATGATCACCTCTCTCTCTCTCTCTCTCTGTGTGTGTGTGTGTGTGTGTGTGTGTGTGTGAGAGAGAGAGAGAGAAAGAGAGAGAGAAAGAGAGAGAGAGAGAATATGCATGTGTGTGTGTGGGATTATGCATGTGTGTGTGAGAGATTATGCATGTGTGTGTACACGTGAATATGCATGTAGTAGGGAGCTGCGGGCCTCTTCCCACAGCCCGGCTCCCGCATGGTTAGCTTTATACCCAAAATAACAACACACGCATTGTATTCTTTTAAACACTGCTTGACCCATTTCTATTCATGTGTGTAGCACCCCAAGGTGCGCTTACCGGGAAGATTCTAGCCTACGTCCATCCTGGGTCAGAGCTTCATCGTGTCTGCTCTGGAGAAGAGAGCATGGCGTCTGTCTCTGAGAGGAGCTGCCTCGCATCTGAGCTCACTTCCTCTTCCTCCCAGCATTCTATTCTGTCTACTCCACCCACCTAAGGGGTAGCCTATCAAATGGGCCAAGGCAGTTTGTTTATTGACAAATGACCTTCCTGCATCATTTCCCTTTTTTCTGTTTAAACAAAAAAAAAAGGAAGGCTTTAACTTTAACATAGCAAAATTACATATAACAAAACAGTTATCAAGTCAAAATTACAATATTTACATCTCTTTTATCTTTATCATAACTAAGGAAAACTATAACTATAACTATCTATCTATTATTCAACTCCATCAAAGACTCCAGAAGAATACAATATTACCTAAGCAAACAAAAAGTAAGCAACTTCTAAACTCTAGAAATGACAGAGACATCTCACTGCCTGGACAGTCACCCAAAGTTCCTCTGTACCGTTGGGGCATCCATCTTCGGCCTAAAGGTCCATAGTATCCAGAGACGTTTCCATGAAGCAGGAAATTTAAAGGCAGTTCAGTCACTATCTGCTGTGTCCTGCAGAATGTCTCGCAGACTCTTTCATGAATCAGGAACCCCGAAAGATCATCTCACCTTTAGGCAAGTTCAGCAGTCCTCTCTCTGCGGGTTCTTTGTGTCCAGTTTATAAAATAGTCCAGGCAAGAGCAGTTTCTTGCCCAAATGGCTATCAAACTCCATAAGGTGCCTCTTCGATGCCCGTCTTCTTTCTTCTTGAAGTAGATTGGTGCTGCCAGGAGCAGAGTGTCTCATTGTCATGAAAAACCCTAAGTTATTAAAGCACTTAAAATGCCATATTTTATAATCTTTGAAAGATATGAAGAATGTCTATCTAAAATATAAGCATGCACATCTAGAAAATCTAACATGACTACAAACTTGACTATTATTGATAATTATCCATTAACAACCTATAGACATTACATTTTTAAGTGAACTACACAATCACAATACCTTAATCAATATCAGAAATACATATACATATAATAAAATTGACCTTAAATTAATATCAGTAAACCAAGATTCATATCAATGCAAATTATTCACATCTATATCATCTACCCCTTTAAATGTAAAAGAACATTTATAAACAATATATGGGAACATGGGCGCAGTTTTTTCTCTCCAAACTGCTTCCTGCTGAATGGGGGCGCTGTTATTCGGGTCTTTTATGGGATAACCTGTCTGCTAGGTTCATCTCAGTTGGCAGTTGAGCGAAGCAATTTTTTAAGGGTGTTCACAGCAACCCTTCAGGAGGGCGTGGTCTATCATACCATATCGTGATCAAAGAAGCAATCCACAGTGTCTCATCTTCTGTGAAAACAAAAGAAGAAACCCTTTTCCAAAGTATCATATCCTTAGATCCAAATTCTGAAGTCAAGGTATTTTGAAAATATCTATCTTGGATTAGTTCAGCAGCATTTATAAACAAATATCTTTTAGCAGATGTTGCTCTTTCCTCAGCATTCAAACAATTCAAAGAGAGCATAATAGCATACAGTATCAAGATTCTCTGTGTATTTTCCATCTTTGTGCAGCTTTATTTTAACTCTATTTTGTTTACTTTTACTTTTATTTTATATTTTCTGTATATCTTCGTCCTGGAATAACTCTTTAGACCAAGCTGTCCTTGAACTCACAGAGATCTGTCTGTCTCTGCCTCCCAGGCAGTGGGATTAAAGGCGTGTGCTACCACACCTTGAAGTCACAGAGGTCAATCTTTGTCTGCCTCCCAAGTGTTGGGATTAAAGGTGTGTACTACCACACCCAACTACTTCCTTATTTTTGTTTTTTTACTTTTAAGAACTTTATCTTTCAGTCTGCATATATTTTTAAACACACTGTAAATCATTTAAAGTTTTCTTTGTCTTTGAATCTCTCTTTACTGTATATCTCTCTTTTTCTGACCACATGAGTCTTTAATTTACCAAGCAATATCAGTAGGATGAAAGCCGTGGCTTCGACGACTGGATCCAGCCATTCCTTAGCTTTCCAGCCTCATGGCTGAGGTACCGGCTGTAGCCATGTTTATCACCACAACTCTGTGGCGTTTCAAGGTCCTTGCCAGCAAACAAACTGCAGCATTATGTCCACAGACAACAATCAAGTCCTCCCTCTGTAGTCGGCCCTCCTGCCTCAAACAGTCAGAGTTTGCCCTGGCAGGATGGACCAGAATGCCAGCATTTTAAAACAGCACAACTTTTTTTTTTTTTTTTTTTTTTTTTTGCTACGGCCGAAAACAAACAAGCATTCAGTCAGCTTTTATCAATACCATTTAAGTGTTTCGTGGCAGGACCTCTTAATGAGCTGCAGGGTTTTGCAGCTGAAGCTGAGTCAGGAAGCCTCTCTTAGATGAGAGCGCTTGCTTGCCTCTAGCAGGCAGAGCAGACCCGAGAAATTGTTGCTACCAAGAAAACATGCTTTACTCTATTCTTTCCCAAGCTTTCTCAGGCTTTCTGTGGATGCAGTTATCCACGTGGGCGCCATCTGTAGTAGGGAGCTGCGGGCCTCTTCCCACAGCCCGGCTCCCGCATGGTTAGCTTTATACCCAAAATAACAACACACGCATTGTATTCTTTTAAACACTGCTTGACCCATTTCTATTCATGTGTGTAGCACCCCAAGGTGCGCTTACCGGGAAGATTCTAGCCTACGTCCATCCTGGGTCAGAGCTTCATCGTGTCTGCTCTGGAGAAGAGAGCATGGCGTCTGTCTCTGAGAGGAGCTGCCTCGCATCTGAGCTCACTTCCTCTTCCTCCCAGCATTCTATTCTGTCTACTCCACCCACCTAAGGGGTAGCCTATCAAATGGGCCAAGGCAGTTTGTTTATTGACAAATGACCTTCCTGCATCATATGCACACGTGTGATATATGTGCACATGAGTGTGTGGGTGGCCGTATCTGTGCAAGCCCGTGTCGAGGTTTGCACAGAGGGGGACATCAGGTCTCCTACTCTATCACTCTTCACAGGGTTTCTCTCCTACTGAACCTGAGCTAGGCTGACAGCCAGCCAGCCCTAGCAAGACTCTTGTCTCCACCATTCATGGCACTACAGTACTGGAATTGTATGTGTGTGCATGCACCCACACCCAACTGTATCTGTGGGTGCTGGGATCCAAACTTACGTCCTCATGCTTGCTCAGCAGGTGCTCTTACTCACTAAGACATCTCTTCAACAGTAAATGTTGACCATAGGGCTTCGTTCACCTTAATTTTGAGATGTCTCTAAGGTCAGTGGCTCCTGGCCCGAATGCATTCTGGTGACCTGAGAGGAACTCTTGTTCCTAAGGGCTAGTTGTCAATAGATGCTTCCAAGCCTGAGGATCATGAAAACACTCCAGCAGGAGCAGAGAGCTGGAAAATCCTTTCCATATGGCCAAATGGGAGGGAGTGCATCCCAGGCCAGTGCCAGCTGAAATGCTACCCTAGTGTGGCCACAGGCTGTTGTCAAAAACAGAAGGCATGGCTCCAGTGTCCCCGAATCAAAGTCCAGCTCAGTGCTCAGTGCAGGAGCCAACTGTCCGGGGCCCCTCAGGTCCAGAGTGACCTCTGCTGCCCTGCCTGCTGGGCCAGCCAGAGCCTTGCAGATCTCTCTGCTTACCTTTGACTAGAGATCTCTTCGAATCCCTTTGCACATTCTGAGAATGTGCCTCACTTTGTCTTCGAACCCCCTTGCACATTCTGAGAATGTGCCTCGCTTTGTCTTCGAACCCCCTTGCAAATTCTCAGAATGTGCCTCGGTTTGTTTTCATGGCCAAAGACCACGGAGTGTGCTCTCTGCATGCAGTTACCAAGGATCTGTTGGAGCAAGTTAAACAGACTTTGCTTTTGGTGCTGATGGTGTCACCCAGTGGAACAGCACATACTTAGCATGTGTGAATCCCTGTGCTGATTCTTCAACACTAGAAGACAAAACCACACACACACACACACACACACACATACACACACATAGTGTTTATTCTCAAGGGATTTATATCATGTGCACACAGACCCCTATCCCTTGAACTTAAGAAGATGAGATTGAATGATCTCGTGGATGCTTCAGTAACACAGGCATGGAAATGGCCACTTAACCTTTTGTATAATCCTTGAGTAAGAGATCCCTCAGAACAGAATGGAGGAAAGGGACTGGGTTTTCCATATGGAGGGTAGAGATCTAGGAGAAATAGTCTTTCAAATTAGAACAGTTTGAAGATGAAAAGATAGCAAGGAATAGCACTTGCTAGTGGGGGCAGGGCAAGCAGAGACATGAACCCAGTATGGACTGCTGTGGGCAGAGACATGAACCCTGGGGGGCAGTACGGACTGCTGTGGGCAGAGACATGAACCCTGGGGGGCAGTACGGACTGCTGTGGGCAGAGACATGAACCCAGTACGGACTGCTGTGGGCAGAGACATGAACCCAGTACGGACTGCTGTGGGCAGAGACATGAACCCAATACGGACTGCTGAGGGCAGAGACATGAACCCAGTACGGACTGCTGTGGGCAGAGACATGAACCCAGTATGGACTGCTGTGGGCAGAGACATGAACCCAGTATGGACTGCTGTGGGCAGAGACATGAACCCTGGGGGGCAGTACCGCTGTGGGCAGAGACATGAACCCTGTGGGGCAGTATGGACTGCTGAGGGCAGAGACATGAACCCAGTACGGACTGCTGTGGGCAGAGACATGAACCCAGTATGGACTGCTGTGGGCAGAGACATGAACCCTGTGGGGCAGTATGGACTGCTGAGGGCAGAGACATGAACCCAGTACGGACTGCTGTGGGCAGAGACATGAAACTTGTGGGGAAGTACGGACTACTGTGGGCAGAGACAGCTGCCAGCAGGTAGGAGCAGTGGTTCCTTGGCCCCCCTGACCTGATATCTATAAATATAAGGCACCTCACCCCAAACATTCCCCATATCCTCCTAATCCACAATGTGCTATTATGGAGACTTGAATTTAAGGCTGCTTGTCAGCTGTCTTTGAGTGACCCTCCAGGTGGGGCCAGTATAACCCCAAGGCTCCTGAAGCGAAGAAAGAAATCAAGGAGGTCACTGCTGCCTGGGTCAGGAAATTGCAAGAAGGGCTGTAGGCCAGGGAATGCAGGGGCCCTCAGAATTTGCAAAGCATGGAATTGGATTCTCTTCTGTGTGTCTCAGACAATGGCCACATAGCTCAGAGAAAACCATTTCAGACCCACCTTCTAGAAATCTGACGTCATTTGTGTGTTGTTTTAAACTGAGGACGGTGTAGTGATTTATTACACGGAGTAGCAGATGTGATATGGCAACCTGTTTTTATTTTGAAAACATAAAACTCTTATAAGCATATATGTATATATATGGACAATTTATGGAATACAAATAACTTGAAAATCTTGTTGAAATTGATTCAGGGATTTGTCTAAACCAGTTTTGCTGGAAGAAGGGCAGAGGTGCGTCTCTCTTTGCTTCCCTCTCCCTGTTTCACCAGGGAAGTGGCCTCCTTTCTCTTACTGTTCTTCTGTCTTCCCTCCCCTTCCCATCCCCTCTCTCCCTTTCTTTCTTCCTTCGTCTTTGTCCCACTTCTTTCCTCCCTCCCAGCACCCTGGATTGGTCTGGATCTCAGGCCCAGCCTCCTGAGTGCTGGGCTTACAGTGTGAGTGACCTCACCTCCGTGGATAGCCTTCCTTTACCACCATGTGCTCACTGTCTAGATCAATACCTAGCTCTCTTAACAAAATAAGAAAGTAGCTGTTTTTCCAGGAAGCACGTCTCCGCTACTGGATTGCATGGAATACCAATGCCTTGCATTTTTATTTGAAAATGAGAGTCTTAGCTAGAATTTAGGTTGAGATGAAACAAAAATCACAATTTAAACCCTAGTTTGAAAACCCAAGATCGCAGATTCTCCAAAATCTGATGCTTTTGAATTGCTACCCATCGGTGCCACAGGTGGAAAACTGCCGTCTGCCCTCGTATGATGGTGTAGCAGCATGGGAAAATGATGATGTTCTCTTCAGACCTGGGGGTGGCATGGGAGGTGTTTAACTCTGGGTCCCAGCCCCAAGGCACCCCAGTGTGTACGTGCAGGGATCCCTGGATCTAGAACGGATCTGACATGTGGGGTCATCCCCAGAATTTCCGGTAAGGCATTGTCCATTCCTGTACTTTTTATGCCACTGGCACAAATCAGTAGCTCCTGCAGTTGGCATGTTAACCTGTCCTTTGCCTACCTGCTTCAGCTTAAGCTAGTCTACATAACTTTGCTGTAGTTTTTCTTTTCATTCTTCCTCTTATCTTCCTCCTCTACTTCTTGAGACAGAGTTTCACTGTATAGCCCTTACTGACTTGAAATTTTTCGTGTAGACCAGGAACTCATGGAGTTCCAAGCCTGTCTCTATCTTTCATACAAGCGTCAACAGTGTGATTCACTATGCTTGCCTCATTAAAACTTCTTAATATCCAAGATAAACAAAACAAAAATAGTCTTTTTTTGGTGAAACCTGGTTTGGGATATCTGTTATTATTTACTAATAAATTCTTAAAGTAGCTGGCATAGCATCTTCTAGAAGCAAGGCTGTTTCTCGTGTTGGTCTATTTTTCCACTTATCCTCTGACCCCATCTTTGTTGAAATGCCTGTATGCACCTGGTCCTCGGAGAGCTGACCTTCCCCAGAGGATCCCATATCCTAGCTGGGAAGAAAGCAGGCAAGGTGAGCACGAGGCAGCTGGTGCTAAGATGATGGGGGGGAGGGGGCTCCTTTCAGCTTCCCAGGGACATGCTGCCCAGTAAAGGGGCCCCTGAGACCAAGTGCTCAGACACCAAGGCATGCTGGCAAATAGATACCAAGAACTGGGCTTGGGGTCCTGTTTTTGTGGGTCACTTCTTGGTCATTTTTTCCACTAATTTTTCTCTCATGGAAACCAATATTCTTCTAGTTTATGAACTTGTGCATGCAATGACTTAGACATCACTGACTTCAAAACCCCAGAGCATACTTTTCCATGAAGGATCAGAGAGTGAATGTTTCCGTCATCTGATCCAGCTCTGCCATTGTAGCATGGGGTATGTGTGTGGAGGACAAAGCATAGGTAATATGGGAAAGAAAAAACATAGTTGTGGTTCAATAAAACTTTATTGACAAAAGAATAAGGTGGATTTAGCCCTAGCAGTTTTAGCTTGCTGAACCCTGTTCTTGAACAACTGATGTAAATATCAGTGTTTGGAGTTTTCCCCAAAGTGAGCCTGGAGGTTTTAGTAGCTTCTCGGGTGAGCCAGTAATATCTGGGAGTTGTGGAAATTTCTGAGAGTCTTCTAGAACCCAACAAAGAAATGTTAGCAGTCTGGATTCATAATGGAGACTCAGATTGGCTCAATTTTCCAGTATTTTACGTCTTGGTTAATATTTAACAGACCTATGAGATTCCAGATCTAATCCATCTTTAGGTCATTATAGCACAGGAATCCAACAAGAAAACCGCACTAATCCAGTCTCGGCAGAGGGCTTGACACTGAGTGAGTACGTGTGTTTTAACTCCAGGGTTTTTGAAAACTAAGAGTGGGGCTGATTAGATTGGAGCTGTTGGGAAGAAGTGTGGTGAACATCTGAACGGGTGACCTGTGGGAAGCCTAGAACACGAAGAAGCCAGGAACGGAGGCTTAGTGTAAGGTGAAGGCCGTGAAAGGAGCCCAAGTGCGACTGAGGGGAAGAATGTGTCTTGACCTCTTAAAGCAGGAAGCCAGAAAGTCTGTCTTTAATAGCAGATTCTGTGGGAAAAGTCACTACATTCAAAGGTCTGAGTAATCATTCAGAGCAAAACAGTACAGTTTTTAAAGGATGGTTCATTCCAAGAGCGCATTCTAAAATCCATGGTGTGGTAGGGCATTAAAGGACTTCAAAATCATCACCCGGGAAAACCATCTGAGTCACCTCTGCTGGTCTTATGTGACCACAAGGTGTCTGTTTCTTGCTGATAATGGAGAAGTGAATGGCTCCAGAAAACTTTTTTTTTTTTTTTTTTTTTTGAGTAAAACTTTAAAAATGAGAAGCAGCTGAACTGTCAGATGGCTCTGAGTGCTTCATCTAGGAACAGATGAAGAGGAAAGCCCGTGGTCTCTGGAGACACTGGCCTGGCACTATGTGGTTTATTTGATCTAGCTTCCCAGCAGCTCTGGGCTGTTGTTTTTAGGGAGGGATGGAGGAAAAGATGGAAGTGTGAGAGTTGATAGTTTCCTGGAAGAAGCCATAGTAAGAGGCTGCAGTTATTCTAAGAAAAAATTACTTAAACCTTGTCTTGGGTTTCAAATTCTGGATAAAGGAACTCGTCTAAAACATAACATGTGGTTTGGGGGCATGCGCCACTGCCTGCCATGTGCGGTCTGAGCCTTGCTGGCCCACCCGTCAGTGACGCGCACTCTCGAAGGGGTCAAACTGATCTGCTCCACGCACTGTGGATTGTTTTTTACCTGCTTAGGGCTAGCTTCAGCCTCACAAGCTCAAAGCTTTTTCTTTTAAAAATGTTGAGCTGCTGAAGGAATAATCCTTAGTATGGTTGTTTAACCAAAAGACAAAGTGAACGCGGCTGTAGGTTGAGTTCTCTTTAGCTGGACAAAGCTTTTTAACAAAGGGCTATGGTAAGGGGACAGCCATCTTCTGCCATCTTTTTAATGCTCTTCTGCACCCTTGAGGATTAAATAAGAGACCTTCAAAAACAGCATGGCTGTGTTTCATTAAGCCTTGAAGCTTTTCCTAGCTTTGCCAGAAATCTTTGTTTTCTGGAAAGTTCTCTAATGGGGTGTTACTTTCCATCACTATGACACATACCCAAGATAACTTCTCAAGAAATGTTGTTTAAAATTTTGGCTCATAGTTCGAGGAGATTCAGTGGCCCCATTGTTTTGGGTCTGTGGAGTGGTGGTGCTGGAGCATGCCGTGGGACACGACCGCTTCTGGACAGAAGCAACAGAAGAAGATAGTGGCATTCCCAAACCCCTTTGAGGGTACACCGCCAGTGACCTGAACATCACCCATAGTCCTATCTCTTAATAGGTTTAGCCACCTTCTAATGTCACCATAGTCAGGCAGGGAAGAAGTCTTTAATGTGTGGGCCTTTAGAATACCTTTAAGATACACTTACCCAAACCATGGCAAGAAGTGCATGGTTCTTATAGATCTCTCTCTCTCTCTCTCTCTCTCTCTCTCTCTCTCTCTCTCCCTTCTCTCCCATGATGCATGTGTGTGTGCACGTATATGTGTGGGCATACATAGGCCAAAAGGTCAATGTCAGGTGTCTTCTTCAGTCTCGATTTTGAGATGGGTCTCTCCCTGAGCTTAGAGCTAACCGATTCAGTGATTCAGCTAAACTGCCAGCTGTCAAGTCCAGGAATCCTCTTGTCTCTGCCTCCCCAGGGCTGGGGTTTACAGGTGCATACTGATATGCTCAGTTCTTTTCTGGGGTTGCTTGGGATCTGAACTCAGGTCCTCAAGCTTGTGAGGCAAGCACTTTACCCACCAAGCCATCTCTGCAGGACCCAAAGTCTCCTTCTTAGGTTGGATAGTCAAGAGCCTAGTTAGTGGAGATAGCGTAGCAAGAGCAAATGAATATCCAAACTGGTCCTAAGTAATCTATTTCCATTGTAAAACTCTTAGGGTCTTTGACACTATTTGAGTATAAATAGCCAGTTCTTTATCTTAAATCTGATCATGAGCTCTTGATACCAGTATGCTCAGACAATTGCTGCTGACTATGTAACAAGCCCATCCCGTCCAGCATCTTTCATTCACCAGGCTCCTAGTCTGCTTTGCCACCGTCATCACATCCAGTCAAAGGACCACCTGTAGGACCCTGTCTTGACTTTCGGTCCTACTGCCAAACTCCTGCTTCCTCTTGCTCACCCCTCTGCCTGTTCTCCAAAGTCTATTTTCTTTGGAGTAACAAGATTAAGTTTTTAAAACTAATAAACTTCTGTTCTTACTAACACAAATTTGTGAGGGGTATCTGTACTCTGCTGTTTTCAGCCACCCTATCTTCATGGCTCCCTGAGTTTTCTTCCTTTCCTACCCTCTATTACAGCCAGACTGGCCATACTGCTTGTCTCTTTAACATTTGTCTCTCACTTCCTTCTCAAGAGCTGGGAATCAGGCTTTCTTCCTCCCTCACCTATTGTGTCATTATTGGTATAGACTTGGCCTTTCTCAGAACTCCTACAAGCCACTATTCCCGTGTTAGCTGCTCAGAGACACCTGAGCATGGCGTAGTCTAAAATAGAAGCCCTCACACCTACTGTGATGCTCCGTGTGCTTTCTTACACACTTGGTGTGTCTGGATCAGTCAGTTCATTTGGCCATTCATAGATTTCATTTGTCCATGTGTTTCCTCCTTAGTTCAGTCACTTTCAGAATATGTGTCCTTGGTGACAACAGCTTTGGCGGATCGCTTGATGTGTGTTCCTGGGTGCACGTGGCCACCAGGACTGTTGAGGTTTGAATCAAGGGAAGAGCCAGGTTTGTGACATTGTTTTGAGCTTGAGCCCTCAAACCAAATCATACTGCAGTTAAGCTTTTCAACAGCACTGTGAGTTTTCTTTAAAAACCTATTTTCTACATCACCCAAGCCTTGTCACCTAGAGTTATCTTGTTTTATGCCCACGGTAACTTTTCATTGATTTGCAGGGCAGCTTAACATTTAGATGAAAGCACCAGAAGGTCCGTAGTGATGGCCTGTGCTGACAGACAGACCTATTGCACACTTGCTTCCCTTCCTCCCTCCATGGTTACTGGGCACATATTTAGCATAGGCGAAAGACACTCTCATCCATTGTGATACAGAGGTTCCCACTTAGCTGTGGGTATAGTTCCCAAGATGTCTTTTTTTTTTTTTTTTTTTTTTTTGGTTTTTCGAGACAGGGTTTCTCTGTGGTTTTGGAGCCTATCTGTGGTTTTGGAGCCTACCAAGATGTCTTGAGGGAGTCTGAAACCATGACTCTTATCAAACCATGGCTATTAGCAAACCCTATACAACCAATAGGTTTTTTCCTTATGCATTAGTGGCTATGGTAAGTTTAACTTATAAACCTGCACAATAAGTAACATAATAAAACAGACAAGATATGACAAACTTCTGACTTGTTTGGATTGATTCCCTCTCACATTATCTGATTGTCCTTTGAGCGCGCATGCTTCTTTTTCCCTTCTTACCATGTCACCAGCATCAATACTATGGGGTTGGGGCCACGATTCAGTAAAATAAGGGTTGCTTGAACACAAGCCCTGGGGATACCTTGACTATTTATCTGCTGACATAGCTACAAGTTAGCCCACAGGTTGTGCTATACAGAAGTGATAACTCTGAATGAGGGAGTGAGGTGGATTGGGTGAAATTTCCTCATGCTGCTCATTCTGTATAACCCAAGACTATATAACCGATATATACCATTCTGTATAACCTAGGGCTTTATAACCTATGTACACCATTCTGTATAACCCAAGATTATATAAACTATATACACCTTCCTGTAAAACCTAGAGCTTTATAACCTGTCTACATCATTCTGTATAACCTAGGGCTTTATAACCTATATACACCATTCTCTATAACCCAAGACTATATAATCGATATACACCATACTGTAGAACCTATAACTTTATAACCTGTTTACACCATTGTGTATAACCCAAGCCTATATAACCAATATACACCACATTCTGTATAACCTAAGAATATAAACCAATATATACCATTCTGTATAACCTAAGAATATATAACCCGTATGTACCATTCTGTATAACTTAAGGCTTTACAACCTAAGCAATTGGTTCTGGAATTATCCAATTAGTCTTTGTAGAGGTGGAACTGAGACTAGGAGGGACCCATGTTCAGAACCGTCTGAACACTCCAGGGGTCCTTTAGGAAATGTCAGATGATGAAAGGAGTTACCACTCCCTACAGATATAGTCATCCCCACCAGTAATCTTCCTGTATGCACAGAGTGAGGAAAATGGGAACTTGAGTCTGCAGAACAAATGAGCCTCCCGTGTGTAGGGTCCTGGAGACGGCAGCTTTGCTGGTGTGGTTGCTGAGCTGCTTTTAAATGTCAGAGTCATTGCTGCGTAATTTAGATGTAGAAAATCTCTCCCTTTTTTTAGTGTGCTGCTGAGTTGTAAGTGTACAGAGTTGTGTGACTACCACATAAGCTACACACGAGCATCTGTCTGCCTCCGTTTCCTCATCTGTAGAGAGGGGGTTGATAACTGGAGCTAGAGATGACTAGCTGCTATTACGTAGATAGTGTTGCCCCGCAGTTGCTGTGGTCATTGTTAACAGTGCACCTAAAAACCCCTTTCTCATGTTTGTCACACTCTGGTGTGGGAGCTGGACACCTATTTGCTTCCTTCTCTGCCCTTTAAGATCAAGGGCAGAGACCTGTTCAAAACAGGAATGATTCAGGCTCATTTGACAGGAAGCAGGTAACTGATAACTCCTGGGCTAACCTCGAGGGGCCAGCACCCTCAGAGAGCGTGTTTACATTTCCATCCATTGACTCAGGTCTCATGTTCTTAAAGCCATCATGTCTCTGGTGGAGCACACTTGTTTCTTAGACTCGCGGAGGTGCAGAAGGAAGCTGTGGTTTCTGAGTTGCCCTGGCTTCTCTCAGCTGGGCTTCTTTCATTAGAAGGGTTGAGTTATAAGTTTGACTAGTATGGTAGGGCTAGAATCTTGGGGAGTTTTTTTCCTTTGTGTGTGTGTGTGTGTGTGTGTGTGTTGTTCTTTTGACCAGCTCTCACATTGACTAGCTTAGGCTGGCTTTGAACTCAAGACCGTCTTGCTCTTGCCACTGAAAGCTGCCCCTACTACACTCTCTGCTTGGAAGTTTTGACAAAAAATGTTTTTTAATATTTTTCTTTTTTATTGCTATTTCTATGCCAAAATTGTTTCTTTTAGTACAGCTTCACCACTCTTTGTTTAACATTTCCTCATGAAGCAGTACACTCTCACCCACAGTTTCACTTTTCATGGTTAAAGGAACCTGTGGCCAATGCGATCCAGAAATAGGAAATAGGAATTTCCAGATATTTTAATTGCATGCCATATTATGAATCATCCCTTTGCCAGCATATCCAGGCTATATATGTTATCTTCTGTTTGTTACTTAGTAGTTGTCTGGGTTGTCAGGATTTGGCATTATCTGTATTTGGACACCCAATGCTTTTGGTCAAGAAGGAGCTAGTATAAGTGACCATTTGTAAACAAACAGACTTGGCCTTGTTTGCCTTTGAGATCCCTTGTTATGGGATTTGAGCTTAAGTTTGATTTTAGGGAAGAGTGAGCAGAGCAGATACACAAACAACAGGCAGGATCCATCCGTGCTCTCCCACCTACTAAGAACTGGGCTGTACCGGTTCTACCCACGTGTCTACATGATCACTGATATAGTCTGATTTCACTCGATTTCAGGGTTACCTCAAGGGGAACAAAAGATTTTTTTGTGCTGAGCATTGTTCATGGGTTGTATATGATGTCCATAAATGCACCTTCCTTTCAGAGAATTAGAGAATTCATTGTGCGCTCTTGGAATCTTACTAAAATGAAGGAAGGGGAAAAGTGGAGTTGATCTGAATTCAGTTTGCACCCTTCCCTCCCCAGCAGACTCTCTGAATGCACACACAGGGAACCCAAGCCCTGTAGGAATTTGCCTTTCTGCTGCTGTTTTGAAGCATTAACCAAAAAAACAACTTGGGGAGGAAAGGATTTATTTCACCTTGCAAGTCACCATCTACTAGGAAGGGAAGTCAGGCAGGAACTGGGCAGGAACTGAAGCAGAGTCCATGGAGGAGAGCTGCTTACTGCCTTGCTCCTCACGGCTTGCTCAGCTTGTTTTCTTTTTTTTTTTTAATTTAATTTTTATTTAATATTTTAGGATTATTTAACAATTTTTATTGAAAAAAAATTTTCCACTTCCTCCCCGCCTCCCATTTCCCTCCCCCTCCTCCCGCCCCTCTCCCCCTCCCCCCACTCCTCTTCTCCTCCCTCTCTAGTCCCAAGAGCAGTCAGGGTTCCCTGCCCTGTGGAAAGTCCAAGGTCCTCCCCCCTCCATCCAGGTTTAGGCACCGGACTGAGCTCCCAAGGTCCTAAGAGGAGCAGAAGGAGGGAGAACATGAACAAGGAAGTCAGGACCACGAGGGGTGCACCCACCCACTGAGACAGTGGGGCCGATCTATTGGGAGCTCACCAAGGCCAGCTGGACTGTGACTGAAAAAGCATGGGATAAAACCAGACTCTCTGAACATGGCGGACAATGAGAGCTGACGAGAGGCCAAGGACAGTGGCACGGGGTTTCGATCCTACTTCAGGTTCTGGCTTTGTGGGAGCCTAGACAGCTTGTTTTCTTATACACCCAGACCACATGCCCGGGGTAGCGCCAGTCACATCAGTCAGTAATGAAGAATGCCTTCACAGGTTAGTCTACAGGCCGTCTGGTGGAGACAATCCTCTGTGAAGGTTCCTTCTTCATACATGGCTCTAGCTTGTCTAGTTAATCATCACAAGCCCTTCACACACACATACACACACACACACACACACACACACACACACACAGAGAGAGAGAGAGAGAGCGCCAGGTCGTTTGGAGTGAGTTGTGCTGTTCTTTGAGACATCCAATGAGAGGTTAAAGTGTTGTGTTCTATTTGTTCACCATCAGCCATTAAAGAAACAGTATGTGGTGTTCAATTATAATTATAATCATTATCATCATTAGTATGATACTAATTGTTAAATTATAAGGTTGGATCATAATCAGATGTTATAGATAATATAAGATCACTTTCACAAGTGTGTGCCTGTCATATAGCAAGAAGGGATTTTCTTCAATGTTTGCTACTTATTCATTTTGAAGGTGTAGGAGTCATCAGATTTTTTTGTTTATTTGCAGTACTGAGGATTGAACCCAGGACTTTGCATGTGCTAAGAACAGTTGATTACTGAGGTACGCCTTTAGTCTCCAACAAAGGCTTTAGAAAAAATGTGTGTCTATATGTGCTTGTGTTCCTATATATGCAAGTACTAATATATATATGTGTGTGTATATATGTATATAGTAATAATTACGAAATAGGGAGCTTGTCCTGCAGGAAGCTGTCCCCAAGGACAGAGGGGTGCTAGACATCCGGACCTAAAGAGAGGTCTGTGGTACTTCTTTTAGCTCCCTCTGCTCCATGTGTCCTCTGTGTATGTTGTTATTTCGCCTGTGAGCACTTTGTGACCAGTGGCTGCCCCTCTTTCCCTGTCAGTGTCTGTTGAACACTGGACTCAACACCTATGAAGCATGAGAAACATACGATATCAGAAAAGAACATGGTTTATTAAACCTGCAGATTGGTATAGCTGGAGGCTTTTCTGCATCCTACCTGGTATGGTTGCCACTTATAAAATCATCACTCAGAGACTTAATATTAACTATAATCATTTGGCCAATGGCTCGGGCTTATTACTAGCTATCATTACATATAAATTAACCCATTTCTATTAATCTGTGTATCACCATGTGGACTGTGGCTTACAGGCATTGCTCTGGTATCTTACTCCCCTGGTGGCTTCTGGCATCTCATCAGCTTTCTCCCTATATTTAGCTTGGTTTTCCCACCTAGCTATATTCTGCCCTGCCATAGGCCAAAGCAACTTTATTCATCAACTAATAAAGGCAACACATATTTTCATCGTAAAGAAGGACATCCCACACCAGGCTGGTTTTAGAGGGAAAGATACGTGTGAAGACAGGCAGTGTTGATGAAGAGTCAACTTTAGTACATACCTAGGTGAAAACCACCGGCATTTACTTAACTAGTTATCCAGTATTCAGGAAAACATCCATTGTGCTATAGATGTTGTTCTAGTGTGTAGTATTGTATGTCTAGAATTACAAAATAACACAATCTGCCTGACAGACAACATGGGTAAACGTTTGAGGCTGTCAAGGTAGCCTATGATTTATTTTTTGTCTCAGAGCTGTATGCAAACCAACACACACATGCACACGCATATGCACACACACATGCACACACACATGCACACGCATATGCACACGCACATGCACACGCATATGCACACACATGCACACACACATGCACACGCATATGCACACACACATGCACACACCAGGATGGAGCCCGGAAACCTCAGTGTGCCATGAGAACTGACTTTTGCGCTTTCTGAAGGCATTGCATTGGGCCTGGAGAGTTTTGGGGAGTTCCCTCCCCACACCTTTCCATCTTGTCTTTGTCCTTTGCTTCTAAACTTGTCTCTTTCTTCCTATTTTTTCCCCCTCAAGACAGGGTTTCTCTGTAGCTTTGGATGTCCTGGAACTAGCTCTATAGACCAGGCTGGCTTCTAACTCACAGAGATCCGCCTGCCTCTGCCTCCCTAGTGCTGGGATTAAAGGTGTGCACCACCCCCTGACTCCTAAACTTGTCTCTTTCACTGACAATCTAGTTTCCTTCTATTGGTTTTCTTTAAACTGATTCAGGCCTAGATTTAACGGTAACAGAATGAGAAGCTGAAAGGACCAGTCAGTTGTGTGTACATGGAGCCTTGCTGGTCCCATTCAGGCACTCGGTGGTGTCTGTAGATCATAATATAGTTCTGCTGATGGAGGCCCTTTAGTAGTAAGGTATTTTTTTTTAATTTTTTCCAACTTGCAATTGTTTATTATTTAAATTGTTTTGGCAATTTCTTAGAGGAGGCATTTATAAGAAGTCAAATAATGATTAGTCTATAGTTCTGATCATGGAGATGTTGCTGTAGCTAAGGCAACCCTAAAGGTTAAGATTAAAGGCCAACCTCCTGAGGATTCCTCCACCTCTGCAGTCCAGGCATGGTCAGAGCAAGCAAACCCCTGGATGAACAGAGCCTGCCCTCAGCGTTATTCTGTGAGCAGTGCGGTAGCACAGTCATTTTCAGGGGACTTGCTTGTTAGGAATCACAAGCCATCTGGAGACGATGGACATGGGGGGCTGTGGCTAGGTTATTCAAATACTCTATTGTACTGCTCAAAGAACTTGGGCAGCTGTGCTTTTGGGTATCCACGGGGAACCTGGAACCAATCTCCTAAGGATGACCCCACTGCCGCTGTCCTATTCATTGACAGTTCAATGTGTGCTTTCGGGAGAGGTTCCCGAGCAGGAAGCAAGGCAGTCTTGGAAAGTCTCCCTGGGAAGAAACCTGAAAAGCATCTTGAGAATTGTCTGAGAGTCTGGAGGAAGTGCCCCAGGCTCTGTGAAACTAAGAACCTGCTTTCTTTGCTTCTGGGCATCTTGGGAGGAGATTGAGAAACACCCAGAGTTTAAAAGCCGGGTCCCATGACAGGGAACATTCTTCACCCTATAACAGGGACTATTAGATGCCTCACTAAAGAGGCCCAGACTCAGCATAGGAGAGAGGCAGCTGCCACTGGGGTAACTCAGTAGTAAGCAAATAAAGACACTGGAAGCATCCGTAAGCTAAGAGCAATGGCCTTTGTCAGCTCAACAAGCATTTAAAAGCTCTTCCCTAAAGCTAGCTTAGTGTAATATAGGCCTCCAAGTCAGGTCAGGGCCTTAGCACAGATAAGGGACCAAGAGAAAGTGGGGAAGTGCCCTGGAGGCAGACAAGAGCTTCCACCTGCCCCTGACTTTCAGTTGTGTCTCTTCTCACGTTTATTACCTGGATGCATATGCATCTTACTATGTAGGTGGTATCCCAGAGCCCAGGGCGTCGGGTCCCCTGGAACTGGAGTTCCAGGCACTTGTGAGCCCCCTGATGAGGTACTGGGAAAGGAACTGAGTGCTCTGAGCCAGCTCCCCAGCCCTCCCCTGCCTTTTTGTATCAACCACTCACTCTTCAGCGCTCAATTGTTGTTTTGTTTTCTTTTTCTAGATCTCCCCCCACCCCACCCTCTCTCTCTCTCTCTCTCTCTCTCTCTCTCTCTCTCTCTCTCTCTCTCTCACTCACACACACACACTTGTACCTGTTTGTGCAGAGTTCTCCATCCCAGCCTGTCACTAAACTGGAATTTGCTCTTTTCTTTCTCTCACATTATCCTGACTGCACTGAGCTGACCTCCCCCACTGCCACGCCCCATGAAGGCTCTGTAGGGGCTGAGGAAGTTTCTTTGTCCTGAGAAGTTTTTTGTCTTTGAGCAAATTGCATTCCTTCAACAATGTAGTGGCTCCTCAGCTTTCAGAGTCCTTCCTGGTCCTGGTCCACTGAAGAACTCCTACCCCGTCTGCACTTACACAGCCCAGGGTGACTTGTGCACACCAAGTTCAGAGGCCTTTGTTCTCAGGGCTCTGGTGTGCCACCTGGGCAGGAATGACAATCCCGCTCTCTGCCTGTGGCTTCTCCTTCCCTTTCTCTTCATTCTCACGGCTCTCTTAGTCTTTCCCATCTTTGGCACTCCTCCTCTGAAGCCGCATTCCTCATGGTTTAGGATCCCGGGAAGGAGCCCCAGGGAGAAAGGCAGTCTCTAATTGGTGTAGGCCACTTTATCAGGCCTCCAATGCGGTTTAGTAATAAACAGATTTGTGAGGAAACAGAGAACACATTTTTTTTAAAAAACATATTATACAAAGAACGGTCTGTTTAGCCCTGGAGTTCATACACACGACAGCCGTCTCGTGAGTTCAGGTAATAAATTAATGGCTGTCTGAATTTCACTGCGTGGCAGTGGGAATGGTTTTGCTTTGTGAAAACTTCACAGGAACTGACTAACTACAACCCTGTCACCCAACGCAGGGTGGTTCCTTCATAATCTGTGTCTGCCTCGGGCTCTGGAAATGAGCCATTCTCTGCACACCAGCCAGAGCACACTTCTACCGTGAGTTGGAACCAGCTCTGGCCTCCACAGTGGTGGGGCATCTCCAGCCTCCCACCCGCTGCAGGACCCCGGTGTTCAAGTGGACCACTTCCTAACAATTTCAAAAGATGATACAAGACAGAAGTGATGGAGAGACTTGTCAGGAAACAGATAGAAAGAGCTGGGTAGCCTACAACAAGATTGCCCCCAAATACAAGGGGCCTGAGGCTCTTTGTTCTCCCTTGCATCTTGGGGTAGCAGCCTTGCTGTGTCAGCTCCTCTCTCAGCTGAGCCATCAGAACGCCACATGGTCACTCTACTATTCCAGATGTGAGCAATGATTCTCCCAGTCCAGACACCTCTCATCACACACCTTGCTGCATACAATACATACAGGCATATACGTCGACAGTCACTCTTCTCTGGGACCTCTAGTGCAGGGCACTGTCCCCATAGTCTCTAACCTTAGGGGAAAGTACGCGTTCAAGATTGTCCCACCTTGGACTCCGTACTCAGAGACAATCACTAATCACCCCCAGCAGTTCTCTTTGTCTAAGCAGTCCAGCACTGTCACTCCCAAGGAGGTATCTGCCCCTTTGCTTTCAGGTGTGCTTAAGAGACAGTCTGTGGGCTGAGGTGGGCCACTTTCACTCCTGGGCCTGAGCCTTGTAACTGCAGTCAGGGGTTGGGCGGTGTTTTATATCCTTTGCTGTTGTGTTTCTCAGACCTTAAAGTAAGAGTTTGTTCTCTCTCTCTCTTTCCCAGGGAGTTCAGGTGGATAACTTGGAAGACCAGAAAGCCGAACAGCTGGTGATGCGGGTATCTTCATCTGGAGCCATGATTTAACTGTTCAGGTGAGTCTTTGGGGAGGGTAGCACAGTCCAGGGCTGGTCTGTTTTCTGAGAACAGGTGAAGGCACACATGAAGGGTAGCCCTATCTAACATCTGGCCAAACAGAGCTCTGAGAAGTGTAAACCACTCCTGGGTGAGCATGTGTTCCCCAACTTACAGGACATGTGGTTCTTAGCAGTCCTGTATCCTGCTGTTCAGTGGGGGCTGCCAGGAAAGGGGGGGTTAAAGTGAGCATTCTTTCTGAGCTGAGTTGTGGTCCTGAAAGAGCTGTGACTGGCTCTAAATTAAACTCTCTGGGTATTTAGAGAAACTCTCATATGTGGTTCAGGTTGGTTTTGAACACTCACACTCCTCCTGTCTGTCTGTCTCTGTCTCTCTCTGTCTCTCTCTGTCTCTCTCTCTATATCTCTCTCTATGTGTGTGTGTGTGTGTGTATGTGTGTGTGTTTGTATGTGTGTTTTCCTGTTTATACCCATTTATTCTCAGGGTGTGTTCTTGAAAAGTGGCCATTTTCTTTGTGCATGAACTAAATTCAAGTGCAAAGATGTGTCCGGCTTAGAGTGAAGGGGTAGGTACAAAATCCTCAATTTTTACAGGGTTATTACATCAAGCCTTTGCTGTCTTCGCCACACGTCTAATTTCTCATTTTTAGTGATCATCTTCATGGACCTTTACAAAGTATTCAATCTAATCCTTCCATATAAGGTAATTTCACAGTAAAACTACATATACATAGAGATCACTGGATACCTCGTTCTGCCTCAGTCTCTTGAGTGCTGGGTGAAAAGATTTTTTTGTGTGTGTCCCAATAAACCTCTGCCAATGCAATAATCCATATCAACCAAATCAAACTGAATTAGAAAGAGCCCAAGTTTAAGGATGCCAGTGCTCCCGGGTAGCATTCCAGCCCCAGAGAGGAGATGGGAAAGGAAGACCTGAAAACCACTTGTTTGTTCTCTGGGGAGCAGTTTAAATACCCTGTGGGAGGAGTGGTCTTTAGCATCTCTGAAGAGGGGTCACCCTTTGGCAGGCTTTCTCGGAGGTGGAGTCTGGACTGAGGCAACTCCCAGAGGAGGGGGCTTGGGATGGAACTTCCACCCAAACATTTTGGACTCTTGGGGTATAGGAATGCCAGGGGCTGAAGCCTTCACCCAAACCCTGGGATCACAGACATATTTCATCATGCCCAGCTTACTTAGACTTTTTATAAAGGAACAGAGCCAGTGCAGAAAGGCAGGAACTGTTTCTGGCTTAACTCAGGGTGGTATTTCTCAATGTTTCTTGGAGCATAGCATCCCAACTGTGCAGAGGGCACTAGTGGTGTAGTCAGGTGACTGGAGAACACTGCATGGACTAAATGGTCGTTCTCACAACTAATGGACTTTGCAAGTCTCCATGGGCGGGTTGGTCAGCAGTGCTTGCCCAGGTTCTGTGCAAATTGTGGCCTGTGACTAGCATTCCACCTGCGACTTTGATCTTTTCTAACTATCAGCCACAGTGATGTAGTTATAAATGAGAATGGCAATGCTGAGATGCAGATGCAAGCGCTGCAGGTGAGCAAGAGGAATGGCTCAGCCACAAGGGTTTAAGAGAAAGAGCCCTAGAGCTAGGTGGCCTGGCTTTAGTACTGCATGGCTCTGACTTTTGTGTCTTCCTGAAGGTGGAAGGACATGTAACCTGTCTTTCATGCTCCTTGCCCACAGTAGAAATTGTATCTGCCTCATTGGAACGGTTGTTACAAGGACAGGCATTATGAGTGCCTGCAGTACTAGGCTATATACAGATGCCATTAGATTTGTTCATACAACGAAAATAGTCAAATCCTTTGACTCAAGCTGAAGGTTCAAATATATGGTGACTAACTGGGGAGAGACAGAATGCCTTGCAGTAGAGACATCATGTTAGGGAGAAATAGCAAGCTAAGCTGCTGGTAGGCAGAGGGAATGAGGAAGAGTAAGCAAGGCGTGGTGAACACATTGACTGAGTCCTGTGCCTCGCTGTGTTTAACAACACTCAGCAAACCAGGGGACTTCTCCATCTGCAAGTTCACGGCTGTTTCATTCTGAATGGACAGAAAGTTTCCCTCAGTGTCAGAGATAAGAGGAGGATGTCGTCCCCATCACTACTCTTTAGTATTTGTGCTGCTGTATTTAAATATATAGGCTTGACTAGATGAAAAGATCCTAAATAGCTAGTAAAGCGGTGTGCGTGTGTGTGAGTGTGTGTGTGTGTGCACATATGTTGAGTATTTGGGGAGGAGATTGGCATGTGAGTCAGTAGAACACGTGAGGAAGGTCTGCCCTTCATGCGGAAGCACCATCCAATCATCTGAGAGTCCAGGTATATGAAAAAGGCCAAGATGTTAATTTCCTCTCGCTTCTGAAGCTGGTATACCCTTATTTCAATCATTGGACATGACCAAGCATTCTAAGGACTGTGGACTCCAGTCTTGCACCATAGCTCGGGAGTTCTCAGGCCTTCTGTTCAACTGGACTGACAGGTCTAGCACCACATTCCGAGGGCTTTGGTCTTGGCCTGAGCCATGCATCAGGGCATCCTTGGGTCTCTCCAACTTGTAGGTAGCCCATTGTGGGCTTAGTCCTCATTATCACAAGATTCAGAACCCTAGTAAGTCGCCTATAATCCATCTACCTGTCCACCCACCCATTCACCCATCCATTCACCTATCCACACATCCATCCACCAATTCGTCCATCCATCCATCCATCCATCCATCCATCCATCCATCCATCCATCCATCCGTCCATCATTTGGTTTGTCTATCTTCTTGTCTCTATCATTCTGGTAAACCTGGAGACTCTTTCTCAAAGCTAATGAGATTAGAAAACTAATATAATGCTCTTGTGGCATTTCAGTTGTATTTTAGTAAATAAAGACTGTTTGAAGATCTGAGAGTAAAACAGTCCCACTAGTCAGCCTTCTACACCAGGTTATGGTAACACACACCTTTAATCCCAGTAGCCACAGTGACACTCACATTTAATCCCAGTGATGCACGCCTTTAATCCTAGCCCTAGAGAGGAATATCAAACGGGGAGAAATAGCTATTATATAGTTTCCTGTGTTGTAGGAGGCCACTTATTTGTTCCTGGCTGCTCAGCCCCCAAATAACCACACAGAAACTGTATTAATTAAATCACTGTTTGGCCTATTAGCTCTAGCTTCTTATTGGCTAGCTCTTACATCTTAATTTAGCTCATCTCTATTAATCTGTGTATCACCACGTGGCTGTGGCTTACTGGCAAGGTTCTGTCCAGCGTATGTCTCTGGCAGGTAGGTCTACATGGCTTCTCCCTGACTCTGCGTTCTTTCTTCCGGCATTCAGTTTAGTTTTCCCTACCTAGCTCTTCTCTGCCTTGCTATAGGCTCAGAGTAGTTTCTTTATTCATTAGCCAACAAAAGCAGCACATATACAGAAGGACTTCCCACATCACTTCTGAGATTCCAGGAGGCAGGATCACCATTCCTGACTAAGGTAGAGGTAAGAGGCAGTGGCTGGCAGTTTTGCTTTTCATTTCTTCAGGTTCAATCCCAATTTCTGACCCTGAGGTTCTTTTTTATTATTATTAATCATGCTTCATTTATCGCCCAATGTTTTGGGGTATGAATTCATGAAAATGCCGTTTGCCTAAGGCTTTTTAGCTACCAGCCCAAGTCAGATTTGGGATTGTAATTCCAGCTCTAGGAAGGAACAATTGCTGTTAAAAGACATTTGATTATTAATGCTGTTAGATTAATCCAACCTATATATTTTGAAAATGTCTTGACTTCAAAATTTAAGTCAAAAGATATATTACTTTGGAGAAGAGGTTTTGCTTTTCTTTCCAGAGGAAGTGAAAGGCTGTAGATTTATTCTTGGTTAAGAAAAATAAGTTTTGATCAGTTGTGGATTCATTCTTGCTTAAGAAAAATAAGGTTTGATCAAGGAAGGACCCCCCTGAGGGATCTCCAATGGGAATGGATGACATCGATGATCCAACCTTTCAGAGTACATTTGTTGCAGTTTCCTCTGAGTTCTACATCCAGAAAAGCTTCAAGATACATGGTTGAAATGATCCAGTCTCACAGAATACTCCAGTAATGATTGGAACCATAATCCTAAATTTTCTTGGGTCCTCATAAGATTATCAGTACCCCAATCACCAGGAAGTATACTAGAAAACTGTGCCCACATCCTTAAAAAATGGATTATAGATGTTTGTTTTTTTTTTTAATGTGTTGTTTACAAGTTGTTATGGATAATGGTCAGGAAAAAAACTAAACAAAGGAGATTAGATTCAAGGTTCTTGTTTTGAAAAAAACAAAAATAGGCCAGACAGTGGGGACGCATGCCTTTAATTCCAGCACTTGGGAGGCAGAAGCAGGTGAATCTTTGTGAGTTCAAGGTCAGTCTGGTCTACAGAGCAAGTTCCAGGATGGGCTCCATAGCTACTGAGAAACCCTGTTTCAAAAAACAAGAAATTAAAAAGAGAGAGAGAGAGAGAGAGAGAGAGAGAGAGAGAGAGAGAGAGAGAGAGAGAAGAAAAAAAGGAAAAGAAAAAAGAAGATATAAATATGATAAGATAGAAAGGTGGATTGTTGAATCTACTCTGAAAAGAAAAAAGGAGGATATAGAGATGTTAAGATAAAATGGTATATTATTAAATCTAATTTTTGAAAGCAACTATTAGCTTTAAATGTTTTGCATTGGTTTTACTTTTGTATATTGTATGCAAATTTTGTATATTAATACAAATTTGAGATTAATTATTTTAAAATATACTGTACATGTATTTCTAATCTTGTTCAAGGTATTGTACCTTTACAGCTCATTTAACAATGTAATGCAAATATCTAGTCTTGAAAACTATTATTATTAACTGTTTAGGATAATAAAGAAATTTAGGTTGTAGTTTTTTTGTTGTTTTTTTTTTGTTTTGTTTTGTTTTGTTTTTTTGTTTTTTTTTTTTTTCGAGACAGGGTTTCTCTGTGGTTTTGGAGCCTGTCCTGGAACTAGCTCTTGTAGACCAGGCTGGTCTCAAACTCACAGAGATCTGCCTGCCTCTGCCTCCCAAGTGCTGGGATTAAAGGCGTGCGCCACCACCGCCTGGCTAGGTTGTAGTTAATAGAACTTGTAGTCACATTAAGTATGTTTTCAAGGTCAAACAAAGATATAATTTAGATAGATAGGTCATCTTCAAACACTTCAGAAATCTACAGAATATGGCATTTAAGATGTTTTAATAACCTAGGTTCTTCTTTTTTTGTGACAATAAGACATGTCTGTTTCTAGAAGCACCAATCTACTTTAGAGAAGATAATGGTCATCAAAGAAACTCCACATGGAGTTTACTTTCTTTGTAGCAAAAGTAAGCAACTGGGCAAGAAAATGCCTCTGCCTCAACTGCTGACATTGTAGTGTTCTAGTTAGCTAAGCAGGACACAAAATACCCTGCTTCACAGAAAAGTATGTCAAATATGCTAGGCCTGTTGGCCAAAGATGGATGCCCCAACATTGCAGAGGAACTTTGGGTGACTGCACAGGCAGCCAGCTGTTTCTGTCATTACACACATGTTTTGGAAGTCACTTGTTTGCACTTCTTTCTTACTCAGTTATTTCCTTCTTGGGTCTCTGAGGGAGTTGAAGATTAGATAGCTATAGTTATAATTTACCAGATACAGAAAGCAAGTTATGATAAAAGTAAATAAGGTATAAGACTTTGGACTCACCAATATAGGATAGAAATAAAGTATTTCCTCTGAATTTGTCAAATACAAATGGACTAGACATTGTTGATATATTTATTGCCTATATATATATATTGTATATAGTCATTTTACTTACTGTATATAGTTTTCTTATATTAGTTATAGCCTTCTTTTTTATTTTTTCAGACAAAAAGGGGGAAGTGTAGTGGCATTTCAGTTGTATTTAATAAACAAAGACCACCTGAAGATCTGAGAGTAAAACAGCCCCACTGGTCAGCCTTCTACACACACCTTTAACCCCAGCCCTTGAGAGGAATATAATAAGATGGGGAAAGACAGCTCTCAGATGCAGTCTCATTCTGAGATTCCAGAAGGCAGGATCACCATTTCAGACTGAGGTTGAGGTAAGAGCCAGTGGCTGGCTCTTTTGCTTTTCAGATCTTCAGGTTCGTCCCCAATTTCTGACCCTGAGTTTTTATTAATCAGGCTTCATGGTGCTGTGGGAACTCCTTCAGCCTATAGCCTCTAAGATACTGGCCCACTTTGTGTGTGATCAAATATACTATATATGCAGATGTAAAAAATTGCACGGCCCCTTGGCTGCTGAATTCAGTTCCTTTTTCCTGCTCATGCAGAGGACTGCCGATCTGTGAGTTTACCCATAAATAAAGACACCTTTATTATACTCCATTCTGAGCTAGTGTGGGACTATTTTATTATAATCCACAACAATACAGTATTGCTAGAGGTTGTAGCCAGGACAGTTATGCAATGAGATGAAATGTGAGATGTTCAGATTAGAAAGGAAAACACAGAGCCGTCTCTGTATGCAGATGACTTTATTTTATGTAAAGAAAATCCTTGAGAATCTATGAGAATATGAGAGATAATGAGCAAGTTCGCAAGGTTATAGGATATAACCAATGTAAAAAAATCAGTTATATTTTTCAACTTTAAATGAATAATGTAAAATGAAGTTTTTTTCCGTGTAGTGGCTTGACAATAACAGAATAAATCTAGCAGATGCCAAAGGGAGTACTCTTCACTATGGAAATCACTGAAATAAATAAAAAGCAAACAATTGTAAAAACATCCCATGTTCTTGAGTCTGTATAGCTACTATTATCAAAAGCTCAGTACTTCTTGCAGGGCACAATGGCACATAGCTGTAAATCCAGCATGCAAAAGATGAGGATAGAAAGAGTAGTGAGTTTGAGGCCAGGCTACATATTGAAGGCCTGTCTCATATTTTTAAAAAATTCAGTACTTGCCCAATTTATCCACGAATTTGATTCAGTCTTTATAAAACTTCAGCTGGATCCTTTGCAGCTAATCCTACGACTGGTGTAGAAAATCAGAGGAACCAGGACATCCACAACAGGCTGGGAGACAACAAAGCAGAAGGTTCCCATTTAAAATTGCTACAATAGTCAGGACTGGGCGTTGGTTGGAAATAAAGATGCACAGGATATAATTTAGGGTCTAGAAATATATCCATACATTTGTGGTCAATTGATTTTTGGCAGTTTAGCAAAGCAATTCCAAAGCGGTGTCTTTAGCACAGGGCCCTGGGACATGTGCAGAGGGAGGAGATTGAGTCCCTACCTCACACCATGTCACAAGAATTAATTCAATACAGCTTATTGTAAGAGCTAGAAATGCAAAAGCGATTGAAGACTGAGAAGAAAGTGGAAGAAAACAAGTCTTTAATGATTTTTGATGGGTTGGGGTTTTTAAGACATAACATCGAAAGCACAAACAGCGGAAGAGAAATGGATGGAGGAGTGAGTTTCATCAAGGTTAAAGGCCTCCATTCATCAAGATACAGGAAAAAGAAAATGAAAGGGCTGAACCGGCTGGCTGCCCAGAGGGCAGGAACTCCTGCCATGCAGTCATGAAGACCAGAGCTAGGATCCCAGCACCCAAGTAGAAAAAAGAAAGGAAAAGAAAAAAGGTAGTGTGGTCCTGCACATGCTTGTAACCCCAGCCCTGAGGGCACAGACACAGAAGGATCACCAGAGCATGCTGACTGCCAGCCTAGTTGAGAAATACACAGTCCAAGTTCAGCAAGAGACCATCCTTCCAAAAAGAAACAAGGTGGAGAGTGGTAGAGAAAGATAGTGGACGCTGTCTGGTGCATGCACCTGCACATACATACCTGTGCACATAACAAATCCAACACACACACACACACACGGTAGTAACTGACAAAATGGTTTCAAGTCATAGTATGATTAAGGGCTATAAGTAGAACATGTAAGGGTTTTTATGACTTAAAAAACAAAGGCAGAAATTGGACTAAAGGCCTGGATAGATGTTTCCTAAGAGAAGATAAGCTAATAGCGAAGAAACACAGGAGAAGGGTTTTAGTGTCATTGCTCCTTAGGAGTGGAATGTAAAAACAGTCAGATGCCACTCATCCATTGTGTGAAAGACACATAATGATGGGTATGATGGGTATTGGTGAGAGAGAAGCCGGAGCTTCCTCAGACTGCTCAGAAGTTTGTATGAATACACTAGGTAAAGATACCTGTGAAATAGTCATACATATGAAGATGAGTATGGACATATGAGGTGGAGGTCCAAATAGGAGCTGAGACATACAGACAGGCAAACCTATTTCAGGGCAGTCAAGTTAGTTCGAGGTGGGTTAGAGTTACAGGGCCACAGAAGAACCTGGGCACACAGGTGTGGCCCAAGAGTGGTCTCTGACCTAAGATGACTTGTCAAGAGGGAGGCTCTTCAGAGTTAAAGATCCCCCTGCCCTGGAGTTCTCAGTAAGAGAATTGAAGTGTTTACTGGAACTGCCGAGATGGAGGTCATCCACATCCTCAGGAGTGGCTCTGCCCTAGTGATTCGAAATCAGAGTAGGCCAAGGCAGAGTGGGGAATGAGCAGCCGTGTGATGCTGGAGAAGCACCCTGCAGGGGTGACTGCTGAGTCTGAAGGTCTGATACACACAAGGTTTGCAATCCTGCGAGTAGCAGTGCCTGGGAAACTGGACAGTCTGCGCAGGAAGGCTTTGCCGGCCCAGGATCCCAGGAAGCCTTCTGTGTTGTGCTTTCTTCTCCAGTGGGGTTGATTGGTTTGGTTTGGTGTTGTGCTAGGGATAGAACCCAGAGCCTGGGGCAAATGCTAACCCTGAGCTTTACCACCGAGGCCCCACCAGGTCCATTTTGTTATTGTGATCCAGAGAAAAAGGAAAGGACACTGTGTTCTTAGTTATAGTGGGGTCCTGATGGCAAATACCTTAATACTTTGGGTTTAGTAAGACCTAAGTGAAATCCAGAGTGTGGATCACTGGGGCCATAGCAGGCCCCAAGGTAGAGGCACAGGACACACACTTGTGCGCACGCGCGCACACACACACACACACACACATACACACATATAAACATGCAGAGAACGAGAGAGAGAGAGACTTAGTGTATGCTGTTTGAACGACTGTGACTCTTGCCAGCTCCATTAGCATGCCCCCTCACTCCCAAGCTTCTTTAATAATTTAGATGATTGAAAATTGCTTTTTGAAACACATGTTCCTTCAAATGACAACCTAGTCTTCCCTCCTGTTGGGAAACTGTTCCTTGGGGACAGGATGCTCCTCAAACTGGGAAGCCCTTTTGATATGTATTAAGCAAATATCATGATTTGAGCCTGTGCACAGGTGTTCATTTTAATGAGTCTAAGCAATATTTATTTTTCCTTCTACAAGATGTGTGTGTTTGTGCGCGCACGTGCATGCGAACAAGCACATATGTGCACACATTCTTTGTGGAGTCAGAGTTTTCTGTTTGTTTTCTCACTATGTATCCCTGGCTGACCTGAAATTCAGTTTGTAGACCATGTTGGCCTCCAATGGTGAGTAAGATTTTTAAGGTTGTAGTTGAGTGTCACTAGCTAAAAGCTCAACCTTTTCTTGTCTGGAATATAGACAATCTATCATGGACAGTGAAAACTTCGAACTCCTCGCTTTCTCTGATTGAGTCGGTGTAGAACAAAAGAATGCTCCTTTTTCAGTAGCCCCAGTTAATACCTGGTGTAAGGGATGGTGTGTATGTGTCTTCTTCTTGTTGTTGTTTAGTTTTGACCCATGAGCTGGGAGTTGCTTGGTTATATTTTCTTGTACACATTTATTATTCCATTTCCAGTATTGAATGTGACTGTTCAAGAATAGATATCTTAACTATCTAGAACACAGATTCATAAGGTTTTAAAATTTATGCTTGTGAGAAAATGAGGGCAACAAGATGGCTCAGCAGGGAAAGGAGTCATTGCCCAGCCTGGTTGATGACCTGGGTTTAGTCTAGGAGGAGAGAACTGACTCCCACCAGCTGCCCTCTGAACACCACATGCCCACCATGGCACACGGGTACCTCACGTATATGCACCTATGCAAATAAAATTGAAAATGTAAGAAAAGCCTTAAAAATATTATTAAGTTTCTAAACTACTTGATGAGATGTTATATGCTGTCTTCATGGAAGTCCTGACTTTAAATCTTGGGCGTGTTTTGTGTTGCTATGTTTTTTAATTTTGCTTTCAGTTGGTTTAGGATTTTATTATCTCTCCACTTCCAGTCACAGGAGCTCTGAGTGGTTATCTGGGAGGAAGTGTTTGACCTTCGACCCGACCTGTTCACTTTGCTTCAGGGCTGTGCTAAAGGATACTTTTGATTATTTTTAAAACATAAGAGAAAGTGCTACAGAGAGAAAGGGTTTGGAAGTCTCTGCTGGGAACTAAACCTCAGAGCAGGCTGCAGCAGGCCTCATCATGGCCAAGGCCAGGCCAGGTCAGTTCACTGGTTCTCTGGTTCTTCTCGGAGCTGCTGTAAGGAGCAGGTGCTGCGGGCCTGCAGCTGCCTCGATGGAGGAGTTCCGATTCCATCTGCTTAGGCTGGATCTGTAAAAATCGCTTTGTTTCTCAGAAACATCTTATTTGTCTTGGGCCGTAGCCAGGCCTCTAATGTGGGTGGTGTGTGCTGTGGAGTCTTGCCTTGCTGTCAGCTCAGACTTTTGTGTGAAGCCAGTCTGCAGCCTGGGGGAGACTTCAGGGTGGAGTGAGGAATGTGTACAGAGGTGAGTGATCTGGTGACCTGAGACAATAGCAGAAGAGGCCAGGTAAGGGATGGAGCCTCCCTCAGCAGGGCCATGGCATTGCATCTGGACAGCTGTTTGGTGATCCATGGGTTCCGGGGTGCTCTTATCCTGTCAAGGATGGTTAGATATTAATGGTGAAATTGGCCCTGGACAGTTAACATGCCACTAAAATTCTAAGTAAAACTGTACATCTGTCTTCCCTTCTCACTTTTTTTCTCTCCTCTCCCCCCTCATTTCCCTCCCTCCTTACCCTCTGTGGTCAGCTACCAAAACTACCTAGGGTACCCAACTCTAACAGGCAAAATAAACCAGAATATAGCCCTTATAAAGGGATCACTCCTCTTTTAAAATCTCTTATTGAGTCTAATTAATCTCTAGGCCTAATTTAAAATAAACTTTATTGTGGAGCAGAAAGGAGGCGCCATGAATGGCTGTAACACACCTTCATGTGTCTGAAAGCCTCTGCTGGGTATGCATTCTCTCCCTCCCTCCCTCCCTCCCTCCCTCCCTCCCTCCCTCCCTCCCTCCCTCCCTCCCTCCCTCCCTCCCTCCCTCCTCTCTCTGAAAGCCTCTGCTGGGTATGCATTCTCCCCCTCCCTCCCTCCCTCCTTCCCCCCCTCCCTCCCTTCCTCCCTCCCTCTCTCCTTCCTCCCTCCCTCCCTCCCTCTCTCTCTCTCTCTCTCTCTCTCTCTCTCTCTCTCTTTCTCTCTCTCTCTCACACACACACACATGCTCACACCCATTGGACCTTGCATTCTTACCTACAGCTGCATGGGAAATGGTTGCACGAGCTTCCCAAGGCAGACAGAACGTGCACTGCAGTGTAGTAAGAGACTGACTCTAAATTGGAACAGGTCTTGATGTTTCTCATTTCAGTTTCTTTGGATCATTTCATTAATTCTCGTTGTTGGGCTTAAGACTTTTTCAAACATTCTTTGGCCCTGGGAGGGAGTTGTATAACCATAAAACTTGAGAATCCTGGCCCTGGGATAGATGTTCCTTTAAAACCCCAAGGACAGAAAATTGAATACAGCTGTGCAGAAGGAAAAAAGCAGAACGCTGGTTCCAGGCTATAGGCATCCTGACCAGCTTTCCCAGGGCACTTGGGCTGTAGAAAATGGAGATGGGAACGGGTGCTGCTTCGGGAGGGAGCCATCTCTTTCTCAGAGCTGAGCTGTTGTTGGGTGGGGTGCAGGCAGCTCTCTTCTTGACTGTGCTCAGCTCGGGCTGTGGTCCTCCCTGTGGAGGAGTGGGGTTTCTGGGTCATTTTGTGAGGCGTGATTCACAGGCCTTACACTCCCTAGGAAAGTAACCCCAGAGCCTAAATGCAGCCCTTTGGATCAGAAGAGCCCATATGATCCCTTTTGCTGCTGTGGCCATGGGGCTTCTTTGCCCAGTAGGCAAAGAAGTCTTCTGCACTGTGGTCCCGAGAACAAGGCGTCCCCTTCCCACAACCCCAGCCCAAGTATGAAAATCAAGATGTCGATTCTGATGTTTGCATGTTGGATCCCTCGATTCAGGCTGTGCTTCTCGGGGAGCAGCCACCATGGGCCCTGACCTGTGGCAGCCTGGCATTAATCACATCTCTCTTTGTCAGACCGTGTAACCATGATTTGTACTTCTTCCTCTACAAGATTAGATTACTGTAAGTTTCATATCCTGGATGGCCCACTAGGGATTTCAATTCATACTCGCTGGTACAGGAAGCAGGCTCATGTTTCTGGGGAGAAAGGAGTAAACTTGCCTGCTTGGCCATCATCTGAACACATTGGGCAGGGCCTCTCTGAAAAGCGATCCTGCCTTGAGGACTTACCGTATCAGATAGCTGTCCATGAAGGCTGTTGTGCCTCTGCGTGAGTATGGTCCCTGGGAGGTGGGTTTGCTTAAGTGATGCCAAGCCTGTAGAATAAGAATGCACGGACAAAGCCAGGGAGCTAAGTGCTGACATCAGACTGTTTAATGAGAGAGCTCTTCCCCAAGGAGGCACCCTGAAAGGAGGCACCCTGAAAGGAGGCAGACTAAGTCAGCCCAGAGCCAGCCTGGGGTACGATCACAGGTGGGAGGAAGCGAATCTGCCTTGAAAAATATTCTAAGTTTGGTATTTTTTCTATGGAACATATATCTCTCTGTGTGTGTGTATATGTGTGTATATGTGAGCTCTCTCTCTCTCTCTGTGTTCTCTCTCTCTCTCTCTCTCTCTCTCTCTCTGTGTGTGTGTGTTCTCTCTCTCTCTATTTCTCTCTCTCTCTTTTTTTTTTGTGTGTGTGTAGGTCACAGGTATAAGGTATCTTCCTCAGTCACTCTCCATTTTAGTTTTTGGAACTCACCATTAGTCTAGATTGATTGGTCAGTGAGGCCCAGTGACCCTCTTGTCTCTCTCTAGTGGTAGAGTTACAAGCTGTGCCCAGCTTTTATGTGGGTCTTGGGGTCCGCATGCTTCCACAGCAAGCCCTTCACCAGCTATGCCATCTCCCAAGCCCTAGAACTTAGCCCATTGTAGTCTCTCAGCAACTCTTTATTGGCCTATCTAGTAGGCACTCTTCTAAGCTCTGGAGACAGACAACAGGCCACAAAGTGGACAGAAATGTCTGTCCTCACACTGGCCGTGTTTCATGAGCCTGTGTCAGTGGAATCACGAGCAGATGCATGGGTGGAAGGGAGGCCTAGGGAGGAACTCTGCAGCAACTGCTCATGCCGATGTATTAACTTCCTCCCTTCTCCAACACAGTGGGCCTTGCTTTCTCTCCTACTGCAGCATGGACCATGTGTGCTTTTGAGCCAGTCCACTGTTCTTGTGCGTGGTCGTGAGTAATTCATCTGGTGTCTGGACCCAGTTGGGAACTCCAGATCTTTGAAGGGCCGGTCTGCCACACCAGGTCTTTGGAGAAGGAAGATGAAGTGTGCCTTGTTCTTTCTGCTTTGTTTTCCTGCCTAACAAACCTCCTTTCTTCCCACTTGACTCATGGACTCCATCTCTCTTGTGCCCCCTTCCTTTCTTGGTCCCTTCTGTCCCTCACTCCCACCATTGGAAGCTGTTGTGGTTCTGCTCTGTGTAATTTGAGCTGGTGCTTTGCCTGGGAATGACAGAGTCTTGGTTCTTGTAGAACTGACTGTAGCCGCGGTAGGAGACCTCATCCAGGCAGTTAATTTTCAGTGCTTGGACACAAACCAAACCTTCCCTGATGGCAAGGAAATGAGAACTCTAAGAAACCGAAGTGCATGTTTGATGAAACTAAACTTCCCATTGCTTATTTTCCTCAACTTTACCATTGGGGACCTGTGTTTCCAATGCCCAGCGGAAGCCACAGGCACCTGCAGTTGAGTGTCCCAGAAAGAGTGTGCAGTGGAGGGCTCAGTGCTGTAGCGTGTGTACCGTGGAAGGTCACATAAGACACTGTGCTGTGGAGGGAGCCAGCATCAGAGAATGACCACACTGTGTAATGGCCAGCACCATAGGACACTGAGCCATGAAAATTCATCGCTGTATGATTACTATATCGTGAGAGCCCCGTATCACAGAAAGCCTGTGCCATGGAGGGTCCAGTACTGTAGGATGGTGAGCCTACTTACGGTGTAGATCGATTGTGTAGTACAGGGCCCGGCTGTAGAATGCTGTACCATGGAGGGTGCTAAGCTGTTGAATACTGAGCTATGGTGGGTACAGCTCTCTAGAATGACTTTCCTGTAGAGTCGAGCTCTGTAGAATGGCTGGACTGGGGAGTGTCCAGCAATAAAGGGTTACTATACTAGGGAATGTTCAGTGATGCTGAAATACTGTTCTATAGAGTGCTCAGTGCTGTAGTATTGCTGAAGGTTCAGACTTCAGAATGACTGTCCAGCAGAGTCCAGCACAGTTAACTATATCATGTAGGGTCCAGTGTGGACACTGACTGTACCATGCTGTGTCCAGTGCTGTGGAATAACTGTACCCTGCAAGATCCAGTGTACGGATGAGTGTCCAGTGCTGTCAGATTGCTGTACCAAAGAGAGTCCAGTTCTGTAAATTAACTACCATGCAGAGTCCACCTCTATAGAATGATAGCACTGAGGAGGGCATAGGTCTACAGAATGACGGGACTGTCAAAGGTCCAGAAGTGTACAATGACTGTACTAAGCATGGTCCGGTGCTGTAGGATGACTGTACTCTGTACTGTAGGACGATTGTGCTGTGAAGGGTCCAGTGCTATAGGATGACTGTACTCTGTACTGTAGGACGATTGTGCTGTGAAGGGTCCAGTGCTATAGGATGACTGTACTCTGTATTGTAGGACGATTGTGCTGTGAAGGGTCCAGTGCTATAGGATGACTGTACTCTGTACTACAGGACGATTGTGCTGTGAAGAGTTCACTGCTATAGGATGACTGTACTCTGTACTGTAGGACGATTGTGCTGTGAAGAGTTCACTGCTATAGGATGACTGTACTCTGTATTGTAGGACGATTGTGTTGTGAAGGGTCCAGTGCTATAGGATGACTGTACTCTGTACTGTAGGACGATTGTGCTGTGAAGAGTTCACTGCTATAGGATGACTGTACTCTGTACTACAGGACGATTGTGCTGTGAAGGGTTCAGTGCCTTAGCATAGCTGTAATATGCAGTGTCCAGTACCATAGAACAACTGTACCATGGAGTGTCCAGCTCTGTAGAATTATTGTACTGCCAGGGTCCAGCAATGCAGAGCAACTATATGTGCATGGTTCAGTGCTACAGGGTGACGGTGCTGTTCAGAATCTGGCACTGTAGAATGACTGTACTATGTGGCAGCTAGCACTGTAGAACTGTCGTACTGTGTATGTCTCTAGAAGTTTTGTGGCATGGTGTCTATCACTTTGTGATGACTATACTTTTGAGTGTCCATTGCTGTAGAATGACTACTGTAGAGGATTCAGGACTGTGGGCTTACCTTACTGTGAATGATACCATAATACAAAATTACTGTCCCATTGCAGTACTGTCCAGTGACTTTCTTGTGCAGGTTCCTTGATGTAAAATTATCATACATTGAGTATCCAATGTAAGTCTAGCATACATGCTAGCATACATGCTCCTGTGTTATGCGTGTTCAGGGCTGTTGGGTGACTACCACGGAGGATCTAGTGTTGTAGAATAAGTATTCCATGCAAGGTTCAGCACTGTAGAATATGCGCTGTAAGTATTGTACAGTGTCCAATGCTATAGCATGGCTGTACTCTGGAAGGTCCAGCAATGTAGAATGACTGTGCCATGCATGGTCCAGCTCTGTAGAATGACAATTGTTGTGGGAACGGTGCTGTAGAATTGTGGTACCACTGAGTGTCAAGTACTGTGAAATTATTATACCACTGAGGGTCCAGCACTATGGATACTGCAGCCCCTTATTGTAGGCTGATTGGATTCTTGAATTGCCATGATATTCCCATCACTTGTTTCTGGATGGGGTGAGGAGTTTCTACCTCCTGGGTTGCATAATGTGTCCTGTGCTACCAGCTGGGAGGTGCGCATCTCTGAGAGCATGTTCTTCAAAGACCGCCTCGCTTCCCCAGTAGCCAGTATGTGTAATGCTCCTGGTATCATTGGGCACAGCACAACTGCTTCCCTTCTTCTGGCAGTCCTTGGGAAGAGGCCCATCATGCTCTACATTCATGTTGGTGTTTAGGCCCAGCAAAGGAACTACCGTGGTACTGTACCTGGTGATGTCGGTAGCTGTGTGGAAAGGAAATCCTCACCCCCTTGGGTATGTCCATCAGCTCTACCTTACTTTAAAGAGCCTCTGGGGTTCTGCCATGCCATGTCTACTTCTTCAGAAAGACAGAAAATCCCTGGTTTTAGACATCCAGCAGCCTAACTGGAGCATATCACAATTTGTACATCTCTGATTCCTTGTCAGACTCTTACCCTGGTGTCCTGGAATGCAGTGTTGGTCCAGCTGAAATTGAGGCTGAGTCCCTGGAACCTGGGCCAGGCTCACCCCTGGCAAACTCCCATTTCATTTTGATCATGAGGCCAGCACTGTCTGGGCCGAGCCTTGTAGCACAGCCATTGCTCTGGAACTGCTGCCACTTGGGAGAATCAGTTGCATCATTTGTTCAACCCACTGACTTACAAATGACCCTGGAGCTCAAAAGATCTTCATCTGAGGCCAGTTAAGTGTGCCAAAAGCTTTCAGAAAGAAAGCACAGACAGAAAGACTCCACAGACTGACCAAATGAGCGGGAGAGCAGGAGATTGACTGGAAACCATCACCACTGAAGGCATTTGTCTTTTAAATAAAGCTACTCACAAGCAAAATGACTATGGTAGATAGCCACAGCATTAGTCCCACACTAAAGCGTGGGCATAGACAAAAGGAGACCATGCATGTCCCTGTCAGAACCCAAAGCTCTCTGAAAAAAAAAAAAGAATGAATCCAAGTCATATCCTGCCACAGCAGGAATCAGGATAGTCTGTGGGTTCTGGCTGTGTAGCCTTTCATCCCCTGGAAATGAGTGGCTTTAAAAAGACTTTCAGTGATTGCTAAAGATCATTGCCATTAGAAAGCAGGACTCTTCAGGAGGCAGAATGCTGTGGGACAATGGTCTTGTATCCTCTAAAGATTTGCCACTTGTATTGGCTTAATAAAATGCTAATTGACCTATTAGCTCAGGTTTTCTTATTAAATAATTCTTAGATTTTGCATTAAGCCATAAGTCTTGTCTGTGCTGGCCATGTGGCCTGGTACCTTTTATCAGTGAGGCATTCTCATCTTGCGTCCTCTGCATCTAGGTGATGACTGTAGACTGAGCCTTTCCTCTTCCTAGAATTCTCCTTTTCTGGTCACCCTGCCTATACTTCCTGCCTGGCTACTGGCCAATCAGCATTTTATTAAACAAGTACAAGTGGCAAATCTTTAGAGGATACAAGGCCATGTAGCTGCCACCGGGAACAAATGCCTGCACTGGATCCCGCTGAAACTTTGCCAGTATAGGCCACAACCTCATGGTGATGCACAGATTAATGGAGATTGGTTAGTTTATGATATAAAATCTAGCCAATAAGAAGCCTGAGCTAATAGGCTAACCAGTTTATAATTAATGTAGGCCTCTGTGTGTTTCTTTGGGACTGAACAACTGTGGGACCAAGCAGGACAGAAACCTCTGTCAACAGCAGAAGGCTTAGAGTATTGTGGCCTTGTTTTCCCTGGTCAGACTCTGATGTCTCTGGGACAGGCACCAAAGCTACAGAGAAACCCTGTCTCGAAAAAACCAAAAAAAAAAAAAAAAAAAAAAAAAAAAAAAAAAAAAACAGGCTCTGATGTCATTGCTATTTTAGAACAAGAAGGGACATAATGAGACTAAGGCTTTTGCCCAGTAACACTTGGGCAGCTCTACCTAGTTCATTTTCTGCATTCTGCATTGATTGATGATCCTGAGAAAAAGGAAAGAATCTTGTGGCTATATCTAGGGGCTTGGGAACGTGCTATCCCCAGAACCAGATAAAGAAGCTGAGTGAGGCAGTATGCTCTTAAAATCCCAGCATTGGGAAGGAGGAGCCAAGAGCTTCCCTGGAGCTCACTGTCCATCAGCCGTGTCTAATCAGCAGTCCTAGGTCTCAAGAAGAGACTGTCTTAAGACAAACAAACAAACAAACAAACAAAAAACAAAGCTGGACGACACTTCATGAAGGATGACACCCAAGACTGATGTCTGGCTGGTGTGGAACAATTGTATTCTGTCAATTTTATTTTAAATAAATGCTGATTGGTCAGTAGCCAGGCAGGAAGTATAGGCGGGACAACCAGACAGGAAGTAGAGGTAGGTCAAGGAGAACAGGCGTATTCTGGGAAGAAGGAAGCTCTTTCTGCAGTTGTGATCCCACCACAGAAGAAGAAAGATGTGGCTGCCTTGCTGAAAAAAGGTACCGAGCCATAGACAAGAATAATAGGCTAATATAAGTTATAAGAGTTAATAAGAAGCCTGAGCTAGTGGGTCAATCACTTTATAGTTAATGTAGACTTCTGTGTGATTTCTATGGGACTTACTGATTGCGGGAACCAGGCAGGACATAAAAGTCAGTCAACATCTGGCTGCCACGTACATGTGCACACACAAACATGTACATACACCCGTACACATATAACACAAAAGGAAACAAGGAGAAGGATCAGGGAGGAAGAGAGGGAGGGAAGGATGTGGTAAATGTGGAGGGAGAGAGAGAGAATCTCCCCACAAGTGCTTTCAATGCTAGTGATAGAACTTCATATCACAAACATTTCCCCCCCAAAGGCACTGGTTTATGAACAAATGTTTATTACATGGATGAAGTGGCTGACTGACTCACATTCTGCAGGTGCTAAGAGATCATGGGTTCCCTGCATTTTCAGAACCAGGGAAGAGTTTAGTGGAATTTCCAGGATGGTGAGGGTTTCCTAAGTGAGGATGAGGGAAAGGCATTCACAGGAGACAGGAGCACCTTTTTCTAGCAGTATGACCTATGTGACTTCTCATAGTTGTATCCAGATGCTTGATGCCACTAACGAGGTGTGAGGTTTCTGCAGTGTACCCACTAGACATATCCATTCTCACTTTTGTTTTCAAAAGTGCTAGGCGATACCTGGAGAAATTCCTCATAGTGCTCTAAGGACAAATCAGTCCTTGGTCTATAACGAGATCACCTCAAGGTTCAATGTAGTTTCTCATGAATTTATAAAAGACTTTTATTAAATCCTTTCTTTAGACAATTTAGTGTTACAGCTTGGCTAACAAGCAAGGGGAAGAGTAACTGCTACCCACCTGTCCAGGAGAGGCAGCTCCTCATAGGTCGGCACTGAAAATCCAAGCTGGGAGGGATGCCAAGACAGGGAAATGTTGAAGGCCAGTCTGGAAGCAACAGGCTCGGTGGTTTGAGGGTGGCTATGAGGAAGAGAAGAGCTTGGAGGAACCCCTGTCACAGCCCTGTCTTGACACTGAGAGCAAATAGACAAGAAGGCTTATGCTTACACCACAAGGCTTGGTGTTTTCAGAGATTCTGCAATTGGGGTGGACCTGCTCCTGATTTGGGGGACCAAGATTCAGGGGTGAAGGGTGGTCAGTTGAGAAACATTATTAATTTCCACAGTCAGAGCAGATGTGTGCGACATTATTTGTAGTGAGTTTCCTGTTACTGGGAGACATCCTGGGCAGCTGGGGTGATGGCTCAGTAGGTAAAGGGCCTACCACACAAGGCTAAAGCATGAGTTCAATCCTCAGCACCTATGTGAAAAGCAAGTCACAGGTACTTGGTATGAAGACAGGAGGATTACTGGAGTTTATTGGCAGCCAGCCTTAAAAGAACAAAAAACAAAACAAGCAAACAAATAAAAAACCAGTAAGATTTAGATTTAATGAGAGACCCTTCCTCAAGGGAATATGGTGGAGAGTGATGAAGGGGGACACCCAAAGTCCTTCTCTGACTTCTGTGCATGCTCATAGGTACACACAAACATAGGTGCTGAGGATTAACACACAAGCAGTACATGCATATGCGCACACAAATATGAAATAAACAAATAAATAGAATAAATAAAAATTAAAAAGAATACAAGGATACCATGTCTCCTCCCCCAGTGTCCCCCAGTGGGAATGTCCTATAAAGAGATTGTATCTCCTTACCCAATCCCCGTGGGAACATCTTGCAAACTTTGGAGCAGGATTCCAACCAGGACACTGCTATTGGCACAGTCAGTAGATAAATGGAGAGTCTTGTAATAAGGGGGACACCCCCCACATTTCCTCCTGTAGCCTGCTTACTGCACCCTTAACTTCTGCTCATCACTGCTTGCTCTTTATTTCCCAGCACCTGGGAGGCAGGCAGATCTCTGAGTTTGACACCAGCCTGGTCTACAGAGTAAGGAATGGAACAGTCAGGGCTACATAGAGAAATCCTATATTTAAAAAATAAAACAAACAAACAAACAAACAAAAAGCAGACAGGGTTGGGAGATATCTCAGTGGGGAAGACTGAAATGGATTATTAAAAATGCTGCAGGATCCCTGGTGGCAGCAGGCCATGTGGCGGTAGGCAATGGGTAGGGGATCCTGAGAGCGGCAGTTCCAGGTAGGGACAGCTGCAAGTTTCTGAGCAGTGGCTGGTCCAGGGCAGGGAGACATGTGACAGCAGGCAAGAGACAGAGACATGGAGTAAGGTTGGATATTTATTCAGTGGGTTATAGAGGGGGAAGAAAGAAGAGGAAAAGAGAGAGAGAGAGAGAGAGAGAGAGAGAGAGAGAGAGAGAGCGCAAAAGAAGGGACAGAAGGGGAAAGGGGAGAAGTGGGGAGAGGCAGAAGCAGCCTCTTCAAGAGGGAGACAGAAAAGGGAAGGAACTCAGGCTGGAAGCTGAAGATCAGCCTGCCTCAGTGGACTGGGGAGGGAGTGGGCGTGGCTTGTCTCTTAAAGAGAGAGAACAGCTCATTACCAAGACACTTGCTATCCTCAGCATGTAAAAACTTTGTGTTCCCCTAGCCCCAGTGTTGAAGGAGTGGAGACAGACAGCATCCTGGGACCTAGCTGGACAGGCAACCCACATGAAACAGTATAAGCTTCAGGTTTAGTGAGAATCCGGCTGCCTCATGCAATAAGCTGGAAATCCATAAAGGAAGGTACCCAATGTCTTCCACTGACCTCGAATGTGTCCAGATGAACATACATACCTGTGCACACACAGGCACACACCACACACAACACCAACCAGCATTTAAACAAGATAAAATAAGTCTAATGATGAGGGAAACACTAAATGTGTAAGAGAGACAATAAGAGATTGTAGCTCAAATTAGATGCCAAAGTTGTGCTGAAAAATGTAGTATGACTGTCATCTGGAAGTCAGTTAAAAATTGACTTGACAAACTGTTTTAACTTTTTAACAAAATAGTCTGAAACTAATGTCTAATTGTCACACCTGTCCATGCTATCTGCCATCTATTTTTTAAATTTGCATATGAAAACCATACACATTTGTAAGACTATGGACGGAGTTAGGACATTTAGCTTCACCACGGACATTCTCCTTCCTCCATGGCTGCAGCCTTTTCAGTATTGTGAACCACACCACACAGCACTGTCATCTGTCCACCTGGCCATGGGTTATGTTCTTAGAAGTAGATATTGTCCTGCAGGGTTAATTAGTGAGAGGAATTTTGACCCTCGTTGTGAGCCCTCCCTACTCCTGGGTGAGGCAGCTGGTGGTCTGGGAACCCGTGACACTCAGAGGCTTATCAGTCAGAGGCCACACACAGCAGGCAGCATTGCTCTGGGCCTGGGATTTAATGAGCTTTGTGATTTACATTGAAGCTATTGCAGACAATTAAGACTCACCCTTACCCTTGTACAGCAGGATGCTTGCCCTGGTAAGTACTTTTGTAAATGGAGTTGGACTATTTAGTTTCTGTGTTTAGAAAGTGCAAGGGGCCATTTAAGAAGTGGCTGCAACTGTTTTTTTGTTTTGGTTTTTGTTCCCTTTGTTTTTAGTGGTTAAAGTCTGATTTTGAAGAGACACCAGTCACTATATCCCGGTCCTATGGGCTGGGAGGATAAACTGGGGTTGTAAGAAAAATGTTGATGTTGCTTTACCGAGACTTCTTCCGGCAATGCCGTCTTCCTCTGCTGGGCAGTACTAAGCAGTGTCGAGGGCTACACAGTTGCCAGTGTGTAAAGATCTGTGTGACTTGTGTGCTCTGTGCCACTTGTGTCTGGTTCTTTGTGTGGTGTTTAGAATCCCGGTTTGATCCACGACGCCTTGTTCTTTCTTTTAGTCCTAGCACTGGAAGCACGTTTGTTTGTCTAATTCTGTATTGTCACCTGTCCAGCAGCCTGCTGCACCTTTTTAATTTCTCTATAAAACAAACTAGAGAGAATGCAGCCAATTGAGCTGCATTTGAAGTGGCAGCCGGTCAGCCCTGTTGCAACAGCTGATGGGCTCTCTCAGTGTCAAGAGCTATTTCTGGTCCATTAGCTGCTATCAGGCTTCTCCAGTTCAGGCCATAAAAGGCTGGTCCCATGTGGAGTTGCCACATTGCCTCCGACTGCGTCCTCCACTCAAGCATCCTCAGGTTTCATGTGGATTTACCCAGTAATGGATGACTCTGCCAAGACCAGACTGGGCAAGCGCAGCCTCGAAGACACCAGGAACTTGGGGACTTCAAAGAGAAGACTCTTTTTGTTAATATTTTGGTGTTCTTTCCTGAAAGAGACCTTTGGGATATAGCCCTCACCTATTTCCCAAACCTGACATCTCAACAGCCTCTGGAAAGCACCGTTCTAAATATACTCTCTGTGAATCATCCCACTGATAGCGACAGTTGCCTGGTTTGTTGACTGCTGATCTTATGCAGTGCCTGCCGCTGGTCTACCTTGCAAGATTTTACTTTTGTTTAGACGTTAGAGATAGTTTTCCTTGAAGAGACTCTACTCAAGAATACCCAACGCTGAATTAGAGGGATACAGCTGTTTTGTTGTTGTTGTTTTTGTTTTGTTTTTTGGTTTTTTTTTCTTATTAAAACAATCAATAAAGAATTTCAGTGTGATCCCGGCCCCTTTCACTTAGAGGAACAAGGATTACACAGAAACTTGAAGTAAGTGAAAAATCTTTCTATGTATCTAAATGCAGCTGCCTGGAAGAGCCTCTCTGTGAGCATGCTTCCCAGGGAGCTGCTGATACGAAGCTTTGCAGTTTCCTGCCATGCATGCTAGTTACTGCAGTTATTCCTGTGGCTACCCTGGGTACAATTTAGGTGTGAGGAAGATTGGATTTTCTTAAGACAAAAGGACCTACTTTATAGCAAAGAGAGGTTTATAGCCGATAATTTGCTTAGTGGAACTAAGTAAGTATATCCTGTCTACAATTTCACATTTAAATTGGAATTTTTCACAATGCAGAACATTGCTCTTTTCACATCTATCTGTAAAACAGTCTCAGTCTCTCTGTGTGTCTATCTATCTATCTATCTATCTATCTATCTATCTATCTATCTATCTATCTATCTATCTATCAATCATCTGTCTGTCTGTCTATCTATCTATCGATCGATTATCTATCTCCATCTATCTGTCTGTCTGTCTCTCTGTCTGTCTATCTGCCTACCTACCTACCCATCATCTAGCTCTCTGTCATTCCTTGTGGTTCTGAATATCAAACCCCAGGGCCTGAGACATGCTCAGGACATGTTCTACCACTGGGCTAAAGTCCCAGTCCTTGCTCATGTTATTAATTCAGGGGAAATGCAAATTGCCTGTGCTGTATGTAGATGCCTATGTGTTACTGTGACCAAGAGTGGTATCGCTGGCTGAGAGGAACTGTAGTATGAATTGCACGCGCTCACACACACACACACACACACACACACACACACACACACTGCAGTGGGGTGGGGGTGGGGCTGCCGCTACTCACTAAGCCAGGAGAACTCTCAGACAAGCGTAGCATTTGAAGGCCTTGCTAGAAATAGGCCCCCCGTGTCACCCTCTGAAGGTGAGTAGCTGTGACATCGGTACCCAAGAGAGATGACTTGTTACTGACATGCTTCCTTCTACTGGACAGGATGATGATGCTCGTTAGCTAAACCCCAGGGAGTGGCTTTTCAGTGATCAGTTGACTGATGCCCAGAGCGTAATCCTTACAGTTTGGTAAAGTTCTGACCCTCTGTGGTCATCCCCCTGTGCTTGCTTACCTTTGCCTGTACTTCTGAAGCATGTGGAAGACTTTGGGTTCTAGTCCCTAGTGCACACCTTTTAGCACACCTGGGGACATTTAATGCTCTCCTACAGAAGACTTAAAGAACAGACAAAAGCCTTCAGGTTTTGTAAGGAAGCACCAGGAACTGCAGCAGGCAGTCACAGGCCATGGGCAGTTAGCCAGTGGAAACCACCTTGGTTGTTGGAACAGGAAGTCATGTCCCTGGGGTCTGGCTGTCTGGACCCTTTAGGATGATCCCTGTAATTGTGTTAAAGCCTGAGGGTGAGTATTGTCTTGGCAAGATAAGGATTATCTCCCAATCTAGAACTTCCTGGAATTTCTGGGCATCTTTGCTGATTGCTGAACAGAAACCATGCTGCCCTTGACTGCTTACTCACGACACAGGTTCCCCAGGCCTGGTGTCTGTCTCTCATGTGACTTGCCCCCTCCCTGCCGGCCTTGTCTCCGGTCTGTGCTACCACTTTGTCCTTAGTGGATCCCTTTGCTCTCAGGTTCTCCTGTGTCCAGGCTGATGGCAGAGTGCTCTTTGTAAATATACTTCGACCATGTCACTCCTCACAAGTGGACTCTTCATGTTCATCCATGCCTTGTGCCACTGCGCATACCCCGAGCCTCACTCTCAAGATCCCTTCCACCACCAGACCTTTGCTGGCATCCACTTCAAATGCCCCGGGAGATGATATCACATGACATGGCCAGAGTGTCTGTCTGTCTGTCTGTCTCTGACTACAGGGCCTTGACTCCAGCCTGTAATGTAGGGCTACTGGTGCTACAAACATCCTGGTGCTCTCCCTCTACAAGGGAGGTGGGGTACCCAACAAGCATTGGATCTTCTTGTACCTTTGATCTCATCTTACCCAGGGGCCACTCCACAAATGTGAGTTGTTTGGATTGGGTTGAGTTGTAGCAGTGTGTGGCTGTGTTCTGTTAGAAGCTCAGCTCTTCCCTCTGGAGAATCCACTGTGAAGGCTGGTGTTCTGTTGTGTAGATCTCTTTTTTTCTCAAATCAAAATACTCATGCAGAAAGATCCTTCCTGTTACAAGTCTGATGGGGTTTCTGAATACGTGCTTTTACCAACACAGGAAATTGAAGTGCATTTGACAAAGACAGCCTCTTCAGTATTGGAGCCTTGCCTGGGATGAAAAAATCACCTGGGTACTTGATTTGGGTGCTTTTTTCCAAGGGCTAGGCATCGAGGCAAGTGGCATGTCTTGGGAGGGACTTGAACTGTTGACCTTGGGGACAACAGTGTCTTGATGTAGTCCAGAAAGGTCTCTGCCCCTTAGAGACACTCCCTTTGGTGGGAGTAAAGCGTGTATTTTGCTCATAGCTTGCTTACCCTCTTCTAAAAGTCGATCCACAATTCCCAAACAGGTTTCTAACCCAGACTTAGCTGGGTTTTGTGTAAATACAGTAAAGGGCGTAGTTCTGTTACCTGGGGATCAGTGATTTTTCTCATCGCTGGCATATGCTTGCTCTTATCTCCAGTTTCCTGGGAATTTCATTTGTGCAGAGCTCTGGTTCAATGCTGTAAGATGCAGAAGGCTACAGTGTCCTTGGTGACTGCATTCCCTGAAATGACTCAGAGAGGAAAGTAATGAAGTCCCTGTGCCATCGTGCTGGAAGTAAATACAATCAACATAAATGCACACAGGCACCTGCCACCCAGTGTTGCTGTACGAACACTGAGCACTGCACGAGGGCCCTTTGCATTGCATCTCGATGTCACACCATCCAAAGTTCCGAGGCACAGTACCCTCAGTGGGCCTATTCTACCAAGGAAAGACCTGAGGCTCGGACAGCCTTGCCCAGGGACATCAGCCATAGAATTGACTAAATTTGAACCCAGACCTAAATGATATCACCTCAAATCTCCTAACTCCTGAATACCAGTGTAGCTCAAACTGTATTAGTAATTGCCAGCTGTCTTAGTCTACTTCCTGGGACTGTGTAATTTATAAAAAAAAGAAAAATGAGTATTGATCGCAGTTCAAGTTGAAGACTACATCAGGTAGAGAGCCCCAAGGCATCATGGAACCTCGTGTGGTGAGAGAGCTAGTGTGCCCCAGAGCACGCCCCCCGCTGACAGAGCAGCTCTTGGTTATCCCAGGAACTCAGCCACTCAGGAGGCCTGTGTGACCCAATAGTCCCACCTCCAGGTACCATCAAAATGCGTTTCGGGGAATCCTGTTTCCAGCATATGAAGCTTGCGGGATCAATTCAGTGTCTGACTGGCCCTAGAATCAAGCCCTACTACCACAAACGCAGAAAGAAGTGGGGAGGGAAGACAGAAAGGGAACGGACGGTGGGTGGGAGGGGGGCTTCACAGGTTGCTTTGTCCCCCAGTCTGTGACCCAGTGGACTTTTCCGTGGACACTGAAATGGAAGCTTCCTGGTAGACTGAGGTGGGAGAAGGCTTCCCAGAGGTCCACTTTCTATTTCAACAGCCCCTCCCATCTTTAGTGCTGTCCCCCGCCCCTTACCGTCATGCTTATCCCCATTCCTCTGCCTTGAACTCTGTCATTTTCCTGACCCCCTCTCTTTGTGTGGAAAACATACTCAGGTTTCTTCCAGACTAAATAAAGCTCCTTGACCTCCGACCCAATCTCGCTTCTTTCCCTGCCAGTCCCTCTCAGCACATTCAAGCCCTCCTGCCTCTTCTTGTTCAACCTTCAAGACCGCCAAGTGTCCCGAGTCTCCGGTAGGGAGTCTGGGCCAGTGGAGTAAATGCCTTTCTCTATATTCTGTATGCCTGAACCGTGCCATGGGCCTTGGCGTTCTTACTTTGTTGTCTTTCCATTTTTTAAATTTTTAAGCTCATACCATGCTGTAGGCATTCGTGTGCTGTTTCCGCCCCTGCACATGCAGTGGTCACAGCAGCTGCCTTGATCCAGCCTTGTGCACTGCTTCTCAGCCTCTGGAATTCACTTGCTTGTTTCTCCACTCGCTGGTTGCCCTTTCCTGAGGGTCACATAAGGCACAGTGTACATATTGATCATCACCTGGTCCACTCCAGGACTGTCCTTGTTAGCTGAGATCTGTTCATTTGTGATTAAACAATGTATTCTAATTAGCTGTGTGAGCATAGGTAGTCTTTACATCCAATGTTGGCAGAATTGAGCATAGAAGATGAAGAGTCAGATTCTGAGTGACCATCCGACAGCTTTTATACATGTGGCAGTGTGGGGTGTGTGTGTGTGTGTGTGTGTGTGTGTGTGTCCACCACAGGTCAACTTGGAGTGTCTTTCCTAATTGCTGTCCATCTTACGCTTTGAGACACAGTCACTCACTGAACCTGGAGCTCGTCCCCCAACTCCCTGGCCAGTGAATTCCGGGAATCTGTCTGTGCCCTCCTCCCCAGCACAGGAGTCACTTCCCTAGTACAGAGGTCGCTTCCCCAGTTTCAGGGGTCACCTCCCTGAAATAGGGATCACCTCACCACACCTTACCAGTGCAGGGGACACCGCCCTAGTGCAAGGGTCACCTCCCCAGGGCAGGGGTTATAGCTTCTATATCTGACTCAACACTTCAGGTTGTACAGCATGTGTGTTACTGACTGAGCCAGCTCCTCCAGCCCCATGCGCCAGCCCCATGCGCCAGCCCCACATTGGCAATTTTCATTGTGTTTGTTGTTCAGAGGCTTGTTTCTTGATGGGATTTTTTGTTTGTTTTTTGCTCTGATCACGCAGCATTGTCTGGCTACTTGGGCTCAGCCACATAGTCACTGAACAGAAAACATGTATATGTGCTCAAAGACATTAAGGTTTCAGTGATTCAGCTGTTTTAAGTGAATGCTGAATTCTGAACCATGGTGCATAAGTTTACTCCACCTCACCAAAAATAGACAACGAACACGTATCTTATTTGTACATGTGTTACACATTCCTCCAGCCCCAAGTGAGGATGGAAGCCTTTCGGGCTTCAGGTATACTACTCCACCTCTGAAGAGTTTTAATCTATTCTCGCAGACATGTCTTAGAATTCTGATGCCTTTGAACTCATCCTGTTTTGCCAGAGTCGGGAGGTCTTGAAGTTCAGCTGCACTCCTCCGTGTTGTATCTGGCTCACACCATTCCTGGTTGCTGTTACCAAACACGAAAATAGTACTTTGATTGTTGTAGGTATTGTTTCTGATTTTTCAATCAGTTCATTGTTAGATTTGATTCAGGCCAGACTAAAAAGGGCTTGGTGGGGGAGGGGTAGCTCGGTGGTAGAGTCCTTGCCTGGCTGAGCAAGGCCCTGGATTTTATCCTAGTGGTGCAAGAAACAAATAAAAATGAGAAACAAAATTCAGAAGTCTTAGTTGTTCTGTTGAGTAGGTTCTTCCCCTGATTATACTTGCAGTCTTCATTCCCACCAGACATTCATGCTAGCCAAAGAAACAGAGTCAGTGGGCTTTAGGATTTTATATATTTTCATTTCATGATCATATATATTTTAAAATTCTTTGACTAGATTAGAAATGTGGCACTGGAGATGGGGACCACTAAATGCCATGGGATGTGTCTTACAGAGGAGGTGCTCACTGGAGATAGGGACACTAAATGCCATGGGATGTGTCTTACGGAGGAGGTGCTCACTGGAGATGGGGACCACTAAATGCCATGGGATGTGTCTTACGGAGGAGGTGCTCACTGGAGATGGGGACCACTAAAAGCCATGGGATGTGTCTTACGGAGGAGGTGCTCACTGGAGATGAGCCTTGGTGTCTTCATTTTGGAGGTTTTGTTATGTTTTTATTACTTCCACACAGGTTCTCAATGCGAAGCTGATGTGTTTAGATTCCTAGCAGTTATTCCCTAGAGGCAGCTTTCTGGCAGCTGACTCTCTTAAATCTCTAAAAGGACCTTGCTGGGGAGAAGGCGGGTTGGGGAACAAGTGCTGTGGAGGCCAAGGACAACTCAGCTGGGGCTCCTTCACCACTGCCAAGAAGTGAGTTTGCTTCCTGCTCCCAGCAGAGTCAGTTTTGTGTGAACTTGGAGATGTCTGACCTCTAGGACCGCCTAGAGCCATGATTGCAGGAGAGAAAGCCTTGTGACCTTAGTAGCTCTTTGTCCTTTGGATCTCAGTGGCATCTCTGGTGAATGAGGGTCACATAAGATTTCCAAAGTTCCTTCTACATATTTGTATTCTGTAATATAGATCTTTCAGAGACTGGACATATTTCGTCTCTTCTGGGATGGAAAGTCAAGGTTCAAGAAAGGATGTGGGAGGAATTGCGGATTGGCTAGAGGGAGGCTTTTGCTAGGTCTTCCTGGTCTTCCTGTTCCTGAGCTGTGTTTGCTTTAGCACACCCCACACCCCTGCGCCCCCATTCCTTGTCTGTTATGGTCACCCTCTTCCTCTCCGGGCCTTTATACTGGGACTCTTTTTAGATTAGGCTCTTGCCACTTCTTTTTTGTACATTTAAGTATCAATTTTTCTTTCCTCTCCTGTCTTTGGGACTTGTGTTACGTATCCTTCTGTGAAATACCACTGTGGCCACAGCTAACCCAGCAGGGCCAGCAGAGATAGGCAGAGTTATTCTCAACACGGATAGCAGCTCTGCCGCCTCGGCCCTTTAGGCTTAGTAGCTCAGTGCCTGGAGCCACTCTCCACCAACCCCGACTTTCTGAGTACTTAAGATCGTGTGGGCTGGTCCACATGTTGTGAAAGAACAGCAGGAAACAGCTGGCTGTTTCCTAGGAGGCCTGCTTCTCTTCTTCACCTTGGACCTTGCAGGTGTTCGGTCTGCTAGAGTGTGGAACTGACTCATCTTGGAGCTGCGCCATCAACAGCTGCATTTCCGACTTGTCCCCTACCTGCCAACCAACCACTCCCCTGCTCTCTTTCTGTGGCTTCTACACCAAAGCATTGCATCACGTACATTCACTGAATGACCCTGCGCTTGCATTTTCTGTCTTCTGTAATTCAGTTTCCTTGTAACTTACAGCAGCGATGCTCATTCACTGTTATAAAATTTGCTTTGTGTAGCAAGAGCAAATCATATGCCCCTTCCTGACTTCATTTTAATCCGTGTCCTCTCTGCTGTCATAAAGCTCTTTCTGTAAACACTGAATCACTCCTGAGCAAAGGTTGAGGGCAGCCTCGTCCAGCCAGGGTGTGACAGAAATAGGCCATTCAATCTACAGCTCTCTGCCTTTGGCCCAACACTTTATTAAGTGCCCCCCAAATCTGAAGTGAAGATAGCTTTGCCTGAAGATTTTATTCTCATTGTAAGCTTGTTGGAGTCCCAGAGACTACACTCCGTGTTTGTGAAAGACTAGAGCTCTACCCTGAAGCTCCGCCTCCAGCTCCCTCTTGTTCTTTTCTATTTTAAATTGTCCAGGTCTGAGGGCAAGAGGCTTGTCACCGGACCTGCCAACTGGGGCTCAACCCCTCAGTCCGAGAATAAATAAATGCAATGATTTCTTCCATTGTCCAAGTTGGTCTTGAACTTACTTTAGAGAATGGCAAGCCTTGAACGTATGATCCTCCATCCCCAAATTTCTCGAGAAACTGAGATAAAGTTTAAGGAGATGCTGCCTGAAGACTTTGAAGTGATGTAAGAAGGAGTTTGGTCATGTGGGATAGACGGCTATGTGTCAGTGGGAGGGTCAGCAAATCTAGTTTCCAGCTGAAACTTTGGCTCTGTGGGATTTCTTCGCATTTTTCTCTTTAAGGTAATTCTTCTGGTAGCCTCTGTCATGAGTTTTATACAAACATGTACTTCTCTCCCTGCCTACCTGTATTATGCTAGGACTCTTTCATTTTGTACATGTTTAAATGCTTGCCTCATGGGGTTATAAACATTTCACCATTGGTTCTTCACCAGGTAATTATTTCATTAAAAGTAAATTATAATTTATTTAGGCACTCAGATGAAAGTGCAAACCGGCTAGTGAATGGATGTTCTACAATCTGAGAACAAATTTCCTTGGTATTTTAATGAGTGTTTTCTGAACCCACTTCTGTCAGACAGCGTCTAATGGGCTGGCAGAAGAGCTCCTCACAGGTGAAGTCTGTGACATGTGAGATCAGTGTTTAAACAATGGAAGAGGCTGGGGGTCCCCTGGGGAGGGTAGCTGTGTGCATGGCCGCTGTGAATGGTAAAGGAAGAGGCTGGGGGGGGTCTCCTGGGGAGGGTAGCTCTGTGTGGTGGCTATTGTGAGTGGTCAGAGGAAGAGGCTGGGGAGTCCCCTGGGGAGGGTAGCTGTGTGCATGGCCGCTGTGAATGGTAAAGGAAGAGGCTGGGGGGGGTCCCCTGGGGAGGGTAGCTGTGTGCAGTGGCCGCTGTGAATGGTAAAGGAAGAGGCTGGGGGGGGTCTCCTGGGGAGGGTAGCTGTGTGCAGTGGCCACTGTGAGTGGTGGTTTTCTTGATTGCAGCCAGGTGCAATCCCAGTCATTGGGGTGTCAGACAAGAAGGTTTGTATTCAAGGCCAGCCTTGGCCACTCTAGCTGTTGATGGAGTGAGAGAAAGTTGCATGGTGCAATACCTGTCTGCCTATAAAAATGACAGAGCCTCAGTGTGGCATCTGTGGACCTGTGTAGTTAATGATGCTGGGTTTCTAGAGGAAATATCTCAAATAGTGTGTTCCCAAAGGAAACTGGAGGAACATTGAGGGGTCTGCCCCATCTTTCTCACCCGTCCACACATGCACATTCTCAAACACAGGCAAGTGAATACAGTTCCGTCGGTCCTTTGAGGCCCTGATCACATTAAATGTTCATTTCCACATTCTGAATTATGCATGCAGAGGTCTGCTCTTTAGTCTTATCGCCACTGATGACACGACACTTGAGTTGAAGCCTTGAAGCCAGCCTCGCGGGGCAGCTCTCCTCAGGGAGAAGCGTGGTCGGAACACTCTGACTTAAGGGCACGGGATTAGGGAAACTGCAGTCTCTAAGTTGCCCACAGCACGCGCTTTATCTAATGTCTCCTTTGAGTTGAAGTGGTGGGAAAATTGGTTGAAATGGTCTTCACTATGTCTTTGCCTCTAACTTTTTAAGCCTGTGATGGCTATAAACTGGGGGTGTCCAGCGGAAGCTGGGCTATAGTAGGAATGGCTAGCATGTTCCTCTGTGTTTATGGCTTCCTGAGGCAACCCTGCCAAGTATTCATCTCTTAGTCGCTAAGTCCAGCTATTTGGGGATACTGCCTTGAAAAGTCTCAGATTCAGGTCAAGGGAACTTCAAGGTGGGTTCTTGGGGAGGACATTCACGAGCAGAGTTGATAATGCCACTCACAGGCAGCTGAACAACAGGCGGGTGGGGGCCCAGAAGGGGGCTGAGGCCTCAGCACAGAGAAAAGCATCATGGTGAGATTTCTGAAAGAGTAGAATCAAGCCCATGTGGCAGAAGTGGGGTCTCTTTTTATGCCATTTAGAAGATGAGGCGGTCTCACAGCATACTCCTGTGGTCCATGTCCTCCGATTCCCTCACAGGAGTCAGGGAAAGTGGGGAAAGGATTGCAGCCCCCAGTATTCCCTTGGACTTAACTCACTTCTCAGGTAAGAACCCTGATACCTGAAGTCTGTTAGCTAGTAGCTTGCCTGCTGGTGTCTGTGTCAAGGCTGCTGCAGGTCTGGTGGCCTGAGCAGCAGCTGGGTTCTAGCATCATATTCTTACACAGTTGTGGTACCTAGAGCTGCCGTGTGATGGGCTGGGGATGAGTGCAATGCCATGCTGGGAGTGCTTGCCTGGCTTGCTGGAGGCGGCTGGGTTGGTCGTGGTGATGGTGGTGCATGTTTTCATGCAAACATGTACACCTCAGAACCTGGCAGGTGCATGCAGAGTCCGACGGCCTGGTAGGAAACAGGAATGCATGCATGGCAGAACTGTGAGGTACCGTGTGGCTCAGAAAGTTTGCACAGCTGGGAATGAGGTGTGGGCCCACATCAGCTGTTAGTGCACTGCTGCATTCTGGGAGAGGGGAGGCAGAGGAGTAGGGGAGGGGAGAGGAGGGAGGGAGGGGGGGAGGTAGTTTAGCTTTTACTCATGACCTTTATCATTAATGTGAACCGACAACAGAGAAGAATAAAACTTTTCCTAGGCAGTGTAGGAATGTCAGGCCGAGGGCTGAACAGAATCCAGATGGGTAGCCGAACTACAAGGCCATGATTCTCAAACCTGTCAGAGGATATAGCCCAGGAGCTGTCATGATGTCCTTTGGAAATGTAATGGGCATCCAGTTTCTACGCCTCGTATTTTTGTGAGAAGCAGCTGTTATTTCGTATTAGACTTTAGTTCACTGGTGAACTGGGAAGTTGTTCTTCTTTGCTGCCTTGCAAGCAGCTGCTTTCTTCACTGGGCGTGGCCCTGAGTGGCAGCTCCCAGTCTGAGTGCTCCAGTCCCTTCTCCTTTGTTTTGCAGTTCTAGGGTGCTAAGGCCTCACACATGCGAGCCAAGGTCCCTGCCACTGAGCTATGCCTATAGCTCTGGGTCTAAAATGCCCCTTCCTCTTAACCCTTTGGGCTTTGGGTTAACTGGCTTCCTTCCCTGCCTTCCCCTGATCAGTCAGTCCCGCCATTCTTTTTGACTAAAATCAAACTAGATCAGCTTGTATTTCTCCAAATACAGGACTTTCCTGCTTCTTAAAAAGAAAGAATGCTGTGATCTGTTATTAAGTTATTAAGTGATGAAAGAAAAAAAAAAAGAAAAGGTGGGGTAATTCCTGCTTCCTCAAGTTTAACCCTTGCATCCCGAGTCAATGAATATGGGGATTTAAATGGATTAGTGACCGAGCATCTCAAACCTCCAGCCCAGCTGTTGAACTGATGGACTTTTTAAAATAACCAACGCAGTTGCCACTTGGCCTTATTTGGTTGTCAAAAGGGTGTTGAAGATTTAGGGACAGTGTAAGGAGAGCCTTCTTTTCCTCCTTCCTCCTCCTCGTCTGTTCCCTCTCTCCTTCCTCCTCCTCCTCTTCTGTTCCCTCTCTCCTTCCTCCTCCTCGTCTGTTCCTCTCTTCTTCCTCCTCCTTGTCTGTTCCCTCTCTCCCTCCTCCTCGTCTTTTCCCTCTCTCCTTCCTCCTCCTCGTCTGTTCCTCTCCTCCCTCCTCCTCGTCTGTTCCCTCTCTCCTTCCTCCTCGTCTGTTCCCTCTCTCCTTTCTCCTCCTCCTCTTCTGTTCCCTCTCTCCTTCCTCCTCGTCTGTTCCCTCTTTCCTTCCTCCTCGTCTGTTCCCTCTCTCCTTCCTCCTCCTCCTCGTCCGTTCCCTCTCTCCTTCCTCCTCCTCGTCTGTTCCTCTCTTCTTCCTCCTCCTTGTCTGTTCCCTCTCTCCTTCCTCCTCGTCTGTTCCCTCTCTCCTTTTCTCCTCTTCCTCCTCCTCCTTCTCTTTTCTTCCCTTTCCATTTCTTCCCATTTCTCTTGTTTTCTCAGGTTCTCTTTTCTTCTTCTCTTCTGCAGCTAGCAGGTCAAGACATAACCACAGAGCCATGGATATCTGTAAGTCCTCCTGGTTTCCATGGATGCCAAGATATGTCAAAGTCTACCTTTCAGGCATGTCTCCCCTGTGGCACATGCGTGGATCACAGGCTATCTATGAATGTGGTCCAACATGAACTAAGCCTTACAGGGAATATTATGAATCTTTTCCTTTGTTGTTGTTAACCTGAGTTTGTGTCTCAAGTGTGGACTTTGTAGATGGCAATATTGCATTCATTGTGGTGTCAAAGCTTGGACATACCTGGTCTGGTAGCTTTCATAATAATGGTAATTCTGAATACAATCAGTTAGAAATTCTTAGGTGCTGAAACGTGGAATCTGATTTCTAGGCACCACCCTGTTTTGTGGAGAGAGGTTTACTGTTTGTTAAAGTAATTGGTTTATCTCTGTTATCTGTGTGCATGCGGGTGTGTGCGTGTATGTGCACATTTCATATATGTGTGCATACCGATGAATACTAACTAGAATTGTATGTACTGACATTTTTGAAATAATTTAGTTTGCCTTTGATACTAAGAAGAAAAGATTGTGACATTCTAGTTTAATTTTAGTAGAGCAAAATTTAAAATCAAACCTCAGGTTCTTTGGTATTCGTTAACTCAAACTTAAAATTAGAAACATGTCAATAATTTGTCAGTGCGAACTTTCTGAGGGAAGACATATCATGTCATATGTGTGTGGATGCTGGTCTTTAAAAATAGATCTCGGCACAGGAAAGGAAGCCTCATCGTCTGTATTCCTGGCCAGTTGCTGCAGAGGTGAGTGGCAGCTTATCAAACAGAGACTGTGATTTCACGGCTCTCCCGAGAACGCTGGATACCAGCTGCGGCTGTCTTCAGTTCATCTTTGGTCAAAGCTCTTTTGTTTTAAAAGCTAACTGCCAAAGAGTAAACGCTCTTGACCCAGACTGTAAATATTTGCCACACATCTGGTTAGTTTAGCTTTTAACAAAATCATTTTGGCAGAAGCATCGTTAAACTTTGACAGCCCAACAAATTACACAAAATCCTGAACTTTATATCCCTCATTTTTCTCACATAGGCGTTGCCTGTGACCTGTTAGTCATTGGAAACATTTCTTTTGTGGTGTTGGAAGTGCCCTAAAACATGTATTCTTAAACAAAGTATATAAACATGAGCCTTGTGTAAATACGTATAATGTCTTCTGTCAGGCCCTGGAGGGTCATTAATTGAATAAGTTTCCTTATTAAAGGACTCTGAGAGATGACTCTTAGGGTGACAGTGCTGTTCAAACGTAAGGACCTATTCTGGGCCACGTAGGTGGTGGCAAAGCCACCAGGGTGTTGCATTGCTAATTTTAGTATAAAGCCCCCTCTATTGAGCTCTGGAACCTCAAAGTACGTGTGACCATCCTTGTGCTTGGCATGCATGTGTCTATAGCATGCCAGAGCTCACTGGTGGTTAGGGGTGTAGCTCAGTGGTAGAGTAGAGAGAGCGCTCTTGCTTATGATACATGAAGCCCTAGGTTCTACCCCCAGCACTGTGAAGGGTCGTGGGTTCTAATTTGTATCCCAGGAGAGGGGAAGTGTGGGTTTGGGAGAAGCCTAGTGTTTGTGAAAAGGCTCAATCATCTGTCTGTCCAGATGAATGACCATGAGTAGCCAGGAGGCATTTGGGATTTGCTGGAGAGGGTCCTGCCTGGGCTGGGTATTGTGATTCTGTGAGAAGCTGAGCTGAGAAAAATTCCAGTCTGACCCCACTTTGACTTGTTCTTTGTGCAGTCTCTAATCCAGAAAAAAAAAAACAAAAAAACCTTGCCTGAGGCCGTGAGGCTGTGCCTGTCTTTTCAGTAGGGTCTCCCCCTGTCAGGGAGCTGCAAATAGCCTGCTGCAGTCAGTGAAGACTGTTTTCCTTCCAAAAGCTTTCTGACACTAAGTCAAACTTGAGTGAGATGAACCACCATAAATCCCTTCCCCAGGAGTTATGAGTCGAGGCCTTGGTTCCTCATCTGAGCTGTGTGCAGCTGCCGGGCTTGGCTCCTTATAAAGCCCTGAGGAGAGTCACAGGCACTAAGCCTTCTCCTATTCTGAAGAGGCCTGGATTAGCCAGCAGGAGGAGAGCATTCCTCTCTGCCTTGTGTTAGTGAACCCTCAGCAGTGGCCTTGTGCATCTGCGACTATTTTGTCACTGATCAGAGGTTAGCAGGACGTTTTTGTGTGGTCTGATATTGACAGCTAGTGTTTTAGGATTTGTGTTTTAGCCATATTTTAAACTATCCGTACAGCTGTCAGTTTTTAACTAAAATTTGCTGGCAAATTGAGCTGCGCTTGCCCAGCGTTTCCTGCCAGTTCTGTGGGGAGCCGCAAAGAAATGAATGTGAGAAAAGTTTAATCCCTTGTAAAAATACAGAGCCTACAGGATCTTTCTATGCAGTCCCGGCTGTCCTGGAACTCAGGATCTAGACCAGGTTGGCCTCAAACTCACAGAGAGACCTGCCTCTCCTCTGCCTCCCAAATGCTGGGATTAAAGGCATGCGCCACCACCGCCCGACCAGAATTTTTTGATATGAATTATCCATGTCTCTGGCTGACTTCAGTCTAAAGAGCCAGATAAAATCATGTTCTACATGCACAACTGTTGAGAACCTTGACAAGAGAGACTATCCTAGAGCCAGGCAGTGATTTTGCTTCTGTGTGGCCCTGGCAGACAGAGCAGCAACATTTCTTGGGTATGTGCTGTACTCTAGCATTTTAGGATTGAGCAAAAGGCTTGATTAACATATTATTTGGATTTAAAGTAAAACCTGTTGCTTTTAAGAGACAGGCATGACCCACCATGTACTTGCCAGGGAGGAAGAATTCTTTACTCTCATGGTTCTGTAAAGGGATATGCAAATATAATTGACAAAAGTCGGATTGACAGGAGAGAGGTGATAGATTTTACTAATACTTTATGTGCATGGGATTCACAGGGAAGCAGCAAAGCTCAAAGAAGAGTTTGGGCTTTGTGAGATGATAGATTGTGATGCCATGGTAGGACTTACATGGAGAGCTAGCTCACTGACAGGTCGTTCTAGCTGAGTCCATACATACATGGAGAGCTCACACAGGTCGGTCTAGCTGAGTCCGTACATACATGGAGAGCTCACTGACAGGTTGGTCTAGCTGAGCCCATACATACATGGAGAGCTCACTGACAGGTCGGTCTAGCTGAGTCCGTACATACATGGAGAGTTCATTGACAGGTCGGTCTAGCTGAGTGTGAACTCTACATGCACCAGCACACATAGATGTGCATTTGCACACACCTCCACACATTCACCACCTCCCCAAATTAAACAAAAGATTAGTGCACTATAGTAAATCATAATCTGTTACTATAAAGTTTTTAATGTGAGGTTTCATTTCTCTGAAAACTGTCTTATATATCAGTTTGTCTTATGCTTTAGTTGATTTTGGAGAAACTGGATATTTAATTGACGAACCCCAATGTTATGGAATAGTCTTAAAATTGTAAATACAAATACAATTTTCTCAAATTGGTAGAAGTTTATTGAATAAGCCACCTGCTATATGCAAAAACAACCACATTAATAAATATTTAGTTGAAACTAAATTTGCTCTTATTTAGAAGCACAGTCTTGAGCTACCAGGTGTCACATGATGTCGCAAGTTTCTACTGACTGGGCTGTGAAGACTTTGAGGAGGTCAGGGTGGACATTCTTTGAAGTCTGGCGAGCTTGCAGATGTTTCACAAATAGGATATTTAAATAGAAGTTTGCCTTCAAGCAGATCTACACAGAGTTTAATGTTCGTAGGGCTGGACATATCCTCGGTGGAGTAGTGGCAGAATACTTGTCTCTCGTGTGAAGCCCTGAGTTCAATTCCCAGTACCACAAAAAAGGTTTGCTATTGTATATGTTTGATATGTAGAGTGTGTCTGTTGCTGCTCAGTGCTTGATACATAGCAAGTACTTGATAATATTTGTAGAATGAAGAAATTAATGAATGGGACATGAGTGAGTGAGCTGAAAGTATAAATGCTCAATGTCTGTTTGATTTTTTACATCAACTAAAATTAATTAAAAGAAAGGTTCTAAAGTGCTTTGTACCACTTCTGAATCACTCAAAGCTCTCCAGAAGGAAAACACGGGATGTTTTCATTGTAGATGGCTCTTACACTGCAGATGGCAAGCCCAGCAGAGCCCATTCCGCTGTTAACCAAATGAGTCGTTAACACAGGAGGTGTTGCTAAAGAAGCTTTGATCAATCTGTTGCTGAATCCAGCACTGTGTTTATGAATTGATGGGGAAAGGACTGATTATTGAATCTGAAGTACAAGCTGGGAAAGTTACCGTGATTTAAACAGGTAACAAATATTCAGATGAACAAACAAGGTGGCAAATGTCTAGAAAATTGTTTGATTGATGGTAAGACAGACTAGGTGTGCTCAGTCCCTACACAAGGATCACAGCTTCCCAAAATGACCACTGTCATACCAGATTCCTGACAAATTTACAAAGTTCACCAGAATTCTGTCTGACTTTAGGCTTACCTGGAATCTGGCATACTTCGGGCACTACTTGTATGAGCATGAGCTAGTAACTTAACCTCTGCTTTGATTTCCTCATCTGTAAAATGGGTATGATAGCACAGGGCTGCTGTGGGGGTCGAGTGCACCGATGCAGGGGAGTGCAGTAGCCCCCCCCCCATCCTCACAGTATGCTCGTGAAATGTTAAAAATCCTCTTTTAGGGTGGCACAGAGCAAGAGGTGTCTGGAGGTGCCAGGGAAGCCAGATGGTTGTTCAAGTCTTGCTCTAGGATGACGATAGCAGGACAAGGCAGGAAGGGACCAGAGGAGGCTGAAGGAGGAACTGCCCAGCCTGAGGAAGGGGCTGGACATAAAGAAATCCATAACAACCAGAGAGACGAGAGTGGGGCAGACCACATACATCCACACTGCCACAGGTCAGAAGTGAGATAGGGGGCTGGAGAGATTGGAATTGGTGGGGAAATGGATTACATAGTGTGCCACTGAATTTTAAGAGTTCAGATGGTTTAAACAGGTCTCCCAGAGGACCTGGGTTCAGTTCCCAGCACCTGCATAGTGACTCACAGCCACTACCATCTGCAACTCTAGTTCCAGGGGGGTTGACACTCTCTTCTGACCTTTGTGGGTACCAAGTAGGCATGTGGTAGACATACATAGGTGTATTCAAAGCACTCATACACATTAAAAATAAATAAATCTAAAATGTAAGTTAAAAGATGCAAGGAAAGGATAGAGACACCCCCACTTCCACCACCCAGACGGTCTTCACCAGGCCAGCCTGACAAATAGTGGCAGGCCAAGGGCAGCAGGGAAGTTGTGGCCAGTCTTCTTCCATTGCCACGCTGTTCTTGTTACAGAGGAAAGTCTGGTGGGAGGCCATGAGTGACAGGAGGCAGAATGAGAGAAGCTGCTGTGGTGTAAGCAGGCAGATGGGAATCTACTGCTCCAAACGGTGGCCACATCTATCGCTGTGCATACGGACACACTGTCTCCTCTGTAAAACCGTACTCAACAGAACTCTCCAGTAGATATGTGTTTCACAGTGTGCTTAATCAAACAGCAAAGTGCTGTGTATTAAAGGAAGGTCAGTTTTCTTAGAGGCTTGGGAGAAGAGACAGAATTGCACAGTGGGCAGCATGCTTTTTCTTCGAGTTGGCCCAAGTCTCACCTTTATCCCAGATTCCAAGCTCCTCTGGCCCTGACCATGAAAGGGATGGGAGTCAGGAAGACCTGGGCCTGCCTGGACCTGCTACTAGTGGTGCCAGGGGTATGCCCAGCTTGTCACAGCACAGGTGAGCAGGGTCTCTGAGCATCTTTGGAGGTAGAGCAGGAGCTTGACCCTATTGAAAACTGTTAACCACCTGCCACAATCTATCCCAAGGTTTCAGGGAGTAAAAATTCTTTTGTAACCAGTAGATTGTGTACTAGGGAATGAACTTGACACTAAGTACTTAATCAAAATCCACAGGGAATTCCCAAAGAATACAGAAGAGGACTAGAGAGGTGGCTCAGTCATGAAGTACCTGTCACCCAAGAGTAAGGACCTGAGTTCAGATCCCTAGTACCAATGTAAAACTAATGTATGGTCACACAAGTCTGTAACTCTGGCACTGGAGTTGAGAATGGCATATGCCTGGAATTCACTGGGGAGAATGGTATATGCCCGGAACTCACTGGGGAGAATGGTATATCCCTGGAACTCACTGGGGAGAATGGTATATCCCTGGAACTCACTGGGGAGAATGGTATATCCCTGGAACTCACTGGGGAGAATGGTATATGCCCGGAACTCACTGGGGAGAATGGTATATGCCCGGAACTCACTGGGGAGAATGGTATATCCCTGGAACTCACTGGGGAGAATGGTATATGCCCAGAACTCACTGGGGAGAATGGTATATCCCTGGAACTCACTGGGGAGAATGGTATATGCCCGGAACTCACTGGGGAGAATGGTATATTCCTGGAACTCACTGGGGAGAATGGTATATCCCTGGAACTCACTGGGGAGAATGGTATATCCCTGGAACTCACTGGGGAGAATGGTATATGCCCGGAACTCACTGGGGAGAATGGTATATGCCCGGAACTCACTGGGGAGAATGGTATATTCCTGGAACTCACTGGTTCAGTCAGTCTATCAGTGAGCTCTGGGTCCAGTGAAGGAGCCTGTGTAAAGATCAACTGAGGAAGACAGCCAGCATCAGCCTCTGGCCCTCACATGCGCAGATCACACATGCATGCAATATACAATAACAATACACTATAGAAAAGATAAAGTTGAGGGGCTGGAGAGATGGCTCAGAGGTTAAGAGCACTAGTTACTCCTCCAGAGGTCGTGAGTTCAATTCCCAGCAACCAAATGGTACCTCTCACAACCATCTGTAATGATATCTGGTACCCTCTTCTGTCATGCAGGCATACACACAGGCAGAACACTGTTTACATAATAAATAAAATCTAAAAAAATAAAAATAAAAGATAAAGTTTAAAACAAAAAGAACTTTAAAAAATCATGTTCTTGTATAGAAAAATTCAAGATGACAAACATATGTTTCTTGAGTTAATTTATTAAGTTGAATGTCAGTCATTAAAAGCTAAGAAGAAAAGTAGATCCTAATGTCTACATAGTAAGACAAACACGAACTGCTGACTTTTAGCAAGTTACACAGTCCTGTGGATTGACATAGTGTGGTGCTTTCCCGTGAGAAATGGGGCAGTGGGGCAGACAGGAGAGCCAGTATAGTCCCCAGTATGCAGTCATGAAGATGAGAGTGGCATCCTCCACAGCACTGTATAGACAGGGGAAGGCACTCATGAATACACTGTGGAGCATCTAGGACAAATGCTTGTAGTGCCAGCACAATGGAGCACTGAATGTAAGCCAACCAGAGCGACAGTCACTTTGTTACAAGGGAAGGGGTGGGACAGGAACCCTGTGTGTGATGTAGGAGTGGTTTTTATTTACAGAATACATTTCTGAGAGATTAAATATGTAAATGGCTAAACGTTGGAAGAAAGGGGGGTATGATGCATGCTTGTATGAATAAGCCAAGTAGGAAGGGCATTCTTGAGGTTTCTGGATATTCTGGATAAGTTTATGTCAACTTGACATAAACTAAAGCCAATCGAGGGGTGGGAAGTTAAAAATACTTCCATAAAATCAGGCTGTGGGCAAACCTGTAGGGCATTTTCTTAATTTATAATTGATAAGGGAGAATCTAGGCCTTGTGGGTGAGGCTACCATTGGGCTGGTGGCCTTGAGTTCTATAAGAAAGTAGACTGAACAAGCCATAGAGGTACTAGCCAGTAAGAAGCATACCTCTATGGCCTCTGCATCAGCTCCTTCATCCAGCTTCCTGCCCTGTTCTAGTTTCTGTCCTGACATCCTTTGATGATGAACAATAATGTGGAAGTATAAGCCAAATAAACCCTTTCTTCCCCAACTCACTCTTGGTCTTGAGATTTCATCATAATAATAACCCTAACCAAGACACTGGAGAAAACTGAATGTCAATCAAGTTTAGATACCAATAATATTTTAAGTTTGGTTGCACATAGTAATAGCTTTGGAAGGAAATGTGAGTTATCTTTAAAGTCATATTGAAGGACAGCAAGCTGCACATGACATGCTTGTTGAGGGAGCTGGCGGGCTGCGTTCCTGCCACCCAGCTCCTGGCTGTCTGGCTAGCTTATACCCTAAAATAACAACACACAAACTGTATTCATATAAACACTGCTTGGCCCATTTCAATTAATGTGTGTAGCACCACGAGGTGGTGACTTACTAGGGAAATTCTAGCCTACGTCCATATTTGGTCGGAGCTTCATCGCATCTGCCCTGGAGAAGAGAGGCATGGCATCTGAGCTCACTTTCTCTTCCTCCCAGAATTCTGTTCTGTTTATTCCACCCACCTATGTTCTAACCTATCAGGCCAAGCAGTTTCTTTATTAATTAACCAATGAAAGCAACATATTGATATGACACTCCCACATCACATGCTGTCTTAGATTTGTCCTTAAAGCTGGGGAGGTGAGCAGTCAGGGTGCCCTGGATAATTGGTGGTGAGCTGAGCAGCTGGGTTTTCCCGAGTTTATTGTAGCATTGTCTGTGATTTGTATAGATTTACTTTTGTTTAGAATTAAGACAGCCAGGTACCGTGATTAAACAGGGGGAATTTCTCACAGCTATGGATCTGTCAGAACTTTCCAATTAATTTGAAATTCAAAATCCATAAAAAGATCGCTAAAAATATGGTTTTAAAGTGCTTTTTTATTTATGCAAAAAATTCACCAGAGAGAAAAATAATCAGATGGTTTACAATTCATCTCAGATCACTGGCTAATATACTAACTTAGAAACATATAGAAATCCTTAAAAGTCTGCCAAGGATATGAACAATCAGTTACAGGGAAAGACTCAGTCTCGTTTGTGAGGGAAAATGGGCAGTGCCTGGGCCGCCTCCGACCAGCAATCCTGTAGCTGTAGATCAGACACTAAGATTGGCCAGGCTATGGGGAAACTTCAGCCGATGGGAATGTAAAATGGTGCAATGCCGAGGAAGAGCAATTTGGCCGTTTCTGTCAGGATTCTTTCAGATGCGATTGCCGTCGGGGTTACACACTGCAGCTCTGTGAGAAGTTGCTCAAGGTTGGAAACCATCGTCTCCTCTAATAGGTGACCTAGCAAACTCCATGCAGTGGAGTCCTGTGCAGCTTTGCAAAGAGAAGAGCCATCTGCATGCCTGTTTCGGAAGGCCTCCCAATCCATCACTGATGACACTCTGCACTCCGATGCTTGTGTGTGAAATGAAAAATGAGTATCTTAATTAATTTGTGTAAAGAAACTATATAAAGACACGGAGGAAACTCACACATACACAAGAAGTGGACAAGGGCTTCATACACAAGAACCTTCAGGCCCATGAAGGCATCTGTGTAGGTTGAGCCCTGGCTTTATGTGACATCCATTAGTGGTCTACTTTTGTACGAAGCTGAATAAAATTCCAAAAATAACAGTTAGGTCATTGAAAACATATATGGTAGGTGCCCATGAAAAGTTTGCTTCAGTATGTGTTTTGTGCAGGTTGTGTCTGTCCTGCCAGCCCAGGATGGGTCCTTAGATTAAGTCAGAGATTGTGACTGCTGAGAGAGAAAGCACCCTGCTCATCCCTGCAACATTTCGTCACCTCCCTCCCGGCCCTGCCAGCTGCTCTGTTACATATGAGCACCGAGCATGCTTTAACCAACTGGGGATCAGATGAACTGTCTGCCCATGAATTATATCAAGGCTCTTAGGAGAGTTCTGGAGCCTCCAGCCAGTGCTGCTTCACTGTCTTGGGCTTAAGTTCGAGCAGCTGTGTGCTGGATGCTTTTCCATTTTTGTTTTTAAACAAATGTGTGTTAGCACACCCTCCCTCCCTTCTTACACATCCTGCCCTGACTCCAGACTCTGGATTGGAAACACAAAGCTTTTTAGTCTCTTAAGAAGCAAATTAGGAACTTAAGGGACTTTTCTTCCTACCCATTTTCTTTCCCTTCTTTATAAGGAAAAAAGCATTGGAGATACTCGTATGTGCATTTGCTATATCTTCTAAGAGGCAGAGGGAGGAAGGCAAAGTTTGGAGGGCTCAGTGCTATTTATTTTATTTTTTTAATCAATGCATATATATATATATATATATATATATAGTATGTGTACACGTGTGTGTGTGTGTGTTGGCAATCTACACTCAAATCCTCATGCTTGTACAGCAGGCACCTTATCCACTGAGCCAAATCTGACATCTCCATTCTTTAAAAATTGTCTAGTCCCGTTCCAAATCTGACATTTGCATATTTAACTTTAGACACTGTCTTTAAAGCAGCCTGGCAGCTGATGTCTCCAAACACTGTTGACAGGCTTCCTTGGGAATGCTGACTTCTTTAAAAATTTGTGCCCATATCTCCTGTCCTCCCCGAATCACCCCATTGGTCAGTATTTCATGCACCAGTGCTTCATGGATAAGTTCAGTGCTGTGGGTGTCTGTGCTAGGGAGCCTGGCTTCCAGGCATGCTGGAAACTGTTTCCTGTGCAGAAGACATATAATGAGGCATCCAGAAAAGTTCTCCTTGTTTTTAAGTTATTGCAAATGAATCCAAACTCTTGGTACTCGGGTGTTTAGGATTGTTACATTGGTAAGGGAAGATAGACTGCAATATGATGTAATGACCAGGGTTTGGGGGTTTGAAAGATCCACCTTGGACAGCCCAAATGCTATCTCTAAGTTGGTAAATTAAATTTACAATGAAACCAACAAACGGACTAACAAAAAGAAAAACTGGCAACAATCAGGTGTGTATGTGTCCTGATAATTTAGAGAGGCTGTGTGTGCATGTGCCCACTACTACAGCAAGAAAGAGAAGGGATGGGGGACAGAGATGGGTGCAGAGCAGACAGTGACTGAGGTCATCCAAGCCCAAGTCCATAGTTAAGCTCGGTACTCTGTTACAGATGTCCATGTTTGTAGAACAATCTGGCCTGAGAGCCACACAGCTGGAACACTCTTAAGCTGAGATTGGACACTTATCTGTCTTAAGACACCGTGATTTCTATCAACTAGACTGCTGTGGTGTGTGTGTGTGTGTGTGCGCGCGTGTGCATGCGTGTGTGTGTGTGTGTGTGCATATGTGTGTGTTGTTGCTTTTTCTCCCTGCTGTACTGCTGAGGATGGAACCCAGGCTCTCTTTTTCTACCCTGAGCTGCACCCAAACAGGAAACCCATTTTATTAAGTATCACCTACAGTGTGTCTGAATGTTTCCATTAGGGTAGAATGTCACAGATTCTATCTTGAAGTAGACCTTTGGCAAGAACCAGCTTGCATAAATAACTACACCCCCAGCATGTGGCTCTTTAGAATAGAGGACCCAATGAGACAGAATAAGAGAGAGGATGACTCAGCTTAAACATGTCTTCAGGGTTAGAATGACTTAACTCCGTTCACCGGGCTCCGTAATGTTAGCGGGGCCTCCCTGGCAGTCGGCAGCAATGCTTTCATCTTTGTGTTTCTGCTTTTACCTCCAGCTTTAGGTTTGTTAAACCTGATGTGTTCATTGGTTCGGATGAAACCTGGCACATAGCAGGGATATGCTGTGCACCAATGAACTGTGGTGGGTAGGAAGCATGTTCGCCTGCCCCGGTGGGAGAGCATGTTTATGCTGCTATTATTAGCTGGGTTTTTTGGTTTTTTTTGGGGAAGACAAGAACTCTACAATTGTTGTAACATGTTTCTGAGATACAGAGGATGAAAACCGCAACAAAAACGCGAGCCTTTCAAGTTAGCACATGAGCTATATGCATCAGTGATGCGGAGGAATGGGGCCAGGAAGACTGACTGTAAAGAAAGAGCACACACGGAGCACATGCCTCGGCCGATGAGCGAGCACACATGGAGCACATGCCTCGGCCGATGAGCGAGCACACATGGAGCACATGCCTCGGCCGATGAGTGAGCACACACGGAGCACATGCCTCGGCCGATGAGCTGACCCACACTTCCAGACCTAACCCCCTGAGGTCCTCCCCAGGACTCACATGATGGAAGAAGAGAGGTGACTCCTACAGGTTTCCCTCTTGACGGACACACATACACATATCAGGAGGCTCCTGTCAGCACTTTGTGTTGGATCTAATTTCTAGACCTGCAGTGCACACCACCCTCTGTTAGAAGTAGCACGAACTTCCTAAGACTAAGCATTGGCCAGTGCAGAGCTGAATGGTGATAATCTCGCTTACTGTGTAATCCACACGCTTTCCCCACATTTCCCAGAACTGCAGTGCTTCACCAGCTGGGTACCCAAATCTTAACTATTATGTTCTAGGGGATTGGTTTTCTTCTTACTTCTGCCTAGAGGAGCACAACACGCTTGGGAAAACAAAACAAAACAAAAATCCTGAAGAATAAACAAGGAAGAGCACAGAGAGGGCACCAAAGTTTGTTTGTGTGGGGTGCACTCAGCGGTAGATCCCTAACTTGTTTGTGTGGGATGCACTCAGCGGTAGATCCCTAACTTGTTTGGGTGGGGTCAGCTCAGCAGTAGATCCCTAACTTAGCGTGCTGGAGGCCCTGGGTTCCAGCCCCAGTGCCCTTGGAGGAAAACCATGCTACAGAGCTTGTCCCAGACTATTTTCTGTGTGTTCAGGGGAAGGTCATGGGCAGGCATAGTGCTTGTGTGTCGTGTGATTGTCTGCAGAGACCCATCCCCTCCATCTGTCTGACTTGCTCGGGCAAGTTTCTGCAGAGATGAAGCGCTCCTGCAATAGAAAATCTCTTTCTTTGCCAAATCATCATGATTAAATATTTCTCCTGCTAAACAAAACGACATGTTGGCTGGCAAGGATTACCCAAACCCTCACCTCCATTAAAAGTCTCTGCTGCTGCTGGGAAGCAGTGGTGAGAGGTTGTTTTGTGCTGAGAAAGATGCCTGAGGCAGCTGTGCTTAACACTGCTTCTGCTAAACTTTGGCTGGGCTCCTGAGTCTGAGCTTGTGTTCCAAATTTATCACCAGAAGAATTCAGGCAGAATCTTTTTTCTTTTCTTTCTCTCACATCTCCCCCTTTTTTCTTTAAGATTTATTTTACTTTTATGTATGTGTGTGAGTATAGTTTATTATGTGTATGTGCATGACATGCCTGTGGGTACCCACAGAGACCAGGAGAGGGCAGCAGATCCCCAGAGCTGGCGTCATAGACAACTGGGAGCTGTTACCCAATATGGGTGTTAGTTAGCATCTGAACTCAAGTCCTCTGCAAGTGTACCTGTCCACCCAGCCATCTCCTCAGCCTTCTCTCCTGTCTGAGTCTAGCATCTTGGTGTCCCCCATTGCCAAGGTTTGAGAAGAGCAGTTTAGAATCAAAGCAAACAGGCTATTCACACAGCACGGTGGCTCTTGCTATGTGTGTCTTCCACCTACATTTCCATATTCTCCACCACCCAGAACTAGTAGTCACTGTCACTGCTCTAGGGCCATGCTGTCCTGTGCTCTCACAACATTTGAAATATGCTGCCATCACCACCACCTGTCTGCTCAGAACTCTTGTTACACTTACAAACAATAACTCCCCAGTTCCTCTCCTCCACCTGCTGGAGTCAACATTTCAATTTTTGTCCTTTTATGTTGTTACATACATTAGAATTGCCCTCTCTAAAACAAAAAACAAAAACAAAAACAAAAAAACCCAACAACAACAAAAAAAAAACTGTGTGCAGTGCCAGATGGTTGTGGCACACACCTTTAATCCCAGCATGTGGGAGGCAGAAGAAGGTGGATCTCCAAGTTCGAGGCCAACCTAGTGTGCAGAGTGTGTTCCAGGACCCAGGACCTTCAGAGCTCCACAGAGAAACCCTATCTCAAAAAATAGTATGTGTATGTCTGTGTCTGTGTTGTGTGTGTGCACATATGCTCCTGGACACACGTGGCAGGGTAGTGGTTATGGCAATTATTAGACAATGTTAGGTGTTCGTCCTTGCTCTCTTGTTTGAATGCAAGGCCAGCTGGCCTGTGAATTCTGGGAGATCTTCCTGTCTGTGCTCCCATACTGACTTGGGAGTATTGGGATTAGCGATGCACACGGAGGCGTCTGAGGTTACCTGGGTTCTGAGGATTCAAACTCAGGTCCTCATGCTTTCACAGCAGGCTCTACCCACCTGCCAGCCCATCCTCTTTTTAAAGGCTGAATACGATTTCATGATTAAGTGAATGCATGCACCTTTGCATTTTGTTTACTCATTCTTTGATGACCATGTCCTACCACAGCCATGAACAAGGCTCTACAGGTACCTTCTCAGGACTCTGCTTCCGGCTGTCACTAGCCCTTTGTTTAGACCTCTCTGGAAGTCCCATTTTTCATCTATGAAGTAAAGATGGTGGCACTGAACTTCTGCTCTGCAGGAATCCAGGAAGCCATCATGTTGAGCAAGCACTTTGTAAATTAGGAAATACTTTCTGGAGTCGGTTTTTGTGGTGTGAATATGGAGTGAGAAGCTGAGAGCTCGCTGTATGCTGTATCTGTGGGTGTGGCTGTGTTTTATTTACTATCTACTGGTGAGGATTCTGTAGAAGGCACAGGCTGAGAAATTTGATTTCCATCATGAAAAGGTGGTATATGGGAGTGGAAACCTCCTCTGGCTTCCTATCCAGGAGCTGCATGTGGTATTGCCCTTCCTCTCACATCTTCCCGGTACTATCACTGCTATAACATGTGGTGCGGCTTCTCCAGAATCTGTGCACTCAGACAAAGCCTGGGTGCAGATGAGCAGTCCAAGGCAGAGGCGCTGGGCATGGGAGAGCACGCCCTGAAGAACATGCATGGAAAGGGAGGGGCCTGCTGCCTGTCTTGTCTCACCCATGACACCTGCTGGCACACACACGTCTTACCACATGACTGCAGTCATAAAAATGATTTGGCTAATGCTGCAGAAGAGGGAACCTGGGACCTGGTTCCCGAGCATGTCTGCGTGAAACAGGGGATTCTGGGAGTGAGAACTCTTGGAGCATAGCCTAGGGCACAGGATGTGGGAGGCTACCAGGGCGCAGTTAACACCCATCTCATTTAAAGGCAAAGGAAGAAACTCAATAGTATATATGAAGCAGAGAGAGAGAGAGCCCCACACGTGGTCACTTAGTTACTGTCACTTTGGAGTAGGGAACTGAAGATCAACCTAATGGCAGAGAGCTGTCAGGTGCCAGAGCACGGGCCGGAATGAGCAGCAGTTCCCGTGCAAATGGGTTCTCACCTGAGAAGATGATTTGAAAAGATTCCAGCCAGGCGGTGGTGGCGCACACCTTTAATCCCAGCACTCAGCACTCGGGAGGCAGAGGCAGGTGGATCTCTGTGAGTTCGAGGCCAGCCTGGTCTACAAGAGCTAGTTCCAGGACAGGAACCAAAAGCTACGGAGAAACCCTGTCTCGAAAATCCAAAAAAAAAAAAAAAAAAAAAAAAGAAAGAAAGAAAAAGAAAAGAAAGAAAAAGGAAAGATTCAAGCATTTGTGCGTTTGTCCTGAAATGGGATGTGAGGTGAGAGGGTCTAACAGTGATTGCCTGTGTTCGTGCTTTTCTACCATATTGAATCATCGCTGCTCTTTCAGTCTGGGGCTGGCATCCAGCAGCCATCCTTAACTTCCCATGCCTGCCAGGATCCTCCCCCAGCAGTGCCAGGCTGGTCTAGAGAGTGCCGTAGTGGGTCTCAGTTCTAGCCTTAGCAGGCTCTTTCAAATGTGCAAAATCTTTAATATAATTCCATATCTAATTACAAAAGCTGTCTTTTACAGGTGCCCTCTAACTATTTAAATACCAACATGACTGCTATCAAAAGTGTTAAGTGAGGTCCTGAGATGAAAGGCTATGATCTTGGCAATGCCTGTAGCTAGATCACTGTGTTTGATAGCTTTCAATTGTGACCTTGAATGCCTTGAGCCTTATTTCTGTGTAGGACTGTTAAACAGTTTGGTGAGTTAGAACCCGAGAATTCCCGTCCCTTAAATTTAGAAGCTGAATTGAATTTAAACCTGTCTTCACCATCTCTTCTTTAGGCCTGAAAAATTAGTTAGTGTAGAATTGGTGGAATGTGCACTAGACCTTGGTGGGAAGAAATATTTAGATGGACAGTTTGAACTTTGTTGAGATGTAGAGTCTAATTGCACAGATTTTGTCAACTGCTCTCTCTCTGTCTCTCTCTCTCTCTTTCTCTTTCTCTCTCTCAGAGTTCACTTGTCATGTTTTAACATGGGCTATTTATGCTGACCTTTATCTTTGCACTTGTTAGGTCATAGGTTAGGTCTTGCAGAACGCTCTCTTTCCTCCATATTCTTCACAGTGGCCTCATGTCAGGTGGGATCAGGTGAGAAGCTGTTATGGGACCACCACTGCCAGCCGAAGGGTCTTAGCAACAGGGTGAGATGGAGTTTTGAACAGAAATAGAGAAATGCCAGCTTATACATATTCAGTTGTTTTTTTCTTTTTGGCGTGGCCTTCCTGTGTAGTTCTCACTGGTGCTAGTTTAGAACTTTGACACTGTAGACCTGGCTGGCCTCGAACTCACAGAGATCCATATGCTTCTGCCTTCTGAGGGCTGGGATTAAAGGCCCTACTCAGCTTTTATATGAGGCTGATTTCCTGGCCTCTTGTCATATATCAAAGTGTCTTTATTTTCTTTGAAAATAGGTAACATGCTGGCAAATAGACTGTGCCCATTACACATAAGCACAATCGTGTAACATGCTATATACATATAAGTTGTTCTAGGTTCAGCATAAAGGACCAGCAACAGTCAAGGCCAGATGCTCCCCAATCCAGCCCTCAAAATGGGCATCAGAAATCACCAGAGCCTATGGGCTCACGCATGCAGCCAGAGCACACTAGAAACATTCACATGACCTTGTCTAGAACTCCAAGCTGGTGTGGACTGCTGTCCTGTGTAACAGTTAATATATCTACACTGTAAGGACTATTTAGGTTCCGAGCCATTCTCGTACTGCCATTAAAAATCAAAATGTCAAGGCTCTCAGCAATGAGGTAAAGGCAAAGTCCTATAGTCTGGCATCATGCTAACCGGTCTGTCAGACGTGAGACTTTGAATACAATGCTCACACAGCTGTAATGTTTATATGCAAAACATTTATTGCTGTACGCCAGTTTTTATGGCAAGACCTGTTACTTTTTTATGAGTCTGCTGCACTTTTATAAGTGTAAATATTTTAGTTTATAATATGGACAGTTAAAAATGGCAACGCCCTTCTATTTGGCTGACGAGAAAACCTCTTGGTTAGGATGACAGTTGGATCCCTCAGCACCCTGGGTACTACATGAGGGTGAGGTGAGAAACCACGGGAGGGGGAGGGGTGCTGAAAACAGAAGTCAGTGGCATGAAATCACAGCAAATCAGGTGTTTGGTGATACTCATACATAAAATGCATTGCTCATACATGTGAACACAAGGCCTACGGCGTGCTGGGCATCATATAAACACTGGATATATGAACCTATTGCTGGAACCAGCGTCCCTGTGTCCCAGTCCACATGTGTCCCGAGAGTGGCGCACTGGGAATATTTGTTGAATAAGTAGCTGAGCAGATTTTCTAATGTTTAATGTCACACAAATCCTGGAGATTTCCAAGCTGTTTTAAACAGAAATGTCTTCGCCTCCAGATTTGGTTTGACTTGTAAAATTGATTTTAGAAAAATGAAAAAAAAAATGCTAAAAAACCAAAACAAAGCAAAAAACCCAAAGCACTGATCTCTCTTCGCCACTAGGGGTCGACATTGTGCAGCGAAGGGATGCGTTTTTAAGGAACCCTTTCCAAAAGCTGTTGGTTGAAGGAATGAGTAAACTTAGTACTGCAGGAGAAATCTTAGAACTGCATCAATATATTTTAAACTTAGCACAGGGTGAGCATGTGTCTGAGTTAAAAATACATCTATGAAAATAGCTAGATAATGTGTTTAAAAATAACACCTTATAAATAGACAACAAACAATGACTTTTTTTCCCTTAAGTGCCGGGGAAGCTCTGCACATGCTAGACAAGTGGTACTCTGAGCCTGATTTAGTCTTTACGATTTTTAAGAACACTTCCTACCACTATCACACAGCATATTTGATCTAAAGTCAAAAGATATAATGTACATGTTAACATAGAGAGTGCCCTTCCCCTGCCCCCTAAGAACAGGATACGGTCCCTACAAAGCCCCTTGGTCAGTCTGCAGAGTTGGTGTGGTTTCAGTGTGGAGCAAGATGGTATCATCCTGCTGCATAGACAAGAGATGGTGACTGATTCCACACCTTCCTCCCTCCCCAGAGCCAGCCAAGCACAGCCAGGTGTGTGAATGGCCTGCTGCCTGGGAGCCAGTCTGGATGCCTTGTGTCTGCAGGATGGCAGGCTGACAGTGACTTCATTGTTAAGGACAGAGGCACAAGGATTTCAAGAAAGGATTTTTCTTTCACATCCTTATAATGAGTTATAGTTTTGTACAAGTTACTGATGGTTTTATTTAGTGTGTGTAGTGTGTGTGTAGTACGTGCCTGTATGTATATGGCACGTGTGATTATGTGTGTGCAGGCACACATGTGAAGGCCAGAGACATCTGATGGCCTATCCTCTCCCTCTGAACTTTATTCTGCTCAGACAGGCTTTCTCACTGGAATCCGGAGCTCACTGTTTTAGGGCTAGGCTGGCTGCTCCCAAAGCCCCAGTGATCCTCCTGCATCAGTTCCTCATGACCCAAACTCGCGTTCTCACATTTTTACAACACTCTTACCCATGGAACCAGTCAGCTCGTTAGGTCTATTTTCGTTTTGTTTTTATTTGGTACCCGGGGCTAAGCCCGGAGCCTTGAGGGGCCAGGCAACTGCTCTGCCACTGAGCCATAGCACATGCCTTTTTTAAATTTTGAGATGAAGTTTCCCAGGCTGGCCTTGAGCTCACTCTGTAGGCACCAGTGCTCACAGTCCTGCCTCAAGCTCCCAAGGGGATGTCTGCACCATTGCTGTTGTCTTTTCTTGAGAGATTATGATGTCGGACCACGTGTGGCTGATTGAGTAGACCCTGATCATACTGCAACCCTAGCTGTATCTGAGGTGCCTTGGCTGACAGGTTAGGAACAAAATCTGAAGCCACTAAGTAAACTCTCTGTCTTCTTCTGGCACCTGGTGGAAGTGCTGGTTTGGATTCCACCAGAGCTGGTCTCTGGGGAACAAGAGGGGGCACTCAATGCCCTCATGCTTGCTCCTTGAAGAATTAGCTGCTTGGGACTCAGTCACAGCAGCCAGCCGGTAGTTTCTGGGTGTCACAGTGGGCTTTTGAGCCACTCCACCTAAACCCCCGGCCCAGATTGTTACCATGGAAATTGGAGTCTCCTTTTAAAGGAATATCAGTCTCCTGATAAAGCAATTCATAAACAGATTTGAAAGGAAGTTTAAGGAGAGCTTTATTAGAGTTTGAGAAAAACAAAACTAGATAACCAAGCTATAAACCGCTCTAGTACCTGGGAGGAAGGGGATGAAGAAGAGAAAGAGAAAGCCATGCCTTTTAAGTGAAAAGCTCTGAGGAAAGCAGGCAGGCTCAGCAGGGGAGCCGCACGGTGAGACAACAGCCAGGCAGTAGAAGGTGTTCTGCGGACAGGGAACTGTGGAGAACCAAGGGAAAAGTCAGGACGTCAGGGAAAGCGCCCCAGGCCTTGGCCAGTGTCTGAGAGACAAGGAAAAGTTACGCTAAAAGTGGACCGGCCACAGCTCTGCAGAGTCCTTCAGGAGAACACCTTTACAGGGCTTCCTGGGGCGGGAGGTCCCTGGCTAGATGATTGGCAGGCCCACCTGGATTTCTTAAGGGGCAGAGGCAAAAGTGTGTAATGTTTCGGGTAGTTGAGAATGTCAGGTAGAATAGTTTATTCTTTTGACAGGGGGAAGTGACTTTCTCTGAATGGGCCTCAACAAAACCCAGATGTCTTCATCTTTTGATATGGGAGTTTAGATGCTAAGAAGTCTCAAAACCGATGTTTACTTTCCTAGTGTTTCCAGGGCAGAGGGGTTCATTAAGTAGACTGTGGATGCCTGAAGGAGACTGAAGCACACCCGCTAGAATACTTAGTTACTGCCTGATTTGCCTGACTTGGAAAAGCCAAAGCAGAAGTCTCCGGGGTCAAGGTTACCAGCGAAAAGAGTGTTGAGGCTGTGGGTGACGCTTTACTTTTGGCAGCTTGGGCACAGGACACCACTGTCTGCAGTGCTCAGAGGCGGAGCTTGGGCTGTTAATGTCTCCTAGACAGGAATTTCCAGTAGCTACCAAAGAACCCCCTGGGAATTATTTGATTTACATTAAGGAAAACTAGAAGTTGACCTGCATTTACACGCCAGCCCAGTAGCATGTGATAGACCTCTGTTTTTCATAGTTCTGTCTCAAGCCAGAGAAGCAAAGAAGGCTGCTGCGTGCTAACTACTGAGTCCTAAGAAAGTCTAGGGACAGGATAATGTGAGCGTCAACTGCTCCCGCTGGACCCAACAGCAGTGGAAAGACGTGCACCCACAGAGCGGGGGGGGGGGGGGCACACGTTTGGCCTGGCGATTCTGAATTCGGTTCCTGTGAATTCTGTCCCTGAGTGTCTTCCTCTCTCCTTGGCCTGCCCTTGCCAACTTTGCCCCAGTTTTGAGTCTCCTATGAGCCCCTGCTGAAAGTTTAGAAGCGGTGTTTAAAACTCTGGAGATGTGTGTATTTTGGAGAGTGGAGTGCCCGCTGAATGACAAAGGGGCAGATGACTGGAAGCTAGAGGAGACTTGTCACAGGGAGGAGTGGTGTGCAAGGCATGCCTGCTCCTTTTCCTTATATAGAAGTGCAAGGGGCCCGGCAGTCTCCGGAGCTGCGTCTTAATAGGATCAGGATAATAGGTGCTTCTATCTAAGTGCGGTTTGATCAGCACCCCAGCTTCCTTCTCTAAAAATATGGAAACGTATTTTTTTCTTACGTTTGTCTATTTTCTGGAATGCTGTGGACTACTGACTGCACCTGGCCCAGGGGATTACTCCTAAGCATCCAGGACATGCGTGTATTTGCCACAGTGGGTTGCTATTTTGAAGTCAGGGACCTGTCTGGAGAGATGTGCTCTACGAGGCCTGGAGATGGCCTCTGAGGAGTTCTCTGGTGAGACTTCCAAACAGAAATTCCCTTACTTCAACCAGGTAAAGTAGACCCTGTCTCGGGAGTCTGTCTCTGCTGGGAGGAGTTTCTATTATTATGTTAATGGTCTCAGTGCAGCCCTTTTAGAGGCTTTGGCAGTGGGTAACCCTTTGTCTGCCAAAGGCAGGCTCCTGCTTGGCTTGCCTGCCCAGTTTGCAGGGTAAACAGTGGGTGACCTATAAGCCAGCCAGTCAACTTGCAGATGACCTTATTAGGCAGCCCCAGGAGGCTGGTGTCTGAGGACAGACTGGCAGGGCCTGCTGCCCTGCGACTATTCCGTGAAGAGCAGGAGAGCCCACACCCTGGAGGCATGGCCTAGTACCGTTCAGTTAATTATAGTGCTCTCCAACGACAGGACTATGTGGGCTCTTGGGCAGACATGCTTTATGATGTGGTTAGCGAATAAGTCTGTAGTAGGGGACTCTTGTTTTCCTGGGCTCTTTCTGCTGTAGCATGTACTGAGTCATTCTATGAAGTATGGACTTTATCAGAAATGTTTGTTTCCCTTCTGGGATGGGGGTGGGGCAGCTAGAAAACCTAGGCCCTCTAACATGCTAGGCAGACATTCCCTGAATATAGTCTTAATGACGAAAGACAGATGTGGATGAGGAGAGAAGGTGGCTCATCCCTTGCAGTGTCAACCTGGGATCCGAGTTCCACCCTTGGTTCTCCCATGAATGTGGATGGAGAGACTCCACAGAATTGTCCTCTGACCTCTGCACAAGTTGTCTTCACACTTGAGCTCAGAAACACACACACACACACATGAGTAATAATAATAAACTTTTTAATGGGAGAGGGAAATTAAAATTCATCTTAAAAGAAAAGGTCCAATGTTAAGGACCTTGGGTATAGTTACATGTTTTGCTTTTTTTTTTATCTTTTTTTGTTTGGTGTGGGGGGATGGAATTCAGGGCTCCAGTGAGCCCCATCCCCAAGCCCATGCCTTGCCCTTTCTAAGGAAGAAAGTCCTGACCCCGTGGCCTAGGCTGCTTCCTGACTGCTGTGAAGGGACAAGCTACACCGGACAGCGGTCGTATTAAACATGCATCCGTCTAGAACAACACAGCTTACGAACTCTGGCCTGCACTGTTCCAGCTGCTTGCGTTACCATCTGGGTCCTCACAGCAACCCTGTAGCAAAAGCAGCTTTTCTTCAGACATGGCTCTGGGTGGGTCTCTCGTTCTACCTACTGCTCATGTATGGGGTAGGCAAATGTACTTGACTGACCCACGGGAAGCTAGAGAGATGCTTCAGAAGAATCAGCTGGGTAGCCAGGGTTTTGAGGGCCTTGGGACTGACTTTGTTTAAAAATATGTCTTTAGCTTGATAGGTGATGTCCTTTCCATAGTCTGAAACCTCACTAAAGGAAGGAACTCACTTGGTCACTTGAGTGTCCAGTGTCCTTCAGTGCTGGTTTCCCAGAACTCCCAGAGGAGACTCAAGCATGAACATGCTAAAATACTCTCTCTACAGCATTCCATGGTATCCATATGTAATTTAAACACATCTGTAGCTATAGCCACTGTTACAAAGCACTGTTTAGGTAGTATCTTATGGTTTCCGTTGCTGTGATCAAACACCACGATCAACAAGCAAGCTGAGGAGGAAAGGGTTTATTTGGCTTACATTTCCTCATCATTGCTCATCACTGAAGATGTCAGGAATGGAATTCAAACAGGGCAGAATCCTGGAGTCAGGAGCTGATGCAGAGGCCATGGAGGGATGCTGCTTACTGGCTTGCTTCCCCTGGCTTGCTCAGGCTGCTTTCTGATAGAACCTAGGACCACCAGCCCAGAGACAGCACCACCACAATGGGCTGGGCCCTCTCCCCTCCCCCATCAGTTGCTAATTAAGATAATGCCTTTTGGCTGGATCTTATGAACAAGTTTTTTTCTCAATTGAGGTCCCCTCCTTTCAGATAACTCTAGTTGTGTCAAGGTGACATAAGACTAGTCAGTACAAGTAGTAATGACAAAAACATCTGTAAGTATTCAATAGGTTTAACTACATTTTTGGTTCAAGAACATGGAGAACTGACTGTGCACACTGCAGAAGTCAGGAAGGTCAATAGGTATAAGAGCAAAGCAGTACTGGAGATGGAACCAGACCTTATGCATGCTAAGCATTCTCTCTTCCACTGAGCTGTATTCCAACTGGGATGAGATGCTAACTGAACTGGGAAGTTCTGCAGGTAACGGAACACCAGTTCCCATTCACACTATAATCTCACAACACTGAATCCTCTGTACATCCCGGGCAACCCTTTGCTTCACAAGCCTCAGAGGGCCAGTGATATGGTGGCTATTGGGTTATATGCGGTGATGGAAGCCAAGACCATGGACCAGGTTGTGAATATCTGTGGAGGATTGCAATGAGAGGGAGAAAAGAGAAAAGGAGGAGACAGAAAGAGAATATAAACATATGACTGATACGGGAAGAAAGAAAGAAATGAAAGAGGGGGTGGTTAATGAAAGCACAGCCAGATAGATAATATATTTTTTCCTATGCCTTTCCATCCCACTGTTTATAGACCCCAAAGCCACATGTGAAGAAATGCTGGGTTCCTAGGTATTTTCTCCCTGTCTGAAAGGACAGCATGATATATTTTAGCTCAGTGTCAACATCTGATGAGAATCTACGCTTCACTGTTTTTCTCCTGCTGAACTTCAGAGGTGTCTCTGGGGTTTTCAGAGAGTGCCCGTCGTTGCCTTCCTTCCCTCATCTCATTAGTCTGACAGGATCCATTTACACCTTTGCTCCCAGGTTCTCCTCCCAGCCGAAGTTCCTGGCACACCCAACAGCTCTTCCCCACCCACCTACCACTATTTTCTCCCTCCTAGATACACTCACTTAGCAGCACTTTTTCCAGGAAGTGTTCCCCGTCTAACCCCATGTCTTCGAGTTGGACATCACATGGCTTTTACACTGATGTTTCAACTCTGGAGCCCGGTATAATCCCACGAGATTGGTGAGGCTTTTAGGCTTAACAAGTGTGTGACTTTGAGGCATTGAACTCACTTGTTTATCTAGCCATTCCAACCCAGTGAGGACTGTGTCTTCCATTTTCCTGTACTATCTTCCCATGGGTACCCAATCTGTCTTTCTGGTGCCAGTGACACCTAAGCAAAGGCGCATTCATCTCTCGCCGGTGTTCCTCCACTAGTTAGCAAATGGACCCTCTGAGAGCCAGGAGTGTGTATTGGGTACCGATTAATGACACCAGTGAAAAGCATTGGAGGTGGATCATTGCCACTGTTGTTCTTAAGATGCCCTTCAGAGGTCCCAGGAATAGTCAAAGCTCCTCCTGGTCATTCTCATATATAGCTCTAGAACTCATGTGAGCCACCAGGAATAGTCAAAACTCCTCCTGGTCATTCTCATATAGCTCTAGAACTCATGTGAGCCACCAGGTACCATGCCACCAGCTGGATTGGGAGACTCACAAACCATCCTAGCGATTGGTGTTTCCTTGCATCTGTCCACATAAAAACCATCCACCAGTGAGTACTGAGGGGAGGGATTATGGGAGAAGCCTCTGCTTCTTTTGGTGACTGAGATAGTGCCGACTCTCCTGCTGCAGGAGAGCACTTTCTCAGTGAAGCTGCTACATGCCAACCCCACAGTATTTCCAGAGGTGCTGTATATTGTGCACAGTAAACCCTGGGACTCTGTTGGCCAAGTTCATTTCAGAACCTTTGTGGGTTGATGCTTCACATGGATCACACATGTTCTTAGTGCCACTCTCTGAACACTCTGGACATGCCTGAGGCCTCAGCTCCTCTTCCTGGAACTCCTCCCTCCTTGACTCTGTATTTGACTATTGTAGGGACCTCAGATAAATGGAGCCACACAATATTTGGCTGGTTCATCTCAGTTAGTGTAGCAACCTTGGTTTCCCTCTTATTGAACGTGTCAGAACACCATTGCTTCTGAGGGCACCAATGTTCCATTGTATGCACATTTCAGTGTCCGTCAGTTCACGCTGGGATACTGGCTGCCAAGCCTTCCTAGCGTCTTGTGCAGCCTGGGCAAGATCATGCATTGGTGAGCTGCACCAATGCACGTTTTAAACATGAGCCTCTCTTTGGTCCTCTGTTGTTACTTTGAGAATCCCTGGCCCATTTGCTGAGGGAACCTGGACTTTCTTCCAAAGAATCATTAATAAGAAACCCTAATTCAACTTGAAAGTTTTATGATTAATTTTTTCATGACAACTGTTGACATTTTTCATTTGAAGTTTTATTTCAAAGGCATTAATGACTCTTTAAGAAGATGTCAGGAAGTCTTTGCCTCAGAAAAGGAATTCTGATGTATAAAGGCATGGTTTCCTTTCAACATATCTGATAGAGAGGTAGCTGCAAGTTGTAATATATCTTGTTGTTGAAAGTATTTCTGCCCTTTCATCCCTGCACACACAGCCTGTTTTAAATTACCTTATGGCATGATGGAAGGTAAAATTTTATTTGCAGACTTGTCCAAAATATTGCTGTGAAGCAGGAACCACAGAGCCTCCAGGGAGCCCACAGTGGGGGAAGGAGTGAGGAATGCAGAGAGGGTGTGATGAGAGGGGAGGGAGAGGGCCCACTGGGCGTCAAGCCTTCCCACTCAGCACATAAATAAAGTCCACCAGAGGATTGGTCGTTCTGGCATACAGCACACTCCTTCATGGAGCAATGAAACCGTATATTCAGCCTTGGAACTTCCACCATCTTTAGAAGTGTACGTGAGCTTTCGGTAAAACAGTTTCTGTGGCGCATCTTGATCTTAGAAATTGTCACTAGCTCACGGTAGTGTGTATCTGGATAGCTGTCTGTGCCATTCTGCTTTGTCATTTCTGTTCAGCTCAGTTTCCCAAGAAGAGTGGGAGAGTTTCCGTCTTCATTGGGATGTGTGGAGTGGCACCCAAGGCTCGCACAGAAGTTATGTGCACCAATGGGAGGTGCGGATGGCACCCAAGGCTGTCACAGAAGTACTGTGCACCAAATCTCCACAGAGTTGCCGTGTGGGGGTCAGCTGAGAATGAGGCTGAGAGTGAGGACACATGAACTCTCACCTATCACTGACCTCACTATTGCTCCCCTCGCTTGCTGTCTTCAGGCTAGCCAGAGAATGCTGTTCTGCCTTTAGAAATACATTTTACAGGAGCAGGGATGGATGTCGGTTGGCAGTATGCCTGCCTAGCATGCATGAAGCCCTGGGGTCAACCCCTAAAATTGTATAAACTAGATGTTCTGTGTGAGATTCCCTGCCTGTAATCTCAGCACTCGCTTGGGAGTTCAAGTTCAACCTTGGGCTACAGAGTGGAGTCTGAAGTCAGCCTGAGATACTCGAGACCATCTCAGAGGGTGGGAGGGGCTGAAAAAGGTAAAATTGAAGGGGAGAGATTTTCTAAGTAGCCCATTCATGGACACACACACACATCTGTTGCATAGTTATTTCCTCTGGGTTGGACATGACCACTGCCATCTTGAGTCAAACCCCCCACAGGAGACTCTTCGGAGATCATACCTATAAACACTCCCTTCTAAAGACCCTCACAAGGCTCCTCTCAGGGTTATGTGACAGATGAACAGTTGACTGGGAGATTCTTTGGAAGACAACCCATGAGTTATCCAGGGAACTTCCATCCTGTGGCTCACCCACCCCTCACTCAGTGTTTCCTGTCCAGGAGCCCAGTTAACTCACTGATAATACCAAGGTGAACTTGGAGGAAGTCTCTTTGGTCTGCGCATGCCCTCACTGGCTGTCATGAATAGACTCTGTCTCCTCCTAGGAAACGTCAGCTTTCTCATCTGCAGTGGAGTCATAACAGGCCCTCCCTGGCAGGCTTTGGGAGGACACGGGGTCCAACGCCTGCAAGCACTAAGCACAGAGGTGAGGACATGAAGGCTGCAGGTCTTCACATCATTACAAAAGGAGTGGCCTTTAACCACTTCGGCCGCTGGTAGGCTCCCTCCTGGTTGCCCTGGTTTGCACATTCTTCTTTGTGAGAGGGCCTCTATAAGGACAGTTGTCTCTTGCATTGCAAGGGCCCCTGGAGTCAGAGCTACAACAGTGAGCCGTGTTGTGCTGTCCCTCTGCCCTTTGTCACAAGTACCCTTACCCAATGGGCCGTCCTTCCAGTCTCTCATGGACGCTTTCTATTGACATGAAATGTAGGATTATTTGATCTCACTTGGTTTCCTACAGATTAGGAGAAGATTACATTTTATAACCATTGTTTCATGGTTATAAAAGAACTTTTTCTTTTTTTCTTCCATGACATTTGCTTTGTTTTGGGGTTCTCGGGCAAGGCCAACAGTTGTAGTAACTCTTCCAATTCCCTTCATCTGTCTTGTTCCCACACTCTGCAGAGGTCATGTGACATCCATCCTCTGCCCAGGAGATGAATATTCGGCAGTTTTCCCCAAAGGGAACTGTATTTCAGTACCTTACTGTTCCTCCAAGGTTCGTTCATTTGTTTGTTTAGGTTTTATTTTTGACAATTTTATCTACCACATTCTTCCTGGATGAGCAAGAGGTAACTGAGCAGGTAGAGGAAGCACAAAAGGCTGCTGACTGGTGGTGTCCTACAGTCTCACATTGTCTTAGCTCCTCTTGGCATAGGGTAAGACACCTGACAGAAGCAGCAAGGAGAAGTGTTTAGATCGGCTCTCAGCTTAAGAGCGTACAGTTCATCTCGTCAGGAAAGCACAGTGAGATCTATTGCTGTGGATTGTACACCTGAGACCCCTCACGTCTCAGGGCACTAAGAGGCAGAGCGCTTGGACAGTAACCCCCACAGGTCTATCCCAGTGACCCACCCCTGCCAGCCGTACTTCCTTCCTCAAATATCCCATAACCTCCCTAAACACTGCTACCAGCTAGCAGACAAGTGTTCCTATATCTGAGAGTGTAGAGTATCTTTTGCTTCAAAGAGTAACATGATCGTTCATCCATCCATCCATCCATCCATCCAGCCAGCCATCCATCCATCCATCTGTCGATCCATTGGTTCTTCATTTTCAGCTATATCTGTATCTAAGATGATCTGGTTTGGTGATCTAAACCTAAAGCCCAAAGTATCTTTTAGCTTTCAGAAAAGACTATTCCATTATTTCATGCAGTCACTCTGCAGATATTTACTGCAGACCTATTATATGCCGGTTAGATACAAACAAATGTTCAGGATCAAAGATACAAAGGCCGACAAACTCAGGGTCCCTGCCACTGCATAGAGTTGGGCTAAATAATGACCTTGACTCCCCTCCCTATTGATCTTATGACTCCATAGCTACCAGTTCTCTCCTGGAAGCAGGTTTCCTTCTTAGCTCAGTTTCCTTAGCCTGTAATGGAGCCTGTTTCCTGTGGGTTTCTTTAATGTCTCTTTGTAGGGAGGAAACAGTCCATCTCTAATTATTGTCTATTGTTCTTCCAAATTTATTATCCGGCCTTGAGCCCCCCAGTTACAGGCTGCAGATGGAGCAGCGCAGGCAGCAATCTTATCACTAAAGCTTGACAGCTTCTGTCTCAGATTAAAATGGTTGACTCTCCTGGTAGTATCTGCCTTTTCTTTCTCCACAGTTTTGCTCATATGTTGCTTATAAATCTTAACTCTTAAAGTATGAATTTTTGGCTCCAGGTTAAGTGAAATATTTTATTTATCTCAACCAAAGCCAAGCTTGGGGCAGCCTGGGAACACTTAGGCAACTCGCCGCGCCCCAACATGTTGGGTCCCTCTCTGGGGTTTTCTTCTTTGGTGCTATTTTGTTTTAGGCTAGTTCTTTTCGACACTGGCATGATAGTCTCAGCGTTATCTTCTTGGGCAAAGCATTCTCTGTGATTCCCCAAGGCCTTGCTGTGGCATAATCTGAAATGCCCTCTCTGGAATCCTGTCTGCTACAGCATCTCCAGCTCTAATTTCTGTTCTTATCTGACGAAGGAGTTTGATTTGTTGCAGCCTTTTGCTTTGTGTGCACTGTAAGCTCAAAGACACGTGTGCCTGGTCGCTCATTCTAGCCCTGCACTCTGGAAATTTGCAACCCAATTTTGCTTAGAGCGGCCCAAGGCCATTGCTGGTTAAGAATTAGCTGTCAAATTGGGCTGGTGGTGCCCAGTATTCCCCTGCAGCCATGTTCAGAAACCCAGGGCTTTCTAGCTGCCTGGGAGCCTTCAGATTCTCCGAGAAACAAGGTAAGATGGGAATATGGAAAATACATTTCTGTATCCATTTTCTAATGTCTTTGCTGTGGAAGCTAATATTCTCAGCATCCAGCTAATCATCTAGCTGACTGTCTAAAAGGATGCTTTAGCTATCGGAGTCCCTAGCTACACTTGTAATTGCTGAAAATGTCTTTTTCCTTTCTATTGCTAAACCATGAAAGCTTTCATATGACAAAATTGCTAATTAAATTCCAAACTTTGGATTAAATTATGGATATTTTCTGAAACGACAGTCTTACATGCGAGTTTCCTTCCAGCAGGCAGTGGTGGGTGAGTCTCTCTTTCTTAACTCTTCATGTGAGACAGTTTGGAGAAAATACTATCTTTCCAGTGGCTTCTTTCCCAGCCCAGAGAAAGAAATGCTTTCCGTCTGATTGCTGGAGTGCTGTCATGTATGTGGTGTTGGAACAAAAGTGAATGCTGTGGGTATCTAAACGCTGCTCTGAAACCCAGCCATTAGCTACCCTGAATATTTCATAGCACAAGTGCTCTGCTGGACAAGACTGGAACAATCCAGGAACTTCCTTTTATAACATCTGTTAGTTTTTCTTTCTTTCTTTCTTTTTTTTTAATCGGAATTATCTTTCTTTGTATAGTTATGACTGGATGCTTGTGTGAGTTTGGATGCTCACCTTAATAGACCTGGATGGAGGTGGGTGGTCCTTGGACCTCCCACAGGGCAGGGAAACCTGATTGCTCTTTGGGCTGAGGAGGGAGGAAGACTTGATTGGGGGAGGGGGGGGAAATGGGAGGTGGTGGCAGGGAAGAGGCAGAAATCTTTAATAATGAAAGAAAGAAAGAAAGAAAGGAAGGAAGGAAGGAAGGAAGGAAGGAAGGAAGGAAAGAAAGAAAAAAATAAAAATAAATAAAAAAGAATAAAAATTGGATGCCTAGTTGACTTTATACTCTTAATTTCACTATGCCTCCCTGTTGGTCCTAACTTCCAGTTTTTAGAACTTGAGATATGTTTTGAAGGATAAAGAAGTATTGGCATCTGCTATATCTTGTACCTTTACCCCCGCCCCCTCAGGCTCTGATTCTAACTAGTAAACTACAAAGGTCCTTGCTAGGGGGAAGGAGTTTCTGTCTGGGGTCTGCTTGAGTTTGGTCTCTGTGCCTGAAGCTGTAATGCAGATTGCTAGCTGTGACCCCATATACATCCTGTCTCTGCCTGGTTTTCATTAACACGTTCACCCTGGATGTGTGATTTTCCTGTATGGAATTGTTACCAGCTGTCTTTACATCATATATTCTAGCTTCAAAAACAAATGAGTCTGTCCAGTGGGGTTGCTCAGTAGGCAGCACTTGTCGCCAAATGCAATGACTTGGGTTCAGTTCCAAGGACATTACATGGTAGAAGGAGAGAGCCAACTGCTGAAGGTCGTTCTCTAACCCCCACTGTGTGCTGTGGCCAATGCATACTTACACACAATACACATGTGTCTCCTGCACCTTGCCCTGAGACCTCTGCACACATACCGGCACACTGCGTATATGTATAGTTGTTGCTTTTAACAAAAGCAGAAAGGACACAGCCAAGGCACCTGTTGCTCTTCAGCGCCCTGTACCTCCCCACCTTCTCTAAAGGAATCTCTGATCTTCCAGGCACATGACCTCATTATCTCTGCTTATTTTGACCCAAATTACTTAATTATTTTCTCTTTCCCCCCTCCTCAGTATATAACTGTTACTTGGTATTTAATTGTTTCAAATTATTTTTTTCCATAACAAGTTGAAATGGCTTCGAAGAATGTCAGAATATTTATTTAACCTGTGAGCTATGCAGGGGCCTCTTGAGAAGGGAAGAAAGCAAACCAGGACTTATGTGTATGATTTCTGTGTCGAGTTTGATTTTCAAAAGTTTTTTTTTTTGTTAATGATGTCCTTTTTACCTAAATTACAAGTTCAAGGGGAGTTTGAAGGTTGTCTTCTCTTGAATGTTCTTAAGTGACTATGTAATTATTTTAACATTGTGCTATTTCCTTTTCCTTAGATTTCAACAAGAAAAACTTAAGCTTCATTGGATTCCCACATCAAAGAAAAGCTGACAGGTAACGTGGCCTCTGTTCAAGAACTGTTATGCTTTGGAGATACACAATGGCTTTTAAGATAAACCCTTAAATTCCCCCTTCTTTCCTGGAAACAGGAAGAGCTGGGAATAGAAGCCAGGGCCTCACACATGCTAGACAAATGCTTCCCAGGGAACTTCATGCCCAGCCTCCCAGGGCTCTTAGATTTCCAACCTATAGGTTTGTTTGGCAGTAGGTTTTTTTGCCCAGGGTGTTATTTAGTTATATCAAGAGCTGGTGGCCTGATTTAGTGGTATAGTTCCTACCTAGACTGTTTGAAGTACCAGGTTCAGTTCCAAAACATGGTGTGTGTTTGTGTGTGTGTGTGTGTGTGTGTGTGTGCCTGCCTGTCTCTCTTTCTGTGTAAAGCAGCTGAGTTAACAGTGTTCCCAGCATCAGCGACTCTTCTATACACCACGCTGTTTCTGGGACCCAGTTTGGGAATAGAATGTATGCTTGTCATTTGTAGCTAATTGCCATCTTAGGAGTGTTAGCTTTCTTTTTCACTGACCTCTTTTCAAACTCTTTATCAGGGAGCTTTTGATTTTTTTTTTTTAAAAAAAGCTTAGCCTTGTCCCTCCTGCCTTTTTTTCCTCCCACCCTTCTTCCTTTCTTGCTTCCCTCCCTGCATCCACCCACTTGTGAGTCCTTGTTGTCAAGTTCCTTGCCCTCGGAGCATTATGAGTGCCAATCTAATTTACCTACTGTGCCCGGACCCTTTGCACATTGCTGATGTAAGACACTACAAGTGAAAGAGTGAGCCACATGAGGTGGGTGCACTGGGTCCCTCCCTGGAGGTCACTGCCCATGGCACAGACATCACTAAGCGCAGGTCCAGAGTCATCCCTGATACACTTGGGGCGTAGGTCTCACTCAACATATACATCGTTGTGCTAAGCGGAACCAGACCCAGTGCCAGCCGCCTTTCCCCACAGATGCTCTTGTCCCTACTCTATAGAGGCTCTCACACTTGGCTACAAGGACTTGCTTCCTTCACATTGTAGTAATGAGTTGTCTGAATCTGCGTTCGGTATTGGAGAATGGATCTTATAAACACACTACACAGGAAAGTCTCTGCTATATTCCATGCTCATCTAATTATGCAATGAATTAGAACTGTGGTTCGAGATAATGATTAACAAAAGCACAACTGTATTATTTGAGTCACCGATGGTTCATGTGTGTAGCATGTTTTAATGGCACCTTGTGCTTATTCCCTAACCTTTCCCTATCAGATTATCTTAAATGTAATAAAGCTAATAAATAGGGAAAGATAAGGGCAAGGAGAGAGGAGGGAGACATTATTTATTCAAGGATAGGAAAAGTATAAACTGGAAGTCAAACACCTTGGTGACCTTGACTCAATGGGACGCCATTGCTATTATTTCATGTGAACTGACTGCAGTAGCCTAACTGGCAGTGCACCATTTATCAGATGTGCTAGTGCTATACGGTCTGCATGCATGCAAGAAATACAGGCTGCTAGACACCGGCAAAGAAAGCAGGCTTTCACCTTCCTTGTCTCCTCATTTACCTTTTGGTAATTAGCAAGACGTCAGCCCTGGTGGAAATATTCAAACCACAGCAACAACTGCAAAGCAGGCAGGCCAGGGACCAGGCATTTAGACGCCTCCATGTTTGCGGGCATGGAGTCTTGTGAAGATAGGAGAATTGTAGCTGGGGTCAGTATTACAGGGAAGAGCTAGGTCACACCCCATTCCTTACTAGCGTTCCCTTTCACTTCCTCTTGTATTTATGACAAGTTTTCATGGGAATTTCCTGCCTTTTGCCCATACTGCTGTTTAGTAGTTTAAAGGCGCATGAAATATTAACATAATTTATCACTGGAAAAAGAATCCAGACTTCCTCACCAAGCTGCTGGCCTTCTGAGGAAGACATGGTAGCCCAGGAAGGGTGGGTGTGTACACCTAGCATGCTCAGCTGTTCTGGGATCAAGAGGCTGTTGCCAGTCTGAATAGAGGTCTGACTGTCTTTTTTCCACCACACACACCAGTGATGCCAGTGTAATTACATAGTTGAACACATATACACAAATTATCATGTTAACATAAATGTAGATAAATGAAAAGTCACCAGTATAAAACACATACTTAGTTTTGTTTTTATGCTTAGTGTTCAATATTCTACATCTTGGTTTAATGCTATATTAATGGGATAACTTTCAGCTTTCAGAAAGAGTTTTGCTTTGACGATAAAGAAGAGCCTGCCAACCACAGGAGAGGCCTTGATGCCAAGTGTTTAGCTGCACTCCCTAAAGGTAAGAGTTCCTTTAAGGGGCTTGACACTGCCTGGGCACAACTCCCTGTGGCACGGGTGCGGGTGGATTCTCACTTGCCTTCAGCCTGTGGTCTCTTCCACGTCCCTTCCTCCCAAGAACAGTTGCAGTTTAGAGAGTTTCCTGAACTTTGCACATCCCCCATCCTTCTGGGGTTTATTCTTCTCACCAGTGGCTTCTGGAGGCTGAGTGAAGAGGAGAAAGAGCACAGAGTCCATACTCTTGGTCTTTAGCCTTCCTAAAGGGGCTGGGAATAGCTCAGTTGGCAGAGTGTTTGACTAGCATGCAGGAAATGGCTTTGATCCCCAGCACCACATGATCCAGGCTTGGTGGCCGAAGCCTAAAATCCCAGTGCTGGTGAAGGGGAGACTGGGAACAGGGAAAACTCTGTCTGTTAGGTAGCTAGAGAGCTGGCTCAGCAAAAGCCAGAGCACTTGTCCTGGCAGAGGACCTGGGTTTGGTGATTCACAGCTGTCTATAGCTCCAGTTCCTCGGGCTCCAGCACCCTCTTCTGACCTATGTAGGCATCAGGCATCAACATGGTGTACATACATACATGCAGGTAAAATATTCACCTGTTTTAGAAAAGAGAGAAAGAACATTAAGTCGGGTGGGTAGGGAAGTGGGGAGGATCAGGAAAGAGCTGGGGGAGGGGAAATGTTTAAAATGTATTATATTAAAAAATTTAATTAAAAATTATAAAATTAAAATGTTTTTTTAAAACATTCAAACTAATTCTAAAGGCAGCTGGTCTCCTAGGCACCCATCCTCCTCCATCAGCCCCTTCCCCTTCCCCCAGGGCTGTTCACTTAACCTGCTTCTTCCTGACATTCGGGATTGGGATTTATACTCAATAGCTTTGCAGCTTCATTCATTTGTTTGTTTATTTGTTTGCTTATCTGAAACAGGGTCTCACTATATAACCCTGGCTGTCCTTGAACTCATAGAGATCCACCTGCCTTTGCCTCCCAAGTGCTAGGATTAAAGACATCACTGGTATGGCTTATCTTGTAGGCAACAGAGCGGATGGACACTATATCCATTATCTTTTGAAGTTTTAAAATATTTTATTACACTTATTCATTTGTGTAAGTGTGTATTGGTATGGTATGTTCCAGAGAGTGCATTTGGGAATCAAAGTGAGTTTAGCTCTTTCCTGCCACCCCATGTGGGTCCTGGGGACTGAACTATGACCCACCGAGCCATCTGAGCGGCTTCCACAGTTATCTTTTCTGGGTTACGCTTCCCATCGGCAAGAGGTGCACTTGCATTGGCCTCTTGCGCCTGCTCTAAACTGCCTCCCTCTGCTTTTGCCTCTGATAGGATTTAAGCATTGCCTGATCATTACTTCCCAACAGCAACTGCAGTGTAAGGAATGATCACTTGGATCTGCATCCAAACAGAGTAGTGGAGCTCTTCCTTTAGAAAACGCAGGCTGAGGAAAGAACAGGTTTTTATGGGTTTCCCCCTCCCCTCTGCTCTGAAAGGGGTAAAAATTATAAAAGAAATTAGATCAGAAGATATTTTCTTTTAATAGGAACTAAATCCAGTTTCAAAGACACACAAACAAGGTGGGAGCTAAGCAGACGATATGCCCAGACAGACTCTCCTGAGGATGGGCACTTGGAAGAGCTCCAGGCTTAGCCTGTGGCAGAGCATGTTTCAGTACAATTGCTGGTGAAATACATGCTCGACTTACAAGGACATAGATAAAATTTTATATGAAGAGTGGTGAGCATTATAGCACCAGCGCCCCATGGGAGGAAACGTGCCCCAGGACTCACGGTTGGCATCTGAAACCAGGACAGCACTGACCCTGTGTGCGCCTTTCTTCACTGTGCATGTATACATATGATCACATTTAATTTATAGCTTGGGCATAGCAAGAGATGACCAGTATGCCACACTGAGAGCGGTGTGAACGTGGAGCCTAACTCTTGAAAAACTGAAGACTGTGCCCATACTTTGAGAACAGAGCTAAGTACAAGAGCCTGTCGCTGTGGGAGTAGGGCTGGCTATTATGGATACCACTGCCAAGGGAGGAAGTGGCCCACGTGCGAGATCACAGTCTGAGTGTTCAGGAAAGTGGATGACTAGATGTGTTCATGGCAGAACTGGGCTGTAAAGGATGGCTGTGTGCTTCAGCATGAGATGAAATATTCCTTTAAGCTGTTAGGAGTCTTTGTACAGGACAGACAACTCAGTTTCATCTGAGACAAAACTATGTTTAACATCTAGGACTATGATCAAAACTACCTGTAAAAGGGAACAATTGGGTTCCACTGTAGCTGACAAGAATTGTCTGATCAGACAGGGATCTAATGCCCCATCAGCAGAAGCCTCCCTACCTCCATTGGGTAACTACGTCAGTGAGCAGCAGTGTGGTCAGGAGGCAAAGAGAGCTACTGGTTCCTGAAAACACATACTGTAATTTCAACTGTGACAACTTTGATAAAAACTTACTGACCGATTTTATTCCAAAATTCATATGTTGATTATGAAAATAAGTCCAGTTTTTCGAAACTGAAGTCTTGAGCCACATGTACTAAGCAGATTCCTGTTTCTAAACTCCTAAGATGTCAGCCCTCTGCTGATGTTTTCTGTCGGTTTAGTGACTGCAACTGAGTCTACCGATATTTTAATTATTGTCCATGGCCCTGTGGCCCTGCATTCCTCATCCCACTGGCCACCTAGGCCACAGCCTCGACTGACCCATGAACTCTTATTAGAAATGGCAAAAGACTCATGGATGCAGAGGGACCATTCAGAATTCCTCAAAAGAACTCATGGCAGTAGCTGTAAAATGAATAATTTAGTTTAATTAAAATCAATGCATCTGAAAACAAATAGAAGAAAGTTTTCCTTTCATGGAAACTAGAGCATCCATGGCTGCTAATGTCTGGACTGTGTTTTGTGTTTTGACTAGCGTATGGGGCATGTGGCAGTTAGAAGTTTCAGTTATGGCACAATATCCAGTCAATTGAATTATGGATGTTGGCTCTAACTTTAGGAAACATTTTTATTATGTTTTTAGTGAATTCACATTGACAGATCTTAAGATAAAGATATATACTGCAGCTTGCTCTTAAGTGGCTTAGGAGTATAATGAAAGTATCCACAGAAAGGGAAAAGGGAATCAAATAAAAGAGTAAAGCGTTAGCATGACACAAGGGTGCCTTGGCGAGCTTCTGTGTCTGAGATCACATAAAAACTGTTTAAAGGATTACGGTTAGATTAGGTTTTTCTTGCATGTGTGAATATGCATCATATGTGTGCCTAGTTTTTTTTTCATATGTGCCTTGAGTGTTTTCCTGCATGTTTGTATGTGCACCATGTGTGTGCCTCATGCCTGCAGAGAGGGCATCAGAACCCTAGGAGCTGGAGTGATTGATGGTTGTGAGCCTGGGTCTTCTACAAGAGCAGCCAGTGCTCTCAACTGCAGGGCCGTACCTCTATTCCTATCTGCAAAAGTTTTAAGGCAAGTGTCACTTAAAAATAAACACCTGGCTTCAGTTTCTGAGTACAAAGACCATTATGAAAATCACATGTATGTATATGCAGTTTGACTCATTGTTAAAATGGCCACTTAAAAAGCAACAACAGAAATTGAAGTGACTATTAGCCCAGTAACAGAGAAGCCATGTTCAATCACTAGCAGAGCAACATTAGTTACTAATTCATTAGCTGCCGTGTCTTAATTGCCTCTTTATTGTATTTCTTCTGAGTTTGGCTTTGAAAATGTTGACCCTAAACTATCAGTCTCCTTCCTTTCCTGCTAGCTCCTCACATGTCCTGTTAGCCACTCCTTCCTTCCCTGCTAACTCCTCCCATGTCCTGTTAGCCCCTCCTTCTGTCCCGCTAGCTCCTCCCATGTCCTGTTAGCCCCTCCTTCTGTCCTGCTAGCTCCTCCCATGTCCTGTTAGCCCCTCCTTCTGTCCTGCTAGCTCCCCCCATGTCCTGATAGCCCCTCCTTCTGTCCTTCTAGCTCCTCACATGTCCTGATAGCCCCTCCTTCTGTCCTGCTAGCTCCTCACATGTCCTGTTAGCCCCTCCTTCTGTCCTTCTAGCTCCTCACATGTCCTGATAGCCCCTCCTTCTGTCCTGCTAGCTCCTCACATGTCCTGTTAGTCCCTCCTTCTGTCCTGCTAGCTCCCCCCAATGTCCTGATAGCCCCTCCTTCTGTCCTTCTAGCTCCTCCCATGTCCTGTTAGCCCCTCCTTCTGTCCTTCTAGCTCCTCCCATGTCCTGTTAGCCCCTCCTTCTGTCCTGCTAGCTCCCCCCAATCCTGATAGCCCCTCCTTCTGTCCTTCTAGCTCCTCCCAATGTCCTGTTAGCCCCTCCTTCTGTCCTGCTAGCTCCTCCCAATGTCCTGATAGCCCCTCTTTCCATTCTGGTGCTACTCCCCATGTCCTGTTAGGTCCTCTTTCTGTCCTGGAGGTCCTCCCCTGTTCCAATAACCCCTTTTCCTGCCCTGGTGTCCCTGGGCCCCTCCCTCTTTTTCTGCTAGCTCCTTGTCTTTGGGCACTCTTAAGAACTGATATAGTGAAGATGGAGACAGATTAAGCGCCTTTATCTGCCAACTTTGGCTATTTCTCCAAAGAAGCAATTGCTTGTCATCTCATCTGCCCTGCAGTCAATGTCACACCAGAGCATTTTTCCTGGTTCTCCAGTAACCCTAGAAGAGTCACACCATCCTCCTAGATTAGAGGGTGGAAGCAGATGTTACCACTTCCTTTCAGCTAAGCTCTAGCAAAGTCTTGGGACCTGATTTCACTGTGGTTAAAGGAAACATAGTTGTGTACTGACAGATGCTTACAGATTAAATGACAGGGTGAAGTAGAGTGGCTGTGTGTGATGCTGGGAGCTTGCAGGAGACCTTATGGGGGGGAGCTCATGGCGTGTACTTTGCAAATGTTTTCCAAGATAAAAGCTTCAGATATGTGAGTAAACATAACAAAATTTAAAATAGATACTAAAATTCCTGACAAGCAAAACAGTTTTACAAACAGCTTTACTAAAGAGGCCATGTAGGTTAAGCTTCCTGTGATTCTGAGCGATACTGTCTTAGCCTGTATGAGTTTACATGTTAGCCCAAAATATGGTATGTGTGTATGGGGGCAGGGATTTGTGTACACACACTTACCTGTTTAGTGTCTCTCTTCTTACTTGAACACAAAGTCCGAGGGAGCAGGAAGCTGGCGGCGTTATGTGGGAGCTGAGAAGGGATCCTCGAGTCTCCTCTGGTGTGAATGAATGAAGCAAGTACAGAGCCACTAAACACCACCCTGTTCTTGTTCTTTTCTGCTCTGTTGTAGTTGCAGAATTAAGAAAAATCTTCGAACCAAAGAGAAAAGACTTCTTAGAGATGAAAAGGTAACATGTTTGTGTCACGCCGCTGGTAGGTAGAGACCTTCACCCCGCAGGGTCTAATGTGCTCTTAGCCTTATTTTCCACACTCACTGTGTCTTCTCTGCTCTATTGTGCAGGAAAGAAAGAATTGCCAGGCGCTTAGAAGGAATAGAAAATGACCCCCAGCCCATCCTGTTGCAGAGTTGCACAGGGCTGGTGACTCATCGCCTGCTGGAGGAAGACACACCCAGATACATGCGCGCCACAGACCCTGCCAGCCCTCACACTGGTGAGTGAGCAACCGTGTTAGGAGGGTGCTTGTCATGCCACACCTTCGCCTGCCTGATCTGGTGGGGCAGGAGGATGGGATTCCCGACACCGGGATAAAAATGACAGCCCAAGGAGCTAGCGGAAGGGAAGCTTACCTTGGCTCACAATTCGCAGGGACACAGACGATCATGACGGAAGGCATGGCGGGGGAGCTAGAAGCCGCTGGTCGCATACACTGACAGTCAGGAATCGGGTGGATGCTGATGCTGCTCTCCCCTCCCCTGCCTTCTTCTTTCTCACCTTTTTAGTGCTACACACATCAGGCTCCTAGTTAAACCTCTGTAAAAACGACACCAAATCTAATCAAATTGATGCTGCACATTAACCACCACAGCCAACAGCAGTATATTTGTGTGTGTGTGTGTGTGTGTGTGTTTGTGGTTTCTTAAGCATTCTGGCCATCGGGCCCCTCTAGATACGGACCCATCAGAGACAAGCATGGTGCCCATTTCTCCATACCTCATGACTCAGCACAGAATCCGTTATTAAAGACAATTGGTAAATGTCTGTCTGTAAAGGAAAGATCCAGCAATGTGCATCGTAGGCTGTGCTAAATACCTAGACGCCTACAAAGGGGATGGATTCTTGGAGCAGGGAAAGCAAAAAGCAAAGTTGGGCCTTGGGTGGTTGCAGTTACTACTCTCAGGTGTGTTTCCAGGTGTGTAAATGTAGTGCATACTGATTTTAATATGCTGAGTATGACTTGGCTTTCCTTGTGCATGCCCAGTCACTGTTTGGGCGTTAGTTAACCCACCTGACCTCAGAGGGAACAGCTTTGCAGCCCGGTCCATGCTCAGGCTCTGAGGTGCTGCTTTTCTAGCTATTGTTTCCTGTTTCCTCCTCAGAGAGGGCTCCTGATCTCATAGCATGATGCCACAGTTTGCTGGTACTGGTGGCTTTTAATAGAGAACAATATGAAGTCAAGAATCTATGCCCAGAATCGATACCCAGAAACAAACCCTTGCATACATAATGTCTTCATCCCTATAACATTTAATTTAACCACCAAATATAGTGAAGAAAATAAGGCTTGATTTTAGACATAAGTTATGTAACCCATGCTGGCTTAAACTCGCTGTCCTCCTGCTTCGGCCGTGTGCTGGTGCTAACGGCATGCACAACCACAAAAGAATTCTTTGTTTAGATGTTAGGAATTGAGCTAGCCAGAAGATGAGGAAAAGAATTCCTTTTCCATTTCATACCAACCTCCAGAGTAAGTTCTGGTTAATCTTATTATAATTAAAAAGAAGTCATTGGAAACTTGAAAACATAGGCATGTGTTTCATTCATGTGGACTTAAAAAAACAGATGAAGAAATCTCCAAATGATGAATGAGTCAGATTACTTAGAGTGATGTAGAAATTAATTTCACAGCCTAGCAAGTGACTGAAAGGTCTCAAATGCTCTCCTAAATAAGTCAATGTTTTGATGTGTGTGTGTGTGTGTGTGTTTGTGTGAGGGTGGGCAATTAGGAAAAATCACATCTCAAAGTGCAGGGACCACTCTGGTCACTGTGAGCCACAGCCCATCTCCTGTTAAATCAACAGAGGCTCCGGTGTCTGCTGTCTTTTCTAGAAGAATCTGAACTTGCCCTTTGGCCTCATAAGAAATGTTAAACTCAGAAAGAACACATAAAATAAAGGGAAATAAATGTGAGGCTAAAGGAGCCTGGGAGAGTGTGGGGGACAGATGAAGTGTGGTAAGAACCCAAGCTCCTTCCCTCAGCCAGCCTAGGGGAGAGGGGAGCTTCAGACTGGGCCCTTGGTGAGCCATGCAACGTGGAGTGCTCTGTGTGTTACATGACTGTCTTTGTTTGGCCTCCTATGTTTTATCCTGTCGTCTTCTTGTAGGGAGATCTAATGAAGAGGAAGACACTCCTGGGTCTTCCTTGGAAAAGCAAACTCCATCTAAATACTGCACAGAAACTTCGGGCATACATATTTCGGGCTCCATGGACGTCCACAGTCTGGAGTCCAAAGCAGAAAGGATTGCACGGTACAAAGCAGAGAGGAGGCGACAGCTGGCCGAAAAGTACGGGCTGACTCTGGACCCCGAAGCTGACTCCGAATACTTGTCTCGATATGCCAAGTCTCGGAAGGACACAGATGCAGGTGAGAGACGAGGAAAAGGTGACAAACAGGAAGAACCAAGCAAGGGTACCAGTTCCTTGCACTCCAGGGCAGAGCTAGGGCCCAGGACCAGCTTGGTAGAGTCCCAGGACTGTGCCCCTCTGGGGAGCAACATGTCTGACCAGGAACAGCTGCTCAACTTGGAGAACCAACGGCGAGGCCGAGAGCCCTCGCTGGCAGAAGATGGTTCGCCTGCCTTCTTTTCTGAGCGAGGCACCTCCTTCCCTGAAGTGCCACGGTCACCAAAGCAAATGTCCAGCTTACCACTGCAGCAGCCAGCCTCCCCGAGCCACCCCAGTGACCCACCTCTGCCCACGGAGGCCCGAGCCAGGTAAGCCCTGAGAGCTTGTTTTGCCCCCGGCAGTCACAGGTCTCTGCGGTTCTCCACTCACTGTAGAGAGCCTTTGTAAGGCTTCCACCAGAGCTAGAAGCCGGCCATACTCCCTTATCTTTCCTCTCTCCTCTGTCATTGCCTTAAATTCTCCTTCAAGCAAACTAAGCAGGTGTCATGAGGTCACTTACAAAGAAGCGACCATGCAGGACTCTTGCTGTGTTTCTGACCCAACCTAAGTTATCTTTTTATTTGCTTTTTGATTATGCCCAAGACTTAAGTTTGTTGGGGGTGGTTTTGGTGACTTATGCCTAGAATCACAAGGCAGGAAGAATCACGGTAGCAGGTCTTTGTTTATGGTACAGAGTCTGATTGATTGATAAACACTGAAAGACCAGTAAGGCATTGCTATATAAATATGTATTCAGTAAGAGGAATCACAACTGAGAAAAAAACCCAGATGAAAAAACCAGCCAAACACAAGAACAGCTCCTGTGTGGGAAGATCAAATAAGTCAAAAACAAATCCCAGAAGTCAGATGGCAGGACAGAATATGTGTTTGTTTCTAAATTTAAGTTGAACAGAAATCGCTTTCCATGTTAAAAACACTTTTTGTTTACTTAAATACCTGGCTTAAAGAGTCAGCCTGAATGTCTGGGTGGATTCCTAAATACCCTCTTCAATTCAAACAAGCAACAGCTTTATGGGTGGGCTGAGAAGGGCTGGGAACATGGAGTCAAGCAAATTTATTCTGGGGGAACAGTTGTGTGTGACACATAGATACATATGTACACACACATAAGTGAACATACACATGTCTGATTTTTTTGTCACTTTCTCTGGGACGTGGTGGCAAACATCTGCTCCCTCACATGTGACAGTGATGCTCCTGAGGGAATCATATTAGGTGCTGATGTTTTATAACCCAAGCCTGTTGTCAGGTGCTTAGTCATGTAGACTCAGACTCTTAGATACCAGCCTCTAAGATAATTAGATTTTAAAATTCCTAAGGAGGTATTTGAAGACGTTTGTTCAGCCTTGGAGCTGAAGTACTTGACACTGACAGAGACCTATTCCGCGTATCTTAAAGAGGCGTATCTTGGCAAGAAGTGTGCATTTCATTGTAGACGTATTGTGTTCTGTTTAGCTATTTATATAAAAGGAAATCATGTACATATTTTCATTGTTACATTTTATTTGTTGTGTGTGTGCATATATGTGAGTGTGTGCATTCACAGTGTGATGGGTTGTTCTGTGGGCTCAGAGGAACTTGCAGGACTCTTTGCTCTCCTTCCACCACGTGGGTCCTGGTGACCAAACTGAGGTCATCAAGCTTGGTGGCAAATACCTTTACCTACCAAGCTGCCTTGCCAGCTGGCCCTCTTCATATGATTTGTATGCAGAACAAAGAAACCCAACAGATGCTGACTTAGAGATAAAAAATGGGTCTGTCCAAGAAAATGAAGACTCTAGTCTCAGATTTTCCTATGACAACTGTTTAATGTCACTTCCTTATGAGGGAACAGTCTGAAATATTACTAGTGAAATAACAGTTTGGAGGCAATGCATATTTGTTTTGGAAGTTTTTAGTATGCCATAGAATGATTGAGAAGGTTTTTTAATTAAAGGTTGGATAGAGGAATGGATGCTAGAGGGTCCTTAGCTTATCCTAACATGTGCCTGGGAATTGGTGCACATTGTATTGTCAAGAAAATGAAGAGTATATATTCTAAGGAAGTCAGAGGCTGTAAGGCCCAGCCCCACTTTTTGGATGCTTCTAAACCCTTGGAACTTCAAGTTTTACGTCATCTGAAGAAGGCTGCTCCCAAGGTGAACTGTTGCCTGTGGATCCGGCAAGAGTGAGTGTGGGAACAAAAGCGCCAGTACATTTCCTCCAGCAATAGAAATATCAGTGTGATGGATCATCTTGTGGATTGTTCAGCCTTGAGAAATACGAATTCCTACTCCTACCAAAGTCCTGAATCCCAAACTCTTATTAAATCTTTTACGCAACTATTATTTTCTTATTGGGAAACACACCCACAGAGGGGAGCACATAGCTGTTATTCTGTGAGGGGAAATGCAGAAGCTCTGGCCTGGGGTCCCAGCTGCTGTGTGCCTGAACATCACCTGCCACCCCATTTGTTCAACCTGACACATGCTCTCAGAGCTGACTCATCCCCTCTTTATCCCTGCATCCCGATTCTTTGCCAGCACTGTGTCTTTCAGATTGTGTCCTTAGTGACTCGGACCAGAGAGTAGAAATGTCGTGGAGAACAGCGCCAAAGCTGGATCTTAGAAGACTTACCTTTGGGTGGGTTGTGTCCTGGACAGAGTTCACCTTGGCTACCTGGGGACAAGCAAACCATAACTCCTGCCCTGAGACAGGGTAGCATTTCCTGTGTGGACCAGGCTGGCCTTGAGAACTTGCAGAGATCTACTCACCCTTGCCTCTGGAGTGCTGGGGTTACAGCCATTTCTGTCTTACCTGCCACAGTGCAGGAGTTGGATAGTCTGACTCATCTTTGCTACTTCTCAAAGCAATGTAGCTTCATATTCTGCACATACCAGCAGCTCGATGACATATGTCAGATTATCCTGAGTGTGAGCTTGTAGCTGCCCCATTATTCGGTGATGAAAGGACAAGGCCAGTAAGCTGACCCAGGCCAGTAGAGCAGAGGCTGGACATGAAAGTTCCTCCCTCACTGTCTCTTCTGAAACACCCTCCAGAGCCTCCGCTCCTCGTGGTTCTGGTTACTGCCCTGCCAAGACGTGTGCAGCGAAGTGTCATGCCTGCCGTTCGTCCTGCTCGCCCCCTTAGCTATGGTCAGCAGCTCTCCACCATGTCTTGTGGACAGCAAGGCAGAGCCTAGGAAGCATATCCATCCTCTAAAGAGGAGCTTTCTGCTGCTCCTCACAGATCCATTCTGTTAGAAGGGAAATTATGTCTACTTCTCTACTATACCAAATATCTGCTGTCCAACCTTATCCCACTAACTTTGGCTGCTAATAAAGGTTAACTTATTCCTTTTTTGGTTTTCACTTAATTCTGTCCTTACCGGAAAGGGACAGTTCTATTGAATTAAATGTGAAGACGTTTCCTAAAATGCCAACCTGTAGTGTATACCAGCCGTGGAATGCAAGTGAGATTTCCAGAGTAAATTGTGTCTAGGATTGTGGCCATTGCTGTACTCACACTTGTGTGCAAAGCAGCAGTCTCCCATACAGGTGACTATCAGCAGTTGGCTAAACTGAATGATATGACAGAATTCCACCCTTCTGTAACCAGAGCTGTGTGAGACTTTGCTGACTACTGATGGGGCATTCTTCTTCCTGGGAAATCAATCTCCACTGGCCAATCACATCCAAAGGCCAATCCATTGGTCTGGAGTTACTGCTTCCTCGTTTCAGGGATGCCACAGTCCTCTCCCAGTGGAGTGATCTTTGTACAACGGGTTTTGGCTCACTCTCAAGCCCCCCAAATAAAATTTAAGTCTGGAGAATGTAGCACACTTGACAGAGTGCTTATCTAGTGTGCATAAAGCCCAGGTTCAAATCCCAGCACAGTACAAACTGGTTTGTGCAGTGGTGTTTTATGCCTGTAATCCTGGGATTTGAGAGGTTGAGGCAGGAGTAACAGCCTTTCAAGTTCATCCTTGGCTACTGCATGAATTTGGAGGAGGCTTCCTATGTTTTCTTTGTACATCATAAAAAAATACAGTCTGTGGTATGGTCCTTCTTCCTGTAGCTACTTTACATTACAGGCTTTCCTTAATGACTCTGGCACGTTCTGCCTTGCATCGTGTCTCACTAGTTAAGGGACAAGTGTGTATGTTGGATGTTATCTTAACGGGATGCAAGACCTTTTCATGATTAGACTGAAGTCCCTTTTTACCCTGTTGCCTCTCATAGTCTAAATTCTGTACCTTATACCAAATAGGAGTTAAATAGACATTTGTCTGATTGTTGACCCAGGTTACAAACTGATATTTGTAACTGGTTAAAAAAAAAAAAAAGATAAAAGGGAAATGTGTAAGAGACAAAAGGTTCACCCTCACCACGTCTCTTTTTATTTACTTCCTTTGTTGGGTGTGTATCCGTTCGCATGAACCCTTTTTCCAGTTGTCTGTTTACCTGGGTGCCTCAGTGAAACTTATGGAAGTTAAGTTGCCTTATATTTAATTCCAACTTCCCATAAGTGTGAGCTGACTATAATTATAGCAGACTCACGTTAATCCTAAAACCCATTTTCTCCAGTGGCCTTAGATGTATTTATTTTTTCTTCTTGCTTCCTGTGATGAGCCAAATGACCAAGAAATTCCAAGAAGTAAACACAAACTCTAAAGGCACCATGCACATTAGGTCTTCCCATAGCCAGCTTGAGCATCTTAACTAAAAGCAACCTTTGGGTTTTGATTATAGTACAATGATGTGGGTGTAGGCACCAGTATTTTGATAGCAATGTTCTAAAGTTTTGTTTCTTGTGCGTGGTAGTACAGGGAAGGCCACCCATGAGTGGTTTCTGCAGAAAGATGCCGAAGGGGATACACCTTCGCTTATCAACTGGCCTTCCAGGTACATCCCAAGTTGGAAGTGTGTGGCTGAAGCATGGTGAATATCCTCCTACCCCATCACCTCTCCTTGCTTTGACACACCTAACCAACACTCATGCTCCTTCTTCCTCTTTGCAGCATCTCTGACAACCATGTGTTCAAAACTAAGCTGCTTCCTAATCCTATGTCTCCAGAGTGCCTGTCCACATTAACACTCATTGGCCTTCCTGTTCACTTCCACTAGAAGTCTTAACACGCTTGCTCACTTTCTTACCAACTCACTCCGGAACTGGCCAACAGGGGGCAGTAAGGAACACTTCCTCCAGGGCTATGCTACCCTTCCGCATCCCTTTTCTGCACCAGCTTTAGTTTCCTTTTTTCTAAACCAGCAGTTAATTTTTCATAGTTAAATTTAGGGCATATGGCCTAAAAGCAGACAAATACTCCAATCATTTCATGATGGAGAGAAGGGGAAATGAAGAATGACAAAGGTCCCGTGTATTGAGTTTCTGACAGTGACTTTGTTCTCTTGAGATGACCTCAGATAAGGAGGACACATCCCACAGGGGAGCTTGACTGCCGCTCAGTCTTCAGAGCAGCGCCCTCCACTGCTGCTGCGTCTCAGAAAAGCGCTTTATCAAGACACTCACAGCAGCCATCTTTATGTGTGTCTTTGTGTTTCCTTGGGAAGGCTACCCATGAAGTCCTCTTGGAAACCAGAATGTGTTTTATGATAGAGCCAAATAGGCCCAAATGGGACAGTTCTATAATGTGTAATGAAACTTTTACATTTTCCCAAGAAATCTCTTCTCCTCTCCCAAAAGCTGTGTGTCCAGCTTTCTGAAAGTCAGACCTGATCAGCAATCCACTGCAGATAAATGGGTTTCCCTTTTGTGCTCCCCGGAGTGGTATTTCAGAAAGTAACATAAGTGTGCTTTTGTTGTTGACTGTGTCGTCTTCGCTAAGTAGGAAGATGGGTGCTGTTCCAAACCCTGCTGACCTTGTGCACTAGGCCTTTCCTTCGCTGAGGTGGGAACCAAACACAGCCTCCCCTCCCCCACAGCCGTTGTTTCCGTTTTATTTATTTATTAATTCAGTGTACACTGGCATTTTTGCCTGCATGTGTGTTTGTGTGAGGGTGTCAGCTCTCCTGGACCTGGAGTTACAGACAGTTGTGAGCTGCTGTGTGGGTCCTGGGAATTGAGCCCAGGCACTCTGTAAGAGCAGCCAGTGCTCTTAATCGCTGAGCCGCCTCTCCAGCCCTTTGTGAAGTTGGGAGGGGCAGGTAGGATCACCAGCCAGCGTTCTTGGTTAGCAGGCTTCTGCAGAGAGGGGAACAGTCTGCACGTTTGGACATCTTTTTCAGCTCTGATCGCAAATTTTTAAAAATCAGAAACAAAAACATTTCCTCCTTAAATTGGCTTTTAGTTAGGGTGCAACATCGATGGGAGGGAGATGAGGGTTCCTGATTCTCTTAACAAATGCCTTCTTGCTGACATTCCTGTTGTCATAAGTAAGGACATCCAAACTGGCCATGTCTTGGGATCAAATGACATAGTGAGCTTAGCATTCAGATCCTGTGAGTATGATCTTAGGGCCTCAAGTGATAACTAAACCGTGAAACTCAGTAGGAAGCATTAGCAATCACAAATGCCCGCATATCCCGTGGACAGGGAAGTGGCCGTGTCTACTCATGAGAGTACATTTCCTTAGAGCGTGCAGTCACCCCCACAGCCCATACCTAGGTCTGGACTCGTACCAGTCCCGACCTAGGCATTGCCTCTTTCACACTACCGCTTACCGTGATGTGTATGAATGAAGCTTCCTGGAGTTGCTAGGTATTTTGTTAGAACAAACCCATTCTCCCTCCAGATAGCATGTGACTCAGCTTAACAGGGGATGGAACGTTTGGGCCATGCTAGAGTATAAATGCAAATTTGGAGATTTCACTCCATCTAACTGACAAACACTAGGAGTGTGTGTTCAATGCCCAAATATTTTTCATACATGTTCTCTCTGCATTGACTCCACTGCCACCCATGGTCTGTGCATGCTTCCTTTCCCTTTTGTGACCACAACGTATCGCAACATAAATCCTATTTTTTTCTTAAGAGTTAAAGTTAGAGAAAAAATGGTGAAAGAGGAGAGTGCTCGCAGCAGCCCTGAACTCACCTCAGAGTCCTTACCTCAGAGGAGACAGCAGCCAGGACCTGCGCATTTCCTGTCTATCCAGTCAGAAAACTCCGCCTTTGATAGGGTCACCAGCAGGGTAGTGAGCTCACTGCGGCCAAGCCGGAGCTGTGTCTTGCCAGCTGACCCTGTTCATGCCATCAAGCTGGTGACCATGGGCACCCCAGAAAGTGCATCTGAATGCAGCTGGGTGGGGCCAGGCACCCCAAATGTCATAAAATCTACCACCTTGAAGATTCTAGAAGGTGAGTCGAGGGATGCTCCAGGGCTCCGTATTTGTGAACCAGAAGCAGATGAGCTCCCCGCGGATTCTCTGGAGAAGAGCCCCAAATCACGCTTGACCTTGGAAGATGACAGGCTGGCCAGAGGCCACAAAGGCCCCTCTGGTAATGAAGATTTAGATGAGCCCACCGTTCACTCCGTCACCATAGAACCTGAGAGGGAGAGGCAAGTTCAACATCAGCCTACTCAGAGAATTGGCCGGAGTGAAATGATTTTGTATGTTCAGAGCGGTCCTGCGTCCCAAGATGCCACATCAACCAGTCACACAAAAGAGGCCTCTTCAAAGAAACGCAAGGTCATGGCCCGCTCCCTGTCGGATTACACGGGTCCCCTTCAGTTCCAGGTCCCCAGACAGAATAATCCAGCCCCAAAGCAGGAGCTGGAGCTGCAGAGTTCCCGGGCAGAAGGGCCTGGTGCAGAACCTAGCATGCTGGACACAAGAGTCTCCGTTGCCCAGCTCCGAAATATGTTTCTCGAATCAGCCAGAGCCAGCAAGAAACCTGAACTGTAGGTGATGTTCCCAACATCCTTCCGAATTGTCACTTGCACGTCCTTGGCAGCCGATTCACTTCGCTACCTGTGGTGTGTCCTGTTAGCTTAGCTCACAAGTGTGTGCAGGGCAGAGTGTTCAGGAAATGGCTCACACACTACCATTCTGCTTCTGCCTACTAATTGGGATCTGGAGGAGTGGGTCTCTGGAATGTTCCACCTGCAATGCGCATGGTTGAGCATGTAGAACCTAGCGCTGTGTCTTTCACTGAGATGCATAAACTTTTCCTCTGTTCTCTCTCTCTCTCTCTCTCTCTCTCTCTCTCTCTCTCTCTCTCTCTCTTTCTCTCTCTCTCTCCCTCCCTCTCCCTCTCCTCCTCCCTCTCCCTCCCTCTCCCTCTACTTCTCTCCCTTCCTCTCACTCTCTCCCTCCCTCTCTCCCTCCCTCTCTTTTTTCCTCTCCCTCTGTATTCCTATGTTGCACTCTTCGCTGCCCTGTGGTCCTAAAAGCCAATCCCGGGTTGAGAAGTCAGCTGAAGGAATTGGCTTGCCCACTGAACGGGAGAGAGGGTCTCGGAAACCAAGGCGCTATCTTTCTCCTGGTGAAAGTAGAAAAACTTCTGAGAGATTTAGAACTCAACCTATAACCTCAGCAGAGCGAAAGGAGACAGATAGGTAGGCATGTGTGTGTATACCTCAAGCAATTCAAACACGGGGTTCTCACTGCCCTGGCGGGCCTGATGTGATTTGCATAGGATTCTAAGATTATTCCATCCCAGCCAGAAGGATACTTATTATATTTATTGAGATATATTCCAAAAAATATTGATTTTTCTAACTGATACAACTCTAAAGTTTTGAACTAACTGCAGATCAGGTGAGGAGAGGCATTTTTCTTCAGCCAGTGATATTCGCTCTTTTGTTCTTTTATTAAACTGGCATCTGAACTTAACCTCCGCCACTGGGCATAAGGAATTTTGTATTCATCTTCTAAATAGCTTACTTCTTATATTTACATTTTTAAATGGCATCATACAATTATAAGGTTCACCGGAAATGTGCCCTTAATCCTATGTGATAACTTCTCGTCAGTACTGCTTTTTCTTCACAAGGTGTGCCCCAGGCTGGCGTTGTATGCACAGCTCCACAGTGTCAGCCAAGTCTTTAAGTAGCTCACTTGCGTTGTGTTTCATGTGTAGCTTGTGTGTCCACCACTAATCATCATCACTATCTGTTGCTGTCTTTCCTAGGTACCCTTCCGGTTCAGAGATGCCAATGGTTGAGGGCAAGTATCTCTCTTCTTTTTATTCTTCCACATCTTGTCCAGATCAGATTTAAGACCTAAGATTTGAGGCTGTGCGGGAGATGAAACCTGGAACCTATCAGTGTCTTGCTTCCTTCCAAACATCCTTGCTGTTAACCCTAGCTCTCAGTTTCTGATAAGCCCTCCCTTAACTTCTGATAGGAACTAGGAGGTTCATTTGGTGAGCACTGTGGAATAGCCGCTGTGACTAAAGAAGTGGGTTTCACTGGTGACCGCTGCCATCCGCAGCAAGGCGGTGTTCCTAAGGTCATCAGACCGTTACAATAAACACACCGTCTGGACGCAGCTGGGTTAGAATTGCCATGAGAAAGCATGAGCTCATGATGAGAATCCACCTCCTCTCGGATTCCAGGGATTGCCAGGTCAGCCTTGAGAAGCATTCCGAGAGGAAGCCTGTGCTTTCTAGTGATGTGCGGTTCTTTCGTGACTTTTTACAGATGAGGAAAAAGTGGATGAGCGGGCCAAACTGAGTGTCGCTGCCAAGAGGTTGCTTTTCAGGGTAAGGTGTGCCAAATGGTTTGCTCAGAGACCGTAGCCGCTTCTGAGGAAGATGCCCAGGGTCTGGTACTCCACACACTTCCGTGTTCTCCTCACCTATCATACCCGTTCTTCTCTTCCTGTGCTGGCTTAGACAGTGTCCCTTGATTGTAACAGGATAGCTAAAGCTATCACATTTCTTTTTTTAAAAAGAAAAGTTTAGGCCTGGCGGTGGTGGTGCACACCTTTAATCTCAGAACTTGGGAGGCAGAGGCAGGCAGATCTCTGTGAGTTCGAGTCCAGGCTGGTCTACAAGAGCTAGTTCCAGGACAGGCTCCAAAAAAAGAAAAGTTTATCTCAGCACAGGCCTTCAGAGGTTCTCTGTGACAGCTGGCCTGCTTGCTTTGGGCCTGTGATAGAGTAGCGCTCCCAACAGGAGCAGATGGGTGGAGGAAGCTGCTCCATACCTGGTGGCAGGAATGAAAAAGAGGGGAAGAGGCAGGATTCTGGGATCTTTGTGTGTATGGTATGTGTGTGTGTGGGGGGGGGGGTGATGACATCGCTCCCAGCCCCACCTCTTATATTCTGCTAATACTACACTGTGGGCCAACCCTTTAATGCAGACTGTCTAGAATCAAGCTGCAGATCTGCTTTGACTGGTTTTGACCCAGCCGCTCCAGCCTGAAGCATTCGCTTCTGATGGCCGGGGCCCTCATTGGTGCCCCTTCTGTGGATTCTTCAGACGAGCAGTAGACAGACACTCTGCTACCCCAGTAGTTTCCTTTCTTCGAATTCACGGGGATCCTACAATGTTTTCTAACTGCAGGAAATGGAGAAATCATTTGATGAACACAACGTCCCAAAGAGACGTTCCAGAAATGCAGCCGTGGAGCAAAGGCTGCGTCGCCTGCAGGACCGTTCTCACACCCAGCCCATCACCAATGAGGAAGTGGTCATCGCAGCCACGTACGTCTCTGGGGAGTCCTTAGCCTGACCTATGCTGTCATCTTTAAAGGGAGAGTCGAGAGTTTCCTATAAGAATGAGGCAGTTTAACCAGGAGACATAGAGAGGCACATTCTTCATACTGATTTTTGTTTGGATTTTCCTGCTATTTGACAGTAATGGGATGTACCTGCTATAAGTCCTACAGTTACTCCTGAAGTGATTTTATCATTGTGTTTTGTCTTTCACAAAAATAAAAACAATGGAGGAGGTGACCTATAGTGAGCCTCGGCTTCCTGACCCTCAGTTCCTAGGCAGTTTTCCTCCGCATGCATTATCTTCGGCCGCCTCCCCCCCCCCCCCCAGACGTTTCGGCCTTAAATATTTTAGCGCCTACCTCTAAGACATAAGCATTTGTTTTGTTTTTAAATCACCACCAAAATGTCTAAAAATTAATTGGCAGTTGGACACTTTCCAAACAACAGGAGTTCTGCGTTTGGGCAGTCTGCTCAGATTGCCTTGACTGGTTCACTCAAAGTTAGCAGCTCCAGTCAGGTGAGACTATTTATTTGTTCTTAAAAAAACATTTCTGTGGAGTGTTGCCACCCAAAGGACCTCTGTCTGAAGACTTGCTATTGGAACGTGCTGTGAGGTTGTCCCTCTTCCCCTTCTTCTCCAAGTGTTCGATTCTCGGGTCCACATACCTTGAGTATGATGGGCAAGTGCTCTACCACTGAGCTGGCCCTAGGTGCCTCGTCTGCTCGGTGTGCCGATGGGCAAGCACATCTGTGCACTTCCGACACTGCTCGCATATCCATTTGTCTAAAAAGTAATTTCTTGGATTGGCTGGTAAACACTGTAAAACAGACACCCACGGAAACAAAACAACAAAGGAGGGGGAATAACCGGCTGGTATGGCTCGGTGCGTCTACTTTGATGACGCTGTTGATTGACGAAGTCACAGATGCTGCTAAAAGCTACACTGAGAAGAGCATTCTAAACTGTGGCAAGAATCTCCTGACTGGCTATGGTTGACGCTAGCTTTTTAAATGACTTCTCAAAATGAGGCTGTTTGTTCTAAGCTGACTCTTTTTCAAGCTTACGCCTCTGCTTGTCCCACTTACTCTGGACAGCCCCTGCCTCTGCCCTTCCATCTGTATTGCTTTCCAAGTTCTTTTGTGATCTGTTTTCCCTCAGAGTGTTTAGCAAATATTTTTGGTAAAATATTTGGTTTTTGCATTTCTGGATTTACAGCTATGCCTTCCTTAATGCTTCTTTTCTTCTCTCTCCTCATGAATGCTCCTCCTTTGGCCATTGCTTTTAAAGCGAACCTATCCCTGCTTCGTGTTCTGGGGTCACCCACCCTGTAATGGCGAGACTTCCTAGCCCCACTGTAGCTAGAAGCACTGTGCAGCCTGCCAGGTACCGGACACACATTGCTGCATGTAAAACCCAGTGCCAAGGTGCTGGGTAGCAGATGTATCTGGAAGCTTTGAATGCCTTTCATTTGTTTGACAAACAAATCAGTGCAGTGAGTGTCCCTGAAATGTTTGGTGTTTTGTCCTGCCATAGTGCGAGGTACCGTTAATTTCGCGGCTGTGTGAGAAACGTGTTGTCTGTCTGCCTGCTTCCTGTGTTGGTGTTAGGCTCACACTAACTCACTTATACTTTTTTTTTAACATAAAAAAACATTATTTTTCTTCTAAAATACTAATGGGTAAAGACTAATTTTAAAATAGAACATTAATGTGAATATTGAAATGAGTTATTTTTAAATATGTATACATACAAATCCATACTAAAATCAAATACTCCTGCTTTCTACTTTGAAGAGAGGAAAGGCAGTGCCATTAGATTTTAGGATTGGTTATAGATGTAATAGGGTTCAGTTTTAGATTGTGATGTTTTGAAAGTATGTTCTTAAACCATATAACTCTCCCTTTGTCTTAACTGTGATGAGACAAAGCACGCAAGCTACACATGCAGTAAGAGGTATAAAATGGCAGAGCTAGAGTAAACTGCCCAATCCAGAAGCAAGGCTGCCTTGGGAAAGACTTCGTGACCCTCCTGGTATGTGCTCTCGGACCCCTGGAAGGTTCCGATCCTCAGGTGGTTGGTCTCGCTCACCTCACTGCCCTCATGATCTGTCTGGACACAGACACCGACCTCTGCTTGGGACTGCCTGGGCCCCGTGATTAATGAGAGAAAAGGCTGACTAGTCTTCTCGCTAGAACAAAGTGTTGCCAGGGGCGGGGGCAATGCTGTCTTGGAGACCGTTTGAGAATCTCACTGACCTCCTGGCCTGGAAGCCTCCCCCTAGCAGTAGCAGTGAAAGCTGTTTTTATTACTGTTGCTGTTGTGGGGACTGAGCCTCAGGGCTTTGCCCATGCTAAACAGGCCCTTCCTCTGTAGTCCCACTCGGGATTTGGGGGATTTTCTTCACATTTCAAGTTATTGGGAATTAGATGTAAGTAACTTCTGGAAATGGGTAGCTATGTGGGAGATAAGTATATTTAAAGACCACACGTTTGACAAACAAAAACCTGCTTCGCAGACTGTCATTGTCGGGAGACCATATTCTCCCTCGCCATTCAAAATAAGATGCCACCTTCTGAGCAGTATCTACAGAGATGTTTGATCCAAGCAGTAATTTCTGCCTATACCTTTTGTCCCTGAGAGAGGAACTAACCAGGATTTCTCTTGAGGAAGCTAGATCCAGGCTGACATTGGTTCCTTCAACAGGAAATGTTCTTTATAGAAATGATTCAGAGCTAACCGTCTGCCTGTCCTAGAAATCATGGTGCTGGTGTCCCAAGCTGACCCTGCTCACAGTCGCCTGTCCCTCTCCCAGAACTGTGAGGGAAAATCAACCCTTTACTAAATAAGTGACATTTTAAAGACAGTTGATAAATGAATTAGTAGTGGGCCTTTGTTTGTTTTTCTCTATGTGACTGACTCTTTCCTTCCTTCCCTCTAGGTTACAGGCGTCTGCTCACCAAAAGGCTTTAGCCAGGGGCCAGGCAAATGAGGGCAGAGAGTCTGCCGAACCAGGCGAACCTGATTCCTCCTCTCTGAGCTTAGCAGAGAAATTGGCCTTGTTTAACAAATTGTCCCAGCCAGTCTCCAAAGCCATTTCCACCAGAAACAGAATAGACGTGCGGCAGAGAAGGATGAACGCGAGGTATCAGACTCAGCCAGTCACACTCGGAGAGGTGGAGCAGGTGAGTGTGTGAGGTCTGAGTCCAGTGTAGGGGTGTGTGTGGGGGGGGTGCGTGTGTGGCCACAGGACAGTCAACGGGTGCACTTGAACTTGGCGTTGTCTTCTCATCCCTAAGGAAGACCCATACCCAAGTTTGCTTTTCTTCTTTTTTTTCATAATTTGCTTGGAATGAGTCCATTTTGGTAGGATATAATAGCAGAGGCAAGCTGCTTCCCCAGAGGGCTTGTTTGTGATGTATTCTGTGTGTATAACCTTGCAGGCTGGTTTTCCAGTAAGATGAGCCAGTGCTGAGGTGTATTATGCCCATCCAGTCCCCTCAGATGACAATGTCCTTAAACTGTGTCCTCCCAGGTACAGAGTGGGAAGCTCGTCCCTTTCTCCCCCACTGTGAGCACATCGGTTTCAACCATGGCCTCTGCAGTTGCTCCCACATACGCAGGGGACCTTCGGACGAAGACATCTGTTGATGGCGGTGCAAGTCCCACTGACTCCCAGTTTCCTTCTCCTGTGGAAAATTCAGACTCTCCAGTTAGAAGCATTCTGAAACCACAAGGCTGGCGGCCTCTGGCAGAACACAGTGGGTGCAAAGGAATGCTGGAGGAGTCTGGAGAGACAGAAGGCAAGAACACTCTGACTGGGGTAGACAGTGGCATTCAGACACACAGAGCCTTCGAGGAGGAAGCGCAGCCCTCCTACCCCATCCTTGGCAGAGTCAGAGATGGTGATGTCCAGAAGGAGCCTAAACGTGCCATTCTAAGGAGGGGGAGCTTAGAGTTGGGTAATTCTCCTGTCACCCACCTTGGTGATGAGGTGACGGAATTTTCCGTTGCTAAAATCAGTTTGCAAGAGAATCTGGACCTGAAGGACAAGCAGACCTCGGAGGAGAATGCAGATGTGGGAAATGCCACGAGAAAGTTCTCCCTCAAAGGTAAGCTCCTGCGGCTCCGCTTTCTAGGCTTCTGTGCTTGACAGACTTGCCGCGTGTGCTCTGCTGGTTCCTGATCCTTACATCTAGAGCAGTTTATCACTAGGATGGATCGAGTTCAGTGAGTCATACTCCTTTCCCCAGACCTCTCTTCCCCTTGAATCTGACACGGTAAGTGAACTGGTGGAGTCTGGTCTACAGCAGCAAATTGGCTGCGATTCTTAACGGCCCTTGATAAGGGTTTCAGGTAACTTCGGTGACATTAACTCACACAGTAGCCTTCTGAGCTCTTTAGCCGTATTGGCCCCTTTTATTAAGAGTCCTGCACCCTGTCAGCACAGGGAGACAGACTTGAACTGGTGTGCTTTTAGACTCCGCATGCATTCTTACCATACAGATTAATGTGCTGTCTACAGAGGAGACCAGGCAGCTTCCATTCATACACCCTGATAGCATGTATGCCGAGATGGGCTAGGTTTATGAGCACAGCTCACCAGAAATGAGGGTGTACTGTCTAAGAGAGGTCAATTCCATTATGCAACACAGCAGGCACAGGCGAGCTGTTTCTCTCGGTGTGTGCTACAGTTCCACATCAACCCCAGTGGCCTGGGTAACTTGCCATGCACCTACAACCTTATTCGGGTGCTGCACTGTGGGGCTGTGAACATCTGGAGAGATGCTTGCTGGGGGTTGTGCTGACTCAGGTGCTGCACTGTGGGACTGAACATCTGGAGAAATGCCTGCTGGGAGTGATGTTCACTCGTGTGCTGCACTGTGGGGCTGTGAACATCTGGAGAGATGCTTGCTGGGAGTGATGCTGACTCAGGTGCTGCACTGTGGGGCTGTGAACATCTGGAGAGATGCTTGCTGGGGGATGATGCTGACGCGGGTGCTGCACTGTGGGGCTGTGAATATCTGGAGAGATGCTTGCTGGGAGTGATGCTGACTCAGGTGCTGCACTGTGGGGCTGTGAACATCTAGAGAGATGCTTGCTGGGGGTGATGCTCACTCGTGCGCTGCACTGTGGGACTGTGAACATCTGGAGAGATGCTTGGTGGGAGTGATGCTGACTCAGGTGCTGCACTGTGGGGTTGTGAATATCTGGAGAGATGCTTGCTGGGGGATGATGCTGACGCGGGTGCTGCACTGTGGGGCTGTGAATATCTGGAGAGATGCTTGCTGAGAGTGATGTTGACCCTGCTCTCCTTCTCTCTAGCAACAGAGTTTGGAGAACCTGCTTCTGAACAAACAGAGCCGGCTGCCTCTATTCAGAAGGCAGCCCCAATGTCCTGGAAGCAGCAAGACTCCTCTGAGCAGCTAGCAGAGAAACTCTTCAAGAACCCCTGTGCCATGTTTGCTGCTGGAGAGGTCAAAGTGCCAGTGGGAGAGACTCTTCTGGATTCACCCAGCAAAACTATGTCAATTAAAGAAAGGTAGGTAAGCCCGTCTGATGATTGACAGGCAGTATTGGAGAGGGCTGTGCACTTGCTTTGCCAGGCTACACAGGGAAGCTGGAAGAGCCATAGGAACATGAGCTGCACCTAATATAGCAAGTTTGAGAGGTGCCCAGTTCAGACTCAGGGCAAAACGAACAGGGACACCTCATTTCTCTGTGGTCTCTGTTTCTTATTCATATCCAGTTCTCTGGGAAGCTGAGATATAGCGCCTCTTTCTCCTATAGAAACACGTGATTCACACTGTGAGTCCGGTGATCCACTGGTGGTCTGATTTAAATAAATATTGGATGAAGATAGATAAATTCACATAGAAGATCTTTGTCTTTGAGATTAGAATCTGTTTGGTGTGTTTTATAGAAAATAAGATGAATTACTTTTTTCTAAAATTTTATTACGTTTACTTATTTGTGTGTGTGCACACACATGTGCGCATGCATCCGTGTGTCTGTGTGTATGTGTGTGTGTGTATGCGTGTGCTTACACGTGTGCCACAGAACATGTGTGGAGGTCAGTAGACATCTTGCAGAAATCACTTCCTTCCTTCCATTATGTGTGTCCTGGGATTGAACTCAGGTTGTTGGTCTTGATGCCAGGTTCCTTTACCTGCTGAGCCATTTCACCAGGCAAAACTGAATAGATGATTGATTTGACCATTTAGAAACTCTCCTTCCTTCCTTCCTTCCTTCCTTCCTTCCTTCCTTCCTTCCTTCCTTCCTTCCTTCCTAACTTCCTCACTCCCCCTTTCTCTTGTTTCCCTCTCCCCCTTCCCCCTTTCCCCTACATCCTTTTCTCCTTCTCCCTCCTCCCCATCCTTCCTCCTCTTTCCTTCCTCCCCATCCTTCCTCCTCCCTATCCTTCTTCTTCATCCTTTCTCCTCCTTCTCCCTCCTCCATATCCTTCCTCCTCCCTATCCTTTCTCCCCCTCCTTCTCCCTCCTCTGCATCCTTCCTCTTTCCTATCCTTCCTCCCCCTCTTCCCTCCTCCCCTTCCTTCCTCCTTCCTTCCCTCCCTCCCATACAGGTGATTTCACCCAGAGTCTGGTACTTGCTAGGCAAGTACGTTACCAATGAACTGCAACTCCAGCCCTCACATTTTATATTAGACAGTTGCTCTGGGGTTTCTTGATTCAGCTGCTTATTTTCAGTAAATTCTGCTTAGTCTGTCTCTATCTGTGAGTTTTACCCTGAGGGGAAAGTATTGTATTTAAAGCTGAGCTACTGTGGAGCACGGCTTCTCAACCAGGCTTTGTGCTGAAGTGAAAAGATGGCGGAGGCTTCTGTGAACTCTCTAGAAGTGAGTCCACGTATGGGGGATAGATGCACCTGTTGCCTAGCTAGAGCCAAAACCTCTCAGAGAGGTTCCTCACCCGAGTCTGTTCAGAATCCTGTCAGGAATGCTTGCTAAATATTCAGCTACTCCATTTCATTGTTAACATCTATTATTTCAAAAGTCAGGGTCTGTTTATTTAGCAATTATGTTTGCTATCATCAACTATGTTGATGAGAAATATCTCACCCATGACCTCCCTGGACCTTGATGGGACTTTTGTGTGTACTTCACTGAACATACCTGTGTGTCTGTCTTTACCATTTGCTTGAGAAGGTCCCCTGAGTGGGGGCCTCCAATCCTTTGTTAAATGCGAAACCTGACCTATTGAGAATGGAGGTGCCGTTCAAACATTTATTTGAACATTGCTTTTGTTTCTGGGGTGACATATAAAATCCTAGGTCTGTAAAGCTCACTTAGTCCAGCTATTGTGACTACCTCGATTTCCCACAGGAGGAACTTAGTTCCAGCACCCTTGGCACTGTGTGCTCACTGTGCCTGGCAGGACCACGGTCCTTGGACGCAGGCAAGCCTCCTGACGCCATCTTAGCCTGGGACTTGTAGTCACTGTGTGGTTATGCCCATTTCTGTTCACACGTTCTTTACTTGGTTTGCTTCAAATTATTCTTTCACCTCCAGACCCCTGCATCTGTAATGAGGAGCGCAGACTTTGTCATGAGTTCCAATGAGCTGTGGCCTTTGGCTGACTACCTGGGTCTCTCCTACACTAAGTTCTGACCATATCAAGCTCTCTGTTCTGAGTGCTACCAAATGCCCTTAGCACCCTAGTTAATCTGCTCCTAAGTAGATAGGCAGAGAGACCCTGTGTGCTCAGAAGTCTGAGTCTAGTCTAGGATGCATAGTAAGATGAAATAAAGTGTAAAAATAAATCAAAAGTGTAGTAACCAGGAAATTAACTTGTAGAGTACCTTTATATACTCCTTTTTAAAATGTTTTCATTTACTATGTGTGTGTGTTTGTGTGTGTGTGTGTGTGTGAGAGAGAGAGAGAGAGAGAGACAGAGACAGAGAGACAGAGACAGAGAGAGAGAGAGAGACACACCTACACATGCCACAGCATGAGTGTAGGGAAGTCAGAAGACAACATGCTGAGTTGGTTCTCTCCTTCCACATGTTGGTGCTAAAGATAAAACTTGGGTTGTCAAGCTTGGCAGCAAGCACCTTTACCCACTGAGCCATCTTGCCAGTCCCGTGCTCTCGTTTTAAAGAATATGTTTGGCTGGGTGGTGGTGGCGCACGCCTTTGATCCCAGCACTTGGGAGGCAGATCTCTGTGAGTTTGAGGCCAGCCTCGTCTACAAAAGCTAGTGCTTCAAAGCTACAGAGAAACCCTGTCTCGAACCGCCCCCCCCCCCAAAAAAAAGAATATGTTTGTTATTTGAGGAAACACTAACGTCCCTTAACTTCCTTCATCTTTTTGACATGAAATGTTAGGGTTTGTATCTGAAGTGCCGCTATATGGCCACTTGATCCTCAGCTAGTGGCTGGTGGGAGTTGTCAAACACTTGGAACAAGAGGTTTGATTGACTGAGGTAAGCCATTAGGGAAGGGCCTTTGAGGGTTACAGTCCAGCTGTGAATGTTGTCCCATCTCTGTCCTGGTCTGCTGAAATGTGAGGACCCCAGTCACACATTCCCGCCACAGTGAACTCTGCACACCTTCCCCATCACGCTGGGTTGTCACTGTCCCACGCCATTAGCCAACACAAACCCTCCCTGAGTCGCTTCTGTTGTGATGTTTGTTACAGCAACCAGCAGTGCACCTACAAAGTCTAGAATGCCCAGCTTGATCCATAGCCAGAATGAAACCTATGGTGCTTCTTCCAGTGGATTGGCAAAGCTGCCATTTTATCACTGTCTAAATGATTTGAGATCAAACTGCCCCTTCTTAGGAACTTTTTGAAAGAGCATTATGAACCAAATAATTCTATAATTTAGAGTTGGAAGCTTACGAAGGCCTTGGAGGCCGTGTTTACGTCATCCGTGACTGTCACATTTGTGTTTTCACTCTGGGGAGAAGATGACTGAGGCGAGCAGATCCCCTGTCCCCACGGGTGGCCTATGCAGACTCAGTCAGCCAACTCCTGCAAAGATTGGCTGCAAAATCAAGGGCATGAGGGGATGGAGAGGCGGAGAGACACAGAGAGATCTGCCTTAGGGGCTAACGGGGGTTCCTGTGTACATGTCCCTTTGTTGCTCCTCTGCACCCCACATAGCCTGTGTCCATGTCTCCCCAGCAAACTCTGGCTTCTTGCTGTGAGCTGAAGAGTTCATCTCCCAGTGAGCCCTTCGATTGCTGTAAAAATAGAGAAAGGTCTCTGACTCGGCCTCTTAGTTCTGATGCCGCAAGGAATATCTGGGATTGAATAATTTGAAAAGCAAAAGAATATACTTTTGTCTCACAGTTCTGGAAAATCAAAGACTAACATTGGCAGCCATACCAGGTAGAGTGCCTTGTGACACGTTAGAACATGGAGGGAAGTCGCGCTAAGTCCGCCAGACCTTTCTTCTCTGTGACAACTACCTGGGAAGCCTGGCTTGAAGGAGAATCTGTCTCAAAGACCTCTGCTGGCTAGCCCTGATGCCCCTGGGCACCCAAGAGGCAGACAGCCAGCAGGCAGGGGCTGTCTTCTCCCACTAGATGCCCATCTCTAGAAATTTTTACCACCCACCAAAAATGTCATTAAATCCTGATTAATTCATCCACGGAGGGAAGCTGACCCCTAGTGGTCCTGCCGGCTCTCAAGGTTGACTGCAGCAGTTAATGGGCCTTTTGAAGGACGCGTCATATCTACACTTCAGAGGGGAAACACCTATACAGAGAGCGACAAAGAGCCATGCTTTTGCAGGCAGCTCTCTCATTACTAATCCAAAGTCCAGAGCATAAAGTCACTCCCAGTAAAAAGGCATTAATCCCCTTTAAGTATCTCTTCACTCCCAAAGGTCTGTTCAGGATACTGCCATAATGACAGAAGAGGCACGCTGTACTCAAACCATGGCAGCCTTCCACTTCATAGATAAGAAGGGCTGGAGGACTGGCTCTTTGTAGAATATACATGTTTAGCACTTACAAGGCTCCAGCCCCAGTCTTCAGCACCAGAGAAGTTGGGTCACTAGGCACAGGGCTTGCTACTCAAGCCCGATGAACTGAGTTTGAATCCCTGTCATGAACAGAGAGGCTGGGCATAGGCACACACATCTGTGCCGCCACCCCCCGCCCCATGCTTACATGTGAAACAAGGCAGGCAGACCCTGGGTTCACCCACATATACTTCATAACATCAGAAGGAGAGAGAGAGAGAGAGAGAGAGAGAGAGAGAGAGAGAGAGAGAGAGAGAGAGAGAGAGGAGAAGAAAAGAAAAAGAAAGCATAACAAGGGGATGGACCAGGGTTCCATGTGGAGCTCTTGCTTGGACGTACAAGGTCCTGGCATCTTGGGTGCCAGATAAAAACCAAATGCAGACACAAAGCTTATTATTAATAACTCTTCCAAGTTTCTCATTGGCTATGATCAGGATCTGATGCAATTATTCATCAGTGCTGCTCAGTTCAGCATAAGTCGTGGGTGCCTCTTTCTCTGAAAGTAGGGGAAATGTCTAAAGAGGAAATACAAAAACCTTAGTTGGCATTAGAGGCACGTGGTCTGCCTGTCCCTTCCTTGACCCATCCCTGCTATGAGGCTGGAAAAACTTGTCCTCATCCAGGAAGCTCTCAAGCCAGAATTCTTGCTGAAGAGAATGGGCTGTGGAAAGAGCCGTAGACACTCCCATAGTGGCCTGGTAAGCACATGTCCCATTGGCCCCAGGCCAGGCCAGTGTGTTAGCGGCTGATACTATGCCACTCACTGGGTAAGGAGCCTCAGACGAAGCAGGTGCCCCAACACTCCACATCACAGCCCACAAATAGCCCTCAGATTTGGCAGATGTTAAAAGCGCTGACAATTGTTGGCACTGCACAGGGGGGATTTATGTCATGTGTCGACCCAGACCTTAGCCCTCTGCATGGTGATGAAGGACTGTGAGATTGCCAGAGTGGAGAACAAGACTGGAAAGTCCGCCACCCTCCACAGCTTGTTGAACAGCAAACAGGAAATCAGAAGAGACGGGATAATACACTCAGATTCACTGTGTGTTATTATGAAGTTATTCATCACTGGAACTGTGGAAGTGAGGACTGGGCCAAGTACCACATGGGCTCAACTGAAGCACTTTCTGCCATGTTATTTTGGTTACTCTGGAGTCTTTGGAAGCAATTTTTCAGGGCTTTAGAATGGAATGGTTCTGTGGAAATCAGTCTACAAAGGACTGGGAGAACATCACAAGGAAATCGGAAGACTCTGTTCTTGCTGACAGAGACAGGCATTGTGTCTGCTCAGACTGACTTCTCAAGGAAGGGAACAACTGGGACTTGGAGAGGCAGGATTTAGAATCACGCCTCCTCTCCCACCCACATGCAGGAGGCCCTCGCTCAGAGAAGCCTTGACCTGTGAAGATGCCTGTGCACATCAGAGGCTCATAAGGAATGGGACTGAGTGAGTTCAGGTTCCGCAGCTCGCTTTTTCTGAGTTAGTCTCATGCCCCTCTGAGCAGCCCCAGGGGAAGCCTAGTTTGTTGAGAAGCTGTTTGTTAGCTACATCATTTTTAACGGTCTCCATTCTGAGGTCGAGGGTTTGTTCTCTGGAAGTCATTTGGGTTCCAATCTGATTGAGATGACAGCCGAAAATGCCTGCTCTGAGTCAGAAGTAGAGCAAGAAAGTAGCTAGTTCTGGGGCGAGTGACAGTGTGGATGCCTCTTCCAGGCGATTGCTTGGACGTACCCCCTCTTTGGGGTGGCGAAGGCCTGGCATGCTCACCAGCTGGAGGCCTTGTTTCCCCGTGCTTTTGGAGCTCACAGTCATGGTTGTTTCTTTCTAATAGTTTGATTTTCTTACCGCAATAAAATGGGCACATTCAGAGTAATTGGGGCAGGACAGATAATAGTCATAACTATGACCTGAAGTGAGAATATAGGAAGGAATTCAGAGTCTATGTTCTAATGCATGTGTCGTCATGCTACTGTTGTAGAACTATAGAAGCTGCATGAGCCTGCATTAGATCTGTAAGACAACTCAGAGGAGTTTATAGAACGCGTCCTTTTGTGGTCTTATCTGCTGCCATGTAAGAAAGAGATTAGAAAGAAGGAAGAAGTTGAAGAGGGGCTAGACCCAAAGTTCAAAGTTCTGTATCCCTTAGGAAGTTCTTCGGAGCTCATTTACATTATTTGATAGAGGGACAGAAACTATAAGAGAAGATTATGCATACATTTGTAAATATAATGGATTCTTGTTTACTATAGATTTGGTTCCTTATTTGCCTAGCAAAATCTCCTTTTTTATGCGGTTCTGTAGTAGAGCACTTGCCTGGCAAGAACACGCCCTGGCTTCTATCCAAGAACCACCAGCAAATGAGTGAATACGTTTTTATTAGAGTGTAAGTCACCCCACCTCCAATACAGATATTGAATAGATAAGGAAATTTAGCACTTGGGGCCTTGGAGAATCCCATGTCCAGTTCATGCACGACAAACTAGGCAAGGAAAACGGCGTGCCTGAGTCTCGGGTCCCACTTGCCCTTTTGTCTGTCCCACTCTATTGAACTTAGATGACTGAGATGTTTTCCTCCGTGATAGCAGAGCTGTCTGAAATAGCCCCTTGTTCTGGAAAACGGCTTTTCAGAGAGACCCAAATGTGCAAGTGGCTTTCGATGGAGCCTGCAGTGCCTGAGCTAATGTGTGTTAGTAACAGTCCTTGTAATGAGATTCCTTTTTTGGTATATTTTCCCCTTGAGAAAATTGAACTAATAATTTTTAATGGGACTTTAGGAGGAAGTTTTTTTGTAAGAATACACTGTAAAGACAGGGCTAGTCTATGGGGGAATACCAGGACTGAGCACAGAAGAGAGCAGTATCATAGTTTGTCTTTAGTTGAGGTTATGATAACAAGATGCCTTATCTTTCTGTTCTCATTAGTGCATATTTAACGTACAGGGTTTCATTATGCAATTTCCATACACTAGCATAATTTACTTTGTTGGAAATTACCTCTACTATTGCACAGTGCCTATTTGTATTTTTAAGCCTTTTTCAGCAGCGTTTTCTGCAAAGAACTGCCGCTTGCATCTTCAGGTATTATTTCACCTAGTAGCCAGAAGGGGTCACTAGAAGACATTTTGCTGGGGATGGTTCCTTTTCTCTGTTCCCTAGCTCCCAGCCCCAGAGGGAGAGGAAAGGAGAGTTGTGGCTTCCCTTACTAAGATGATAAAGCATCTTCTATCGGACAAGTCGGTTTTCAACTTTTCTTTCCCACCAACTAAACCATCTTTGGGGCTGTCTGTCTGGGAAAAGAGGTTCTTGTGAATCTAAGCATGCGGTGCTGGATTCTCCATTGCTGTGTCTTCCTCCCAGGCTGGCGCTCTTGAAGAAGAGCGGTGAGGAAGACTGGAAGAACAGACTGATCCGGAAGCAGGAATACGGCAAAGCCACCAGCGGCCTGCACATCCAGGAGGTGGAGCAGTCCCTGAAGAAGGTACTGTGTCCACTGTGTGTCTCGGGAACAAGTATGTGTGGCCTAACACCCCCTGCTGTAGAACACTGGCACTTCCTTGCCCTCAGGAGGCACAGTTTCTCACAAAGCGGCTAAAGATGGCTGGCCATGAAGTCAAGGCTTGCGGTCAAGTCCCTCAGTTTCCAAATGTGTTCACAGTTACAGCTCAAGTGAAGTCTGTGTTAGAATGTGATCAAAGTCTTTCAAGTGAGACAACAGCTTGCCACAGTTTATAAGTCACATATCAAAAGTGCACTTAAATTTCTTGTGCAGAGATTTAAGACCTACTTCTCAAAACTAAGGGCCTAATTGTGGTCCATGAGGACTTTCTGCCTAATCTTGAGCCTGTTTCATGATGATGAAGTATGACTTTTATTGAGGACCTATATATGAATTTCAATTAAATTAATTTGCATTTGCAAGCATTTCATATGTGGGAATATCGACTTTTGAATCACAAATGTAGTGATCTTCAGCCTTGGCCAGGCATTCCTTGCTTCAGCCATGACGTTCATGCCCACTGACTCTGCAAATACAAGTGTGCTTGCCAGCTGAGGCAGAATGGCACACTGAGCCATGCCCAACTATCCAACCTCTAGAATCTTCTAAAGTGTTCAGACAGAAAACATACAAACCCACACAGGCACATGTAAAGGTTCAACTAGTGGATCTCAGGGGCTTTCAAAGGAGCTGTCTGAAGCCAGATGTGCTGGCTCGTGCCTGCGCAGTGATTTCAGAGGTCGAGTTAGATGAATTACGTGGGCCCCAGAAACTTGACATGAGCCCAGACGACATAGTAAAAACCCATTTTACAAATTCAAATAAACAAATAGTAGCATAGCAGATAGAAAAATTCTGAATGTAACCTTTGCATATTAAAAACATACATGAAAATGAATGTGCACATAGGACGGTAAGGTAAGGGTCCCAGAACATACAACACGGTACTGCTGTGTCCACACAGGTGTTACTGGAATGGCATATCCATTGTTAGAGATAATGACTGAGGACATTTAATTCCTAGCCATGTGTGTGCTCAGGTGTAAAATGCATTTGAATTATTTAGCGTGAGGCATATTTGGTGTTGAAGATGATCCCAAAATAGCTTTTCATTCTCAGCCATTTATAATGGTTTTAACTATACCTAGATACTAAATATATGTGTAAAATTGAGATTCTAAGGTTTAAAAAAAACAGATCCCTCAATTAATTTATTCCCTGACCAAAACTTTATTTAAAAGAATCTTAGGGTTGGGATGTTGTAGCTCGGTGGGCAAGTGCTTGGCCTAGTATGTACTAGGTCCTGTGTTCTCCCCAAACGCCACAAAAAGAGAATCTTGAAGCAATTGGTCCAAAAGGAGTTCAGCATACACCTGAGTAGCAAAGCTATTAGCTGTACATGATGTCACTTCCCAGTGCAGCCATTCTGAAAGTTTGCACCTACAGTTAGGTGAAAGCAACATCCAAGCTGGGGTGATGGACTCCCCATGGATGGTGCAGAGAGCATCAGCGAGAGTGAGGGCTCATGTCATTTCCAGAACACGTGGGTAGAGGGTGGGTCTGAGCTGCCCAGACACTCCGCTAATGTTCTTACAGGCGAGACTTGGGCCACCCTGCATTCACTCTTGGAGTAGAAAACCCGGTGCTGGAGAGAGCAGGGCTCTAGGCACGGCCACTGCAAGTGCAGAGCCACCTGCGCTCCCTCGGCTTCTTCTTCTGCAATGGTGAACTCACAGTCCCTGAGCTCTCCGGTGGCCTAGTTCACCCTGGCAGAGACAATAAGCTCTTTGAAGTTAAAATAAGCCGGTCTATTTCAGACTCTTGTCCCTCATGTGGGGAAATCTCAGGTTCTGTTGAGGTCAAATGACTTTCAGCTGCCTCTGATGGCCTGCGATTCCTCCCACGAGCTGACGGTCTACTTAAGTCTGCTATTTCAATGTGCTCACATGAGGTAGCCAGAGTGCCTTAAATCTGGGGTTTCGTCTAGGCATGCTTAAAAGGTCACTCCAAGGGCCTGTCTGAATGGCACCCTGGAGAAGGGAAGAAGACATGGGTGGCATGCGCATACAGACAAGAGCTGTTGCTTCATTTAGATGAGGCTTGCCCATGGTTGACTGCCCGAGGGCAGGTACTGCCATCCATGTTTACATCCAGGCACTAAACAGCTGGTTTTATGGTCACTCACACCCCAGCTTCTGAATCCTTCAAATAGCATACATCTGTGTTAACAAACATTGTCTAGGTCATCATATTTGGTACACAGACATAGGGTGCAGCTCTGGGGACATAGAAGAGGCAAATGTGAGGGAGGGAGGTCTCAGTAAGTCATGCCCATCTCTCCCATGAAGATCCATGCATTCCTGGGCAGGAAGTTTGTCATGGAAGCCATGGGGAAATTTTAAATGCTCCGGCCGCCACCTGGAAGATAGGCCAGCATGGTGACACATACCTGCAGTCCCAGACCTTCCACTTTGGAGGCAGGGACGAGTTCAAGACTAACCTAAGCAACATAGTTTTAGGCCAGCCTTGGGTACAGAGCGAGGCATTGTTTCAGAAAAAACAACAACAAAAAAATTGTCACGTAAGCATGAGGACCTGATTATGGAACCACAGCACTCATGTAGAAGCCAGGTCTGGTGAGTGCTTGCCATCCCATCGCACTTGCTGGCCATCGTCAAGATTTAGGTTCAGTGATTGACACTGTCTCAAAATAAAAGGTGGAAAGCACTGGAGACACCCAACATTAACCTCTGACCTCCATATGTACACACATGGACACACACACACCCCACACAAACAAAATAAATTCCTATTTCTATTAATGTCATATTGATAATTTAAAACTTTGAAGATCTAGTAAGAAACAGCACTAGCAAGGCTGGGGTGATGGCTCATTGGTTAAGGACACTGGCTGCTCTTCCAGAGACTCCAGATTCAATTCCCAGCACCCGCATGAGGGTTCACAACTGTCTGAAGCTCTGATACCCTCTCCTGGCTTCTGAGGGCACCAGGTATATTCTCAGTGCACAGATATATGTGCAGCCAAAACATCCATATACTCAAAAAAAGATGAAATTATTTTTAAAAAAGTCACTAGGGATGGGATTGGCATAGTGGCAGACACTTATAATTCTGGTACTGAGGAGACAGAGATGGGGAATTGCTGTGTATTCAAGGCCAGCCTAGGCTACGTAGTGAGTTTCAGACCAGCCCAGGCTATAAATGGTCCCTATTTCAAAGCAACAACAACAACAAAATAAATAAATAAATACCTTGAAAAATCTATAACCATTTTCTCTGTCAAAGGAGTTGTCTCCAAAGAAAAGAAATTGGGGTGCTCACACCCATGTCTTATTTGGGGTCCTATATGATAATATGATCTTATTTGGGTCATGAATAGCTTTGAAGAAAATAAAATTATAAAGACCTTTTGTTCTCAGATTTCAGCCCCAGGGAGCTTTTGTTTGCTTTCTAATTATATTTGTCAAATATCAAGATTAATGAATTGACTCTTTGGAGCTCTGATTATCCCCCACTACCCTCACTGCCCATGGAAATCACTCAGGTCCTTTCCTTTTCCTCCTCTCTCACCCAGCACCCTCCATGCCTGTCTCCTGGACTTGAGTTAGAGCAGGTCAGGGAGCATGAATAAACGTCTGGGCTCCTAGATATGGCACATGACCTGGTGATAAAGATCCGAAAGCCACAAGGTGGTGGCACGGACTAGTTCCACACTTTGAGGGACATGTGCACTTGTGCAGGCTTTGTTTCCATGTCCATCAAGAGAAAGGAAAACAAAACAAGATCTTAAAGAAGTGTCTTTCAAGCCTGTGGTGGTGCACATTTTTAACCCCAGTACTTGGAAGACAGATAGGTGGACCTCTGTGAGTTCGAGCCAGCCTGGTCTACAAGATTCAGTTCCAAGACAGGCTCTAAAGCTACTGAGAAACCTTGTTTCAAAACAACAAAAAACAGAAAGAAAAAAAAGTGACCTTCCAGGTATCTTCTTTCCAGCAAATTCTAGATCTTTATTTTCACCAGCTAACTAATCCCAGCCCTACTTGGGCCCAGTAAACGTTACAGCATATAAGGTAACTCCCGTGTCCCTTTGAAGACAGTCATCTAGTGTCTGGGGCTTTCTCCATGAAATAAAAGCCCATTGTAGATCTGGCTGTTAAAACAGTCTCTATCTGTGTGAGTCCCAGGTAGGGATGGGGCACTCTTTCTGCTTCTGGTGAGGTCAGGTAAGGTTCAGATCTCAGGTATCATCAAAATGCTACTGGAAATTAAAGGAGGGAACCTTTGTCACCTTCACGCCGGTATTGTCTGCCATAGCTGCGGAGAAAGCACATTGATGGGGGACCAGCAGGGAGAGCAAGCCACTGGCTGTTGCCTGCTCATGGGTTGCCATCCTGCCCTAAGGAATGAGACTGCTTGCTGTTTTTCACACTGGACTGTGAGCATGTGCATGCTTTTGGCTGTCTGAACCCAGACACAGAGTGATGGTGATACCGGTCCTCTCCAATGTCTCCTGTTTGTTTTAACCTGTAGGAGGAAGGAGGATTTACAGATGATAATGCCATTTCTAATCTGCTTTGGGTAAGCCTGATTCTAACGCAGGTGTCTTTTGTAACACGGTGGGTTCCCTGGGTGGGGGCAAAGCTTAGATACGCAGCCTGGATGCAGAAGAGCAAAGAGAGGGGGTTCTACCTCAGGAACACTACATAGACCCCTCAGAATCATGGCTTCGAAAAGGAAAGCCTGGGATTTTTATTGGAAAAACTCAAATATTTATATGTATTATATGTATATTTGTGTGTCTATATCGTATAGGAAAAAAACTTGTCTCATTTAGAGGGAGGTGGACACATTCTTGAGCATCCTGAGCATGCTTACGCAGCAAGGTTTTTTGTTTGTTTGTTTTGTTTTTAACGGCATGGGGACATCTCAGGTAAGTGCATCGGGCAGTGTCACGGTGACTACAATTTTGTCTGGCTCCTTGTGAAGTTCTCTGGAAACCTTACCTGAAAGTAAGAACAACCCAACTTCGAAGGAGCAGTGCATCACATTCGCTTAGAGGGGCAGAGGCTCGCTCTGCTCACCCAAGCCTAGGCGACTGTCCCTATGGCTGCTAACATGTCTTCCAGTTTCATAGTACCTATGATGCCCATGCCTTCTCTGTTGGTTTTTTTATTTTGTTTTGTTTTGTTTTGCTTTTTGTCTTATATTTTTAGGCAGCCAGCATACAGCTCTCATCTAGTCTGGAAGCTGATCCTCTGTCCTTAAATTATTTTTAAGTCATATTATGAAAATGCCACAAAGAAAACAATCATTTATGTATTAAATGTTTTAATAGTTAATATATAAATGTATTTAAACTGTTGACAGAAGGCCCAGACCTCATCTCAAACTAAATATACATATATACGTATATTGCAGTAATCTGCCATTAATGTATTCAATTACTGCCCACCCTGGCTCGGGTGCATGGGCTGGGCTGTGTGGGATGCGTGCCAATCAGCACTGACACCCGAAGGAAGGGTGTTCTTAGAGGGAACCAGAATTGCAATGAGAAAATTAACTGTTAGACAGTTTGCTGTTTGTGTCTCTTCTCCCCAGCTTACTCCCCTCCCATACTCCTGTCCATCTTCCGGTTTACTGCTAATTCTCCTGCTTTGCCGTATAAGAACCTGCATTTGCTTCTGCTTACTCTCCTGCTATGTCTACTGCCCATAAATACCTGTCGTTTGTATCTGTTAATCAGGTGAGGAAAAGCCTATACATGTGAAACCTCACTGCAGTTTCTGAGTGGTAAAGGAGGCTCCACGTAGAAGGAAACAGCTTTCCTGTGTCAATTCATTCGTGTGTGGAGAAAGGGGGACTGTGCGCATCTGTGTGGGGGTCAATCCACATCCGATTCTTCACTCCAAAATTTTAGGTGGATTCAGTGGTGTGAATTTCCCTTGAGGTCATGAAACTAGTATAAGTAAGTCTCCAAACTTTCAGTTCTAAGGCAGGAGTCCAGAAAACACCAGAGTAGCCATCGTCCGTCTGAGTCAGTACGGTGCTTTCCTGCCCAACTCCCTGCTGGCGAATACTCAGTCTAATCCACGTTGTCCGCTGCTCCACTGGCATTCAGGATGGCGTCCCTCCCTGAACATCCTCTGTGCTTCCCTGAGCATCAGTCTCAACCACCTGATCTTTATCAGCTGCTGATCTTAATGTTTCTGAGATGGAAACAGGCAGCTTCACTTGGCCCCGTGCCTTCTTGTACCTTAATAGCTCATTTCTCTCCAGTGTGTCTGGATGGGCTAAGCTTATTTAGGCATTTGCCTACTCAGTGGAATCTTGGTTGTTGCCAAGTTTTGGCAACTGTGAATAAAGTAGCAATAAACAAAAGTCCGCATGCAGTTTTTGTTAAGGCACAGGCTTTACTATTCGGGTATTAAAGGGTGTGACCACAGAATCCTACAGCAAGAGCATGCTTGATTTCAGAAACCTTCCTGTGCCGTTTCACCTTCCTCCAGCATCCAGTGAAGAGTCCTGTTGCTCAGTTTCTCTATCACATTTAATGTCAGTGCCATTCCAAAAGCTGTATCATAGGGTCTGGTTTTAGGCGTAAGTTTCTCAGTGTTCCACATTGAATACATTGCCATATGTTTATTTTCCAGCCATATATCTTCTCCGGTAGTGCATCTGTGCCATGGTCGGCCCATTTGTTTCCCAGCCGTTGGCTTTTAATCTTCAGTGAAAGTCCCGTGTTAATATGGTTTACAAATATTTCTTTCCATCCTGTGGTTTGTCTTCTTGTTCTTCTGACAGGATCTTTCTTGGAGCAGCTTATTAATCTTAGGGAATCGCAGTTTTCTAGCAGTTATTTCATGAATATGCCTTTGGTATTCTACCTAAAACTTAAGTGCACCCAGGCTGGGAAGTTAGCATGCACGAGGCCATAGGCTTCATCTTAGTAGTGGGGCAGGGCGGGGTGTGTGTATGCACAATTAAGTTCATGTCTAGCTTTTCTATCTTCTAGAAGTCATAGTTTTCCATTTCACATAGAAGTCTATGAACCACCTGGAGCTAGTTTTTGTGAATTATCTATGATCTAATCTGTGTGCTTTTGTTTTACAGTTAAGCAAGTATGCAAATATTGCGGCACATGGCTCCTTTCAAGCACTCCTTTCTCCGCTTTATTGCCTTTATTTCTTTCCTCAGAGCTCAGTTGGGTCAGTTCTGGGCTTCCAGTCAGCACCATACTGTCCTGAGTCCTGTAGCTTCGTGATTCTTAAAGTTGAGTCTTCCGCCTCCATTCTTCTGTGGCTGTCCTAAAGTTTTTGCTTTCCCATATACATTCAAGTTCACGATAAGTTTGTCAATTTTTAAAAGTTGCTACTGGGATTTTGTTGGGACTGCATTGCATTTGTAGATCATCAAATTGCTGAGAACTGGGCTCACCATTTATCCATGAACATGTGCTGTCTCACCATGAATGTTTTAGATTGAAAGAAAAATAATATTTATCAAAAGCAACTTATATTTTTATGACCTCAAACTTTAGAACATCTGAAACAATGTATTTTTACTACTTCACAGTTTGCCCAGATAATTTCAGTGTTAACATGGCTATAATTTATCAGTGATCGGTGACCAGATAAGTTGTTGCGCTCCAGCAGTGGTAGTGTCTTCATGTTTCATGATACAAGAGCACAGAGAAGGAGACAGTATGTTTAGACAGTGCACAGGTTCTGTGAGGCATTGCGTATCCTCTGCTTCCTCGCCTGCACCAAGGCTGTGGAGAATGAGGTGCTGTTCTACCCATCGTCCATCAGAAGCCCCCAACTGACTCTAGGACCAGACCGAAATCACTTTAAATTCTGAGCATATGGCTTCTTCGTCATTGTCTCCAATTTTAGATCACTCGACACTGTATGCGAACATGGATCGTGATCTTTGGTCAGGGGAAGGCAAAGCTAAATCCTTTACCATCATACAGAATTCTTCAGTTTGTCCTTATCTCTGCTACTTAGCATATGGTCCTATCATTTCTGCTAATGAGTAAGCAAGGTTATAATAGTTCTTCCTATGAATCTTACCAACTGTGGAGGAATTTTGCCTTATAATCTGCTGCTAGTCCTAATGGTACCCGAGCTGCTCTCTCCTCTATATTATCTCACCCCTGTGGGTGAAATGTGCAGCTCTGCTATGATTTCCCAGGAGCCCAGAGGGAAACAAGCCAATCCGCAGCATCCTGGCAACCTGGAAACAGCTCATGGGTTGTCCTGATGTGTCTGCCACCTTCCTTTCTTCCCAGGTGTTTCACTTTCTTCTACACCCTCCTCCCACATCCTCTTTCTCATCCCCTCTGCTTCTCTCCAAAACTGATGGCATCTCTATTTGAAGAATGACTTATGGGTGAGGTAGGTCCTCTGCCCATATTCTGCCTCTCTCTCACTGTTCCAGGCTCCTAAACATCCATCTGCTAACCCTGAGACAGGATACAGAACTTAATAGAATTAAACAAGAAAAGAAATATTTGGCGAGAAAAGCGAGACAATAGTGTCGTTTCAAACTGAGAAACAGAAAGGGACGGGGGTAGATTCTTTTTTTCATACTTTGAGAGGCTTCATACCTCCGAGTGGGTTTTATGGGTTTTTCAGGAAATACACAGTGGACATTCATCACTCCTTTTAGAGCCTTGTAAGGCCAAGGGGTACAAACTAGGGGTTCCCAAGCCAAGCATGCCAACTAGTCAAGTTATATAGACATTTTCAGTGAAAGAAAAACTTGTATGTTTAATACATGCATTTAGAAGGAAATCAAAAATACTCCTTCAGGAAGCTTGGGGTTGAGTTGCTTTCATCTCAGGCCTCAGAAATTTCATCTTCCATGAAGACATTTTAGGTGTTTCAAGGAGAGCTAAGCTGTTGATTCAAGCATTTTCTGAGTCATTAACTGCACCCCATTACCGTGCCTCACTCTCTGGAGAGACCATGAGCTCACCATAGAGAAAGGGACCAAGTTTAAAGGCATTCTGGATATTTTTGGAAATACTTTTAGCCAGCTGCTCTATTGGTTTAATTGAACTTTACTCCAGACAGTTTATTTTCAAGCAAACTTATTCTCTCAAATATTATTGAATCTTTTATCAAGACTTCATAATATGCTTAGTAAAATTACATAACTCAAGCATTCTTTGGAATTAGGGTCATCTTGTCAATCCTGAGTGAAAAGGTTGTCTGTGTTCTTGCTTTTGTTTTTAATTCTTGGTAACAACAGGTAACTTACATATTGGCAACAGTTAAAAGTCCTAGAGAAGTTTCCTTACTGGGCAGGGCCTTTCTTGTACCCCCCTCCTGACCCCGATTTCTGATATTCACTCTCCCTGCCTCTTCCTTCTACCGCCCTACTGATCCCCTCTCCCATTTCATGTACGATTGTGTAGTCTGTGTCTGTCTCTGTGACTGTCCTTATGCGTTTGACTGTGAGTATGTATGGCTGTGTATATGAGTGCACATGTGTGATTGTGGATGTGTAAGATTGTGTTTTGTGTGACTCTGTATGAATGTGTGTGTATATGTGTATCTCTGTGTGTGGCTGTGTATATGAATGACTGTACTGTCTGATTTTATCTCCTTCCCAAACCATTCGCAAGAAGTTTGAGTGACATGGAGACCTGCTCCATTCAGTATTTCAGTGTGTACTTCCGAAAGGGTGTTTCACCCCGTGGCCAGGATATAGTGATGCAATGATCAAGACTGGACTTGACATTGGCATCATGTTTACCCAACCCACATCTGTATTTGAATTGTGTCAATTTCCCCTGTAATATCCTTACTAAGCCCATTCCTGGACTTGTACTAGGATCGTACATTGCACTTATCTGTCATATGTTGGGACAAGGTCTTCACCTCATCTGAACCATTAAGGGTGTCAGAATCACTTCTGGCCATGAAAATGTGCTAACGAACCATGTGCAAGGAAGATGCATAGATTAGTTGATCGGGAAGCTGGCGTTTGTCACTGAAATCAGCCATGTTAGAGACTCAAATGCTGAAAACCGTTGTTCTCTGTGTGGGTTATGTCTAACAAAGTAAACTCTGGGTGTTAGGCCTGTTGTTATCTAGAGCCTTCTTCTGGGGTCCCCTGGCTACCTGACCCCCAGGTGACATACCCCAAAGGCCCATCCAGTCCTGGGGAATCCTACAATTCGTACTCCTTCTAACCAGTTCTGCTTCACCGTCACTCACGCTCTTGGGAAGCTGACGTAGAGTAGCCATGCTCTTTGTGAGCGCTTCTGGGTGAACTTCCCTCATGAACTCATCCAGCACTCGGGAGACAAGCAGGACGCAGCAGCTTTGTTTCTTTCCTATTTTCTCACTTCTCTTATTTTCCCCTCATTTTGCACACAGCGGGTCACAGAAAGTCGAGAGAGCCAGATGACGATTGAGGAGCGGAAACACCTCATCACTGTGCGAGAGGAAGCGTGGAAAACTAAGGGCAAAGGAGCTGCCAATGACTCCACCCAGTTCACCGTGGCAGGAAGAATGGTGAAGAAAGGTCAGAGCCTGTGTGTATGCATGTGTCAGTGCATGCACATGTGTGCGCACACACGTCAGAATACTCTTATCCATGAATGTAGAAACTCAGCAGAAAGAGAGAAAGCCCTGGCCTTTCATCTCACACTGCACGGGTGTTAAGTAGATGGGTTTTGATGGCTGCGCGGAGTATTTCTGCTGCAGACTTCTCGGTCACTACCCTCTTCAGCATAGGAACCCTAATTCAATCTGTCACTATGTCAGAACCTACCTGTTTAGAAACAGTACAATTGTAGGTTTCAGAAGCAATCAGCTCTGCCAAAAAGAAAGAAAGAAAGAAAGAAAGAAAGAAAGAAAGAAAGAAAGAAAGAAAGAAAGAAAGAAAGAAAGAAGAAAGAGGAAAAAAAGACAGAAAGATACAAGTAATTTTAACCAATTATTTTCCCCAATTCCTTTTAAATTGTTTCCACCTCCCCACCACCTCACCACCATCAAGTAAGCTTTTGGTAGTAAAGGCATTTTAGTATGAAGGAGCCCCTCTTGTTCCTTGCGGGTCACTTCCTATGTCCCTTTGGCTCTAGCTTTGTAAGCTATGGCTTACAAAGTCAATTTGCAGGCATCTAGAAGATGCTCTGAATTCCAGGGAGAAGGATGCCCTGCATCCTTAGTTCACCAAGAACACTAGAATTGCATGAGGCTGGACCCAAACGCGCAGGAAACTGAGTGCTGAGTCACATGCCACATCCCTTAGTCATCTCTAGAGAGTTTTGAGGGTGTTTGGGGCTTTAATTCCTGTTCTTTGGGACATGGTTAAATGTCAGGACCCCTTCAGTCTTCAAGTTCTGCCATGTACTTCCTGAGTTGAGCATTTCCTCTCCTTAAACCTTCCATTCTGTGTAGAGTCAAAATCATTCACTGTGTGAATGTTTGCGGGGGAGAGGGCAAATCTCAGAGGGAAGTTTACTTGAATCTTCACAGAAGCCTTTGAAACAAATGTGTTAAGCTTGGGATCATCCGAGGACAGCAAAAAGACCATTTACGTTCACAGGTTGAAGCAGGACCTGGCTTTTCTTCATGGGAACATGGAACTGTCAGGTGTAATCTTGAGCCTGGCCCCTACACACCCCCTACACACACACACACACACACACACACACACACCTCTTACCCTCCCCCCACTAATAAGTAGTGGTTCAAATCGATAAAAAGCAATTGGAAATGAAAGTAAACCCAAGTCTTCATCTCTTGGCTCCAACTTATATCCTGATAGCAATTTGCTTTATTTTTGTGTTATTTTACTTTGCCATATCATCTGAAGAGTCCTAACTGAGCCCTTCCCACCGCATGGAAGCCCGTCCTTCCTTGCTCTTGTGCCCTGGCCCACACTGACACCAGGGACACACATTTGCTGGTCTGGATACAGAGCAGTCTATCCCACAGTGAGCATTTTTGTTTCTGTTTCCCGCCCGGCACAAGCCGTGGAACCCGACAGCTACGCAGGTTGTCATCGCCCTGTTCCGAGGGCACATCCAGACAAGCACAGGGTTTCCTTCTTTCTCCCAGGGAAGCTCCAGCTCTCCCAGGTTCCTCTGGGCAGTCTCTCCTTTTAATATTTGTTTGTTTCTTTGTTTTGTTTTTGTTTTTCAAGACAGGATTTCCCAGTAGCTGTAGAGCCTGTCCTGGAACCTGCTCTTTAGACCAGGCTAGCCTCGAGCTCACAGAGATCTGCCTGCTTCTACCTCGAGTGCTGGGATTAAAGGAGTGTGCCACCACTGCCCAGCTCCTTTTATGTTCTTATACCCTGGATAACAATTAGCATACCACAGTTCGCTCTAATAGTCTGAGTGGAGGGAAAGTACTCAGAGTGTGCCATGAATAAAAGATGTGAAAATATTCCCAGAGAGGATATCCTTGTCTATTGCTTCTGAATTCACTGGAAGGAGCTGTAGAGAGAGCTTTGATTACAGGGTCACTCTGTACACCCTGTTGGGTTATAGGGAAAGCCCTGTCTCTAGCTGGGAAGGCAGTGCCCCCCTTCCAGGGACCCTCTTATGCTTTGTGGCCTGACTGGCAGCAGGGTTGCAGCAGCGGCGGGATTCGCCCAGTGTCCGTGTAGAAGGGCAGATTTCGCTCCTTACTTGGGGACTGTCAGCCTGCTGAATCAGTCTGATTTACTAGCTTCAGAGCCAGTGGACTCTTCTGGAACTCTCAGGCACCCCCTTAGTAGGCAATGGCTTGGTGTCTGTCCTATTCTGTGACACCAGGTTTACTTATATTTCTGTGTTTCAAAACGGCTTCTTTTCTCGTGGACACTGAGCTTCCTGCAGGCCTGGCGACAGAAATCAGTTAGAATGTATGCACGCATATCTGCAAGTGTCCGGGCGAAGGGATATTGAGAAGTCCCCAGCCTGTTGCTCAGAACTTCAGTCTTGAGTCACTTTCCAGTTGCCCCTCCTGCATTTATGCTCCATTAACCTCTCTCCAGCTTGTGGACGGAGCAAAGCAAATCCTTTGTCTTTTCTCATAGATGAGAATAACCTCCATGTTCTCTGGCTGTCCTAGGAGAGCAGGGTTGTGTTCTCTTAAACTTCACACCACAAGCACACACACATACACACGGATGCAGAGGACAGTAGCAGCTCATCCAGTTCTTTGCAAACACTACACTTATTTCCCACCCTGGTGTCTTCCACTTGGGTGGGGGTTGGTATCTCTAAATTCTGTCTTATTTCAACAGGGTGCCCACTCTGTACTAAAATTTCCCTTCTTACCTGTCATCAGCCTTTGACTGAGTAAATACTTCCCACCCTGTGTCTCGGGGAACGTATGGTTGTTTTCAGCATACCTCAGCTGTTGAGTGACTCTCCCACAATCCCAAATCTTTCTTCTGAGGTCAGACCTCCGGGCTATTCTCCATCTGTTGGTGTACAAAAGAGGTCCACAATAGCCCAAAATGGAGTATAACAAAGGTTTATTTGTCTGGGAATAAACTCGCAGAAAGAGTAGCAATCTGCAGTCCTCTGTATGAGCTGGGAACTAGAACCAAATTTGTGCATGCTTTTTGTCTGCATTTATAGTACAAGAGACCATGCTCAAAGTGGGATGTTATCTTAAAGGCTATTGGCCGAAAAGCACCTCCCCCTTTAGTCTAAATAAGAGAGTTCTAAACCTAATACAAAACTATATGCAGTAAGAACAAATATCAAATATTGTCCAGGGAAAAGAAGAGAAAAACCATACATAAAAATTAGAATTATAACCAGCATGAACAATATCAAAGAAGAAATATATGCTAAATGTTTTAATAGTTATCTTATCCTAAGGAGTCTAAGTCTAATGCTTACAAGATCACATTGTCACTGCCCCCACCCCCACCAGACTGGACAAGAATCCTGGTGCCCAGGGCCACTTGCTGCCTAGGACAAGACAGCCTACTAACTTCCTCTGTGGGAGTTGCTACCACTTTGTTTTTTCCTCTGTGACCCTGCCACTCAAATAGGCTTTCCAAACTTCACTTGTTCCAGGATATCTTGGGAGCTGTTTACTTGCTGTGGGTATGTTTCCTGATGACTTCTCCATTCATTTTGGAACACCAGCTTGACAGCTGCGTAGTTCATAGGAATAGGAAAATCAAAGGTATGGCTGCATTTGGCCTGCACAGCTCTGCACAGCCCTGCACAGCGCGGTGGCTAAACTGTGCATACTGGTGTATCTGCTCATACTGTAGGGACATGTTCAGATTACTGGCTTCTGTGAACTTGCACAATTAATCTTTAAGATGCTAAACTGTCCACTTGTGTGTTCTGTAGGTCTGGCATCACCCACAGCCATAACCCCAGTCTCATCCCCTCTCTGCAACAAATCAAGGGGCACCACCCCAGTTTCCAAACCCCTGGAAGGTAAGTCATCCCGTCCACAGTGATGTGAGCATCGGCACAGGGAGGCCTGGGGATACGTGCTCACTGATGGTTTCTGTTGTTTAGATATTGAAGCCAGACCAGACATGCAGCTGGAATCGGACCTGAAGCTGGACAGGCTGGAGACCTTTCTAAGGAAGCTGAACAACAAAGGTACATTCCAGAAGGCAGAGGGGAGCTTCCGCTACCGCACACTGTGCTCTCTACTTCCCATGAATGACAAAGAAAACCTTGAAATCCCTGACACCATCTACTCTCTCAGAACCTCTGAATTCCAAGTTTTAACTTCTTAACTTTTGGGGTGTTTGTTTCTGTATGTGTTTGGCTTTTGTTTTTGTTTTTACTGATGTTTTGTTTTTTGAAACAAGGTCTCATGTAGACTAGGCTAGCCTTGAACTTACTACATAGCCAAGGATAACCTTGACCTTCTGGTCTTCCGCTAACAGCTAGCACAACAGGCACGTATCACCAAAGCTGGCTCTCCAAATCCTACTTCTGCTTGCTCTCCCTCCTCAGCCAAATTATCTCCTTTCTAGTATACTTTTAGCAATTTATAATACACACATTTAAAGTTTCTATTGTTATCCTTCAGAAAATGAAACTGTAGTCAGTACTAATTAAAGTTCAAACTCTGATCCACTTGATAATATCCTGAATTTGGGATCCCCAAGTTTCCAAATCCTTGGGATGTCATCGAATCCAAGTATATCTCCATGATATTGGCTTTACGCCACAAAGCAGATACTGTACAAATACAAAATCAACATCCTCTTGGCTTTGAGTTATAGGCATCATTTCTGTTAAAGCAAAAGTTATTTTTTCTTATAATACCAAATACTTTCTAAAAGACAATTCTAGTAAAAACATAATGCAATGAGCGTTTTAATATAATAGTTGTTGACACAAAAGGCGGTTTGCAGAAATAGCTTCTTCTCTCGTGATAAACCAGTACCTGGTACTAGCATTCCGCACTTTTGACAGTGACCCCTAAAGGCTGTAAGTTACACAAACACGGAAAACCAGATGATAAGGGTGTGATACAGTACCTAATTTGACTGGGTAAGATATATTAACAATGAAATCTATTATACCATTGTCTTAATTAGGTTTCTATGGCTGTCATAAATACCATGACTGAAAAAAAAAAAAAACTTGGCTAGGAAAGAGTTTTCTTTTATCTTACAGTTTGTAGTCTATCATCCAAGGAAGCCAGAACAAGAACTCAAGCAGAGCTGGAACCTGACTGCAAGGGTCATGGAGGGGTGCTGCTTACTGTCGTGCTTCTCATGGCTTGTTCAGTCTGCTTCCTCAGAACACCCAGGACCACCTGCCTGGGGGTAGCACCAACCATTATGGGCTGGAACCTCCCACATAATCACGAATCAAGACAATGTCCCACAGGCCAATCTTGTAGGGACATTTTCTGTTGATATTCTCTTCTTCTAAATGACTGTAGCCTCTATAAAGCTAATATAAACTAGCCAACATGACGGGATAGCAGTGATCTATCCCGTGGTCAGCAGGCAGTGCCGTGACCTCCCCAGTGTCCCACCTGCTCTTATTGGAGTACAGCTCTGTCCCCTCATGGTCTCACATTGGCACTGTAACCGTAGGATGGAGGGATGGCATCCCAAGCTATGCAGTGACATCGTGTGTGTGGTCAGTCAAATGCTTCCCAGCCCTTAGCAGAAATGTTTGCAGAACCCTTAGGTGGAACAAGGCTGAGGTTAGCTCCCCCCAGGAGAGGTCAGGTTCAGAAATGCTCGCGTGTTTGTGTAGGCGCAGTCAGCCTGCTTCCTGCCTTAGCACCACTGGGCAAGTGGGAGGTCCTTATGTGAGAAGCAGAGCAAGCTGGGAGCTGGGAGGCGGGAGCAGGCAGAGAGAGAACTTTCCCCTACTCTGGGAACTTGAGGGAAATGACCATTACAACAGTGCAAAGAAGGGTCACAGCAGTTGTTTCTCTAAAGCTCATGGGGGCTTTGCTCCGTTTCCATAGTTGCCGGGATGCAGGAGACGGTTCTCACGGTCACTGGGAAATCTGTCAAGGAGGTGATGAAGTTGGATGATGATGAGACCTTTGCCAAATTCTACCGCAGCGTGGATCACAGTATACCTAGAAGCCCTGTGGATCTGGACGAGGACTTTGATGTCATTTTTGACCCGTATGCCCCCAAGTGAGTTTGAGATTGACTTCCTTTCCATGCCTCCTTGTCTGTCAGCAGACACTTCCGCCACGCATATGTGCTCTAGAGTCAGGTGCACATCTCCTTGGTGCAGAGAGAGCGCATGTGGTCACCCTGCTGGACTTGCAGGCCTACTGTGTGTGCCCTGGGTATTTGTGCAGTCTTGAAAGGTGTGGCTGGCTTCACATCGCTCACACGTTGTGGTGTTTTATAGCATTGCCACCTAGCACATGCCCACATCGTCCCACTGGACACCATTGAACTTACTCATAACTGGATATTTGGATGAAACCGCTTCGCAAATTAGGAGCTTGGGTTCCTTTGCTGCCAGCAATGTATAAAATTAGTATGTTCATGGGTTTTCTCAGAGGCACCCAAATGTTATAGAAAGTTATTATGTGTTAGGATTCCATCTGTGGTATATGCCAGAAAAATACATGTGTTGAATTGCAATCAGAAAAAAAAAACCATCAAATAAAAAACACTGGGGAAGAATTTAGTTCAAACTCAGGTGTGCCCTGAGTGTCCAGAGCAGCACGGTCTCTCAAGGCTGTCTTTCTACACACTGGCTTCTCTCTTGGTCAAGCTGCAACTGTAGGGAAAGAGGTGTCCACCTCGAGCACCAAATGACCAGGCTACTCAGTCGACACAGCCAGTCTGGTTCACTTCCCAGCAGACTCTCAGCGTTCAAGTTTGGCCTTCACTGTTTCAGTTTGGGTCCCAAGTCTATCCCTAAAGTCATTCATGGAGTCAAGGGGACAGATGACGTCTACCAACGTTGGGGGTGAGATAGGCACCAGAGGAAGCCCATGTAATATTATTGGAAGTACAGGTACTTGTTCTAAGCAAGTTGCACACAGCCACCCACCGCATGGCTCTGCTCTTCCCTATACGATTACCAGAGCGACTGTGTCTCCCACGGGTGTGTTTACTCATGGTAGAGGTTTCCCTAAACTGCTCCTCGTGTGATGTACTGCTTTGGGTATGTCAGCCAGTTCAGTTCACCTTCTCCCCATCCAACTGTCATTGCTGACGTGGTATATATAGTTGTGATAAGTAATAACTTATACAAATCTGTACTTGTGCTCACTGCACAGTAGTTGTATACAAAGAATGCTTCCTGCAGAGACCTAAACATTTGACAGTTGCATGTCAGCAGAGGAGTCTGTTGAAAGATCATATCATTGACAAACTACCTCCCCAGGCTGGTCAACTCAGTCTTGGGACAGTCTCAGGGATCAGAGATGATTCTGAAGGTCTATTTTATTCCAATATATTCTTCACAAGTATGGTTAATTTCATAAGGGAGCTCGTAGGTTGAGTTAATACTAGCTGTGGAGGGAACAGAAAAGCTGTATGTGAAAAAAAAACGATTTAATGTGGGGCAAAGGGGATTCAATGGGGGTGCAGTGGCCATCTGGGGAGTCTCTGAGAACTTGCTGGTGACAGCAGCAGTAGCCATGCGTGTACAGAAAATCTTGGGCTCCCTATCCAGAGAGACTAGCCAGCAGTGGAAAGAGCTGTCCTATAACACTGGAAACCTTCCAGACAGAGACCAAAGGCACAAGTGGGCAAGGCTTCCAGAAGTAGAGTAGGCTCAAATCTCCCTTTACCTCCAAGATGTGACTACATCACGGTAGGAGTAAAGGGACAAAATCAGGAAGTAAACGTAGCAGAGTGTATTGTCCCGGATCTAAGACAGCAACCTGAGCCTCATCTGCTTTGCCCACAGGTTGACATCTTCCGTGGCCGAGCATAAGCGCTCGGTTAGGCCCAAGCGCCGAGTCCAGGCTTCCAAGAACCCTCTCAAATTGCTGGCAGCAAGAGATGACCTCCTCCAGGAATACACAGAGCAAAGGCTCAACGTTGCCTTCATGGAGTCCAAGCGGATGAAAGTGGAGAAGAGTGAGTAGGAGGAGCCTGCTTCTTCGGGTCCCTCAGCACTGCCTACCTACTATTTCCCCTTTATCTGCCTTGCGGGGCCATGGGACTTCAGAGAGCATCCATTAGCAAAAGTAAATTCACACATACACATGTATGCTTGACCAGAGTTTCAAGGTTTCTCACTAAAGTGCTGTTTAAATGATGCTGTTTTGCTGATAGAAGGAGACATCTGTTTCTGGTTTTGGAATTCTGCTCTGGAAAACCCAAGCACAGCAGCAATTCTCAATTTACTCTTATTTACTCCTCCTCCTCCTCTTCTTCCTTCTCCTTCTCCTCCTCTTCTTCTTCCTCCTCCTCCTCTTCCTCCTCCTCCTCCTCTTCTTCCTCCTCCTCCTTCTCTTCTTCCTCCTCCTCTTCCTCCTCCTCCTCCTCCTCTTCTTCTTCCTCCTCTTCCTCCTCCTCCTCCTCCTCCTCCTCCTCCTCCTCCTCCTCTTCTTCTTCTTCTTCTTCTTCTTCTTCTTTTTCTTCCTCCTCCTCCTCTTCCTCTCGTCCTTCTATTTTAAATTTTTCTATTCATTTCACATACCAACCACAGTTTCCCCCCCTCCCACTGTCCCTACCTTCCACCAAACCACCCCCATCCATTCCTCAGAAAGGATAAGGCCTCTCATGGAGAGTCAACACAGCCTGACACATTAAGTTGATACAGGACCAAGCTCCTCCCCACTGCATCAAGGCCAAGCAAGGCATCCCACCATAGAGAATGGGTTCCAAAAAGGCAGCTATGCACCAAGGATAGATCCTGTTCCTACTGCCATGGGCCCCTCAAACATACCAAGCTACACAACTGTCACCCACATGCAGAAGGCCTAGATAGGTCCTATGTAGGCTCCCCGGTTGGTCAGTCTAGCTTCCGTGACCTCGGGTCAGCTGTCTCTGTCTCTATTTACTCTTATTCAAGAGTGTCTTAGGAGATCTCATGTGAATGTCTAATGCACTTCTTTCCTCACCCCAGCATTTTAAACCAGTACCTTCAGAAAGCATCAGCTGCTGTTGACAGCTGTCACAGCACTTGTCACCCTGCAGGAGGCCAACTTAGTGACATGGACCAGAACGACCTACCCAGCTATACACCAGATGTAGACTCGCTCAGAATTCCTATCCCCTTAGAGATGCTAGGACTGATTCTCCCCGGTAGGCATCTTTCACCAAGTCTTCACGGGTACAAAGGTGACAGCCTATAGAGATGATGTCATCATTTTGTAATTAACATGTACCTTGAGGCCCTCTGCCCTCAGACCTGGCTGTAGTCACAAGATGCTGGGTTTTCAGTGTGGACCAATAGCAGCAAAAGTCAAACCTGAGGTCCTATGTAGGCTCCCCGGTTGGTCAGTCTAGCTTTTATGACCTCAGGTCAGCTGTCTCTGTCTCTATTTACTCTTATTCAAGAGTGGAGGTGGTGGAGAGATATGTGAAAATTGTGCCAATAAACCTTTATGTCTTCTCAGCTCATTGTTTTAAAAATGTTACTACTGAGTCAAAAGTCAGGCAGTGATTTCAATAGGACCTAACACTGAGTTTGGTACGCCGGGCGGCCCTGGCCTTTTGGAAAGCATTTCTTAATCAACTGGTAGGGATGCAAAGAGAACTAGTTTATCTAAATTCTCCCCCTCTCCTCCTCTACCCTTCTTCTTCCTTCCTTTCTCCCTCCCTCCCTTCCTTCCATTCTTCTTTCCTTTCTCCCTCCCTCCCTTCCTTCCATCCTTCCTTCTTTTCTCCCTCCATCTCTCCCCCTCCCTCCATCCCTCCCTTCCTCCTTCCCTCCCTCCCTTTCTCCTTCCCTCCCTTCTATCCGTCCTTCCTTCCTGTCTCCCTCTATCCCTCCCTCCTTTCCTTCCTTCCATCATTCCTTCCTCCCACCTTCCTTTCTTATTTGGAAGCTATGGTCTGATATGTAGTTCAGACTAAACTGGTACTTGGTAGTCCCTTCTAGTGCTGAAGTTGCAAGTGCACCACCACTAAACACTCTTTCAATAAAAAACAACAACTTTGACAAATTGGTTTATGAATGCTACAGGAAAAGGAGAATAAAAAATTATAGCAAAAAAAATTCAAATATCAAGATAGTAGATGCTATTACTGCCATGAAAATCACTGTTTGCCAGTAGTGGAACCCACATTCTGGGCCAGTTTAAAACAGAGGTGTGTAGCTCAGGGTCATGTACAGTCAGAGACCAACCTCACTCTCCATTCCAGAGTCTGTTCCAAGTCACCCCCCCCCCCAGCCCATCTAACTTAACTCCAAGCAGCCCCAGGACCTCTGCATTTAACTCTATACACAGTAATTAATCTTGGAACGGCACAGCTACTCAGCCTGAGTCCTATGAGTTAGGAGTCACCTATGTCGTGAGCCTTGCTCCGCTGAGCCTCCTCCCGCACCTTCCTTCACAGTGTCGGCCAATTCCAACTTCTCAGAAGTGACGCTGGCAGGCCTGGCCAGCAGGGAGAACTTCAGTAACATCAGCCTGCGGAGCGTCAACCTGATGGAGCAGAACTCCAACAACAGCGCCGTGCCCTACAAGAAGCTCATGCTGCTGCAGATTAAAGGTATTCTTCCTAGTGGTCTAAAGGAGCTGTGGCAGCCTGTGCTTCTGACTGGTCACGGTGGGACTCCTGGCTGCATCCCTCACTGTGGCATCACAGACTCCACACAGCCGCTGGAGCTCTGCAGTCGGTGAATGTGGACACAGGAGCAGCTGGGGGGAGACCCAGAGCTGGACTCAATTCTTTACCCTTCAGAGTCTCAGCTTCTGCTTCTGCTTCCGCCCCGGTAGCCCTTACTCCATGCACTGCCATGCACTGCCATGCACTGGACCAGATGTGTCTGAAGTCTGCATCATGGGTCTGTGCACCCTCCCCTGCTCTCCCTACTAGGATAAGTCATGATACATGCCAACCAGAGTAAGGAAGCACATCCCTGGGGAAGGAATCAAGGGAATTCAGGAGTGACTGAGCCTCACCCATCCCCAGGTTACATTCCTCTGTTCTGTTTGCCTACAACACATGAGACTTGGAAGAGCAGTAGGAGGGAGGGCAGCTTCACTCCTAGAGGTGACCTCTGTAGCTGGGTATCTCAAGAAGGTGGATGAAATTGTGTCTGCCTCTGCCAAAGATTCTGGAGTGTTTACTGCAAAGCCATTTCCTTCTCAATGTATTTAAAAGATGAGTGAAGGGTAGGGAGATGTTTCACTGGATAAGACTGATTCTTACATAGGCACAAGAACCCATGCCTGAATCCCTGACACCCACATAAAAATCCGGCTCAGGTGTATGTGCCTGAAACCTGAGCATTGTGGGGCAGAGACAGGCAGATCCCCGAAGCTCACTGGCCAGCCAGTCTAGGTAAAATAGCAAGATCGAGTTCTGTCTCAAGGGGAGAAAATGATTCTAGCCCTCCTCTGATCCCCACATATCCATGCATGGGTACACACACCTGCACACACGTGTGCACACAACACACACACACAGATGACAGGTGAGGGGCTCTGATGTGCAATTATACCTGGTTTGTAACAATAGAGAGCTCCAACTCATTCAATCACTTAGAAGTGGGGGTGAAAGTGACACAAGGCCGTGCCTCCCTCCTAAGTGATCCCTAAGTGCTCTGCGAGTTACAGGGTGGAAGGAGGTCCTGTGAGGAGCCATGCCTTACCCTGCTGCACGGCTGTGTGGAGAAAAGGCAGCACGAATGTGAAAGAGAGAGAGTAGGGTGTCCTCCCTACCACTCTCCTGAGATGGGAGGAGCTCACTACATCCACAGACATGCTAAAATCCAAGGCTCTGAGACCACTTCTAAGAAGCACAGAGACTTTGGGCAAGCACTCACTGGCAACATCAACTGATGGTGTTGTCATTGGCCCATCTTAATTTCCATGTCCTGCTGGTCCGAGAATTCAGATGAATAGAGTCTTTAGAATGGGAGGTCTGTAGAAGAGATGTGTCTGTCATGGATGTCTGCATGATGGAAAAAGGATGCTGGGGTTTGTCCACAGGTAGAAGACATGTTCAGACAAGGCTGGTGGAGCCTCGAGCCTCGTCACTCAACAGTGGGGACTGCTTCCTTCTGCTCTCTCCCCAGTACTGCTTCCTGTGGGTAGGAGAGTTCTCAAATGTCATCGAGAAGGCAAAGGTAGGTGTCCAAATGATAAGACGCTTCTAATACTGTGTCTTTACACAGTGAGGTGTTCTACTAGCTGATCTGTGCAAGCCTCTCAGATACCTTGTGTTTCATTCAGGCAGGAAGGGGCAGGTAGTGTTTTCTTTGCTAGAATCTCTGAAGAAGCTTCTACGAGGTGCTAAAGTAAAGGTCTGTGGCGTGCCTCAAGTTTGAAAGCCCTGAGACTGAGCTGACTTCTGGGTGTCCTACACACTGTGCAGTGGCAGTGTGGCTTTCCTGAGTGCCCCATGGGGGAGCCCCAGTCCTGGGACAGTGTCCAAAGCCCAGGAGTTATCAGTTGAATATCATACACTGAGTGTTACTGCTCCGAAGACTGGACCTACCTTCTCATACAACTCCACTGCTCAGCTCAGACAGCCAACGCCCACCACCCATGGCCGACTCTTTTGCTATGCATTCATTCTCTGGTGGCTGGGTGTATCCTTTTGTGCCGATCACACTAGTTTTGCTTCCTAACTCATTGTGTCCCTCTCTTTTTCAGGCATCTGAACTTGCAACATTAATTCAGACAAAGAGGGAGCTTGGTTGTAGAGCTACATACATCCAGACCATTGAGGAAGGGATTAACACACACACTCACGCAGCCAAAGACTTCTGGAAGCTCCTGGGTGGCCAGACCAGTTACCAGTGTAAGAGCTTGCTATATTTCGGAGGGAGAAGGCTTGAGCATCCTTTCTTCTAGCTCCCTCCCTTAACGGGTCCTTTAAGTCAACCACTTCCTAATGCCCTGTCTTATCCAAAGCTGCCGGAGACCCAAAGGAAGATGAACTGTACGAGACAGCCATCATAGAGACGAACTGTGTCTACCGCCTGACAGACGACAAGCTCGTCCCTGAAGATGACTACTGGGGGAAGATTCCCAAGTGCTCCCTTCTGCAGTCCAAAGAGGTACCAGCTCAGGGACACAGCGCTGCTGGGACTGCGGCTTCCAGCCGCTTCCATGCTGACTATCAAATACGGCATTTGCTAAGGGACACTTATGTGCTATTTCAAACCATTACTGCTATCTACAACACTAACAAAGTTCAGAGTACTTTTTAGAAATGTCAGGAATCGTTGAAGGTTTTTGTATTTTATATAAAACATAAATACTATCCCCATGTCTTGAGGTATATAAAGATGAAAGTAAAATTGAGTTAGTCCTAAAGTTTCAGGAAGAATTAGTATGAGTACATGTGATTGCATATAATTTACATATAGTTAATATAATTTACAGATTGATCAAGTATTTTTTACATGCCCCACAATAAGTATTTATTAACTACACTTATTTCCAGCATCATTAAGTATTCTAATGGCTGAGAGGAAAGGGGAAGATACACAACACCCTTAAACTCCACTAGGTAGAAACATATCTCAAAGAATTGAGGGCAGACATAGTGAATCAGTGAGTAAAGGCTTTCACTGCCAGGCCTGAAGACTTGTTCAGTTTCCAGGAGAAACCAACTCCCTTGAATTATCTTCTGGCTTCCTGTGTGTGCACATGAACTTACAACAAACATGCAAACAAATACATAACAATGTTCTTTTCAAACATCACGAGATTTTTTTTTTTTTAATTTTCTTTTTATTTGTATGGGTATGTTACCTGAAATGTATTCCTGTATACCACATGAATGCAATGCCCCAGAGACCAGGAGAGGGCATCAGATCTTCTGGCCTTGGAGTCACAGACCACTGTGAGCCACCATGTGGGTACTAGGAATTGAACCTGGGTCCTCTGGAAGAGTGGTATGTGCTCTTCCCCATTGAGCCACAGATCCAGTCCCATGTTTTCTTTTCTTGACCCTTCCAGCCACTCTGTCTTTTGATTAGAGAGCTTGTTCACTTACATTCCTTACACATACACAAAATAAACGTAATTTTAAAACTTTTAGTAAATGTAAACAATGTAACTCCTAGAGCTTACAAGATGAGTGAAATAAGTCATGAATGGAGAGAGAAATATTGAAATATTGTGTGATCTCACCATATGTGGAATCATCCCCACAAAGGGGGAAGGGGACAAAGTCAATTATATAGAGACAGAAAAGAAAACAAAAGCTGCCAAGGTCATGCGGGGGTGGGGGTGGGGGCTGAAAGCACCCAGGGAAGCAGGTCGGAGGACAGAAGCAGCAAGTGTGGGAAGTACAGAGTGTGTCTAGGTGTCTGTTACTAGGTGTGCAGCTACCGTCAGTCAATGTTGCTGTCGGAGACCACTGCAAAATGTGGAGATTTTCACTGTTCTTACCACTGAGGCAACAGAAAGCAGAAGTGAGCAGCAGACGGTGATGATTGTGTCAGCTCCTGCACTGGTGCAGCCACTATGCTCACTGTCTGCATCCCAGAGCATCCCACCACACACATAGATACACTCAAACATGTACCAGTGTATTTGATAATAAAGAGAGGAAAACGCCATCCAAAGCTAGACTGAGGGTATGATATATATAAACATGTAAATGGGCACAAAAGTCACAGCAAAAGAAATAATGAGCAATAATCTTAGGAAGAAAATGAAATGGAGCCTAGTTGAGAGTTAGAGCAGTGTCTAGGGTCCTGGAAATGAAGGCAAGGAAAAAGGAATAACAAGGAGCATTCCAGTCGTTCATGCCACAGACACTTAGCTATAAGCCCCTATTATCATAGCTACTCACTCATAAGTGGCTTCTAGACATAAAGCAAAAAAAACCAGCCTACAGTTCACAACCCAGAGAACCTAGACAACAAAGAGAACCCTAAGAGAGACATACATGGATCTAATGTACATGAGAATTAGCAAAAGATAAGATCTCGAGAGGGTAGAAGGGGAGGGAAGAGGTAGGGAGGGAAGCAGAGAAAAATGTAGAGTTCAATAAAAACAATTTTAAAGAAAAAGAAGAAGAATGGTATTGACCTCTGCCCCAGGGATCTTAGAACTGCACACAGGAGAGATGGCATTGAATCCTCAGGCTCCTCAGCACCTGCCATGTATGATAAGCTGTGTGTGTGAATGAATGAATGAATGAATGAATGAGGAAGGGAGGGAGAGGAGGAGGGAGGAAAGGAGAAGCAAGGAAGAGAGGAAGGAACAAAGACAGGGGAATACTTCCATAACTCTTGATTCAAAGCTTTGGGAGGTGCGAATGTTAAGCAGTGTGAAGGGCCGGAGTCCGGAGATCGCCCGGGAAGTTCACACATCATTTTGTGCTGTCTCCAGGTCCTGGTGTTTGACTTTGGAAGTGAAGTTTACGTGTGGCATGGGAAGGAAGTCACGTTAGCACAACGGAAAATAGCATTCCAGCTGGCCAAGCACTTGTGGAACGGAACCTTTGACTACGAGAACTGTGACATCAACCCTCTGGACCCTGGCGAGTGCAACCCGCTCATTCCCAGGTACCGCTGCTGCGCATGCCTGCTCATCTCTCAGGCCTCCGTCATCTCCAGACACCTTAGCTGTCACCTGACTGGTAGAATATGGGGGTTGTAGCTTTAGGAAGGACCCCCAACCCCCACCCCAGTGTCTCAGGTGCTGTTGTGATAATTAAGAACTTCCCAGGTTTCCTCTTCCTACCCTGAGCCCTGGACACTTTGTGCTGCTGTTTTATGTCTTCTGGGGTGGAAGGAAGGAGAGGATACTGGATTTAAAGAATGGTTGTGATTTTAGCATTCACTACCGTGTACTGACTTTTAAAAACTATTTGGGGAAATCAGATCACGCACAAACTCTAAAAAAATGATTGTGAATTTAAAGAAAAGCATTCCTGCATTAAAGATTTTTCACTGCTAGATCCTCCAAAATCCTCTAAAACTGTGCGCCGTGTACTGTGGAACAGGCACGGCATGAAACCACACAGGGCATCGCACTTCGAGGTCCCTGCACAGTTTCTCTCTTTACAGTCCAGTAACTGGTTTGCGAATATTTGATTTCAATATTTAAAAGCCAGACCTGCAATCCCAACACTCAGAAAACTGAAGCACAAGGACCACTCAGGAGACTAAGGTCATCCTGGGCTATGTGACTCCCAGGCCACCCTGAGGTACGAAGTGAGAAAGACGATGCTGTATCGTGGCAGATTAGTACATAAGTGTGGCTGCATGGGCTAAGGAGCCCCTGACCCAGTGGCTTCTGCTGTTTGTGCCACAGAATCACTGGAGGAGCTTTGAAAACGTGTCTGCCAGACCCAGGGAAGGGACTGCAGCTGGAACAGGGTGACTTATACCCTAACATGTCTTAAAGCAGTGGTGCTCAACCATCCTGATGCTGCGACCCTTTTAGTACAGTTCCACATACTGTGGTGACCCCAACCTTAAAATCATTTTTTTGCTATTTCATAACTAATTTTGCAACTGTTATGAATTGAATGTACATATCTGCTTTCCGATGGTCTTAGGTGACCCCTGTGAAATGGTTGCTTGACCCCCAAAAGGTCTTCACCCACAGGTTGAGAACAACTGTCTTAAAATCTCCCAGGGGATACTAAGGTGCAGCCAAGATTGTGCACCCAGTGGCTGCACTCCGCTGCATTGAAATGACCAGGCCCTGACCAGCAGGTTAATCACAAGAGCGAGTAGACAAAGGGCCAAGGCCCTGCTCCCAGGGTCATGCCCTTCACCACAAGCTCCTGTGCCTCCTACTCCATCTCGTGGCATGTAAGAGACAGATTTTCAGAGCAGAGGCTGAGCCTGTTCTACAGTAATCCCAACGAGCTTGCAGAGGAAAGTTTACAGAATATACTCAACTATTCTCTGAAACTTAGTGAGGGGTGCGAGCCTGGGATACAGCCACTTGCAATGCTGTGGTTGTCCCAACACAACAGCTAGCACGGCTGGGTCTGAGCTCTTTTCTTACCTGCTCCCACCCTGCAGGAAAGGGCAAGGACGACCTGACTGGGCCATATTTGGGAGAGTTACGGAGCACAACGAAACTATTCTGTTCAAAGAGAAATTCCTCGACTGGACAGAACTGAAGAGACCCACAGAGAAGAATTCTGGGGAAGTTGTCCAGCAGAAGGTAAGTGGTCAAGCCCCGAGTGCAGTGAAAATGACTGTGATGGCCAAAAGCCTTATGGGGTATACTAGAGACGCCACAGAGTGATTTCTGACTCCAGTCTCAACCTCACTTTGTATGTAGTACCCCAGTTCTTTCCTCTGAACACAGCCTTCTCCTATGTGCGATCAGACACCCTGAGATGCCCTGAAAGCTGTATTTCTGCCCTGTCCCATCAACAGCTAAAGTGGGGCTGGGGATATAGTCCTATGGTAGCACAATTGCCTGGCTGGCAACCAAGCCCTGGGTTCCACCCCAGCACCACAAAAAGAGAAAAAATAAAAGCAATCAAAACTGATGGGGTATTGCAAAAGATGTCTGCAGCAAGGGGACAACTGAGCATGTCTGTTCTCTTGCAGGATGATCCTAGGGCTGACACCAAGCCCTATGATGTGGCACGGATGGTGGCAATGCCCCAGATGGCAGCCAGCACCATCCTGGACGGGGTGAATGTTGGCCGCGGCTATGGCCTGGTAGAAGGAGATGACAGGAGACAAATTGAGATTGCCACCGTCTCTGTAGATGTGTGGCATATCCTGGAATTCGACTACAGCCGGCTCCCCAGGCAGAGCATCGGGCAGTTCCATGAGGGGGATGCCTATGTGGTCAAGTGGAAGTACATGGCGAGCACAGCAGGTCAGTGAGCATTTGCCAACCCTGTTCAGAAAGGCTGGGAGGGCAACCCCCGGAGCAGGGTGCCCTGCGTCATGCTGGGTGCTTCAGCTGCTCCAGAGCCCTGGGGCAATCTGACCATGTGGGGATAAGAACCCGGAAAGGACAGTGGGATTCCTGGCAGCCTGCAGGGCCAGGACACAGATGCTCACATCCAGAAACAAACACATGCTAACGCATGCCTGCTCCTCACTCTTGCACTGCCCTTAAAAAGGTTTATGGAGATGTCATGATTGGCTTCCACATGGTCTTGACATGTGGACCGTGTGCTGTTTGAAGAAGTCAATGAGTGTAGCACATGCGAATGCTTTAAACTGAAGCTAAATGGTGCGTCAGCTTGGTAGTAAATGCACAGCCAAAGACTGGCTAGTGTTGTTTGTTGTTTAAGTAGAGGTACAGGGGTGCAGCTTAGTGGTAGCACATTTTCCTTAGCATAGGCAGGGTTCTGGATTTTAGCCCCAACAAAAATAAGTTGTTGGAGATGGCAGTGGTGGCACACACCTTTAACCCCAGCACTCGGGAGGCAGAAGTGGGCAGATCTCTTATGAGTTTGAGCCCAGCCTGGTCTACAAGCGCTAGTTTGGACAGGCTCCAAAGCTACAGAGAAACCCTGTCTTGAAAAAACAAACAAAACAAAAAAAGCTCTTTGATGTAAACTGAGACTGTACCTTCATTTCCCCGCCACCCAGACCCGAATAATCACACAGAAGCATTATTAATTACAAAACTTCTTGGCCAATGGCTTAGGCATATACCTACCTAGCTCTTATATCTTCAGTTAACCCATTTCTATTATTTTTATATTTTCCCATGAAGCTCATGGTTTCCTGGTGAGGTTCTGGTGTCTTTCTCCCTCGGCAGCTACATGGCATCTGCCTGACTCCTCCTTTATCCTCCCTGTATTCAGTTTAGTTTTCCCACCTACCTCTATTCTGTCCTGTCATAGGCCAAAGCAACTTCTTTATTAACCAATGGTAATAAAACATATTCACAGCCTACAGAGGGAAATCCCACATCTCTTGAGACTGCAGAGGTAGCTCGGTGGGTAAAGTCCCCACCACACAAGGATGAGAATCTGAGTTTGGATGCCCAGCATCCACATTAAAGCTGGGCATGGTGGCTGTAACTGTATCCTCCCTCTGGGGAGGCAGAAACAGATAGACCCCCCAGCAAAGTGTGTGAACTCTGGGCTCATTGAGAGACCTGTCTCTAAAAGTACCATAGATAATGACAGAGAAAGATACCAGACTCTGCCTCTGACCTCTTGGCATACGTTATTTGTTCATTCTCTCTCTCTCTCTCTCTCTCTCTCTCTCTCTCTCTCTCTCTCTCTCTCTCTCTCTCTCTCTCTCTCTTTCTCTCTCCCTCCCTCCCTCCCTCCTCTGAAACTAAGAGCACTAACTGTTCTATGGATCTAGAATAATAAATATTAATTGGATTAATTTTTAGATTATTTATTTATGAGGTTTGATTTTTTTTTTTTTTTTGGCTTGGCTTGGTTTGTTTTTTTCTGTTTGTTTTGTTTGTTTTGGTTTTGGTTTTGAGAGGCAGGGTTTCTCTGTGTAGGCTTACCTGTCCTGGAACTCATCCTGTAGACCAGGCTGGTCTCAAACTCACAGAGGTCTACCTCCCAAGTGCTGGGATTAAAGGCATGTGCCACCACCACTTAGCTGGTTTGGTTTTTAAGACAGGATCCCACTATGTAGCCCAGGCTGACTCAGTCTTCCTTCCTGCCTCAGCCTCCTGTGTACTGAGGTTATTACAGGTGTGTGGAACATGCTCCACTAGAGTCTTTCGGGCTCCTGTTGGTGAAATACTGCAGCAAAGTGTTCAACTGGACACCTCACACTAGAGACCACTGGGTGTGTGTTAGTGTGTGTGTAGCATTGTGAGCTTGGAGCTTAATCCTTCTTCTTTGCCAAGCAGTAATCACTGTCCATAGTGCTCTGTCCTTCTATTAGAAGGATTACATCACAGCTCTGTGACTTCAAGATTCACTTCCCAAGACAGATTCCTAGCTCCTCCAGCTCCCGGGAACCTAGATCCAACTGAGCACAGGACCATGGGACTAAGAACTTCTGGGTTCTCCCTGATGTCTGAGAGATGATCTGCTACCAATGGCAGTTCTTCATGACCACCTGCACTGTGCAGGCTGCTGTCTGAAGGGCTGTTTACCAGCCCCTCCAGGGAGTGTATGGCAGGAAGGAGAGTAAACCAAGCGCAGGGTTATCATGTCATGTGGGGGCTGATTTCCACGACCTGGGGCCTGTCGTCAGTGAAGAAGCCAACCTGGGCAGCCAACACATGATTGTTGGTAAGGCGGCTGTGAGGGTTCATGGGTTGTATGGTGGGCAGTGCTAGGTTTCACTCTGTGGCACTCCCCACAGACACCTGCCCAGGCAAGATGCTGGGGGTCTTCCACCCCCTCACAGTGGCTATTATTATCTGGATTTCTCAGATGAAGAACAGGGCCACCTACAGTTCCATGGCCAGAGAAAGCAAAGCGACAGGCTAAAGTCTGTCCTGGCCTCTTTGGAGCCAACTATGACATGACCCCACTGTGCTATTCACCCCACAGAACAGGGTTGAATCTGACCCTGGTGTGGGATGTGGGGTTCTGCAGGACTGAGTCAGGGTTGGACCCAGTGCACTCTAGACTTCTGGAGCCTCTTAAACAAGCAGAACCAGAAATGGGGTCTCCAGGACTTGATAGCTTGGCCTGTCCTTTCAGGCTTCCAGGCAGTGTGTGTGTGTGTGTGTGTGTGTGTGTGTGTGTGTGTGTGTGTGCATGTACATGCGTGTGCATAGCTGTGAGGAGGCCAGAGGCAGCCTCACTTGCTATCCTCAGCACCCTCCACCCCTCACTGCCCTGGGGCTTACCAAGTGAGTGAGGCTGGCTGGCTAGCAGGCTCCGAGGATCCACCTGTCTGCATCTCTCCTGAGCAGAGCTTTGCTTTTCCTTAGCGTGGGTTCTAAGGCTGGAGCTCAGGATTCTCAGCTGAGTTGTCTACACAGCCCAGAAACAGACTTAATCTGGACAGTTCTCTAGCAGTGTGCTATGTCAGGGGTCTGGGTAATGACTACAGTCTGGTGGCTTACTAGAGACCTTCATATTACTAAGTTAAAAACAAATGTATTAGCAATAAAGGTAATCTGTGTAGGACTAAATTTGGGTATTCTGAAGAAACTGGTAGGACATTAGTCAAAATGTCCTCTAGGAAATAGAGTGTATTGTAGGCATATACACTGAGGTCTGCTTCAGAATGGTAGGGTGAATTTTCCTGTTGACATGTGAATTACATTTATACAGTGGATTTAAGACCCAGGGGTATATAAACTGTCATGATAGGTTTTAAACATAGCTTTCTCCAGTAACCTGGAGAACGGAATGGCCTTCTATCACACTGGACAAAGGTTTTGATGCTGTCTAAATTAGCTATGGGTGTCTATAAATGATCACGGATAGCTCACAGTTACACTTTGCCCACTCAAAACTATGCAGACACGATCAGTTCAGAGCCACAGTAGATGGTACTGAAGTCCAGGCTTAGGCAAATAGTGTGAGGAATTAATAGAATCACTTTAAATACTTGGGAGTATTTTGCTAAGCAAAGGGCCTAAAGTCAGATAAAGATGAACTGACCTCTTCATGACTTAAGGGGGCTTTCTTCTCACCTTCAGATCTCAAAATAATAATTTTATCAGCAAGATTAAAGTAAAGTGGAAATGTGGTAATGGCAGACCCACTCAGGGGAGCTCCTTACCCCCACCGTGGAAATGTGGTGGTGGCAAACCCTGGGAGCTCCTTACCCCACCTCTTTTGGCTTTGTTGTTTTGAGTCAGGGTCTCCATCCCACAGCCATTCTTCCTCAGTCTCTGGCAGCCCAGACTACAGTCATGTACTAACATGCCTCATTGAAAATCACCAGGTTATCAATATTTGTTTTTATTTTGACTATTATGTGTGTACATTTTACATATTTGGGGCAGTGTGTGTATGTGCTCTTGTGAGTGTGTCTGTGTGGTGAGCACATACACATTTTTCTGTGTGAGAGTGTGTATTCATCCCTTAATCACTCTTGATCACTCCCACCCTGGTTTCTGAGACAAGGTCCCTGACTGACCCTGGAGCTCCTAGACCAGCTACACTGGCTGGCCAAGGAGCTTTCGAGGATCTGTGTCACACACACACACACACACACACACACACACACACTGGCCCTGACATTACAGATGTGCCCTCCACTCGCAGCTTGAGTGTTAATTTTTAAATATGTTTGTGTTGCCTGCAGCTGCACTCTTCCATTGCTGACCCTTTGTAAGTCAGTTTTCTGTTACTATAACAAGGCTCCTCAAGCAATCACTTTGTAAAGAGAAAAGGTTCATTTTTGGCTCTCAGCTTCGGAAATTCCAGTGTATGACCATGAACTGTACTGCTTTGAGCTGTAGTGACAGGATACACCAGGGCAGAGATGGCTCCCCACACACGCCAGCGCTGTCCCCACACACACCAATCCTGTCCCCACACACGCCAGCCCTGTCCCCACATACGCCAACCCTGTCTCACACACACGCCAGCCCTGTCCCCACATACGCCAGCCCTGCTCCCCACACATGCCAGCCCTGTCCCCACACACGCCAGCCCTGCTCCCCACATACGCCAGCCCTGCTCCCCACACATGCCAGCCCTGTCCCCACACACGCCAGCCCTGGTCAGCCGCCCCCATTCTGTTGTAGTGGGCTGTGCTGTTCCCTTTGCTCTTGAAGCTCCTCCAGCATTTGCTGACATCATTCCTTCTTCAGCTGATCCTCTGCCAAGAGTGGCAGAATGCAGGAAAGTGTGTCTATGTGAGTCTGGTCCTGCTCTCTGTCTCCATACCCCCAGGCCACACACTGGAATCTGCCTCTCTTTGGTCAGCTGAGAAAAAGATGGTACCAGTTTTGGCTCCGCCACCTTTTGTTTTTCTTAATATCTGGCCCTCAGAGAAAGACGGCCAGACATTTCTTTGCCGCCCCTCTGGTGTCCCAGCTCACCTCACTCTGCCATTGATTTCTACAGTGGGAAGCCGACAGAAGGGAGAGCATCCGGTGAGAGTGGCCGGCAAAGAGAAGTGTGTCTACTTCTTCTGGCAAGGCCGGCACTCAACCGTGAGTGAGAAGGGGACGTCAGCTCTGATGACGGTGGAGCTGGATGAAGAGAGGGGGGCCCAGGTAAGCTCTGGTGGCAATTGCAGACCTGGCCCCCGAGGACAGACTCTGTCAGAGCACGAAGCCCTGGTTCTTCTGCAGACTCTGAACCCTACCCACCCCACACTTCATCCTACCGTTCTGCAGCCCTGTCTTCCATGAAGTGGGTATCAGGTGCAGAATCCAGTCCATTGCAAGGGCCGCTGTTCTGAGAGGCCTCCTCCTAATCCTAAAAACAAAGACACACCACCACCCCCTTTCGAGAGGGCGCAGGTCCAAAGCTGACAAACATTCTCGGGCTTCCCTTGGGTGGTGCGGCCATGCTGGCGAACAGTTTAGGCCTGAGAACCTTAACAACCAAGTTTCTGCTTAAACATCACCTTCTGTTATGCAAGCCCCTCTCCCTCTCCTTCTCTCAGCTCCTTTACCTGCTTCCTGTGTTTCCACAGCTTAAAATCACACTGCCCTTTTGTTGGCGTTTTTATTACTATTATTCCCCATGACCAAGAAAGAGATTCCAGTTTCGGGCTTGTGACCTCTGAGCCTACACGGAGCCTGGCAGGCACTGCTATCTGAATACAGGGACTTCAAGGCTCATAAGCTGTCCTTCTGTTGTGTTTTATTTTTGGCGGGGGAAGGTCAGGGCATTGTTTGTGCTAGGCAGGGGTTGAAGCCTCCTGAGCTGCATCCCTAGCAGGGCCCCAAAGGTGTCTTTTAACATTTGACTCGTCCGTTCCCTAGGCCCCAAAGGTGTCTTTTAACATTTGACTCGTCCATTCCCTATGTCTCATCCATTAGTGCCAATAAGTAGGAACTGGCTCTGGAGTTTGGGGGAAGTGTGACGCTGTCGGCAAGTGTTTCTACCATCTTAGCCAGACGATGAACTGGCCAGAGCCTGAGGGGTGAGGGCGCGAGAAATCTTCTCAGAACTAGTGACGTTCCCTGAACATAACTGGAAGACAGAATGAATATTTTCCATGATAGATCATATTTCAGAAGTAGACCTTAGCAACAATGGCGTTGTAGCGTGTTCCCATTAGTAGGTGATTTCAGCTGCCTGTTTTCAAAAGGCCATGAAGGAATATGTTTTAACCCTGTGTTTATTACACACTAGGAGTTTGAGGTTAATTTCTCTCCTTCAAGCATTTCACTTTTTCAGTCCAACACATGGAAAATAAGCATAAACACATAAAACACTGCCACAAAATGGCGCTTGCCTGTGCCCAGCAGACCTGAGCTATAACTTATGATGCAAAAGTTTTCTACCTTTCTGGGTACCCAGATGCCCAGGATGCCTGGGCTCAAAGAACAGTCCTTCTGTAAGGGATGGAGTCTGCCAAGGTGAGAGCACGTGGTACCACTTGCTGTTCATGAGAGGACACCAGAGCAGTCAGGGAGAGCCGTGTCACCGAGAAGAGACCAGTAAGAGGCAGTGTTGGCTTCCCGCCATTATGACAGACACCCCGGTGTCTCAGGCTTTGCTGCTGTAATTGGTTGGCCGTGTTGGTTTGGGGCTTGTAAGGAGGTGGCATAGCACAGCAGAAACGCGTGTCAGAGTGAATCTACCCCCTTTGAGGACATACCCCCAGCGACCTAATGACTTCCCGCTAGACCCACTTAGATACTGCTGAGCCTTGAGGGCATGGCCCTGAGGGGCACTGAAGACTGAGCCAAAACCATGGGACAGGAGGTCACCCCGCAGTGATTCAGCAGCTCCTCCTCATGGCTGGGAGGTGGGCCTTGCTGAACACACTTAAATCAGTCACGTTGTAGCCCTACATAAAATATCATGAAAATGCCAGAGTCCATGACTCTGAAAGATGGTCCATGACAGAAAAACATGAGTGGTGAAGGCGGTACACCTGGCAGCAGAGTAACGTTCTTGTCTAACATTACAGGGAAAGCTATACCTGAAAATACTTGGAAAGAAAGCCTATGCATTGCACTTCTAATACTGCCTACCTTCAGATGGCTGTGAGGATGTTGACTTGTGTGTGTCCTGTTGGTGTTATCCAGGTTCCCTGAAACAGTCAAGTATTGTTTCCATGACCTATTTTCCTGTGTTTCAATTTGAAGGTCCAGGTTCTGCAGGGAAAGGAGCCCCCCTGTTTTCTTCAGTGTTTCCAGGGAGGTATGGTGGTGCACTCTGGACGAAGGGAAGAGGAAGAAGAAAATACACAAAGTAAGTTGCTTTTGGTGTTAGAATTCAGTTTTTGTCTCTTCTCCCTGAAGGTATTTGGAGAGATGTCTCAGTGGTTAAGAACACACTGGTCTTACAGAGGACCCACATTCAGCTCCCAGCACCCACAGTAATCAGGCAGTCCACAGCCAGCTGTGACTTCAGTTCCAGCGGGATCTGGTGCCCCCTTCTGGCATCCACAAGCACTGCACTCATGTGTGCACACACCCATAGATATATACACATAATTAAAAATTTTTAAAAAATTAAAACCTTAAAGTAAATCCGACCTCATAAAGTTGTGTCTTTCCCCGTTGAAAGCTGCCTAGTGCTGGCTGGGTTCTGCATCATGGGGACCCCCACCCTGCATAGTGCTTCCTTCCTGATCTGCCCTTTTGTGCGGGGAGGCTAGGAGAGTTGTCTTGCACTGAATTCTCAGTAACTACCCACACTCTTCATGAAAATTAGAAACTGGCAGATTTTCAACCATAATTTTTTCATGGCCAGCACCCCAAAGCTAAATCTATTTAATATTTCTCATTTAGAGTCTTAGTATTTTATGTAAACCTTGGAAAGGTTTATTTTTTTTTCTGCTTTGTAAACTTTTGGCAACCTATCTATAGCTCCAGAAGACCTCCCTCTGTCCTTGCTCAGCATGTCCTCAGTCGCAGTCCTGAGATCCCTACGATGTGTCTCTGACAGCACATAGGGCGCCTAATGGGCCCCTCATAACCCTGTGTCTCCGCTGTGCCCTGCAGGTGATTGGAGACTGTACTGTGTGCGAGGAGAGGTGCCCATGGAAGGGAACTTGCTAGAGGTGGCCTGTCACTGCAGCAGCCTCAGGTCCAGGACTTCCATGGTTGTTCTGAACGTGAACAAGGCCCTTATTTACCTGTGGCATGGATGCAAGGCTCAGGGCCACACGAAGGAGGTTGGAAGGACTGCTGCGAATAAAATCAAGGAACAGTGAGTGTTGCTCTGACTCCTGGAGAGATGCTAAGGCAACAAGGGATGTCCCAAGTGCTTAAAGTGACCACAATAAGGGATCTTTGCAGCTACAGCCAGGGCTCTGACTTAAGTCCATGGGGCATGCATCTCCACAAAAACCTCCAGTTTGCAGGCTTTTCCAGCTTTCTGAGGGCACGCCTGCTTCCAGAAAAGGCAGCCATGAGCCAGCACTGTGCTCCTAGAAGTCTGAGGCAGGAGGTGCAGGCTAGCCCAAGAGCTCACGGGTATAGAGCCTAGATTATACAGTAAGATCTTGTCTGAAACAGCAAGGCAGACGTCCCCAGCAAACACAGTCACTTTGGCTTCTTCCCATAGGTGCCACTTGCTCTGGAGCACTGGGCTTGCAGCCTCTGCTGTTAAAGTGGTCCAGCCCATGCCCGTGTCTTGTGAGGGTTTTTTTAGAATGGCAGAATGGGCAAAGCTAAAGAAGAAACTGGGGGACCAGTAACTTGGCCCTTCTTTAGAAAGCAGGGGAGCCCCAGCTGTGTGGCAGCAGCTAGCAGTGAGTTCTCAGACCCCCAGGCCAGGAGCCCTGGGGCATAGCACTGCTGGGATTCTCTTCTGGGGGCTTCTTGCTAGGTAAGGTCCTCAGGAGGAGCCACATAGCCAGAGGTGTCTGCCACTCTGTCTCTGCTCTTACTGGCAGCCTGGGCAGTCTCAGTTCTTTGAGAACTGTTGGATTCCTTCCTAAAATGGAGTGTTCCACCACATACCAACAAAGGGTTACTGGGTCAGCCTGTTCTGTGGGCACTGGCATGGGGCAATGAGATCTGCCTTTCCTCCGGCTCCCCTGAAGGTCGGTGCTGAGTAGTAAGGGCAGAGAGAAGGGAAACAAGCAACCTTCCAGCAGGCAGACAGATGGAACCGGCCTCTCAGAACATGCTCCTGTTGCCGGTGGAGACGGAGGAGTTTAAAAGATCTTCCGTGAGGAATCCAGTAGCATTGGGGCCCCAAGAGGCTTTTCGCTTGGACCACTAAAATCAATGCAAAATGATGAAAAAAAGCATCCATTTAGCAAATGCACAGGGAGCACCTCCTTGGTGGGTGTCAGCAGTGAATAAATTCCTCTTTCGCCGAATGAGGTTTGTGTACTAGCAGGAGAGGACGATAAACAGGAGAATGTTGTGTTAGATACAGACATTTGCGTTGTCTTTGTGGCTTATTGTGGGTAACTGCATTCTTCCTCAGAGCTAACTGGTCCTTCTTCCAGCACAGACGCTGATAAAATGTTTACAGAATACTTTTTCATTCATCAGTGAGAACTGCTTTTAATTAGAGACGTGGTGATATGTGGATTTGGTCTTGAGTAATTTTGTGCTGCAGACACTCCCCAGGCCTGTAAAGCCTCTGCCATGTTTCCCATGCAGATGTCCCCTGGAAGCAGGATTGCACAGCAGCAGCAACGTGACAATTCATGAGTGTGACGAAGGATCCGAACCCCTGGGCTTCTGGGATGCTTTGGGGAGGAGGGACCGGAAGGCCTACGACTGCATGCTTCAAGGTAATGGCACAGCCCATAGTGTCCAACTTCTTCTTTTTCTCAATTCACTCACTGGTTTTTTTTCACTAGAGACTTACTGAGGTCTAGAGGGATGGCTCCACCAGCAAAGCACTTGCCTTGCAAGCATGAAGACCTAAGTTTTATCACCAGAACCTGTAGTACTGTAGGGTACGGTGGTGCACCCTTAAAATCCTAGATATGGGGGAGAAGAACAGAAGGGCCCCCTGGGCCTTGATCGCCAGCCTAATTGATGGAGCTTGAAGCCAACGACAGGCACTGCCCATCTCAAAGGCAGTGGATGGTTCTCCTCGTGAAGACACACAGTAGTGCTCAGGCTCCACATGCATCCACACATGTGTGTATACCACATACACACACCTGTAAGATTAATGAGCATATGCTATGTACAGCACACAGTAAATAAAACCAAGGGTATGTCTCCCAGAGGACGTCTTCCAGAAAAGGAAGCTAAGTCGCACACTTATGTGGCTCATTTTCATGCAAATAAAGTCTTGTGTCATCAAAGAGTGTGAACCTGGAAAAGACACGGGATTTTTCCCACCAGGAAAAGTTGTGTGCGGCCTCGTGAGAAGATAGTGTTTGGCTGGGCGGTGGTGGCACACACCTTTAATCCCAGCACTTGGGAGGCAGAGGCAGGCGGATCTCTGTGAGTTCAAGACCAGCCTGGTCTACAAGAGCTAGCTCCAGGACAAGCTCCAAAACCACAGAGAAACCCTGTCTCGAAAAACCAAACCAACAACAAAAAAAAGATAGTGTTTGTGCTGTGCCTCCAAGGCTGGTGTGACTTGACCAGAGGAGAAGGAAAGACTGAGAAACCAGATGAGCAGTAACATGACAGTTGGGTTCGGCCAGTATCCATGCCGAAGGATGCAGTGGGAACCCCAGAGAGACAGGGTGTCCCCACCAGGTCGGCCAGCCCTAGGCTGCACAGAGACAGTGCGTTCTCAGCAGTCGTGGCTGGAAGGGGGGGCTTCGGGGGCAATGGCTGAGACCCGGTGCCTACTGGGAGATGTGTTCTGGGACATGAGCATGTGATGGTTACCAGCAGCTTGTGAACTTGGAACTTGAAACTCAAGGGTGGACGGGAGAGGCCACCATTGACTAGCATGACCTTGAGTTTACCAACAGGAAGCAGGAAGAAGAAGGAAGAGTTGTGGGGGCCGTGTCCTTTGCTTAGTTGATCTCAACCTTTTAGGATTCAGAGATCCCTATGAGAAGAAGGGACATAACCCTTGCAGAGGACTGAAGAAAATATGTGTGTACAATGTCAACACGACTTAGGGATTTGACCTAGGAACAAATAAACACTTATTGTCATTTACAAGGCAGTAGGCAGAGACGGAAATACAAGATGCAGGGTTGGATCAGTGGGATGTCACGGGGATCAAGAGGGGAGAAGGCAGTAAATAGGGGAGACGTGGAGCGCTAGAGGGCAGAGCAGCTGGCGTTGTGTATCAGTGCAAGCGAAGCGGGAGGGACCGGATCCAGAGCTGCAAGATTTTCTGAGTTTTGCAAGACTGAGATACCTTGGGGGTGGGACCCAAATCTAAAACAAAATTCCTTTGTTTCATGCACTGTCTTCAGAATAGCTGTCCCCATTCACCAGAGTAAAGGTAAGGACTGTGAACATGTACCTTCCTGGCTTCCCCTAAAATATATATAATAATAGACATGTCATAAGACAAACTTCCTTCTATTAACCATCTCTGCTGGGCAGCCTGTGCTCAGCAGCTCACGGGTCTCAGATACCCAGAATTCATGTCTTCTCAATGAAAACACAGTCATGATGACTGTCTTGTAAGCCACCCTCACCCTTTATTGCCTCAGTGCCCACCTCGCTGCCACTGAGACCTTAGTGATGCTAGGGCATTATAATATATTCCACTCTACCTAACCATCCTCCGTATCTGAGAATAATGTCCAATGTTTTCTCTATTGTACAATAGTATGGTATAATTGGCATACTCTTAAAAATAATTATTTATGTTTATCCACAATTAAGTAAATTCCTAGACAAGTGACTTCTATATCAACCAGTGTCCTCCAAGACATTAGGCCAACCTTTTTTTTTAATTGTTTTTATTGAGCTATATATTTTTCTCCACTCCCCTCCCTTTCTCTCCTCGCCCCTTCAGCCCTCTTCCATGGTCCCCATGCTCCCAGGAGATCTTGTCTTTTTCTACTTCCCATGTAGATTAGATCCATGTATGTGTCTCTTACGGTCCTCTTTGTTGTCTAGGCTCTCTGGGATTGTGAATTGTAGGTAGCTTTTTCTTTGCTTTATGTCTAAAAGACACTTATGAGTGAGTACCTATGATATTTGTCTTTCTGGGTCTGGGTTACCTCACTCAATATGATGTTTTATAGATCTATCCATTTGCCCACAAATTTCAAGATGTCATTTTTTTATGCTGTGTAGTACTCCATTGTGTAAATGTACCACACTTTCTTTATCCATTCTTCGGTCGAGGGGCACTTAGGTTATTTCCAGGTTCTGGCTATGACAAACAATGCTGCTATGGACACAGCTGAGCACATGTCCTTGTGGTATGATTGAGCACCCTTTGGGTATATACCCAAAAGTGGTATTGCTGGGTCTTGAGGTACCAACCTTTTTTCTTAACAGAAATTAACAAAAGGAAGTATTTCCCATCACTCATAAACTGAGTACAGTATCCTTCTCCTGTGGACCAGATAAACTGGAGAAGATATTGTTTCTGTTTAATTTGATAACTAGGAGTGTTGGGGTGACCTTTTATGTTTCCACATGCATATGTGTGTGTGTCCATCTCTGTGTGTGTCTCCTTCTATGTTACACACACACACACTTAGCTACTGTTGATCGGTAGAATGCTTGCCTAGCATGCTGGAAGCTTGCCTCTGATGCCCAGTGTTGCAAAAAACAAACACACAAACAAACACCAGACTTTGCCATTAGAAGGCGGATGTAAACCGAATCTGGCTTATTTTCCCCCAGTTCTTTGAGTTGTTTCACATTTTACGTTCAGTCCATCCGGAAGTTGGTGCATATGGTGTCCTTAGCTTTGTTCTCTTTTCTTTGGAAGATCCTGGAAGTTTTAACTTCGCGCCCCGACTGTTCATCCTCAGCAGCTCCTCTGGAGACTTCTCGGCGACAGAGTTTGTGTACCCTGCGCGAGCGCCCTCTGCCGTCAGCTCCATGCCTTTCCTGCAAGAGGATCTGTACAGCGCCCCGCAGCCAGGTGAGGCCTGCAGGGGGCGTGGTTGGGTTGCGTGGCGCCCTCCCGGAAGCCTTTCTTTCCCTTTTTGAGCAGTTCCTATCTGCCAAGTACACTGCTAGCGTACTTGCTTAGGACATTTCCTTTTATCCACCCACGTAGCATTGTATCAGGAACTGAACTCAGTTGCTTCGTACGTCCAAAGAGGCCGATGGCAGTTACCACATGGCATCCCTACCATTCTCCCAGCCTTCCTTTCCAACTTTCTGCTTCATGGTCCCTTGCCAGCTGCCCTTTCTCCAGCTTCCATGTTTGGATTTAAAATTGGGGAAACGGGAAAGGCGCAGTTTGTTATGTCCCTCCGGCTCCAGTAGACTTTTCTGCTTTATCCCATTGGCCAGAAGATGTCATGCAGCCACTCCAACTGCCCAGAAGCCTAGGAAAGCAAGTGGCCAAGGAAAAGGACATGAGAAAGCTCTCCGCTGAACTAAGACTGCAGACTAAATCTCCCAGTTTCAAGACCAGTAGTGTTCCCACCAAGCCATGCCCTAATGACAAAACCTATGCAGAGGAAATGCTCTCTGTAGACCCTCCCACTTCCTGCCAATCAAGCACCTGGCTCATAGTTTGTCCTCAGCCTGGAGCTGCAACAGTAGTTGCCCTACCACCAGTTCAAGACTTGGCAGATGCATATGTCACACTGTGGGCAGTGGCCACGAATATCTAAGAGAGAAGGCTACTCCCTGCCCTTGCATTCCTGGGCTCTAGATGGATCATCAACACCCACGGGCTTTTAAAGCAATCCCAAAATGTGTGTCAGGAGGGACCTCGGTGCCCATGAGCTGTCGAGGGGAGAGCACCTGTCACATAGAGGAGTCAGGTGAAGGCCTGAAAGCAAGGAGGAAGAGACGGGATTCTGTCTAAAATCCGCTTCTCACTATGACTTCTCAGAGCATCATGGGAGTTGAGGGCAAGCCAGATGTGAGCTCATTAGAGACCAGAAGTGGCTAACAGCAGAACCCTAGTGACATCTGAAAGGGCTACCAGCAACTGTGGTTGAGCTGTGAAGGGACCTTTCTTGGGTTACGTCCTTGTCCTGCTAGGGTCCTCGTAGTTTAACCCGGGAGGACAGAGTGTACAGGAGCTTGGAACTTTGGGGGCAGCTGATAGAGCAGCAAGGCTTCCCCTAGGGCAGTATGCACCGGAAGGTCTGTGAAGCACCTCATGGCCTGGTTCTGCCCTTACCTCACAGCACTCTTTCTTGTTGACAATCACCATGAGGTGTACCTCTGGCAAGGCTGGTGGCCCGCCGAGAACAAGATAACTGGCTCTGCCCGCATTCGCTGGGCCTCAGACCGGAAGAGCGCCATGGAGACGGTCCTGCAGTATTGCCGAGGTGAGAGCGAAAAGGAGGGGGTGGAGAGGCATCACAGGCCACCCATGTCCCTTCTGAGATGCCCCAGCGTTGAAAAGGCTCCAGCCCTCCCCTTTAACTGCTGGCAGCTTGTCAATATTCAGGTCAATACATTCTCTGCCGCCAGAACAAAGGAGAGTCCATATGATGAGCTTACCCGCAGGTGTATTGTGAAGCCGCCTGCACTGACACCCCTCTGTATGTGGGGGTGAGTACCTGAATGACCTCCACAGCTTTCTCTTCAGGCAGCGCCTACAATAGAGAACAGAAATGTGCTCAAACTGGTTAAGAACCAGTGCCAGCCTTTCTTTTAGTATTTTGGTGTTGTATCCGGCAATAAAAATAAAACTAAACTAAGATTCTGTAGTGAATCCCTGGCTCCTTAGCTAGCATCCACATGAAATCTGGGGCCTTTTATGTAAAGTAGATGCCAGTTTTGTCTGCATGTTGACGCTTAATACACCTGAGTGTGTACAGTCAATTCTTTCCACAGAAAACTCTCTGTGAACAGCCTTTCAAGTATCAGCAAGTGCTCACGCGCTCCTGGAAGATGCTGTCATTGACTGTCAGGGACACTTGGCCTGCTTCAGGGAAACCCTTCACAGGCAAATGAAAGGAAGCAGACCTGCCTGGTGGGGGTTCCCAGGAGAGCATCAACCCCCTAGGGGTCCAGAAACATTTGGTCAGGTTCAGGAAGTGGGGGGAGGGGTCAGGTCGATGTCACATCTGTGTTAAAGATGTAAGCCTAAAAGCATTGTTAGAATGACCTATAATCCACATTTTAAATGTGAAAGTCAAGAGTTTTGAAGGAAAATGGACCAAACTCGAGGAAAAGCAGGGAGGCCAGGCTCATTGGGTCCACTGACATGTGCCTTCTGCACCCCAACAGGAAAGAATCTCAAAAGGCCACCCCCCAAGTCTTACCTTATCCATGCTGGGCTGGAGCCCCTGACGTTCACCAACATGTTTCCCAGCTGGGAACATAGAGAGGATATTGCCGAGATCACAGAAATGGTGAGCCCCTCCCCCACTCCCCAGCCCAGGCCTCCGCTGGCCTCTGCACTGGGTGGCCCCACCAGAGAAGCAGCAGACTGCGCTCTGAACCTCTGAACGTGGGAACAGACTGGAGCCCTTAATGGCTAGCCTGTGCTATATAGTGAGCTCTGGGCTAGCCTGCACTATATGCCAAGATTCTACAAATAAGATGGGGATGCACTTTTTCCTGTTGCCATATGCGCCTACGCTGCATAGACTTGCTTTAGGAGGAAAAGCACAATGGGAAATCAGTTGAAGTAATTTGATCGTTTTCCACACATAACTTCAAGATTTTAAATACAAGTAAACTACAAATACAAGCTGCTGTTCTTCATTCTCTTAGCACCAGGCCCAGTGCTTCTCACTGTGTGTGGAAGGCTTAGCCAGGAATGTGCTCAGGCAGCTAAGGGGGAGAGTACATCCAGATTGCTACAGATACCACGCAGCATTACAGGACACGGTTTTCATCCCTTTGTCTACCAAATCTGCATTTGTTCCCCACTCAGAGGCTTAGTGTGGCTGTGTAGAATTTCTTAATTTAAGAGTTAACTTTGCTAGCAATAGAAATTCCAGAGTTTAGCCAGGCAGTGAGGACGCACACCTTTAATCCCAGCACTCTTGTGAGTTTAGGCCAGCCTGGGCTACAGAGCGAGTTCCAGGACAGCCAGTGCTACACAGAGAAACCTTGTTTGAGGGGTAGGGGAGATTCCAAGGATTGTTTTTGGTTTTAGTAGGAGGTAGGAATTTTCCATTTTAATTTTTTTAATCTAAAGAGAAAGTTGCTTTTCTGGGGCACAGGGGTACCAGACAATATCCAGAATTTACAAAGAACTTTGAAAATTAAATATCAAAGAAACAAAACTACCAATCAGTAAGCAGGGCTACTGGAGTGACAGGACAGCTCTCAAAAGATGACCAATTTTTTTTTCCAAGACAGGATTTCTCTGTATAATAGCCCTGGCTTTCCTGGAACTCACTTTGTTGACCAGGCTGGCCTCAAACTCAGAGATCCATCTGCCTCTGCTTCCCAAGTGCTGGGATTAAAGGCATGCGCCACCACCATCTGGCTTTGACCAATAACTGTTTTAAGGTGTCCAGTATCCCTAGTCTGAGAGATGCAAACTAAATATACTTTAAGATACCACCTCCCCCAGTCAAAAATGGCTAGCATCAAGAAAGAATATGGTCAAAATATTGTATTAAAGTCCAAAAACCTAAAACCATTTTAAATTAAGTGAATAAATAAAACCTTTATTTAGTTTCTTGGAAGGAAGGAAGGAACGAAGGAACGAAGGAACGAAGGAAGGGAAATTTGACCATAGATGTTAGCGAGGATATAGGAGAAAGGGAGCTCTTATTCACTGCTGGGTTGAGTGAAGATTAATATAACATTATGAAAATCAGTTCCTCAAAAAAGTTCCTCAAAAAAATTTAAAAAAAAATACTATATGACCCATCTCTGCCGCTCTTGGGCGTCTCCCACCACAGAGACACCTGTGCATCCATGTTCATTGCTGCTCTGTTCCCAGTAGCTAGGAAATGGAGCCAGCCTCGATGTCCACCAACAGGAGACTAGATGGTGAAGATGTGGCTCATACACACAGTGAATAATATTCCCTATAAAGATAAAGACTTGGACATATACTATTAATCAGCTTAACCCGAACTCAAAAAATAAACACTTATTCTCCCTTATCTGCAGATCCTAGTCTATCATGTATACATGCAGGTGTAAACAAGTATAAGTATAGGTAGACTTGAATATATTTTAGAAGTAATTTTAAATACACAAACAAATTTTTAAAAATCTGTTGCATAGCAATAGAGAGCTTTGTAATACAAAGTGTGTCTGCCCACCTGACCTTTCTGCAGTGCTAGAAATGGAACCCAGGGCCTCGTACATGCTCAGCCTCGGCCACTCTAATCTGGCGTTAGCCAGATAGGTTTGATCTATGTAGGGAAGGAGCTGATTGCATCCTGATCTCTGGCCAGAGCAACGATTTGTGGAGTTCACAATGTGTGTGGGTCTCAGAGCCCAGGGGCTCCGAGGATTACAGACACTGCAGCCACCTCATGTTGTCCGAGTCCAAACAGGGGTACCCTCATATTTCTGCACTCACGGTAGCTCATCATGTGTGGGGGTGGGGTGGGGAGCTGCACAGTGTGGGACAAGGCTGTAATTAAGACTCACTGTGTGCTGCTCTGGTGAGGCCCAGCAGGAACCATGTTACATCTGACTTCTTATTTAATTACCAGGACAGTCTATTCATGTTCAACTCTCTGTCGTCCCCACTTTACCTGTGAGGAGCTGAGGCATAAAACACTTGCCCCAGATCTCTGAGTCACCACGTGAGGAGGGGTTCATCCCGATGGGCTCACTGTAGCACCTACCTCTCTTCCCGCAGTAACATGAACTCATTCATTCACCACCACCTGCCCAAAGGGAGGGCAGTGCTTCCCAGGGTCAAGTATGAGAGCTGAAGATGATTTTCTCAGAATACCCACCCCTGTGTGTGTGCGTGGATACATGTGTGCATGGGTGAGTGTGCGTGCACGTGATTGAGTGTATGCGTGTATGCATGTGTGCGTGTGTCACCCAGAGCCTTATGTATTCCAGGCGGTGCTCTACCACTGAACTACCTGATCTGTGTGTGTGCACTCACGTGTGCACGTGTGAGTGTGCGTGCACGTGATTGCGTGTATGTATGCATGTGTGCGTGTGTCACCCAGAGTCTTATGTACTCCAGGCGGTGCTCTACCCTGAGCTACCTGATCTCTGTGTGTGTGCACTCACGTGTGTGCATGTGTGAGTGTGCGTGCACGTGATTGCGTGTATGTATGCATGTGTACGTGTGTCACCCAGAGTCTTATGTACTCCAGGCGGTGCTCTACCCTGAGCTACACCTTTACCTTCTTCCTGCCTTAGTGTGGATTCAATGAAGCCTTGAGGAAAGGGGAGAGGGCATGATTTCTTCTTAGCTTCATTATTTTAAAATATGCTCAAACAAATTCCCCTATGTGGAAGCATCTCATGTTTTGATTTCAGATCCAATAATCTTTCTCCACTGTTCTCATAGGTAAGATGAGTCCCATCAGCATTCACTCATTCATCCACTGGCAGTTCAAACACAGGGTTCCTTTGTCACTTGGCAGGGGAGGGAAAGTTCTGAAGGTCAGGAGGTAATCCCTGGATACACAGAGCCCCCACTCCACAGTGCAGTGACACCATGCTCCTGACCGGGCTGTGCACTCTGGGACAGAGCTAGGGGTCTGCAAACTCCACAGATCACCTGTGTCCACTCAGCTGTTCTCTGCCGTCCCTCCAGGATACTGAGGTTTCCAACCAGATCACCCTGGTGGAAGATGTCTTAGCCAAGCTCTGTAAAACCATCTACCCACTGGCGGATCTGCTTGCCCGGCCACTCCCAGAGGGAGTAGACCCTCTAAAGCTTGAGATTTACCTCACGGATGAAGACTTCGAGGTGAGCGGTCCCTTGGGTGGGATGACGATGTCACACTGGTGTGAGCATCCTGTCACTCGGCCACTTACTGGGCATCTCTTGCATTTCCTGCAGTTTGCACTAGACATGACCAGAGATGAATTCAACGCACTGCCCACCTGGAAGCAAGCGAGCGTAAAGAAAGCGAAGGGCCTGTTCTGAGGGCGACAGGACAGCATCACCAGGAGGTTGCTTCTCATGCCGCTAGGCCAGAAAATGGATATATTTTTGGACTGGTATTTTTTTCTGTCAAAGAGCAAAGTATTTTCGAATCAGTTTTTCCAAACCTGACCTTATTAACTCTACGGCTTGTCCAGGAGTTGAGCATTTTGTAAATGTGTAGGAGGACTCTTGGGATCATTCTTTTCCGTGGTTCAGGTAAACTGAGAAACCCATCTCTTCTGTTCACTCAGCCGAGTTCTGCCTCAGCAGCCACTGCAGCCCTGCCCTCCTGCTTCAGCTCGGCATTACCTTTTATAAAGCAATTCTCTTTATAAAGTGTTATTTTGATAGTTTGTGGATTCTAAATATATATATATATATTTATATAAACACCGTATAAATCAAATATGTATTTAACAAAGCAGTATGTATTCATTCACTTTCAATTCTTTTCCTTTGGTGTAAAAACAATATTACAAGGTAGACAGAGTGGCTTCTGTTGAGTTAGGCCTGCCAGCAGTCTGTCATTAGGTGTGTTGTCTGTCCCACCGTCCCCCTCCCCCATCCCCAGGAGTGCCTCCTTCAGCCTTAGGTCTGGCATGTGCTGAGTTCCGCTTCTGGTGCTAAAGCGAACAAAGACTTACTTCCTGGTGTGGACTCTGAAGAATCTATGCGAACCAACCTTTCTACCTTAATACCCCCCAGAAATGTATAGTGCCTTGTTTTATGTACAGTTTATATACAGAAAAGTTTGCTCTGCTTTTTTTGATGCTGGTTTGGAACATTATAGTTTTATTCTCAATAGTAGAAATAAAACATCTCAATTTCTCATACCCATTATAAACATTACACATGTCATTTTGTGACACAGGACTCCAAAATAAAATTTCAGAATAATCATAATTCATTGATCAGTTTACACTGAATTTCAGACCTGTTCCTTTGTAGGAAAGAAACTATGTTGCTTCAATCAAATACCAGTGTGATGCATTAGGTACCAACTACTGTAACTCTGGATTTCACACAGGACAAGGGTTGTAAGGTGTAACATTAAATAGGCTAAGTAGAAATTCGACCCAGAAATTTGCTCTAAGCCTTGTAGATGCTCTTAACTCTATGGCTGCATCCATACTCACTTAAGAGCTCAGCGCCTCTTCTCAGAATATGGACATATAAGGCATTAAATATAAAATACAGTGGAGCGCTTGCCTAGCATGTGCGAGGCTCTGAGTTCAATGCCGGCACTGCCAGGAATTGAAAAAAGACAAAACCATGATTGTGAGCATGCTCTGTACCAACTCTGTGAGCTGTTACAACCTTTCCCTCACCCACTGTTCAGTCTGGATCACATGTCTGTCTTAAACCTGCTCCCCCTCTCCCATGCCCCACCGTGGCACTGTGTCAGGGCTAGCCCTATAAGCTGCTGCTGGACCACAGCTTTCTGAGTGTGTAATATTGTCCAGTCACCAAATGTTCCTGCCTTCTTTTCCTTAAGAAAAGGACACCAGCTGGTCCTCTCTGGCATCACGGGGCTGTTGACAGGGATGGAACTGTCCAGGCTGTGGGGATGGAACAACTGTCCAGGCTGTAGGGATGGAACTGTCCAGGCTGTGGACCTTCTGCTGCAACAGGGAGTGGAATGGGAGGCACAGGAGTGAGTAATTGGAGTCGTGTACCAGGAAATGGGGGAAAAGGGGCCTCAAGTGCATCCCTCAAGTAGCAGCAAAGGAGGGTGTTTCTGCAGCCAGTAGAGCAACCTGAAGAATGTCACAGGGAACAGATTTGCCACCGTCCGCAGCCAGCTCCGAAAGTTAACTGGGAACTTAGACACGGGCTTTGGTTGAGCTTCTCCGGAGAGAATACGCTATCTATGTATGTGCCGGGTGTAGCTAGATGACACACGTGTACATGGATGGAAACTGGGGGATAGACCCATGCCATTGGGCAGACTCAGGTTTCCCTGATAGACTACATGCAACCTGGAGCCCCTGGGAAACTAGTACTTAGAGCTGTCTGAGCCTGAGACACTGAGAAAGCAATGTGCACTCCTCTCAGCTAAGGAAATGAGTGGTAGTTGGCAGGTAAGAACTCAGCTGGTGTTCTGGCGTTCTATGTGTTTCCCTAGAGATGTCTACGCTCACCAGTGGGTCCCTCACCGGTGGGACCCAGTCCCTGCACTGGCACACTGCCACAGCTTGGCTCTGCCTAGGAGTCTAGAGGATGACCTGGCCGTGAGGTGGAGCGGGTAGGGAGACCCTTGTACAGTGCTGCAGACAATTAACTGGATGCAGAATCAATCCTCGTTCCAGCTGGTGGGGCGAGGGGAGCCCCACCCCTACCCCGGCCCTGCAAGTCCCTTAGCGAGCTGCACTCTCTGTTGACATGCAGCTGCAGCAGAGTTCATGCAGCTGCAGCAGGGTTCTGTGCTCCTTCCCTCAAACCCCAGTGGCCCCATGTAGAGGGGTTATTTAGAGTAGGTGGTGCCAGTGACCAGTGACCCTTGTTTAACTTCCCAGTGGGCAGACTGGTAAGTTGAGTCATGCCGCCTAGACCTGGCTGCAAATTGTCAGCAGTGAAGTCTTAGAATTCAGTTCTACCATTTGAGGAAACAGCTGGACACACTTCCATCGCTGGTAGCAACTGAGAGGTAATTGGATCACCAAGACACTGAGATTGAGGGGTTAAAGCATGGGAGTTCACACTGAATGGACTGATGTGGGAATCGCCCTGTATGCTTAAATATATTTTATTACCATTGCTTAATAAAGAAGCTGCTTTGGTCTATGGTGTTTGGGGAAGCCTCACCCAAGTCCCTGGCATCCATATACCGAAAGAGTCTGCAATGTTTGGGTTGAAGCCTCAACCCAGCCCCTGGCATCATATACCCCAAAGAGTCTGGAATGTTTGGGTAGAAGTTCAATCCCAAGCTCCCTCAGTCTAGACTGCACCCCTGAGAAGGTCCACCAAATGATGGACCCTCCACAGAGATGCTCAAGACCACACCCACAGGGTATCTAAACTGCTCCCCCAGAGAACAAATACATGATTTTCCTGTCTTCTCCAGCTCCTCTCTGAGGGGCTGGAAAGCCATCCAGGAACATTGGTATCCATTAAACCTGGGCTTTTTAAAAATTCAGTTTGATTTGGATTATTGTGTAAGCAGAGAGGCTTATCGGGGTGCAAAAACTTTTTAATATGGCAGGGCAGAATATAGCCAGGCTGGAAGAGATATAGAGAGTAGGCGGAGACAGAGAGACACCACGTAGCTGCTGAAGGATAAGGATCCAGACTCTTACAGGAAGCCACAGCTTTGTGGTGACACACAGATTAATAGAAATGGGTTAATTTAAGATGTAAGAGTTAGTTAGGAATACACCTAAGCTATTGGTCAGTTTCTGTATGGTTGTTCAGGTCGGGGCAGCCAGAAAGCAAATGAGCAGTCTCTGTTTACAACGGGCTGTTAGGAGGTGAGGTCTGGGGGGAGAAATTGGGTCATGAGGAGCAAACTTTTGAAAGATGTCTTGTTTCTGCCCTCCCTTCTCTCCTCTGTCCACTTCCCGGCTGCCATGGGGTGAGCAGCTTTGCTTAGCCATGCTTTTCTAGTGTGATATTCCTCCTTGCCACCCGTGGGCGCACAAGCATGCAGTTTGTTACAGGAACAAAATAATAAAGTAAAAAAAAAAATAATAACACTGAGGCCCTGCAGCTACAAATGTGCATAGTGGCTGTGCCTACCCTAAGATCTCCATCAGCCCTACCTTCCCTCCACCACCCACAAAAAGCCCTAGGTCTAAGAAAGAGTCTTCAATGCCTGCTTGTGCAAGCAGCTTCCAGACACATTCTCCGCCACCCTCCCCCTAGGGAAGAGAGCTACCCAGGCCCTCTGAGACAGAGATGACTCTGCTTATCTGCTGTGGGCTAATCAGTCAAGGCTTAGATTTCATTAGTCCTAATTTAAATCCAGAGAAGAATAAGATGAGATATTTTTGGAACTAGCTCTCTAACAGATTTGCACAAGCACACACACACACACACACACACACACACACACCCTATCCGCTGTGGTTCTGGAGAAGTGAGGATTTCCAGCTGGGACCAACAAGAGAAAAGAAATAGGAAAGAGACAAGAGGAAAGCGGCCGCTTTTAGCCTGCGGTCTGCGGCGCTAAGGGCTGCTGGGCCAGCAGGTGGCGCTGTGGCTGGTCGTGTCGGCAAAAGCCCAGGCTTTACTGCAGCAACAAACCTGAGTCACCATTTCCAAAGGAAATGCCAGCTCTTACACAATAGGGTGGGGTAAGGCCTTCTGCCTAAGACCCTTATCATCAGTGCCGCTAGATGATTTGTTTCTAGCACAGGGAATTTGAATCTCAGTAACTAACGATTGCCAAAGACTAAACAAATCTTACCGCCTCCCCTTCGATTCTCCCTTGCTGGGGCTCTTAGGGAACACCTCCAAAATCATAGCTGCATAGCTCTGGTGCACACACAAACATACACGCACACACTCGCACTCACGCACACGCGCGCACACACACACACACACTCACTCACGCAAGAATGCACACCTTCCCTTTGACAAGTCTGCGTCTGTAAGATGAAGGTGATACTTTTGCCAGTTTCAATTAGTTAATGTCAGAAAAGTTATATGCCTGAAATCCCCAATTCTTTTTATCAACTATTGAATCACCCTCTATTCAACTCAGAATGACACAGCAAAGATACACGGTAGCATTAGAAAAGCTGTTTGAAATGCAGGTTTTCCAGCATGTTGTACCTCCCAAGGCCTTCAGCAAATTTCTGCGGAACAGGCTCCCTTCCCAGTCGTTGTTGCTTCCAGCCTGACCTGAAGATCAGAGGAAGCGCAGTAGCTTCCAGGAAGTGGGATCACAGGAAGAGGCTTCCAGGCCTAAGCTTCCTCGTGGCCCACAGAGCCCTCCTGTCTCTGTCTTAGGCTGCTCCCCTCCCTTCCTGTGGCCCCCATTCCTGCTTCTTCTGCTCTGAAAGTCAGGAAGAATCCAGGTGTTAGCCAGGGCCCCACCATTTTGGCCAATTCCTCCATTCTGGTTACATTACAATAATTTGGTCTCCAGAGCTCCAGTGACTTGTTTATCTAGATTCCTGCTTCCTGCCCCCGAAACACCTTTAAGGACTGACCAGGAGTGATATGCACACACCCACTACCATTCCAGAGCCTTCAGTGTCTGGTGACTCCTAACAACAGTGACCACAGACCCGAAAAATGAATTTCCAATATCCTCCCCATACACCTTCCTGTGAAAGTTATAAGGAACCTCACTCTGCTTCTGTCTGTCTCTCTGTCTGTCTGTCTGTCCATGACATTAATAATTCTTTTAATAAATCTCTTACCTAAGTAGCCAGCTATCTCAGGATCCCCCATGAGCCCCAAATCTGGAACCTTCCATGGAGAAAATGGGAAATCTGGTCACTTTCCAACCAAGGACTATCTAGTTGTTCTGGAACAGTCATCAAGTATGGTCCCTAAACATCACCCTGGGCTGTGCACACCAGAGGGGCATCAGGTATGGTCCCTAAACATCACCCTGGGCTGTGCACACCAGAGGAGCATCAAGTATGGTCCCTAAACATCACCCTGGGCTGTGCACACCAGAGGAGCATCAAGTATGGTCCCTAAACATCACCCTGGGCTGTGCACACCAGAGGGGCATCAGGTATGGTCCCTAAACATCACCCTGGGCTGTGCACACCAGAGGGGCATCAGGTATGGTCCCTAAACATCACCCTGGGCTGTGCACACCAGGAGGGTAGTATTACACCTGTACATGGTCTGCAGGCAGAGAAGTGGGTTTGTTTGTCATCATACATCAGTTCTGGAATATTTTTTAGCATATTGACACAGATGGTTGATGTGCAGGTCAAACTGGTCCAGACTATTGTCTTTCATTTGCTGGCCAAGAAAAATACTCAAAAAGTTAAAAGCAGAGTTCTTCTGCAGACAGATCTGTGACATTTTTGCTTGTCTGGGAGCAGCACCAAGGGACGGGCCCGCATCCATCAAGAGGAGCACTTACTGGCAACACCCAGGGAGCTAAAGGAAGCAGCAAGAAGCCACAGAAGAGAAGGCGGGATTCTGAGAGAGATGAGGGAGAAGCAGCTGAGGAGGCCTGCCTCTGCCCAGTGGGCGCCTGAGAACAGTGGTTATATACGAGAGGCCTTGGCAGGAATAGCTGAGCCCCTGCCTCTGCCCACTGGGAGCCTGAGAACAGTGGTTACATACGAGAGGCCTTGGCAGGAATAGCTGAGCCCACTACCCAGCTGGTCTCCATCTCTAGCCCCAGGTCCCAGGCTGATTCTCCCTCAGGATTGTAGAGAAGCTAGCTTCTTCCCTGGTTGCCCTTGATCCTTTTTCTTAGATATTAAATTACTAAGGATGGAATTGTAAGGATGCAAATGTTAGAAGAGGCCAGGTAGGAAAATGCACGTACATAGGTAAATATGGGGAAGAGAATGAAAAAGGTTGACAGAATGAAATTACAAAATTACATTCAACCCGCATAACATCCTACAAGGTCATAAAGCCATGGCATGTGAAGCTCCTCTCTCTACAGACAACTTGCAGGCTGTCGCTTCCCTGGGTGTACATCAGGACCAAGGTAACTTCTAGAAGAAAGAGTTGATGTGGACTTACAGAGGCATAAGAATCCAGCACCAGCACAGCAGGGAGGCATGGCAGCAGGCAGACAGGGTGGCTGAGGCAGCAGGCAGAGCTCACACCCTGAGCCACAAGCAGGAACCAGAAAAGGCAGAGCCCCAGCTGGCCCCAGGCTGAAAGCCCACCGTCTTCCTCTCACTCTGTGGCTCTGAAAGCTGCCCAGGGAGGAGTGCTGTTGTTCTGACCTCTGCAGAGACCGTGTTCCACAGTCGTGCGTGGAGGTGCATACGCTAGCAGAGCAGAAAGCTCTGGCTGGTGCTGTTGATTTCCTCAACCCCAGCTTCACCATCCTGCCAGAGTCCCACCTACTGAGTGAGAAGTTCCTAGTGGGTTTCCCACCCAAACCTAGAGCACACTGGTCCAGGTCACTGGGAATATCCAGGATTAAGGTGAGCACCCCCCCCCAGAAGGAACAAGCTTAGCCTCTTTAATGTTCTCAATCCTCACCACTTGCTCCCCATGTTCTTTGGGAAATTCATTTAACCTCTCTGATTTTTGATTTGCAAAGCAGAGGTAATCATAACACTGGCCCAGGAATGCTGGAGCGGCCACATAAGGCGAGCATAGAGGTGTTTGGCACAGAGCCTGGGGGATAGGAAACCGAGTCATGAGTGACTAGTGGAACAGGGAGCCATGTGGAAAACAATAACTGAAGTCGTTGGTTTGACCAAGTTATTAAGCATGTTTAAATCTTGACAGCTGTCAATCAGACTAGAGAGAGCCCCAGGAGAAGCACTGTGGTGACTGTATAAAAGGTCCTTTTGCTTTAACAGGAGTTGGGCAACATTTGCCGTGCCTTGGAAGTGCTCACACCATTTACCTAACCAACATGCAGAAGCACTTCTCTACCCTGAGAAGTCCAAGACATACACAGAAAGCTTTGCTCCCCAGCTTCAGCCCCAACATTATCTACCACAGCAGGAAACTGGAATTGGCTAGCTAAGGGTAATGTGCACGCAAGTGCGTGCGTGTGTGTGTGTGTATGTGTGTTAATGTAGATGTATGCACATGTACCATGAGGGTGTCCTGGCACTTGTGTGCACATGTGTGAAGGCCACACATCAGCAATTGATCACTCTCCACTTTATTTTTTGAGGCTGGCTTTCTCCATTGATTTGATAGACTGTTTGGCCAGTGACATACAGTGATTCTTAGTCTGTCTTCTCCATTGCTGGGGTTGTTGATGTGCACCACTGAGCCCAGTTTGTATGTGGGTGCTTGTATGACTGGCACTCTACTGACTGAGCCATCTCTCTAGCCCAAAGATGAGGTTTTTTCTAAGTTGGGTATGGTATAAACAAAATATATGTAATTATATGTAAACATACATTTATAAGCTCTCTTAATGACTAGAGAAAATGTGTTCAGTGTTTAGTGAGAAAAATAGACTACAAAAATGTTATGCAAATGATTATAATTATGTAAAAAGTATGTGCATAAAAAGACTACATAATAAACCAAAGTGTTGGTTCTCTGTTCTTTTCAAGGAGAGATAACATATGTTTTCATTTTCCTCCTTTTATATTTTTCCTATAGTCCTTTTTTATTCTTGTGTAAAATGAGAGCGCACGGTTATCGCAGAAAGAAAAATGATCCTGTATTACAAGCTGGTTGACAATGGTTGGGTTGTCTTGAAGGGCTCGCCCAGGTTATATGCCTGGGAACACTCGGCAGGCAACTTATGAGAGAGAAGTGTGGCCTTTTGCTCACCGCTGAGCTGCTTTGGAGCCTCGGTGACCTCAGCAGCCCTCACCTGTGAGAGAACACTGGTCTGCACCCGTCTGGAGCCAGGTGGTCAAACCAGGTGCCACATGAAATGCCTTTCCAGCTCTGGCGTCTCCCAGTCTCCTTTCCCACCAAGGTGGAAATTGGCGATTAGGACCCCACCCAGCTGGTTGAGGGAGCGGGAGGCACAGAGGCTGTGTGCTTTTCTACTCTGGGATGGAGCAGGTGATGACAGAGGACCAATTCAGCTGCTGCAGCTGCCCAGAGCCCAGGCAGGCCTGCCTAGCCAGCTCTCAGTGGGAACTTGGAGAGAGCCAGCCTCAGCTCTGTCCTTTCTTCTTTCCGGCTGTCACACTGCCAGCTCTTGTCACCACAGAGACATTTGATGCTGGCCCTCAAAGCTTCTTTAGTAGGACCACATCTGCAGGCCCTTCCACTAAAATCCTTCAAGTGTAGAGGGCCGCGTGAGCGGAAGTCCACATCCTTCCTGCCTCCCCCTTTTCCCTCATTGGGTATGAGTCAAAGGGAGACCCTGTCTCCTATTTTGAATATTTTATCTGGGACTCCAGGAGCCTGAATGGAAATACATGGTCGTGGGAGGTGAGCACAACACAGGCTGTCTCAGGCACACCAAGTTCAGGAGAGGTGTGGGCTCCTGGGGCTGGCCACAAACAACGAACACCATTTAGGCACACCAGCCTGCAACAGGCTCCCCCAAAGAGAGTTCTGACCTGCTGCATTCCAGAAAGAGCTGGCAGGTTCCGCCTTCCACTTGGGGCCCTTGTGGCAATGGATAGCTGGGCTCAGTGCAGTGATGTGATAACAGGGTACTCACCTGTGCCCGCCTCTTAGATGAGCTCTCTCTGTCAATGTCTGCTTTCATTATAAAGCTTTTATGGGCTCAGCACCCCTGGGGGAAGTGAGAAGGAAACAAAATCTCCAACGGCATCCCACCCCTACGTTTGGAGAGGAGAGACTATTCCCAGGAAACAGTGGACCAGCAAAGCAGCTGCTGATGAATGGAGAAGCCATGGAGAGGAGGCAGAAGTGCTATTTACGATAGCCAGGTGCTGGACGCCACCCAAACACAGCAATCCTGTAATGACTAAGCAAGCCCAGAGCTGCTCCCATGCCAGACCACTGCAGAGATGCTGGAATAGGCAGGCATGCTGCCCATGCCCATACATGGAAACGTGCCTCCGAAATACAAGCTTAAAGCGTGTGCACATGGTCTCTCAAGATGTGTAACTATCTGTGAAGCTGCTCAATGTCTGAGAAAGGCAGTGGGGGCGGAAAAGAGCGGAAGAAGTTGGTGGGCCTCTGGTCGGTTTCCCCCTCACAAGTGGCTTTGGCGGCTAGTGTTTAGAAAAGCAATGGTGCAACTGGGAAGTCTGAGGCGGTTCCCAGGACGGAATGGGTGCCGGATGAGGACTGGGAGCAGCTTGCAGGGGCCAGGGTGTCTACGCCCACTGGGGAAGCACGTGTGGGTTTGAATAAAGAGGACAGAGCTGCTCCAATGAGACCGTGTGTGTCCCTCTCACTTTTTAGTCTCTTTAGCTAAAGACACTGGGGTGAAAGCTACCGAGGAAGACTTGAGAGAGGGTGTCACTCGGTGGTGGGGAACTGGCCATCATAAGCCAGACTCCAAGTTCTCCCAGTGCTATAAGAACATAGGGGGAGGCCACAATGGACTAAAATCTTGCCTCTAGGACCTAGAGCAACTTGTCAAGCTTCTGGAAGATTCTATTCTGACTCAAGAAAGCAACAGGGACAGGTTAAGATTCTTCCTGAACACCACACAGGACTTCCTCCTGCTATTAGGTTCCAGACTCATTATTGCTCCACAGCCAGGGCAGGTGGTACCTCATCCTTTTTCAAAACCTTTGCCTTTGTTTTTGAGAGGAGGTCTCACTATGTTGCCCAGGCTAACACTGGGGCCAAGAGAACCCTCTGCCTCTCATGAAGCTGAGACTCTAGGTTTGTATCGCTGTATTTGGTTTAAGAATTTAATACCTAATTCATTACAGGTTCATTAAACAACCCTAGACTATCTACATGCTATAGGATCACATGTATTGTCTGGGGTTTCCAGAGAGCACACTATTACTATATTTTGAAGATATCTTTATTTTTAAATTCATTTATTTTAGAGACAAGGTTCTCATGTATCCAAGGCTAGCCTCAAGTTCTCTTTGTAAGAGCGGGTAGCAATGAACTTCTGATCCTCCTGCCTCTATTTCCAGGACACTGGGTTTACAGGTATATGCCACCACGCCCAGTTGCAGGGCCAGAATTGGGCCCAGGGCTTCGCTCCCTCTAGGCAGGCACTCTCGATCAACTCAGTTCCATGCCCAGCCTTGAAGCTGTGTTTAAACAGGGGCTCTTCCTGCCTCTCACTCACTCGTGCCAGAGTGAATCTGTCTCCCTTGCTGCTTGTCATACTTGGGGAGCAACCATCATCTGGCAGAGCCATCAAGAAACGAAAAATGGCAGATGTTCTCAAACACTCGCCGGCCTGATGCTGCAATGTGCTATCTGCCCACCCTCCCCCCCTTGCACTCTTGCCCCAGCCAGACGATTGCAACCTCAAAGCCACCATATCCGAAAGTCAATGTGTGTTCTCCCCTACCCCTCACTGCCAGCCCTATGAGCCTGCTTCTGGAATTCTACACCAACACTTGAGTTTCGAGGTCACTCAAGTAGGAAAACTGAAAATTTCTACCACTGCCTTTATTTACGCCGCTCCAACCAACCCATTTCCAACGCACTAACTACAGTAGCTCCGTCTGAAAGGCTCATAAATCCAGCCACTCCTCACTACCTGCTGCTGCTGTCTTAGCCTCTAGATGGCCTACAGTGACCTCCTCCCAGACTGGGTTGGCTTCTCTTCCAATCTGGTCCTCACATGCTCTCTGTGATAGTCGTTCCTAAATGCATATCTGCTCCCCATAGCACGGTTTAAAGCTTTCCAAGGGCTTCTGATTGCCTAAAATAAATACCAGTTCTCTAACCGGCCTCCAAGGCCCCTGGCAAGATGGCCCTTGTTCTCTGTACTTTGCCACGCTGGCTCCTTCCAGTCCTGCGCACCCTAGAGGCTCCTAAGTGGGCTTTGCTGTTCATTCCACCACAAATGCCTTTATCTAGCAGGATGTTCAGCGCTTGATCTTGGCTCGAGCGGTATCTTGCTAAGAGCATTTTCTGATAGTTCAGCCTGTACTGCTTTTATAACACACACTTTTAACCTGTTCCTTTCTTTTCCAGCGCCATGCATCCTGCTTTGCAAAGATGTATTATACAAATGAGATTGCTTGGTTAATTTCTCTGTTCATTGTTCTACTGCGGCATCCAACATGACTTTCTTAACAAATATTGATTCTGTGAGTGAATAAATAAATGAACGAGTTAAAATATTGTGTCCTTGATTCCTCTTTTGATATTTTGAGATTTATGACATGGTAGTCTCGGTAAAGACCACAGGCTGGAAATATCCAGGAAGATAAATTGCCGGAGGGCTGGGGTGTAGTGAGGTGAACAGAGAGCACAGGAATGCTGTCCTGCAAACGTGAGCAGTCAGGGCCACGTTTCTGTTTCTGTTTCAGCCCTGTTCTGTCGGGTACTGGGCCTTCATGCTCCAGGAGTGACTTTGGAAGAATGGGAGAGGCAGTTGAGCATCACGGGATCAGAAGGTTCTTTCTGACCTTCAACTGGGGGTGCAAAGAAACCAAGTTCTTCTTGAAGCACGAATTCTAATCGGTCAATAATAAAAACTTGGAGTCAGCTATCAGCGGGTGAAATCTGAAGGATGCGAGAAGCAGAGCAGCCAAGAGAGTTCTTACCCCCACCAACGCTCAGACCAAAGGGGTGTTCCTGTCCTCAGACTGTATCCTCAGACTGCACTGAGCTCCTGTCTCCTCCCACCTTATATCCGTCTCTCCACTCAGCCATCTCACTCCTTCTCCCCTCCCTAGTGCTGGGATTAAAGTTGTGGGATTTCAAGGCTGGAATCACCTTTGTGTGAGCTGTGTGAGGGTGGCCTTGAACTCACAGAGATTCCTCTGTCTTTGTCTCTGTCTCCTAAGTGCTGGGATTAAAGGTGTGCACCACCACTGCCTGGCTCCTGTGGCTAACTAGTGTGGCTGGCTCTTCATCCAATCTTCAGGTAAACTTTGTTTGTTATATCATAAACAAAATATCTCCACACCTAGAGTTAGGTGCCGAGTCTGATCACTATGACTGCACAGCTTGGGGGGAAAGGTTTCTTTTGTCTCAGAGTCTCGCCCGTCTGGCAGGAGAAAGGTGGCAGGCAGAGTTCACAGCAGGGAGAGCAGCACACAGGGTTGTTGACGTTACAGGGGCCCACAGAAGCTGAGCACACTGGAACAGAACCGGGGGTAGCTATTCCTTTCAAAGACCACCAGGCTTCACATCCAAAAGGTTCCAGAGCACCCTAACGCACCCACGGAGGACAGAGCGTTCAGAACACATGCATGTGAAGGCACAGCAGATTCAAGCCCAACTTCAAGCGACAAGAACTGTCTCTGCTCTAACGCCAGTCTCACCTCCAGTGAGGATTCGTGAGAGGAGGACACAACACATTGCAGAGCCCAGAAACAATCACGGGATCCTAAGGAAGAAGGGAGCAAGGCAAAACAATAGTCTAACAGCTGGTCTGCCATGAGGTCACCACCCTGCTACATGGCGGGACACTCACAGACCGCCTGTGACGGACACACAGTGGCTGACACAAATGGTGCACACACACAAACCATGTACAGGTGTACACACGTGGATAGACCATGGTTAGCATGTACTGGTACACACAGACATCATCACTGGTATAAACAGGAGACACATAGCTATATTATGGCTAGTACGTACTGGTGCACACACACACACACACACACACAGATGGTGGCTAGCAGGCACTGGTACACATATATAGACCATGGCTTTGTACCCCTCCCACACATGGATGGATCGTGCCCATGCATTGGATGTGTAGATACACACTGAAAGGTCATGGCTAGAAAGCGTGGGTACTCTTAGACACACATTCTCCTGGCATGACTTCCATCTGAGGCATAATATTAGTTCTCCTGGACTGCTATGGTTTGAATAAGAGTTCTAGGCTGCTGAGGATAAAGCACGGGGTGCTTTAGGATATAGGATAAAACACCTATAAAAGCAACTTGGAGAGGAAAGGGTTATTTGTTATAGGTTACATTCAATCATTGAGGAAAGTTAGGACAAGAACCTAGATGTGGGAACTGGAGAGAAGGCCATGGAGGATCCCTGCTTCCGTCTGCTCCCAGGCCCACTGTCAACTATCTGACATACCCAGGCCCTCTACAGAGGATGGCACTGCCTACCGTGGGCTGGGCCTTTCTATATGAATTAGCAATTAAGAAAACTCCTCACAGACATGCTAAAGGCAAACCGGATGAAAGCAGTTCTTCAGGTGAGGTTCTCTCTTCCTAGCTGTATCAAGCTGACAGCTGATAACTCCGACAGCATCTCCTAGAGGGCTGCATAGTCAGGCCTTAGCTGCCAGCACCATTGGGAGATAGTGGGCAAGTTTAGGGGTGGGGCCTAGTGGGGGAACTTCTAATCATTGAGAATATGCCCTTAAAGGAGACTGGGGGACTCTGACTCTGTCTCATTTCCATTTACACCCTCTGCCATGTGGCTCAGGAGGAACTAGGCTGCAACAACTGCAATGCAAATCCAAATGTCCAAAACGCTACTGGCTACCCATCCCCTCCTGACCATATGCTTACAGAGTATGATATAGCAGAGTCATGCCTGAGAGTGATAAATAAAAACTCAGAAAGAGAAACTGGGGTTCAACCTGAAGATCTGAAAGCTAAGCAGCCAGCCACTGGCTCTTACCTCTACCTCAGCCCGAAAATGGTGATCCTGTCTCCAGGAATCTCAGAATGAGACTGGGACTGAGAGCTGTCTCCTCCCATTTGATAATCCTCTCTAGGACTGGGATTAAAGGTGTGCACCATTGGGATTAAAAGCATGCACTGCCTGGTTTCTATGGCAACTGTTGTGGCCACTGGGATTAAAAGTGTGGTCATTGCTGCCTGGTCTGTAAGGCTGGTCAGTGTGGTTGTTTACTTTCCCAATCCCCAGGCAAGCTTTATTTACTAAAATACAAATGAAATGCAACTATACATGTTGTGTGGATTGTGTAGGTTTTTTAAAAAAAATTCTGGGGCTAGTGAAAGGGCTCAAAGGTAGAGGCACCTGCTACTCGTCTAATGACCTGAGTTCAGTCCTGGGCCCCCTCTGGGGAGGGAGAGAACGGACTCCTGCAAGCTGTCCTCTGACCTCCACATACACAGTGTGGCACTTACATGACCCCGCTCCCAACAAATAAATTAATTAATCATTTTTAAAAAGACTTCTGGCAACTTTACCAGGTAAATTCTTGAATAATCACTTTGCTTCTTTCCCTCTGACAACAAACCTATGTACAGCTTATCACACTGTGTTTAGAAAAGCATAAAGGAGAAAAAGGGAAACTTGCTGAATCGCCATACAGAGGTTATCATTGTTGCTGCTTTGGTGAGGTGTGGTCCTTGAGTGTGTGTTTGTGTCCTGAAATATATCTGTAGAAGGAGCTGCAGGCCTGCTTTTCATCCCACCTGGCTCCCGCACGGCTAGCTTAGCCCCAGAATAATTACATGGAAACTGTATTCATTTAAACACTGCCTGGCTCATTATTTCTAGCCTCTTATTGGTTAACCCATTTCTAATAATCTGTGTAGCACCAGGAGGTGGTGGCTTACCGGGAAAGATTCCAGCCTACATCCGTCTCAGGTCAGAGAATCATGGCGACTGCCTCATTGCCTTCTTCCCAGCATTCTGTTTGGTCTACTCTGCCTATCTAAGCTGCTATCCTATCAAAAGCTAAGGCAGTCTCTTTATTTGACCAATGAAAGCAACATAGACAGAAGACCCAACTACATCATATAGCATTGCCTTGAGCTCCTAATTTTAAACTTGGCCCTGAGATCACAACTGTTTTACAAGGGGAATTAGCACTGGATGTCTGCAGTCAGATATCTGTGACAGCCTGGGCTGTGGGGCTCCTTCTAGATCAGTTGATTTGTTTTGCTTTCTAAGTGGCTCTCTCATGGAGCCATGGGTCTAGAACAAGCCCCACGGAGCTGTTTGATAACTGTGTCTCGTTACATTTCATGGATGTCCCAACACGACCCTTGTTATAGGTCTATAACATGCCCCATGGTGCTGTTTGATAACTGTGTCTCGTTACATTTCATGGATGTCCCAACACGACCCTTGTGCCGTTATCAGCACATTTCCAGACCCAGCTAATTAGCGAGGAAGTGGGGTATCAGAAGAGTGAGTTCCTCCTGGAAGGCTGACCCTTTGTCTCCCTGTTTCTGGCGCTGCTTTGTCCTTGGGCCCATGTTGTTCACGATACTAAAGCCTCACCAGGTGCTGGCACCCTGCTCTCAGACATCCCAGCCTCCAGAACTGTGTCTACATGAACTTCTTACATATTATGGAAACTGTTATGTTTTGATGAAGCCTTTGCAAATGGACAAAGTTTCATCAAAAGTGTCCTTTACAAATGCCATGGACTAATATCCTGAGACACTTAGCATCATGTGTTGTGGCCTCTTCTCTCCTGGATCCTTAACCAATTCACTAACTGTGGATGTGTAGAATCCTCCTGGAGGCTTGTGCATACTAAGCAAGTACTCTACCATTGGAGCTATGTCCCTAGACCCCTTTAAATTATTTTTAATTTTTATTTTTTATTTTAAGGTAAGTATGATGGTTAATCTTGCCAACTTGATTGGATCCTGGATCAACTAAAAGTCTGCTTCTAGGTGGGTCTGGGAAGGTATTTCCAGGAAGAATTCTGTGAGGGAGGAAGATCTTCCTTGCCTATAGGGCCCAGATAGAAAAGTTCCCAAAGGGGGCTGGAGAGATGGCTCAGAGGTTAAGATAACTCACTAGCTGTTCTTCCAGAGGTCCTGAGTTCAATTTCCAGCAACCACATGGTGGCTCACAACCATCTGTAATGAGATATGGTGCCCTCTTCTGACCTATAGAGATATATGTGGGCATAATACTGTATACATAATAAATAAATAAATAAATCTTTTTTTAATAAAAATAGTTTCGAGAGAAAACTGTGATGTGGCTGATGACTTCGTCTGTCTTGTTGCTGTTGCTCCTGCCGCTGTCTCTCGTAGACTCGGAATCCAGTCTTTCATCTTCCTAAAGTGGCTCCCTAAACATGCCCAAGGACTGCAGTGCCAGACCGGGACTGCTAAACCATGTGGCCTGTGGACTAAGCAGCTATGGGTTCTTTTCCTAAAATACAGATAGCCACTGTTGGACTACCCAGCTCATTTCACGTAGCACACCCGACAAGTCCTCGCTGTATTGTATATTCATTCTGTCTGTTCTGCTCTTCTGCAGAACTTTGACTAACACCACGAGGGGTTCACTACACTGTCCAGGCTGGATTTGAACTAATTCTGTAACCCAGGTAAGCTTTAACCTTCTGCCCCTCCTGTTTCAGATGCCTAAGTAGATGAGATCACAGCCATATGTTATAAGATCCCGCTTGCCACTTCCACCTGGCAAAGAGTACGTAGAGTGAAAGCATTGCCCTTCTGAGGAGTCGCCAGAGACAACAATGACACCATTTCTGAAATAGCCAAAGAGACAAGTGGATAGATTTCAGTACAGACTGAACATGGAGGCACGTTTTGATTGCTACCTTGTGGATGACAGTGTCTGGTGTGGTCCTGCTCACGTGTTTAAGCTATGAAGGATGATGTCACCAGTATTTTTAAAGTTTCTGGTGCCTTCAGCTCCACGCTGTATTGCCATGCCTCCAGCAGTACTCCAGACTTTACCAGTTTCTTGTCTCCTTGTTCTCATCTAAGGTCCCAGAGTCACCGCTCTGTGTGGCTTTCCGAGCTTGGCAGGCAGACGGGTACCAGCAGAAGACCCACAGGTGAGAGCAGGACCATGAATCTGTGCTATGCCAAGGGAAGGGAGTCACCCACCAGCTGTCTACTGCCCCAGGAACAAGGCTGAGATGCAGCTTGAGCTGGGGATGCAGGAAAACACCCAGGGTTCATGGGGTTCGTTGACCTCTAGGGAGCCAGGGAAAGTGTTTCATCTGGAATTCACCCAAATCTGCAGCACACCCAGAGGTTCCTTCCATCTGTAAAGCTCCATGGGATTTATAGCCCTTGGCTATTGCAGGAACCTGATCCAGAATCTAATCATCATATTGAACAACTGATTCAAACTTGGGCCTGCAAGCAGCACCGCATCCCAGGGATGGTCATTAGCATTTGCAGCCAGGCACGACGTGGACACCTATTGTGTGGCTCCATCTAGATCATGGTGACGCATTACCGACAAAGGCGTCTGCTTATTTACTCCATAAATTAGGTGCTGTATAATATCACAGATGGAGCTAACACACTGTACCACAGCACTGCTGTCGCCATGCAAAGCCATTATTCAGTGTGGACTTGATGAACTGGTCATAATTCACGGGCAGGAAAGAATCGATGGGGCTTTATTACCGGAACCGGCAGTGTGTTCCCTTCTTATTGCATGCTGGTTTTCCTACCAGGCTTGTGCTACCGGAAGAAGTGTTGCTCCTCACTAGACATTCAGGGAATTGTGCCGAAGCTTCCCATGGGTAGGAATCCCCTGCCCCAGGTCCAGGATGATTTGGAGCAGCGCTTTGAAAACCAAGCTCCTCTCAGGTATACTCTAATCTTCATCCTACACAAAATCCCACCTGGAAATGATGAGGACTGTGGGTAACTTCGCTCGCCAATGCAAGCCAGGCCAAGAACAGCCAGCTGCAGGGCCAGCACGGTGACTCAGGGTAGAGGTACTTGATGAAAGGCTGACAGCCTGAGTCCCATCCTTGGGATCCACATGGTAGAAGGAAAAGTCGGGCTCCCCCACCCCAGTTATCCTCTGACCCTCAATGCAACTATGGGACATGTATGTGTGTGTGCACTCACGTGTAGGGGGGAAGACACACACACACACACAGTGACGTTAAGAAGAGAGAGAAGCCGGGCGGTGGTGGCGCACGCCTTTAATCCCAGCACTCGGGAGGCAGAGGCAGGCGGATCTCTGTGAGTTCGAGACCAGCCTGGTCTACAAGAGCTAGTTCCAGGACGGGCTCCAAAGCTACAGAGAAACCCTGTCTCGAAAAACCAAAAAAAAAAAAAAAAAAAAGAAGAGAGAGAAGCTGCAATGACTTCTTCTTGAGCACAGAGAGATGCTGGTGAACATGGATCAGGAGAAAGAATATAAATAAACCTGACCCCTGTAGACCCAGGCCCTGACAGGGAACTTGGTAACCTCTCTTTGGAGGTAAGCAACCTCCTCCATGCAGGACACAGTCCTATTGCAAAAGAGGTTTTACTGGGGCCATCTTCTCCTATAATCTTACCCCTCTGCCCACCTTGGACATGAGCCTTGCTGTTACCAGAAGGAGAGCCCCAGGCCTGGACCTGACTTCATGGGCCAGCTGCTTGGGCAGGTGCACGGAGGCATGCAGGTAGAGCGCCCACCAGGAACCTGAGTCTTGGGAACTGCCGTCAAGCCTCCCTTACTGACTAGGTTCCAGGGGAAGCACTGAGGCTCTTGCCCTTTTCAACTCTCTTAAGTGTTTCGCAGTCATTCTTGAACAGATGAGAATATAAGCTAAAAAATAGGACAGAAGGGCTGGAGAGAGACCTTAGTGTTGAAGAACACTGATATCTTTGCTCATATTCTCTGAGGTCATGGGGGATGGGTGGGTTACTCACTGAACCAGCTGACCTGAGCTAATGGGAGCCCACAAACTCTGGTCTGACAGCAAGGGAACCATCATAGGCCCAAACTAGGCCCCTGGATGTGGGTGACAGTTGTATGGTTGGGGCAGACTGTGGGGCCACTGGCAGTGCGACCAGGATTTATCTCTACTGCTAGTATTGGCTTTTTGGAACCCATTCTCTTTGGAGGGATACCTTGCTCAGCCTAGATATAGTGGAGAGAACCTTGGTCCTACCTCAAAGCAATGTGCTAGACTTTGTTGACTCTGAGAAGTAGGTGGGATTTGGGATGGGGGTAGTTAGAAGGAGTGGGAAGAACAGAGGGAGTGGGAACTGGAATTGGTATGTAAAACGAGAAAAGATAGTTTGTTTGTTTGTTTTTTAAAAAGAACACTAGTTTCTCTCCCAGACGACCAGAGTTCGATTCCCAGCACCAGCGTGGCAGCCCATTTTGTCTGTAATTTCAGCTCCAAGGAATCCAATGCCCTTGTCTAGCCTGCATGCAGGTGGTGCACGGACATGCATGCAGACAAAATACCCACACACAGAAAAATTACTTTCTAAGTTTTGAAATTATTTTTTCATTTAGAGTTTTCATAGTGACATTAGGATCAGGAGGCCCCTTGTAATGGGACAGACAACTCTACCACTGTGTAGCAGTTAGCAGCATCCCTGTCCCCCAGCAGGTGGGACGCTAAGGTAGGATGATTTCTTTCCAGACATTCAGAGCCGAGAGCCCAGGTCCAGAGCGTAAGATCCCTGCCCCAGGCATCTGCAGGAGTCCTGTGCCCTACCCGGCCTCATCTCCCTTTTCCTCAGAGGATATACCACAACAAGCAGAGGCACAAAACCCTACAACTTTTTCCTGATGTACAAACACAAAGGAGACTAGGAAAGAAGTGTTTGTCGTGGGCTTCAGGATGGATAAGGACAGCTACCCAAGAGGTGGGACAGGATAAGGATGGTCCACGGGCTAAGCCTTGTTGGGAAACTCTGCAGACAGGTTAGATAGGACACAGGAGAAGGCATGGGCTCTGGAGCCACTGGGAGGATTTGAATCTGACACAAAAATCAGGCTCACAGGGCTGATCAGGGCTAGGCCCTGTGCACAGAAAGATGGAAAGGAACCTCCCTAACAAGACTGGACAGTGTGTGTGTGGGGTGTCCTGACAGGAAAGGGGAACCCTTTTCTGGTCTCCACAGGCACTTCTGGCACCTGGCCTGTAAAAACGCTGTCACAAGAGGTTAGGCCTGTCCACAAAGAGTGGTCCTAGGTACACAAAGCCAGTTGGAATCAGAGAACAGGGCCAAAGAGCTGCCGGCTCTCACAAGTCCCAGACTTAGAAGTTGTGGAGACAATCTCACTGCAGAGGCCACTGTTCTCACCCAGCCAGGGGGAAAACTGTGGTGGCCTTCACGTCTCTACACCCAGGAAACCTGGCGTCACTGGTCCTATTCTATACAGTGTGACTCTGTGGTCACATGCCTGCTCCAGCATCTCTGTGTAGGAGGGTGTGCCCAGGCTCCAGCCTGGTCGCTCTGTTGGGCTGTTAGCAGGGTCGCAGGGAAGCAGGTAGTCTGTCCCGAGGGACAAGGTTGCAGACGTAGGAAGAATTTGCTGGCTCTCCCTAGGGACTATGAAATAGGACCTTTCTGCTTTCCAAGAGTCCGACAGACAGGTCTTTCACTAGTGATGGGAAAGGCTTGTCAAGTTGGCCCCATTTTCCCAAAACACTGAGAGTGGCTGCACTCCTAAAATCAAGGCTCCTTTGGATCATGAGACTTCAGTCCGGTGCTCCAATGTTGGTCTCTGTCTCTGTCTTCTTCTATCGCCTGATGAAGGTTAATATTCAGGAGGATGCTTATATGTTTTTCTTTGGGTTCACCTTCTTATTTAGCTTCTCTAGAATCACGAATTATAGTCTCAATGTCCTTTATTTATGGCTAGAAACCAAATATGAGTGAGTACATCCCATGTTCCTCTTTTTGGGTCTGGCTTAACTCACTTAGGATAGTGTTTTCAATTTCCGTCCATTTGTATGCAAAATTCAAGAAGTCATTGTTTTTTACTGCTGAGTAGTACTCTAATATGTATATATTCCATACTTTCTTCATCCATTCTTCCATTGAAGGGCATCTAGGTTGTTTCCAGGTTCTGGCTATTACAAACAATGCTGCTATGAACATAGTTGAGCATATACTTTTGTTGTATGTTTGGGCATCTCTTGGGTATATTCCCAAGAGTGGTATTGCTAGGTCCAGGGGTAGATTGATCCCGACTTTCCTGAGAAACCGCCACACTGCTTTCCAAAGTGGTTGCACATGTTTGCATTCCCACCAGCAATGGATGAGTGTACCCCTTTCTCCACAACCTCTCCAGCAGAGGCTATCATTGGTGTTTTTGATTTTAGCCATTCTGACAGGTGTAAGATGGTATCTTAATGTTGTCTTGATTTGCATTTCCCTGATCGCTAAGGAAGTTGAGCATGATCTTAAGTGTCTTTTGGCCATTTGGACTTCTTCTGTTGAACAATGGCAATAGGTTTTTGATCCTATTGCACGTACTGGCTTTGTGGGAGCCTAGGTAGTTTGGATGCTCACCTTACTAGACCTGGATGGAGGTGGGTGGTCCTTGGACCTCCCACAGGGCAGGGAACCCTGATTGCTCTTTGGGCTGACGAGGGAGGAAGACTTGATTGGGGGAGGGGGAGGGAAATGGGAGGGGGTGGCAGGGAAGAGGCAGAAATCTTTAAGAAATAAATAAATTAATTAAAACAAAACAAAACATTAAAAAAAATCAAGGCTCCTGTTGAATCTCAGAAAGATAAAAATGAAAGAAGCCAACTGAGAAACTCAACAGAGGAAGCAGAGCTGAGCGAAACACAGCAGGCGTTCCAGCCTTGTTAATGGGCGTCTGTGTAACTCCACCCACCCTCACAGCACCTCCCAGACCCAGGAGACTAAAATGACTCAGATTAATATAGGTGGGCCATGCCTATAACCAACCCCAGAGCTCAGGAGGCCAAAGCAGGACAGCCTGTGTGACTTAGAGACAATCTATCTTAAAAAAAGGTTTTTTTAAAAAATCAATGTGACAAAGTCTGGGTTAGTCAGTTCTGCGTTTTTGCTTATTTGCTTGTTTAGTTGGGGTTTTTTTGTCGTTTTGTGTGTGTGTGTGTGTGTGTTTTAATTTCTATCGCCATCATTTTAGAGAGCTAAGGAAAAGAAACTGAAAGTTACGTGGCTTACCTTCTATGAGTGCAGGTGCCCAGCGGCTACAATTGGGCCTCCCTAGGATGCAGTGGAAGCAGGCTACCAGCAGAGGGGGCTTCAGGCCCAGCCAGGAAGTGAGGCCTCCAGCTGGGGAAAAGATACAGGCTTGAGCCACGCCCAGCATACTGGACCAGGGTGATCACAAGGCCCTTGGCCTGAGCCCCGATGGAGCCCCGCTCGCCTAACCCCAGGAGCCACCCGTAAACTGCTGATGGAATTTGCTGGCAATGCCCACAGAGAGCATCCAGAAGAAGCAAGCGCAGGCGGACAGGTGGGTTGCCCTTTCCCTAACAGTATGCCAAAGTTAAGCCAAAGCCTGCCAAGGTTGACATAGTGTGTAAGAGCTCAGGAAGCCCCCAAGTCTTTTCTACCAGGCTGCCCTTTTGGCAATTCAGAAGGAAATCACGTATTGAATAAGTAGGGGTAACAGCCTTAGCCTGGCCTCTTCGGGCAGGTCTGTGCTGGGATTGAGGGGCAGGAGCTGTTTGCTGCCCTGAAAGGGGCAAGTGAGGGCAAGGCTGAGATTTTCAGCAGGGGTCAGCCTCCGAGTCTCACCCCTGGGTCAGGACCCCTTTGGGGGTTGCGTATCAGATATTTACATTACGAGTCATAACTGTACGGAAATTACAACAAAAGTAATTTTATGGTTGAAGGTCACCACAACATGAGGGTCGCACGCAGCCTTAGGAAGGTTGAGAACCACTGGCTCCGAGTCTTCCAGAAGCTGAGCGCCCAGCTGGGGATGCTGTGATAGCTGGAGGCAGTTACACCTGACAGCGGCAGGGCGCCTGTGTTATCTGGGGGGTAAGGGGGAGCCTGCAGTTTCCCCTGCCCTGAGAGACGTATCCTTCCATCAGTGAGGCCTGCCTTCTGCGGGACAAACCGGTGACTGGCGTGGGCAAAGCAACGCTCCTGGCACATTCTTCCCAGAACGAGCTGGAGTTGCATCCTCCTGTTCTCACAGGCAGCCGTGGTCCTTGGCCCTCTTCCAAACCCAGGCCACGCCCCCAGACCCTGACCGCCTTTGCTCGCAACCACCCTAGCTATGACTCTGCCAGCATACAGTCGTTTTTGAGCACAAAATGGCTTCTGTGCTCTCATCCCACTTTATGCCCACCACAGAACAAAGTGAGGCTTACCAAGGCTGTATCTTTTATGATGAGAACAATATTAAGTAAAAATATAATCATGTATTTACCAGTCATAAAATGGTCTCTGGCCTATGAACAATGAAAGCTGGCTGAGGAACAGGCGAATCTGGAATCCAGCATTCTCCTCTTTTTTTTTTTTTTTTTTTTTTGATCAGAGCAGCTCTTGGGGGGCGGGGCAGCTCTATTCAGAGGTTTCCTGCAGCCTCGTACTACGCCTGTCACAGGGAATGCAAGCCTGGTGTCTACTCTGAGGCATATGGGCTTTGGGGTGCCTGGCATTTGGCCTGTGTGCATCTCTTCTGCTATCTCAGACTCCATAGAGATGGAGCCTACTTTTTACCTTCCCCGGGGTCTAATGCTGCCTGGGGCCTGCAATTCTCCATAGCATTTATAAGCTGCCTAGACTGCCTTCTCCCTGCTTGCCTTGTGCCTGCCTTGTGGGCCGCCCAAGGCCTCTCAGGCTGAAGGCCAGGGCTGAGTGAAAAATCTCTGCCGCTCTCATTCTTTCTTCTAAGTTGTGTCTTGCGGTCCCAGCTCCCTTGTCAGGGACTCTGCTGAGCCTCAAAGCGAAGAAGAATATGGTGACAGGCTCCTCAAGCCCCTTCTTAGCCCATCCACACCACAGGCTCCTGTCTGGAAGGAAGTGCCCTGTATCATAGACTTATCATAGACTGGAACAGCCTGCTCTTCCCAGAAAGGAAGACCACCTGCTTCGGCACAAAGGTGTCTTGTTTAGAGCACAGGGTGGCAGCTACCTGTGGTCATTTCCTGGGACCCTCAGGCATAGCGTTTGGAATGAGGTCAAGGCCTCCCTACTGTGGACCTGAACGAGCATCCGAGCATCCACACCTCCCTTGAGTTTCCTCCTCCGTTACCCCAGCCCAGTTCACTCTGTTCGTCTTAGCTCCACACCCACGCCTGTTTGCACAGAGTCCTCTGAGGGCGACAGCAGCCCCTCCCCAGCTCCTGTGCGCCAGGAGAGGGGCGTGGGGGCGTGGCCTCTGCTTGTCTTCTCTCCAGTCTTGGCAGCCCCCACCCTCACCCTCTTGGACAACAGAAGGAATGCGCCTAATACCCTAGTGGCGATCCCACCGAACTGGCAGATCTACTGAAAATAAGCCCCGAGCTCCACAGAAGAGTTGGAGGGGTAAAGAAAGAGGCAGAAAATCTGGGTGTAGTGGCCTAGGCCAGCAATACCAATGTTCAGAAGATGAGGCAGGAGGATCCCAAGTTTGAGGCCAGCCTGGGATATATAGCGAGGCTCTGCAGAAAGCAGCAGAAAAACAGTCAACATAGTAAAACCAGGGCAAGTCATGCAGGGTTGGGCCCTCTGAGCTCAGAACATGTGGAACTCATTAGAAAATACTGGGGACACTCACCAATTGGGCTGTACACGCACGCAAACACCTTCTGGTGATTGACAGTGGGGAGTTTCCTCTGGAGGAGCAGAAGAGCCCATGCCGGCAGTAGGAGCTACTACATTTGTGTAATCTGTGTGTCCCAGCCTGAGTTAGGAGCTTTTCTCTGTGTTGACCCTTAATCCTCTGTGACCCCATGAGCTATGAGTGTTGTAGCTATTTTGCAACTGGAGAAATGGATTAATTGGATAGGGTAAAAGTTTGACTTACAACTTAAAAAATATTTTTATTACAGTTACACATACACATATGAACATATGTACGCACTTACTATAGCACATCTGTACATATATGCACGTATGAACACACTTACTATAGCACATCTGGACACATATGCACGTATGTACACACTTACTATAGCACATCTGGACACATATGCACGTATGTACACACTTACTATAGCACATCTGGACACATATGCACGTATGTACACACTTACTATAGCACGTCTGGACACATGTGCACATATGAACACACTATAGCACATCTGGACACATATGCACGTATGTACGCACTTACTATAGCACATCTGACCACGTATGCACGTATGTACACACTTACTATAGCACATCTGGACACATATGCATGTATGTACGCACTTACTATAGCACATCTGGACACATATGCACGTATGTATAGCACATCTGGAGTTCAGAGGACAACGTGTGGGTCCCACAATGTGGGTTCCAGGGACCATTGGGGTTGGCGGCAAGCCCCTTCACTTGCTGGTCTTTAATTGCAGAACTTTCCCATAGCTTCGTTCCTTTAGTCTCCCCAGCAGTCAGCTTCTAGGTGTGGCTCCATTCCCCTGGGGGGGGGGGGTGGGACAAGAGTCAAACTACCACTGTCCAGCCTCAGGGGCCACTGCCTCGTGAGGTCCACCCCGGCTTGTACACACAAACCCTGGCCCTTCTGCTTTGGCCTGGCTGGGCTTAGCCGCAGAGGAAGCTTCCTTCTCCAGGGAGATGGCAAATTTCATCCCTCAGGCCAAGGCTGCCTTGTTTATTTCATCCATTCAGAACGGAATGCTAAGGGTCAGTGCTAGTCAGGGTTTGTTTTCTAGAGGCTGGAGGCCAAGGCACTGTGTTGGACTGGAACACGGAGGCCCTGGCGTACCTGCCAGGAACAAACAGCGCACACACACTATTTTGAGTTTGCTTTCCTAGTTCCTAAATTCATGCATGAGCTCTGGGAAGGCTGCTAACCAAACTAACCTTTCTGTCCACACCAATCCTCCTTTTCTTCACAGACAGAGAGGAGAGGTGAAGGAAAAGAAAAAGAAAGAGAGTGGTTTGGGCTCAGGAAATCCCAGCTTGTGGAGGCAATGGGTTAAGCTGAGGTCGCTATATAGATCCCAGCTGTGGCAGGGTGTGCACTGCACTCCAGCTGCTGCTTGCACGCTATGAGCTGCAGTGGCAAGCATCTTGAGCAGTTTAATTTTTGTTCCCACTTCCCCTTGGGCCTCTGCTACAGTTTCAACTCCTCACCTTGGCTTGGATGAGCTGGTATCAAGTTGCTTTCCCAAGAAGCAAGGAGAATGCCTCTTGTAAAGAAGGTGTGGGGGCGATGGCTGGGGTTTGACAGAGAACAACTTTCCACTTCTGCTTGCCCCAGGCTCTCACTCAACGGATTCCAGCTGTGCTGCCTATGGCCTAAGATTATCCCCTGCCCTTTATGGGAGAAGGCCCCTCTCCTCTGTACACCCAGGCATTTGAGAAACATGCACAGATAACAGGTGGGTTGGGGCCAGCTGTGAAAATCTAATTTCAGGCCAGGGGGCCCAGGCAAGCCCTGAGAGCCTATGGGGCAGTCAGCACATCACAGAAGGCAGACATTGCCAGAGAAAGGGTCTCCTCCTCAGAAGAGAACCCAGGAGCAGAAGGTGCTTAGCCCTATCTCTGGTTTGAGGCTTCAAGAAGGCTGTGGAAAACTTCTCAGCCCCCTGGGCCAGAACTAGGGTCAAGACTCTTTGAATCTAAGAAGTGAGTCAGAGTAACCATTGTTCTTCCAGGTCTTGCTTCCTCTTAAATTAAGAAGTTGGGGCTAGGAGATAGCTCAGGTAAATATGAGGGCCTATGTTCAATTCCTAGCAGCCACATTGAAGTAAACTGAGGGTGTTTGGGAGGTGGAGACAGGAAGATCCTGGGACCTCACGGTCAGCCAGCCTGGCCAAGTCAGTGAATTCCAGGCCAGCAAGAGCTATTATCTCAGAAACCAAAGTGGATGATGCCTTCTGATGTTGACTTAAACATACACATACACACACACACATACACACACACACAGTTGGAGGAGATGGTCTGTAGCGTCCTTGTCTAGTCAGGCCCTTGTAAGACTTTGAATCTGGCTGTGACCAGACACCCGCAGATGGCACTGACACAGGAACTTCCCTAGGACGTTCTTGATTCTCTCTCTTTCTCCAGATGAAGGCGTTGGATGTCAAGGGAGACATGGTCAAGAGCACTGCTTGCTTTAACCCCATGAACAAGTGTATGTGTGCGCGCGAGCGCGTGTGTGCATGTGTGTGCGCGCATGTGTGTGTGTGTGTGCGTGCGTGTGTGTATTCAGAATGGGTAGACTTGTATGTGGATGGTTTCTACCTAAGTCCTTCAAACAGTCCAGCTCAACCTCAACAAAGCACATGCCTCCCTCATTTGTCCGCAGACGTTGGGGCCCTGTGGGTGATTACTGTTCCAAATAATCTCTCCGAGGTCTCAGTCACTCATGGGCCATGAAGTTGCATGAAAGGAGTTTCTACCAGACTACAGAGGCCCAAGCCTCTGAACCACTGATGGAGGGTTTTAAGCCGGAGGCATCCCACTTGCTACTGGCCTCTCCCAAGTTAACATCATGTCAAGTCTACCCTTTGCTCAGGCCCTGGTCTGGCACAGTAGTGGTTGAGGGCTTCTATCAAGGATGGCAGCTCTTTGGCCTTCTAGAGAACACCTAGTCCTTTTCCTGACCACCACACATCTGCTGACTAGCATATATGTAAAAAGATTATTTTTATTCTTAAATTATATTTCAGGGGGACCTGGAGGGATAGCTCAGTGGCTAAGAGTCCTGGCTGCTTTTTCAGAGGACCCAGGTTTGATTCCCAGCACCCACAGGACTGCTCACAGGGATTGCAATTCCAGTCCCAGGGGTATGATGCCCTCTTCTGGTTTCTGTAGAAACTGCATGTGTGTACTGTGCAGATACATGTGTAGGCAAAACACCCATAAAATAATAAGACAGCTTAAAAGTCACATTTATTTTGTGTTGCGGAGAGGTGGGGTGTGCACATGACATGGTTTGTGTGTGAAGGTCAGAGGGGAACTTGGGGAACTCAGATCTCTTCTTTCTCCATGGAAGTTCCACAGATTGAACCCAGAATATCCGACTTGGCAAAGCAATTGCCTCGACCCACTGAGCCATTGCTCTAGCCACTGAGAGTTTTAGGGGCCAGAGAACAATCTCAAGTACAGCCTTGTGCCAAGCACTGTTGAAAGCATTCATTCATACACTTACAGAACACACTCATCAGATTGCTTGCCCAACAATGATCCAGCCAGTGGCTCTGCACGGATGCATAAAGCTAAGGCCCCCCTGCAGTTCACACTCTAGCTGGGAAGCCACAGAGGGCACCACCAACAAGCAACTTCAGGAGACAGGAGGCACTGAATGGCTGTCTGACTGAGGCCTAGCAGGGAGAGAGCCAACTGAACAGCTACTGAGGCCATCAGAAGTATTCATGAAGAACAGGCAAGGACTGGGTGGGGCCTACCATAGAAGGTAGCATTCAAGGATTCTGGGATGGGGAGGACTGAGGAGAGTAGGAAGTGGTGGAAGCCCTGGAGTAGTTCTGAGTGAATGTGTGTTGCGGACATAGGTACAGCATGTCAAGGACTCAGAGAACAAAGTGTGAGTATTGACAGTGCGTGCAGAAAATGTCCACTGTAGATTATCCCCTTGGGCATTTAGCCTGATTTCTCCAATAGTGACTTCTACTAAGATTAGGAAGCCCATCTCCTTGGTCCAACTGTATGCCATACACTCTGACTCCCTTTTTATCTGTATGCAGCAACCCGGCCTTCTTGTGCAGATGTTCAATAACCCAACCTCTCTGTTCAACTCTATGTAATACATACAGTGAGCTTCAAGGATGCCGAGGTTTCCCCATCAGAGACCGCAGCACCCAATCACAGTTTTTCTCTGTGTTGTCTGTGTTGTCTTTTCTTCATTTCCTCAGCACTAGAGTCAGGGCTAAGCCCATGGAGCCATGCAGAACACAGCAGAAAGCTTTGGTTTCTCAAGGCATGGATGGAAATCCCAGGCCTCAACTCTGGAGAAAGTAGCCACGGCCACAGCTGGGAGGGGGTCAGAGGCTGTAGTCAGGTCCTACTGGTGGGACATAAGCAGCCTGGGATTGTCCCCACAGGGTCACTCAGTTCCCCAATATCCTGTGTCTGCCCATTGTGAAGGCTGGGCTTTCAGGGCTTCGCAGAGACTCTGTGAGCTATCTCTCATCTTCCCGTTGACTTCTTCCTCTGAGCAGAGGTAGCTTGGAATCTGATCCTACCTGGTACAGAAAGTGGGTGTACCATTAACACTACAAACACTTATAAAAGGCCTTTGAAAGGGAGGCTATAGCAACTGGTCCCCATCATGGAGAAAGACATAAGGACCTTCTGTCACTCCCTAGCTTTTAGGAGGAATTTCCATCTCCAGAGCCGGGTGTGGAGCAGGCCATATTGCATGTCTTCCGTGGGCTTGGTTTAGTGCCACATGCCTGTTGGTGAAGAAAACGCTGCTGGGGATGCCCTCCTCCAACTGCCAAATACGTCGGTGTAAAATGAGAGGCACATAGGAAATCGGAAAAAATTACGAGTCTCCATTTGACTAAACACCGGGTGCCAGATTGTAGGTTTTCCAGCCCAGGGAATAAATTCTCAGCACTGCTTCTTTCTGTGTAGATTTTTATGAGGAAGGGATTGCTGACAAATCAACCTCTAGGTCACTGGATCTTAAAAAAAAAAACTAGAATTTATTTAGTCAGAAAACAATTTACCTCATCTGGCTGTGAGTCCCCCTGACTGCTCTCTCGAGGCTGTGGTATGATTCATTGTGTACTTGTCACTCACCTCAGACTGCAGAGACACACAGGTCTCTGATAGCCGGGAACAGAATGACAGATGGGGGCAAGACATTGTCCCCAAAGAGTGCAATGGTTTGACTTCCTCAACCCAAATTCTTATGTAGAAATTCTAATTCCCAAGGTGATTGAATTAGCAGGCGAGACATTTGGGGATGGTTCTGAAGGTTTAGACCTAACACAGCCCCTAATAGTCCCCAGGATGATGGAGATTTGGGGAGGTAGGACCTAAACAAGGTTTTTAGGTCATTGGTGAGTGTGGGTGCTTCCAAAAGGGGATGTTCAGTCCTTTCTGTTTTCTTCTCCTTGGCCATGTGTGCTCCAGCCATGGTGTGTTCCTCATGGTCCACACCACAGACCGCAGGCTCCACACTCCAGCCACGGTGTGTTCCTCATGGTCCACCACAGACCGCAGGCTCCACACTCCAGCCATGGTGTGTTCCTCATGGTCCACCACAGACCGCAGGCCCCACACTCCAGCCATGGTGTATTCCTCATGGTCCACACCACAGACCGCAGGCCCCACACTCCAGCCATGGTGTGTTCCTCATGGTTCAGTTAGGCCATGATAGCCCTGCTGTCACAGGTCTTCCTGTGCTGTCCAGAAGAGAGCTGAGGAACTTCTACATGTCCCCTGGCTCTGTAGGCATCAGGCAAGGTCCTCTACACTCCTAGGCAGAACCAATATTTTCTAAGTTGATTCCTGCACGTGTTCATTTTAGTGACAGGCTAGCACATCACATCCCCAAGTGTGATGCCCTTGTAAGGGAGACCCCAGAAAGGGAACCAGGTGAGAAAATGGCAGCCATCTCCACAACTCGGGGAATGGGCCTTCGCTGCACACTAAATCTGCCAGGACCTTTTCCAGGATTTTCCAGGCTCCATAACTGTGGGAAATAAATTGCTCTTGCATATAAGCAAACCTGGCAGGGGCTGGCAGGCGGCCAGGATGCTAAACAAGTGACACAGAGAAGACGCTGTGCTGGGGAGAGGATTGATGTGATGTCAGAGACATTGTAAGGCACAGAGAGGGCCACTCGAGCTGCCTGGGCCGGGGCAGTGGCTCTGCTTCTGAAGTGCATATGTAAGCACACCAGCTTGAGTTTAGTTTCCAGAGTCCACATTAAAAAAGGAAGTCAGCTGTAATGGTCTGGGCCTGGAATGGCAGTGCTGGGAAGGCAGAGAAGGAGGATTCCTGGAGCTCTCTGGGCAGTGACCCTTGCCTAGTTCAGCAACAGAATAAGATTGTCTACTGTCTACTGAGCCATGCTGATGACTGTTGACTCCTGTTGACTCTAAGGTCTTCCTGTCGTATATACAGCTGTCATGGGAGTCATCCTTTGGTTCAGCTACCTGCTGCCTTCTAAGGGCGATGTAACCTCATTAACATGAGACAACAACAGACAGAGGACTCTGTGGAGCTGGAGATCCAATATGCTTGGGAGTTTAGGCCATGATAGCCCTGCTGTCACAGGTCTTCCTGTGCTGTCCAGAAGAGAGCTGAGGAGAAGACTTCTACATGTCCCCCGGCTCTGTAGGCATCAGGCAAGGCACTGAAATTTGAACTCCAGAAGGGCGGTGGGGTGGCTTCTGTAGTTGCTATGACTAATGCACCCAGAGCCAGGAACACTGGCAGGTTTTTACCCAACCAAACCAACACCTGTAGAACCACCTGATTTCCCAGGGCGCCTCTCCTGTGCAAATCAAGCTCCTGCCAGCTCTGCCAGACACTCACTGACATGGAGCACCGTGCACAGGCGAGCATGTGTGATCTCAGAATGGGGTCCCAGCTGAAAATGCCTTCAAAGTGAGACCATGGCTTTGGGCTCTAGGTAACCCTCACATTAAGACATTTCAAGCGTTTCATTTTTTTCCCAGTGACTTTTTCTTCTTTGTAATTAGAGACGAGGAGAAGTCATTCCCGGGGTGACACAGCTCTTTCTGTGCCATCTGTAGATCTCATTGAGCTGCCAGCCAACACAAACCCAGCCTGGGTTGTTTCTTTTGGCTGACTACCCAGGAGTGGTTTCCTGCTGGATCAAGGCATCTTGAGGAATCATGAGCACCTGAACACACCCTAGGAAAGAAAGAGTTCTGGAAACGTGGTTTGCAGCTCACTCAAACCGTTCTCGGATTCAGCAATCCTCAGCAAAGGGTTTTTGCAGGAATCCAAAAAGCCTACAGGAGATTTTGCTTTGTTTTCTAATGGTTACTAAGGAAAAGAAACATAAACCAACCTGAGTGAAAGCAGACTCTCGTGTGCACACACTCACACAATGCAGACACACATATACACACAGAGACACATGCACATATATACACACATGCACATAGATATACCAAAACACATATACACATGCACACACACATAGACACAAGCACGTATAGATACACAACACATGCACATATATCCACACATGTACATGTGCACACACACATAGATACGTGCACACATACACATATATACCAAAACACATGTGCATATATACACACATATAAACACAGACATGTACACATGCGCACATACATATCTACAAACACAAGCTGTGTAGTGATATGACTAAAGAGTTTTCTGGGAGCCATGGTGTGCTCAGCTAAGGGCAAAGTTAGGGTCACCAGCCTGGTGGACACTTTCCCTCCACTTATTCCCCATGCCTGCTCCACAGTAAATGAACTTTCTCACAAATTAAGGTCTTGGCATTAAATACATAGATCCTGTTGGTCAGTTTCAAGTTCACTATTCAGTGTTACATACAGGACTATGGGTTTTAGCAAGCTACTCCAAGGCCATTCGGCCCCGCCCAAAACAGCGCAACCTAGGAAACCATCACTCATGATCACTTTTAATGATCATTGCTCATGAGCCAGGGATAGCACGGGTAGGGGACTCATTAAAAACTTTTAAAAGATTTCTTAATCTATTATGGTAAAAGTACACAATGTGTGTATGCACCCATGCATATGTATATCTGTCTTAGTTTGGGTTTTTATTTCTGTGAAAAGACACCATGACCATGGCAACTCATATATATATATATATATATATATTTATATATTTATATATTTATATATATTTAATTGGGGTGTTTTGCTTACAGCTTCAGAGGTTCAACCCATTTTTATCATGGCAGGGAGCTGAGAGTCCTACATCTTGACTCAGAGGCAACAGGAAGTTGACTGACTGTCACACTGAGGGAAGCTTGAGGAAAAGAGACCTCAAAGTCTGCCCCCACTGTGATACACCTCCTCCAACAAGGCCACACCTTCTGATGGTGCCACTGCCTTCAGGGGGGCATTTTTTTCAAACCCCCATAGTATGAAATCTGAAGATTGCCTAACATTCCAACCACAAATATCCCTTCCTGAAAAATCACTTTCAGGAAAAACCTATAAGATACATTTACCTTCAGGGAGACCTTTAAAGATTGAGTGATACTCTGGTCTTGAATATGTAATGTATTCAAAAGTTGGGGTCCAGAGGCAAAGTTCATAAGAGCAGGCTAGACAGAGTGAGCAGCTGGACAAGGTGAGGGGCACCCCAGGGCTGGATGAGGCTGGAGTTTCCCAGGACAGAATCGGATCCCCAGCATCTTCTGGCTTCTGAGAAGTGCAGCTCCACAGCCCCTCTTGGTGCACCTCTAAGTGGGGGAAAGGCAGAGAGAGGGGCTCCCCGGAGGTGTCTTCTGCATTGTGTAGACAGGCGGCACCCTGTCCGGGGCACATCTGCTCTGTGGCTAAAACACACTGCTGCTGAAGCCTCCTGGAGCCACATCTTCTCAACTGAGTACACAGAGAGACAGACAGGAACTCTGCTGGGACAGAGTTCAGAGAACGCTGAGAAAACAGGGAGACGTCAAAACTCTCCATTAGGCCGGGCAAGAGGAAGCTCATTTTATTTATTTATTTATTATTATTATTTATTTATTTATTTTGGTTTTTCGAGACAGGGTTTCTCTGTGGTTCTGGAGCCTGTTCTGGAACTAGCTCTTGTAGACCAAGGAAGCTCATTTTAATTTGAAAAAGAATATTCTTTTTATAAAAAGATTTATTAATTATCTATACACTGTTCTGCTTGCATATATGTCTACCAGAAGAGGGCGCCAGATCTCATTCCAGATGGCTGTGAGTCACCATGTGGTTTCTGGGAATTGAACTCAGGACCACTGGAAGAGCAGCCAGTGCTCCTAACCTCTGAGCCATCTCTCCATCCTGAAAATGAATATTCTTGATAGTTACTGTAAGTACCTTTGCTTTTCTTTTTAGGACAAGATCTTCCATAGCCCAGTGCAGCTTGAACTCTCTATGTAGTTGAGGATAACCATGACCTCCCTGTGCTCTTGCCTCTACCTCTTAAGTCTTTATTATTATTATTTATTTTTATTGAGCTCTACATTTTTCTCTGTTCCTCTCCCTGACTCTTCCCTCCCCCTCAACCCTCTCCCATAGTCCTCATGCTCCCAATTTACTCAGGAGATCTTGTCTTTTTCTATTTCCCCTGTAAGTCTTGGGATGGTAGACTCTGCTTTTGTTTAGCCTTTTCTGAAGTGCAGTTGGGAAGGACCAAGCTGTACCCTTTCTGTTGACAAACACAATGTGTGATACTGCTTTCTTGCTTCTGCTCCACAAGTAGACGAGAGGCATCTTCTCTCTAGAGACTTTTGCCCTTGCTTTAGGTAGGACACACTTTCTACCTGATGCATTGCTAAGGAACCCAGAAGCCTTCAGAGGAAGTCTGCTTCCAGAGCTCACACAGGTCTAGAGCTCATATGGGTCCAGAACCCACAAGGCTAGGTGCACCTTCGCTACGCACCAGGGAGACACACTGCTAGACACACTGACTTACCCTACAAGCAAGAGAAAGCAGTCCATTCAGGCTTGGGAGGACCCTGTGTCTAGAGGGCCCTGAACAACAGCTACCCAGGTTTCCCAATGCCTCTCCCATAACATGAGTTCACTCCTCATTTTAAGCAAAAATACTTGTTTTTGATGTTAGCCTTTCTTTATGGGCTTCCCTCTTCAGCTAAGATGGTTGCTTTAGGAGAACAATGCCCAGTGCTGCCTTCTGGCTGTACTGATTATGTCCTGTCTCTGCCATAGTTGTCCTTGGAACCTGCACCTTTATCAATACCAGGAAACTCCCCAGTGCTGGTGTCTGTCCCCGAAGAGTGGGATAAGTGTGTTCTCAGAAACAGGTTTGGCTCTGCCTGGAACGCCACTTGGAAAAAACTTGAAATTTCTATAGAAAGGCATTTGCTCACTTAGGAAAAAGTTATGAAGAGGAAGTAAAAACTAGACCATGGGCCAGCTCCTAGTGCCTGTGTCCCCCACCAGGGCACCACTCCCCACTCTTCTCCTTTTGTCTGTCCCTGAAGGTTTCTGCTGCCGTGGCTCCAAAAATAGACACACACAGCCTTGGCACTTGACAGCTCCCAAAAGGTCAAGGCCTCAAACTGGCATGCGTTTTCTTTCTCTGCAATAAATAAAATGCACAAGAGCAGAAGAACTTTTTATAGTTTAATTCAAAGCAGTTATGACTTTGACATGTAATTCTGTTAACGTAGAGAAGAGACGCCAAGCCGCTGGCAGAGGGTGAGAGCGGGAACACAGAACTCGCTACCCCTCCAAGACGAGTGAAACCACATTTAGGGGTTCTGCCACAGATGACCCTCCTTATACATAGTGGAGCTCATGTAGGCCTGACCATAAGATTTTAGGTTTTTGCTTGCTTGCTTGCTTGTTTTTTGTTTTTATTTATTTTTATATCCCAACTGCAGTTTCCTCTTCCTCTGCTCCTCCCAGTCCCTCCCCTGCCACTTACCCCATCCACTTCTCAGTTTCTCTTCAGAAAAGGGCAGGCCTCCCGCGGATACCAGCCTGTCATGGTATAGCAAGTTGAAGTGAGACTAGGCACCTCCTCTTCTATTAAGGCTGGAGGAGGCAACTCGGTAGGAGGAATGGGTCCTAAAAGCAGGCAACAGAGTCAGAGACAGCTCCTGCTTCTACTGTTAGGAGTTTCCTAAGAAGACCAAGCTACGCAACTGTAAAGGTCAGTCTTGAGGTCTTAGTTTAACCGTCAGTTCTAAGCTGTCCTTTGGAGGAAGAGGTCAGTGTACCTGTGGAGCAAATGAGCAGATTTGGTTATAATTAGAGAGCTACAAGAGAAATACAAGGTGGTCCTGCAGAACACTGAGACCTGATCAACTGGTGTTTTGAAAGATCAATTGCGTTTCCATCAACAAGACTCTCAGGGCCTTCCAGTGTCACCCACTCTCGTGCAAAGCCAGGCTAACGTTTGGCATGTTACCGCAGTTGGCCACTAGCACCTACTGACTTCTGCTCTGGTCACCTAGTGCCGGAAAACTGTGTTAGAGTTCCAGAACATTGTGGCCTAAAATGATCTTTTTCCTTACTTTTCCAACATTGTGAATTGGAAACTTGGAGACAGCTTATTATGGTCTGGGTTTGAGATGTTGGTGTCAGACTAATGTTTTAAATACTGGGTTGCCAGCTTTTGGGGTTCTTTCAAGGCTGAGGAGCATTTAGAAGGAGGGGTCTGGCTGGTGGAAGTGGGCCACTGGGGAATGGGGTTTATGGTTATTCTTGTCCCTGGTTTCAGTTTAACTGAAGTTTCCTAGGCTGCTACCATGTAGGGAGTCTGCCACTAGGCCCAACTGCTGTGAACAAAGTTATTCTGCCACGCCTACCCACCGTGTTGAACTAAAATCTCTCTGAAACTGGGAGTCAAATGCCTCCATAAGTTGTTTCTGTCTGGTATTTTGGTCACAGTGATGAAGAAGAAAAAAAAAAGATGCAGAGCTCACGCTCCCCCTTCTCCGGTTCCCTGGTAGATGAAGCAGATCCATGGGTCTCTGCAGCTTCATTTACACACACAGCACTTTGGGGAATGGCGAACGGCAGGAGGGCGTGGATCAACAGATATGCGATGCCCCCTAACACGACCCCTTTGGTATGGTAGTACAGTCAGGTGCCCCCTCAAGGCTCAAAGTCTGTTCTGGATGAGTGGAGTCCAGAGTTTTCTGAAGAGCTGGTCTAGGAACTGGTGTGATGTCCCTGCTGCCATCTTCCAGAGACTCGGGGAGGGGTCTCCACTCACACTTCTCAGGGGCAGAGACTCGGGGAGGGGTCTCCCCTCACACTTCTCAGGGGCAGAGACTCGGGGAGGGGTCTCCACTCACACTTCTCAGGGGCAGAGACTCGGGGAGGGGTCTCCACTCACACTTCTCAGGGGCAGAGTTTGTGCATCTTTCGTCTTCCATGTTCCCACTCCAGCTCTTCCTTCTTCCTGCCTGAAAGGACATCATGAAGGCTGGAATTGCAAGCTGTCTTGGATCATGAGAACTTGTTGACGACAAAAGATGTCTGCAGGTGGACAAGTCAGAAGTCACAGACCTTCACCTGTGAGAGAAAACCATCTGAAGGCACTTGCATGTTAGCATTTCACGGTAACTCGGGGGACTATAGCATCGGGAGTCAGAGTTGGGAACTGAGAGGCCCTGACTTTTACATCATCCTGTGCCCCAGAGCCAGAGTCCCCGGAGCACCGCATGTGACAGAACGCCTTTCTGTGAGAATCCTGAGCTCACAGTCTGTCTCATCTCCTCCTCATACCAAAGCTCCTGTCAGATGAGGGCAGCTAACGAGGGGCAGCTACCCAGGCCCTGGACCCAGTTCTAAACTCATGTTCTCTCCATCCCTCTGTACACTGTTTGCCGGTCAATCCCTGGGGCTGCTGTGTAATGGAATGTGTGCCTTTGCCCCCCGCCCCTTTTGCACATACGCATGCACATGTACACGCACACACACCTTTCAAATTCCTACCATGTTCGGGGAACAAAGTTCAAATTTCAATGCCTCTGTAAAGGATTTTCAGGATTATAAAGTATTAGGTCACAGATCCTCTGGCTGCTGTACTTTCCCTGCAGATTGAGCCATGCCCACCCCACCCAACCCACCAGCCACCTGTACACAGCTCTTACACACTACTATGGCACAGCACAGTCCACCTCTCCTGATTCCCTGTAGTACACCTCCTCTATGTCAAACTCTTAGCTGCTCAACTTACTAGACTCCCAGATTCTTCCAGTCCACCAAAACCACTTCCCTGCAAGCTTCCAAAGGACTCCACCCAGATTCCAGCTTGCTGACCCACACATAGCCCCTGGGATTGTTCAAGCTACTTTGCTTATGGGCTTAGGGGTGGGGACAGTGCCCAGCCTGCCTGAATTTGTGTTCCCACAGATCGTGCCCTATAATCAGGAACAAAGGAGGAAAACAGCACAGAAATGAGCCTCTTGGCTTCTCTTCCGCAGAAGGGAGGACCCACAGCGTGCTCTCTCTCCAACCCCCGGAAGCAGCTTGTGGGGCACTCAGCTGTGACATCCATTGACCCACAAATCAGAAAATTAGCCTTGAGAGGGTGGGAATTCGCTCCAACTTGGCATTGCACCTATTAGCGCTATGCATCTGATACTGAGCAGTGCAGGCTCCATTAAAGGAATTACCTGGCAGCCGGTATTTCTGAAATGAATTATAAATCACTTCCTGCTATTTTAAAAATGGAGTTATTACTCCACAAGGCTTGGGAGCCACTGTTGGAATTTTATTTCCACCATCCTCAAGGCCTATATGAGGGGCAGGTAAGTTCTGCCCAAGGCCGGCTGGCTTTTCCAAAGAATGAAGAAGGGAGCCCTGCATCTCTTGCCTGTGTGACCGAGGGGCAGCTCCAGCCCACGTGTGGCTTCAAAGCGCATGCAGGAGCTGGAAGGGGAGGGTCCCACAGCAAAGCCGTGCTCTGCAAACACAAACCCAGACTGCTTCTTTTCTGGTCCAGCCTTGGATCTGGGTCTGGTCCCATCTCATCTCTTTCAGCACCCCTGGAAAATCTGGCCAAGTCCACATAGGCTTCACTTGTGTAGGCTAGACCTTGACACAAGCAACCACAGAGAGGCAAGCCAGAAGGAAGCGGAGATGAAGACTTGACCACTTCCAGGCCACAGCTGTCCCAGCACACCTGCCCTGGGGTCCTTTCTCAACACATCTGTGCCGACACATGCCCCAGATCCCTGCCTGTCCTCGCACCACTGCCCGGAAACCCTGCCCTGGCAGGCTTGTTCTAACATTCCCACTATAGGATTTCTTCAAAAGTATACCTGTGCCAACACAGCTACTCTAGATCAGCTGTCCCAGAGTACCTGCCTTAGTACAGCAACCCAGAGAGCAGACAAGGCTCTTGGTCCTCATCTGTCATCTAAAAACTCAGGCGGCAACACTCTGGGATTCTCTGGCCTAAGGCATGTAAGTTAGTGCTGCAAGAGCAAGCAGGTGAGTACGCATGGTAATTTGTTCAAACATGCATATGGGAAGGAGCATAGACCAGCAGCCCTGATACCCTCAAACCTCCCTGGTGATGGGTAGAGGGACCAGCTTTCTCAGCCTTACTTTGCTTAGCTGAGTTGCTTCCTCCACCCACGGTGTTCTTTATAAAGCATAGTGCGCCTCCTCTGCATAGGTATTTTCTGATGCACTGTGCTTCTCTCGGGAATAGCCTCCCTCTTGCACATGCCAAGAACAAGCGCCATGGCCTGCCTCCCAGTTCCTGTGGTCCTTGAACTCAGCTCAGTGTGTGGCATGTGGCAGGTGCTCAACACATGTTAGAGTAATGGCGACAGATGCTCCCAGCCCCGCCTGCCCTGTGCTTCGTCTCAGCCCAACCAGCAATGACGTTTCAGGCCCCAAGCCCCACCACCTCATTCTGGGACCACTGTCACTGAAGACGTGGAAGAAAGGGATGCTGTTTTCATGCACATGTCTCTTTGATCCTCATATGTCCCCAGCGGCTTTGCAGGTTGGGATTATTTTCCTAGAAATTTCACCGGGATGTTTCAGTAGCTACTCAGCTTTAGTATGGGAAGAGGATGCATCTTGACTAGGTAACTCTTAAAAGATGTGTTGGGTTGCCATGTAAACTGGCATGGAATTGGTCTCAAAATGAAGCCCCTGAAGCTTGCCTCAGTGTGGGCAGGATTTGTGTGTCCCTGGTCACCCCGAGGGAGGCAACTGAGTCTGCAAGAGGCCATCTTTGGGCTCTTGAGTGTGATCCTAAAATGTCCTCCAGCAAAAGACTTGATGAAGGTGAATGTTGATTATGACTTTGGAAAGAGAGCTTCCATGTGACTTGAGGACAGGCAGGCATATTTCACGGTCAGTTCTGTGACTGGTACCTGAGAAAAGTGGGACATCGTATGCATCTCCTCATTCTCATGGCGGACGAGGCTCAAGGAAGACTGCCATGACGACCCCAGTCCATTCCTGACCCCTGACTCAGATGACCTCTGGAGCAGGTGGCCCTTCGATGGCCTCAACGATTCCCAGAGTTACTCATGGCCTCAGCTTATCTGGCTATCCACTAGGATAGACACAGAGATACTTGGAACCTCAGCCTTTAAAGCTGGCTCGTTCCTCCTAGGGACGCGTGGCTGTGGAGCTTGGTCTGTGATTACGCATCTCACATCTTCCTACTTCCCTCAACGCTTCAGGGCTCATAGATTACTTTTTACTGATTCATTCTTTTTCTTTTTTTTTTGGTTTTTCGAGACAGGGTTTCTCTGTGGTTTTGGAGCCTATCCTGGAACTAGCTCTTGTAGACCAGGCTGGTCTCGAACTCACAGAGATCCACCTGCCTCTGCCTCCCAAGTGCTGGGATTAAAGGCGTGTGCCACCACCGCCCAGCTGATTCATTCTTAATATCAGATATTGGTTGAATTTTTTTCCTTTCATTAGTGATGCTCTAACCAGGAAACAATGATTTTCATTTAGAGTACGGGCACAGTTATGGATGTCGGCATTAGAAGGCTTGGGGTCCTGCTTTAGCTACTATTACCTGGCCGAGTGACATTGTATGTTACTATTTCGGTCCTTGCTTTCACACCAGCAAAATGAGAGTTAAGCTAGTCTCTTGTCTTTGATTCCATCTAGACTCAAGTCCCATGGAGTGCAGACACAATAGCGCTGGCTTCAACACCCCCTGCTGGTGGGCACATGAACTGCTTGACCATCTTCCTAACAATGGCTGGTTAATGTAGCAATTTTTATTGTCTGGCAGAAATGAAACACTAACGGGATGTTCTGGAGAGATGGATCTACTGCTTTAAAACTGACTGCAATCAGCCCACATCAGAAGCTGCGCACGGCCCCTTGTGAGCATGCTCATCAGCAGTCTTCTCAGACCTCTGAGGGATGTGCCAAAGACCTCTGAGGGATGTGCCAAAGGATGCACGCAGGGCTTGGGAACCACAGACTGGGAGGTGGGGGTTAGCATACACCTTTGAACATCCATCTCTAATAGCAAACCGGCGGTGTGGCACAGATATCTGAACCCGGGACCAACTAACAGTCAGCACCCCAATCATCGCGGGGCTGGGAGAGCAGTGCCTGTTGGGAGGCTCTGGTCTTATTCCTCTTCCTGCAAACAGTCTTCGTGGTTGCTGTTATCACCGTTTCTAGATCGGCTCTCATGTCTTCTGCCCCGGAGATGGTGTTTATTGATACCAAACAACGCTCCAGCTGCTACGCAGAACATCTGTGCAACAGCTGCTGGACCCCGTCTGAGATTTTTGTAATCGTTTGGGGATGATTCGCGAGCACAGCACATACAGTACATGTTCCGCTACCCAAGAGGATTTGAGATAATTGGAAATTTCAGGCTGTTTAAGGCAGTTGTTGGGTATGGGTCCAGGAGGGAAGGATTTCTGGTTTAGGAGTATGTGCGGATCAACTGGAACCGTGTGTAACTGTCACAAAGATCTGTGTACAGATTCCCCCTCCTGCCACCTCCACAAAACCACCATTGTTCTGGAAAAGGGTGCCTTCCTAGGGTCCCTTAAGTTGGGCATCGGAAGGGTTGGTTCCCTAAATTCCCTCCATAAATGCTGCTGCCCTGCAGCTAAAGGGGGTGGCAGATTGGCAGCCAGAGCCGGGGGCGACGAGAAGGAAAGAATAATACTGTAGAATACTATGCTCCCACAGTGACGGACATCCTGTTCATACCTTAGAACTCCCATATGTCTTCCTCCTTTGTCCTCTAAATATAGAATAAAAAATACCCTACATTTGTTGCTGGAGAACAAGCTCAGGAGGACTCGGGACTTGCTCAAAGCCAGAGAGCAAACCAGTTTTCTTAATCCAATTGGGTTGCTATGATAAAATACCATAGGTGGCTCAACTCAGAACAACAGAGATGTTCACTGCACATGCCTAGAGGGAAGGAAACCCAAGACTAAGGACCAGCAGATTGGAGGCTGGTAAAGGATCATTTCATGCTCCAAAGACTGTATTTATTTTATTTTTTAAAATTACTTAAGTTAGTTCTTTCTTGCCTGCCTTTATTTCCTCCCCATGCTTATCCTCCTCCTCTCTCCCCACCAGTCACATCTCTTTGCTCTGTTCTGTGACCCATTTGATTTAACCAGAGCCATCAGTGTGACCACTGGATTGGGAGCGCTCATAGGAGTTCACAACTGAAGGAAATCACTCCAGTTTTCCCTGACTCTATCAGTAGCAGGAGTTCAGCAGTGAAGGGCGGGTCCTGTGAGCCCCTCTTCCACCCATGCCTGGCTGTTGCTGGGCACATTCTTTGCAGACTCGGTGCAGACACCTGCAGCTACTGTGACCTCATGATTGCAATGGCTGCCTTGCCCAGGAGATAGCATTCTGCAGCTGGGATTACAGGTGTGCATCACCACACCTGGACTCTCAACAGCTACTTGGCAAAGAGGCCCTACTCCATTAGCAGGCTAGTACATCGCACGAGTCAGGTTTAAAGCTCTGAATGGCTTGGATAAGCAACCACTGTATTTGACCCTTCATTTCCCGCTGTAGGTTGAAAGTCGGTCTTCCTGGCTCCATGCGTGGAGGCTTGATGCCTGTAAACAGCCCACGCTTGGTGCTTTGTGATTTCCGTCCGGCTACACGGCCAGAGCGTGCCCAGAACACTCCACCCTGTGCTGGAGCTGTTGCCGATCCTGTGTTCACGGCTGCAGCTCATGTGGACTAGGCCTACTGTGTCTGATGTGGTGCTGATAGGGCCTCTTGGTTCTCCTTCCTGAAGAAATGAATTCAGGGGGTCTAAGTCACAGGCAGTTTAAGCAGAAGTTTATTTAGCAAAGCAGAAGTTTCATTAGTAAAGCTAAGCAAAGCACGCCACCAAGAGATGGGAGTAGGCTGTGTCAAGGTGGGAGCAGCAGGGAGTTCTAGGCTGTGAATCCTGAAGGAGATTGTATGCGTATTCATGAGGTGGGTAGCATATTCATGGCGTAAAATGACCTATTTCCTATCCCAGGTCATGGTGGATCAGCTCTTCCCTTGGGGATAGTTTCTTTCATGAGCTCCACGAAAGGGCAGGGGTGTCAAAACTAATATTATAATGATGCCAGGTCTTTGAGGAGGCAGGTTCTCCATTAGTGCATGTGTGGGCAAGCGTGTCTAGCTTGTAGAGAGCCAACCCAAGAGTCTGGAGACACAACTACCAAGGTGCACCTGTAGTCCCTTGGTTATCTCATCTACTTCCTGTCTGTGGGGCCGCCTCAGCACGCTCTCCTTCCTGGAGCAGAAGCCAGGGTGTGTGAGAGGGCACCAGCCAGCGACTGCCAAGACCATGACTTTCCCCCAGCCCTGCCTTTCCTGTTACTGGTCAGCTTGGCTCTCACACAGATCCTCTTCTTTACCACATTGCCATTTTGGCTCTAACATTCATTTCAAATCACCCATTTGGTTTTTGACCATAACAGTACTGTATGCCGAGCATTGTGTTAGGGACATAGTGGCAACCAAGAAAAGGAAGGCCCAAATCCTAAGACAATGTGTCACGGAGTAGACATATTTGTAAACTAGAAGGGGGGAGAAATAGACAACAGTGGCCGGGAGGGACACGTGAGTGCAAGACCTGACAAAGAGGAGGAAGGGCAAGGACGATGGGAACGGCCTGCTCTGTGGACATCTGCAAGCAGCAGAGGACTGTGGGAGCTTGGCTAGGGTCCTGGGGTTGGATCTCTGTGACTCCACTGACTCACGCGGGGTTGGAAGATCTGCGGCCCACACGGGGCTCCCACTGGCCTGGCCTTGGAGTCTTGGCTGCACTGCAGAGCAAGGTTCTCCATGACCATCTTGCTCCTACCTTTCCTTCAGGGTGTCCTTTGCATTCTGGTCTGCCTGCCCTCCCCAGTCACCTTGTCTTTCTGCTCTCCTTTACTCACCCCAGCACTCCATCTTTAATGACACCTCGCGGCCTCCTTTCCGGAGAACCAGGCCCCCAAGAGCAAGCTTTAAGAGCAGCACAGCCTAACTGAGTCTGCAGAGTGGGGAGTTGCGGAGAGGAGGTTGGCTAGAACCCTGACATCCACAAAGGGCAGCAGCAGATGGACTTGGTGTGGTTTCTGGATGTAGGATTTGATGTGAGTGAGGGTGGTAAAAGAAAATCAGAATCGACATCCAGCTTTTACCCAAACCTTAGAAGTGGGTGGATGGAAACAGAGAAGACACAGAAAGGGGCAAATCTGGGACACATCCCCAAGTTTGTCTGTGTTCTGTTTGAAAGGCCCTTGGAATGGATGGATGGAAATAAACATACCCTCGGACCCACGGAAATCCTGTCAAAGTTGCAAGGCTCCTGGGCCTTACGCTTGGCAGGGGAAAGCTCACTCTGATGTCACCAGCCGATGCAAAGCTGTCCTCAGACAGGGTGTCCTCTTTCTGGTCATTTTCAGTTTCACGGGCACTTGTATTGTAACTCCTTCCCACCCCAGACAGCTTCCTGGCTATCTTCAGATTCTCCAATACCCATCACACAGACTTTCACAGAAGAGCCCAGGCAGCCCCAGAGTGCCCAGCATCTGGGACCAGTTCTCCCTTTCAGCTGGGAGGCTGCAGATCCCAGCAGTGAACCCTCAGCCCCTCCAGCTACCTTGTGCAGAGAGGAGGATTTCCGAGCAGGAGCAGTTCCCTAGAGCCTCTTTCCTGCTTAGCTTTCCTCTCTGTTCTCAAGAGACATGCAGCCTCATGGGAGATTGCTAATGAGCCTCTGCCTAATGCAAACAGGGTACAGGGACCTGCAATGCAGTGACCCTCAGGTCCTTTCTCTTCCAACCGGAGGAGTAGGAACTCTCCAGGCACCACAGCCCTTGGCAAAAACAACTTTTCTCCTTAAGGGAGAGCAGAAGCCCATTGGCCCCGGAAGCCTCTGGATGCTGGCCTGGAGAAGCTGGCGCCATTCTCCCCGGAAGAAAGCTCCCTTGTTCCCAGTGCACAAAAGATGGACTCTGGGCAGGCGACAGGCCCTGAATGCTAATGGCCAAGGGCGCTTGCAGTCCCTGGCTCTACACGGCGGGGAAGGGGGGGGGGGAAGGGGGGGCAGCCTGCTGCCCTGCTGCCGGGGCTCCCGGGCATTCACCCCGATGTGCTCAGGGATTGTGTGTGTTGGGGGATGGGGGCGCTTTCTAGGCATCGGATCCCCCAGCGGCTACAGCCTTCTGAGATGGGCCTGCCCCCACTCGTCACGTGGGGGCACCTGGAACCCGGGTGAGCATCTGTCGCAGGCAGCACAAACCGCTAAACATCCGTGCAAACTTAGACCAACAGGTCCTGCAGGAATGTGCTAACCATCTGCTTTTCCTTAGCCCTTTTTTGGAGCAAATTATGTTTATTATGCTAATTTATTTTACTGTCAACAGCCCCGAAAGACACAGTTGCTGCTAAACAACATCATTATATATCTCGCTCTGGCTTGTTTCCAGCGACGCTTTTTTTCCTACTGTGAACGCAACAGGAATAAATACATATCAAAAGAAGGATTTATGCACGATTGTGCCCAGGCTGTAAAAGCCTGGGTTCAGGAACTCAGGACTGCCTACTCTTCCAGAAAGAACGCTGTGGCACAAGAGCCATCTGGGTGCGGCCCCAGGCAGCTGCCAGCTCAGCCTTTAGGGGATAAACTGCCCAGGGACCTTCACTAATATCTGTGCATTCCAGGGGAGAGGCCCTCAGGCTTTTACTTTTCTTCATCAAACTCCTCCTCTCCGGGGGGAAAAAAAACAAACCCTCTTATTCTCCACACTGTGATTAAGTTTACAATGCCCTGCCCCACTCCACAGAACCAATAGAGTTCACATTTTAGAAAGGTGAGCAGAAGAGGAGGAATTCTGGCTGAGGCTATGACAGCAAGATCATAACCATCACAACACCCCACCTCATTGTAGTGGGCACAAGGGAGCCCACCAGTCCCCACAAACTCTCATGCCCTGACGAGCTGAGGAAGTATCAACTAGCCTCCTACCAACTCGAATCGTTCATCAGTTAGCTAATAAGGCACATGCAGTTTCCTGAGAGGAAAACTGGGCCTGCAGAGGCCGGGAACAGGGAACAGAGTCCACCTGCAGGAAGGAATAGGCTTCTTCACTCGGCTTCCTGTGACCGCAAGAACAGCTGCGGGGTGGGGAGGGGGGCAGGCACTGGACGGGGACTGTTGCCTGCAGATCCTCAGGAAGCCCACTTGGCCTTTCCACAGCACACACTGGCTAGATGGTGAGATTCTGTAGCCAGGAGCCTTCTGGGCATCCTTGCAAATATTTGGTTTCAAAGAATGGGTCTTGTTACAAGATTTAATATTGGATGGCAGAAGTAAGCTTTTGTCCTCCGCTTGTCTATAGGCCTGGTGGAGAGCCCACCACCAACTAGGCTCATGTTTGCACAAATGACAGTTGGTTTTCCGGGCTGGAGGAGAAGGTGAAAGATGGTTAGAGCCACCAAAGTTGTAGGGAAATGGGTTTCCGCTGCTGGGGACAGGGTGACCATCAGAATCCATACAGCTCCGGAGACTCCAAAACAGGGCGTTTTCCCCGGCCCTGAAATGTTGAAATGTGTGCAGGATTCTGTCGTCGTGCACCCCCCCCGCCCCCCGGCAAGGGCCATCTAATGTCCCAGGAAGTGAGTAGCACTGAAACTGGCTGTCTTGCGCGCTCGCCCCTCATCTCTGTTCTTTTCCCTCTCTGGAACCCCACTCGCGCTAGGGAAAAGATAATGATCAACCAGCGCACCATGAAATAGGGGCCTGAATCATTTCATCGGGAGCCAAGCTTTAACTAAAAGGGATGAATATGTAATTGTGGGGTGTTTTAGAAAAAAAAATGAAGAGAGTCACAATTTTCTGTTTTCGGATCATTTTAGGAAGAAGAAAGGAGGCAGCCCCATGCCAGCCCCTGGCAGGGGTTCCAGTGCCTTGGCGAATTCAGATGTAGACACCCCTAACGTTTGAAAGAATCTTCTCCAAGGTCCCAGAAAAGGGCCATGAGTAGGAGGAGTTGGGGGGCGCTAGTCACAAGGTGGCGCTGTTGCCCAGGACGCACTGGTTCTCCTCAGTCAGTTATCCTTAGAGTGGAGGATAAGGGCTGGAACAGCTCTGGGGAAAGCTTGGGAGCCAGTAGGGAGGTTGGGGGGCGCTTCCAGTCCGCGGCAGTCCGAAGGCACAGATCGAAAAACCATATCGTAATTCCTTCCACGTCACTCTCAATCTTTGTTAGTGCCCGGCGGTTCTCTGATGATTGCTGGGGTGACGTCTCTGGGCTAGACTGAGAACAGATTTGGGGAGTGTGACTGAGTGGCGAAGACTTTTGCTATAGTCAGAGTGTGGGCAGTGACCTTAGGGCGAGGTGTAAACAAAACTCCCAAGATTCGCATTCAGTGTGGCAGGGCCTTTCTGCCTCTTTCCCCCGCGTGCCTCCTCGGGAAATGGTTACCACCCCAGAAGAGACGCTGCAGGCGCAGCTGCGCGCCCGGGCAGCCCCGCCCTTCTTGGCTGGCTTCTTTGCTGGAGAAAAGCAAAAGTATCTATTGGCACCGGGCTTATTTCACATGGAGAGATTACCACGTGTCAGAAATAAACCACGTTTCCCTTGTAATCACAGTCCACTTTGGAGAACAGTGACTTGGGATCAAAACAAAGCTATTTCAAAAGCAAATGCCGCAAGCTGGTTTTTCTTTCTTTCTTCTCCTAGTTTTTTTTTTTTTTTTTTTTTCTTTTTGGAGTGTGGTGGGGGTGGAAGGAGAGAAGGATTTAAAAAAAAAAAAACAAAAAAGTGAGTCAGTATCTTCTCACAACTGCAGCTGATTTCCTGTGTAAACGAAGACCATGTGATGTTCCATAAACGCTTCCAGCTCCAAATTACAGGAAATGAAAACCATCGTGGAAGAGGGAAGGGTCCAGAACCCATTTCCAGTGCAATAGCATCGCAGCGACATTTCAGTGGGAGGCACGGCGGGCCGTCCGGCACGTACCTGTACGTAATTAGGCCCTACTCCTGGGCGGCCCGGTGGCCATGCACTGCGGCCCCAGCCACTGTTCCCTAGGCGCGCAGAGCCTGGGCGGTGGCGCGATCACACCCACAGCGCACAGTCTACAACTCAGCCTTTCAATTACGAGGCAAGCTGAGAAAAGTCCTCTTTTCTTTCTGCACGCCTTGCCGAGGTCAGGTTATGACCTCTCAACCGTGTTAAATCGGCAGAGGCATCCATATTCATGAAGGCTAATTAACACTCAAAGGCGCGGCGGGCGGGGACCCCAAGCCCAGGGCCCGTGGTGTCTTCCCGTGCGGCCTCGGCCTCTGCAGCTGCTTCAGGGGCGCAGTTCTGCGTCTGCCTCTGTACGCAGGGACCAGCGGGGCGAGAAGAATTAGCCCCGTTATTTGTAGCCAGCCTAGCAACACGTGCTTACTTAGCCTGATCGCCTCGCCTGGCTCCTGCGCTTGACTGACTAAGCAAAAGAGGCTTGGGGTTTTGCTTTGCCTCGCAGCTTTGGAGGTTGAGATCAGGGTTCTAGACCCCAATCCCTCAGGCTAGGGGATGCTGGGAAAGTCGTCCCACTTCTCTGCCCTCAAGGCCTTAGCTCTGACGCGATGTGAGCTGTTGAATCAGAAACTCGCAACCCACTCACTTGCAGACGCTAAAGGAACCCTCCTCTCTCTAGCCTCCATCTCTCCAGAGTTTGAATGTTTTTAGGTGCTGAAGCTCCAAGGGGCACGGAAGCATAAATTCACATTTCCTGCTTCTTCTGTGGTCAGTAAGGCAGCCACACCCTAGACTTTACAAGCGAACTGGACCGAGCTTCAGCGAACTAGAGAAAATGTGTTTTGCAGATGGAGGGTCTACCCAGTACACAGAACTGTGCCCTAGGGCAACCGTGCTCCATTTTCTTACCTTCAGAGCTGTTGCTTTCTCTTTCTTCACAGGCTGCCTCCCCGCTAGGCCTGTTTCCCAAGGGGCATGAGATACACACGACTATGTGCTTTAAGCCTTGTACTACAAGTCATGATGGCCTACCCGTCAAGTCTCAGCACCGAAGAATGCGCTTCAGAAGCCAGAGGTCTGATCACATGGTTGGTAAGAACTGTCCTAAGCCTGCCTTTGAGTATCCAGGAGCACTTTCCCGATGCTTAAACCAAGGCTTTCAACTTGTGATCCGGAACTGATACAGGTTCAGGGGCCTGGGAGTTTAGGCCTGTCTGCCAGGTTCCAGTGGGGAATCAAGAGGGCAAACAGAGGCCTGCTGGGTGACCCTCAGGCTTCTGAGAAGCAGGGCTCAGTGAGGTCTGGCTTGCCTATGTGGGCCTCTGGCTCACTGGCTCCTGCTTCTCCATTTGGAGGGGAGATAAATTAAGGCCGGTGCCTCTCACCCTGGGAGAACCATGGCCTACGTCAAACCTGAATAAAACACTGATTTCAGAGTCTCTAAAATCGCAGACCAGAAGGGACAGTCATTGCGCTCACCAGTCAGTATGTATCAAGACAAAGGCAGTGCCACCTAGGACAGTAAGGGACAGTAAAATGTTTATTTCCTGTTACACACACACACACGTTCCTTCCTTTCAGTTGTCTTCCACTGTGTCCCCTGGAACACAGAGAATTGCATCAGAGTTAACAGAGCAAGAATGGAAGTCTGTGTGTCTGTCACCCCTCACCACAGGCTCTTAGACCTCAGTCACATGGCCACACCTAAAACAAAGAAAGGCTGGGAAAGGTCTTCTTCTTCTTCTTCTTCTTCTTCTTCTTCTTCTTCTTCTTCTTCTTCTTCTTCTTCTTCTTCTTCTTCTTCTTCTTCTTCTTCTCCTTCTCCTTCTCCTTCTCCTTCTCCTCCTTCTCCTTCCTCCTCCTCCTCCTCCTCCTCCTCCTCCTCCTCCTCCTCCTCCTTCATTTCTCTGTATCACCCTAGCTGTCCTGGTTTGCTCTGTATTTAGAGACACGCCTGTCTCTGCCTTCAAAGTTCTGGGATTAAAAACATGTGTCACCCCCCACCCTGGTAGGAAAGGCCTTCTTGTTCTGGGGTGCTCAAGGCAGAAAAGAAAAACAGGTCTGGCCAGTGTGGTTTAGGGGGACTTTAGGGAGCTGAGAGGGTCACAGCAAGTACAACTGAAGTTGAGGTTCAGTTTCCAGGAGTTTCCTTAAACCCCACCAGGAAACTTGGTGTACAAGCTGAAGTAGTCTCTGCTGCAGCTAGGCACTAGATGCCCCAAACCTGTTCCCTGGCAAATGCCAACAGTGCTGGAATTAATGATATCTCTACTCCCCAGCCTTAACCTTGCCATGTCTGGGGAACAGAGACTGTCATTGCTCCTGAAAGCCGGTTTCCCGGAGTCACTACAAACAGGAATATTAGCATATAAGAAGGACTTCCTACACACACACACACACACACACACACACACACACACACACACAGCAGGTTATTCGCTTTCAAGTTCAAATGAGGGCGGATACTGTGTGACAAGGACACGTTCAGACAGACCCGAAGGTGAAATGTCAGGTGGAAACCTAAGGTTTTCAGTCTCCAGCTCAACACCAGGCCCCTCCACCAAAGGAAGCCAACAGGCTGGGAATGTGGCTCAGGGGAGAGCGTGTGTCTATCATGCACAAGGCCTTGGGCTCCATTCCAGTCCCGCAGACACTGCTGTGATCTGCCAGCCATCCTGCAGTTCTCACGCAGAATAGTGACCTCACAGAGCAGCCTGCTTTAGGCTGACTTTCATTCTTTAGCGCGCCCCCCCACACACACACACATAAATACAATCTGGTTATCTCATGCCACCAACCCAAGCTTTGATTTCTGCATTGAGACAAATCTGTCCTTTGTGTGTATGACAATGTTTACATTCTGCCATCTGTCTTCATCCTGTCTTCTCTAGTTCTTTCTACCTGTGACCAGCAGACAGAGGGAGAAGGGTGTGTGCTGTAGTAGTCAGCTCTGCTACTATCACAAAGTCCCCAAGACAATCACCTTGGAAGTGGAAACGGTTTGTTTTAGTTCATTTTCGGAGGCTCCAGCCCACGATCAGTTGGTCTTGTTGCTATGAACTAATTGGCAAGCAGCGAGAATGTGGTTAGTCACGACCACTAGAAAGCAAAGGACACAGGAGGAGAAAAGGGTCTTGATATCCCTGTGGAAAGGCACACCACAAATGCCCTCCCCCCTCACGCTACACCCCCTCTCAGGGTTTTCCCCCAGCACCTCCTCAGAGCCTTGAGTAAGACACCAAGGCTTAGCACAAGATCCACACACATACAGCGTGTTCCTAACGGTATGGCTGCAGGTTTCCCTGCCCCTTGAAAACACCTGGATGGGTCCGGTAGCATTCCATCCAGATAGACGGTAGAACTGATCCTGAGAAAGCAGGCAGCAAAAGACTCCACACCCCCAGAGCTGCGGATGCTGCGTCCCCTCCCCAGGCCCATCTGAGGGCTTCTCCCTCGTGTGCAGGTTTCAGGGTCACAAGGATCTCAAGTGCAGGAAGTCCTGGCCAGGTGACTCTCATTGGCAACTCCCAACGGTTACTTGGAGTGGTAATAGATGCCCAGAGGGAACAAGGAAATAGGCATCCCACAAAGACCCTCTGAGATATTACCTGGGGCAAGGGAGTGTGGAGTTGGGGCGGGAAGGACTTATTTATTCTCATTTTCCCCCCTGAAACTACTACCTGGCATCTGAGCTGCACTCACAGGTCCCTGAAAGGAAGGAAGAGCCACTGTTAGGTCACTGATGATAGCGCAGAGATGGTCTGGACGCAGTGCTTGTAATCGGCATGCATCATGGCCAAGTTCAAATGTGGATATTTCTCAGGCTGTTTCAACCAGCCAGACCCTTGGTTCACATTACAGTTCATTCCAAAAGGCCCAGATCCGTGCTGTCTCCATCCATCCTACTCACTTTGCACAATTATAAGGGAAATGGGTGGTTATTTTTAAATATCTGGAAAATATGTTCAAACATGGAGGAAAAAAATAAAAGTGGCCATGACTAAGCGTGCTAACAATTTACTGCCTCTCATCTGGGCTTTTCCACACGTGCTGATGGGGAAGAATGCCGCCATCATGCTGTGCTTAGGACTTCACAGACTCTCCTCTCATGTGAGACTGTGTTGCGAGCGTTTGACCATATGGGTTCCTGGACAGTGCTGTGGAGGACTGGATCCTGAGACTGGAGAGATGGCTCAGGGGTTAAGAGCACTTACCATTCTCCCAGAGGCCCGGCTTTGGTCCCCAGCACCCACACTGGGCATCTCTCACAATCACAGTAATTCCAGTTCCAGGGGCTTTGACATCTTGTGTGGCTCCGTGGGCACTGCATGGGTGTTGTAGAAACACAGAGATGCACTCCTTTTCTGTGCCCATTCCTCTGCAAGGGAACCTGCTGTGTGCCAGGCACTGACTTTGAGAACAAGATAGCAGGCAAGGCCGCCAGCCAGTGCCCCAGCCTCACTGGAGGAAGAGAGGTGGAAACCACAGGGCACCGAAGGAAGAAGAGCCATGGACAGCTTCAAGGCTTGAGAGGCCCGGCAGACAGCCCACAGCCAAGTTTCTGGGGTAGAACTCGAGGCTTTCCCTGTCCTTTTTCCTCGAGCTAATCAGAATGCAGCAGTGAGCGTCCTTCTGCACAACCCCAGGAGCGCCTTCACGGCATATGTCCTCAGGGAAAGGAATTGCTGGGTCATGGAAAGCCCCAAGGATTGTTTAATATAAATGCTTCCGAGTCCCCGTCCCCCCCAAGAAGCGCTCCACTCACAGCTATCAGCGGGCTCCTGGCCCCTTGGGTGACGCGGCAGTTATCCTGGTCCCTTGGGTGACACTTCAGTTATAAGAGTGATGTAATGATGGTGGTAAGAGCGGCTGGGGTGGACTCTGTCCTCCCAGCAAGTGTTCCTTAAGCTAAGGAATTCTCACAGCCACCTCTACATGGCAGGCGCTGTCATCTCCTGGGACAGAGCCCAGCCCACTGGCCACTCCAGCACACGTGCTCTCAACCATCTGCACCACTGGTCCATTGCATTCATGTGACCAATTCACACTTTGTTTTCCAGTTTATGTGCATGCATGAATGTGTACACATGATTGTGTGCATGTGGGTGCATGTGCACATATGCATGAGAAGGATGGAGCATATCCTCAGATGTCATGTTCGTGAGTGTCATCTACCTCTTTTGAGACAAGGTCTTTTATTGGTCTGGAGCTCACCAGTTTGGTTAGACTGACTGGCCAGAGAGACCCAGGGATCCTCCTGTCTCTGTCTCCCCAGGAGTGGGATTACATACATGTACCAATGACCATCGTTTTTATATGTCTTCAAGAAATTGAATGTTAGTCTTCATGTTTGTAAGACAAGCACTTTATCAAATGAGGTGTCCTTCCAGCTTTAAAATGAATATATTTTTAAAAATCATTATTTCTTTTCTGTTGTGTTTGGGGAATATATACTTTTCACATGTAGCAAAGTGTCTGTAGTGCTTGTTAAAACATGTGTGTATGTGAGAGACCTTTGTGATATATATATGAAAGAAGTATATTTGTGCATGTGTATAATTCATGTGTGAGAGCATGTATGTAGGTGTGTGGCATGAATAGTATTTGTGTACATGTATGTGAGAGATATTTACATGTTTGTAGGGAGTCTACATGTATATATCTATGCTATGTCTGTGCAATGTATGTAGATGTAAGGACTAGAGGTTGTAGTGTGTGTGTGTGTGTACATGCATGTGAAGGAGGAGCTCAATAGAAATTTAGGAAAATTGCTTTTTGTCTCAGGGAATTTCTTCCTCCATGAACTATGGCAAGTGGAATCCCTTTGGGTTCTAGAAGTTTCTAGGGGCCAGGAGACTTGTGTCTAGAGCCGATTCAAGGGAAGTTTGTAGCCTCTGTGTACTGGGGCTTGGACCCCTCTGATGTAGTTCCACTCCTTGCTGGGCTCTGGCTTCCATGGAGCAAGTTTACTTGCTTTATGGGGAGATCTCTAGGGGACAAGGGGCCAAAGAACACCCAAGCCACACAGCACAGAACACACATCTCCAGGATGATACTCTAACACCAGTGAGCTGCCTGGCATCCTCATAAGGCGGAAGTAGGAGTTCATGAACAATTTAGGTACCTAAATGGTCCTCTCTTGGATGAAAACCCCTGGAAGGTTTATTGGCCCAGGCTCAAGGAGGTGGCCTTAGACGGCCTTCTGTCTATGATGAGGCACCAGCCAGTCTTGTGGGAGAAGACTGCAAAAAGACCTGTGTCCCTTCCACTTCAGTTGCATAAGGCAGGACTGGAGGAGGAGTTCAGACAGGACAAGCAGTCTAGCTATAAACTCGGTGCGTCTTTTTACTTTACCAGAACCAGACGTATAAAAGAACCAGGGAAGACAGAAGCCAAAGGTTACAAAAACAGACCACCGCCATCAAGAACAATGAGATTTTATTGGTCTGCTTGTCAGTGCTGCAGAGTTCACACATTGAAAAGCCCAGACATAGTGCAGGGCATGGGAAGTGTCTCCTGCTAGGAACGGCAGAGCCACTGAAAGGATGCCAGACTCCACGTGTGAGCCTAACACTGAGGGCAGCCAGGGCTTCCCTAGGTGCCTACCTGGGCACCTGGCTCTCTCCACTGGGCCATCTCTGCAGTTTGGAAGCTCACTTGCACCTTGAACTCCTCGTGGTCAGTCACTGTGACCAAAGTTGCCCCACTATCTACACAGCATCCCTGTCTATCAAGCTTAGCTGCTGTATCCACCTCATCCCTGTCTCCTGAGCTGCTGTATCCACCTCATCCCTGTCTCCTGAGCTGCTGTATCCACCTCATCCCTGTCTTCCGAGCTTAGCTGCTGTATCCACCTCATCCCTGTCTCCTGAGCTGCTGTATCCACCTCATCCCTGTCTCCTGAGCTGCTGTATCCACCTCATCCCTGTCTCCTAAGCTTAGCTGCTGTATCCACCTCATCCCTGTCTCCTGAGCTTAGCTGCTGTATCCACTGGACCCAGGAGTATTCACACTGCTGTGGGAGTTTGCACACAGTTCAGACAGAACCCATCACCTTCAGCTCTGTCCAAAACTAGTGGCCTCCTGCCTCCCCACTCCCAGCACAGACAGTCCTTTGCCTGTTGGGTGTTCTATAACATGCCCCTTTTCAGCCCTTGGCCCACTCTCCTGCTCCATACAGGTGGTGACCATACTTCACTAGGCAGTTGTACTCCCGTCCAGGACACCACAGTGTGCAAGGACACTGGATCTAGACATGTGCAGGTCTCCCCTGAAAGTCTCCCCTTGACATCCCCATCCCACGAGACCCACCCTGAGTTCGTGCTCAAAATGCAAGCCCTCTGACCTGCACTCCCTGTCTTCTTGCCCCTTCATCTTCATGTTTCTCCACAGCGCCTCTCACTTCCTGGTCGTCCTCTTAAAGTCACCTCCCTCTTTTCTATCATCTTTAACACCCACTATGTAAGAATGATTTTCCTTTTTGAACTCTGAATGTTCTGCTTAGTTTTTGTCAACTGGACATGAACCCAGATATAGCTGGGAAGAGGGGATTTCCGTTGAGAAAATGCCTTCACCAGATCTGCCTGTACACAAGCATGTTAGGTATTTTCTTGATGGCTGATTGACGTGAGAGGGCCCCATCCACTGTGGTTGTGCTATGCTAGGCAGGTGGTCCTAAGTTGTATAACAGGCTGATAAAGCCATGAGAAAAAGCTGGGAAGCAGTGCTCTTTTGTGGTCTCTGCTTCAGTTCCTGCCTCTAGGTCTCTTCTCTGAGTTCCTGCTTTAGCCCCATCTGATGATGGACTATAACCTGTAAGCTTAAATAGACCATTTTCTCCCCATGTTTCAATTGAAGGAAATAAGGCACTGCTGTAATCTGGGTGTAGACCAGTCCTTATCTGTTTAAAGCATGAATTATATATGAATTTTCCACACATGACATTTACAAAGGCAGGTTATAGGCCTGGGGAGGAAGCTCAGTCAGAAAAGTGTTTACTATGTAAGCATGAGAACCAGAGTTCAGTTCCCAGCACTTGTGCAAAGAACTAGGCATAGTGGCTATGTTTTTATACCTAGCCCTGGAAAGGTGGAGAAGGCAGATCCCCGAGGCTTACTGGCCAGCCTATCTAATCAGTGAGTCCCAGATCACAGTGAAAGAACTTGTTTTAAGGAAACAAGTGTTTGATCCGTATTTCTTAAGGACCCATAAGAAATGTTACCCAACATTGACCTCAGGCCTACACACACACACACACACACACACACACACACACACAGGTTAAGCTTTCCTTAAATCCCAGTTTGGTTATCTGGTTGTGTTTAGAGAATAAATTTCATTTAATGTTACTTCTTTTAACTTTTTTTTTTTTTTAATTTTTTGAGACAGGGTTTCTCCGTAGCTTTTTTGGTTCCTGTCCTGGTACTAGCTCTTGTAGACCAGGCTGGCCTCGAACTCACAGAGATCCGCCTACCTCTGCCTCCCGAGTGCTGGGATTAAAGGCGTGCACAACCAGCGCCCGGCTAATTTATTTTTTCCTTGCTATTTTATGTATGTGTGTATGGGGTTCTTTGCACCACATGTATACAGGTGCCTACAAAGGCCAGAAGAGGGCATCAGGTCCCTTGGAACTGTGAGCCTCTATGTGGGTGCTAGGAATCAAATTCAGGTCTTCTGCAAGAGCAGCAAGTGCTCTTAACTGTTAAATTATCTCTTCAGTCTCAATTTAATGTTATTTTGGACCAAAAAGGATTTTAAAGGTCAGGAGTTATAAAAGAGAAGTGCCAAAGTAGCCTTAAGTCACACACAGTCTATTGTTTTTGATGATCTGCTTACCTAGTTCCATGGCGGCACCTTGGCTATTGTGTGTGTGCGTGTCACTTTTCATGCTCTCAACCACACCCACACCCACACCTTAGCTCTGCTGCAGTGGCCAGTCCTTCATACAGCTTGTAGCTTTGCACAGATTGCAAATGTGGAAGCTTAATTCCCGTGTGTCTATTCACAATAAATGTGACAGAAATGAATGAAGCAAGGTCTTTTCTTTTTGTTTTTTGTCAGACAGCCATGAGTAGAATGTGCTGAAAGTTAAACCCGTGATCTAATTATGAGATTGGCCAAACCACACAGGACATGGAATGCACAGCTTGGAAAGGTATCCCTCACCAAATTCAGAGTCCTGATAAGGAAATTCTAGGACCTTAAGGTCTGGAATGAGGAGAGTGCCCTATAGTCTTAAACCCTGATTATCCCCTCTGACTCTATCAAGCTCCCACTTACTAGAGTGGAATAGCCTGGGATACCTGGAGACCTTGCAACTTACATTAGCAAAGGGACTAGCAAGGGGACAACTTTCATTTCCTTTTTAAGATTTACCTTAAAATCCTTCTTTCCCTTCTGAATGTAACTTATGGCTAGATCTTTTAACTTAAATTAACCCATCTATCTTTGGCCTCAGGGCTTTTTATCCTTCTCTACTCTTGTATACCTTTGCTTTCCTTTTTATCCCATGTCTGGCTGTGTAGTTGAGTGGCTGGGTGGCTGGCCCCTGAAGTCCTCCTCCTTCCTCTCTCGTTGCCCCTTTTCTTCCAGATTTCTCCTCTCATTTCTTCTTTCTGCTTGCCGGCCCCGCCTGTCCTTTCTCCTGCCTCACTATTGGCTGTTCAGCTCTTTATTAGACAGGCACAGTAACACAGCTTCAAGGGTTAAACAAATACAACATAAACAAAAGTAACACACCTTAAAATAATACTCCTCAACAGTCTACCACTTTGGCAGTTTGAATAAACTTCTCCGTTTCCACCAATGGAGTAGCCTACTTTGTTGGTACACCTCACAAAGACAGGGAACAATTTAATGGCTAGAGCTGATTGGATAGTCTGTAACAAGAGGAGAACGTAACAGAAGACATGGAGGTTCTGGACCTTTATCCAAAGACATCAAAAATGTCACTGCTTAGAGGTAGTCTGTATGGCTTTGTATGCTTCCAGGAAGAGGAAGCCAACCCTCAGGTAGTCAGGAGGTCCAAAGAGAGCTTTCTGAACAATGAGCTGCCTCAAGCCCGAGCTTCTGATCACAGCTGCCTTTCTTGTACTGAGGCTCACACAGTGAAAGCAGACGCAGATCTCATGGAAGGACGCCCCACCAGAAGCTGCTACGGAGTTCATGGTGCCAGAAGAGGAGTAAGCCAACTGTCACAGTGTCCTGGGAGCGCTATCTAAACTTAGTGGGATGGGTGCCCAATCGATGGACATTCAGTTTAGACAGAGCATCCGTGACTTCCTGTTCATCCATGGAGAACCTGGCTCTTCACTTAGTTTGCATATCTACTTCATCTCATTAGTGTTATTGTGAAGGTTCTGCCAGGCAGAGCTGTAGGAAGGAAATACGAACTAGATCTTGGGGTGTGCTTGCACACGCCTTGCTCTCTTGAGCATTAGCCCAACCTGAGAAGTCAAATACAGGGCCTTAGTCAAAGCCTGGGACGGGGGATGTGAGTGACATTTCTTTAAAATATCAGCGGGACGACTGCCAAATATTCTGACCATGCAGAGGGAAAAGTCTCTACTGCACACTACCTCTTAGTGTGGCCTGCCAAGAACTGTATCCCACAAGAACCAGTGTGCTTGGCATTTCTGTTCCCGGCATTGTGATGGGATGCAGATGATTCGGGAATTTTCTCTCTTAGCTAGTAGAGGATGGTAAAAGAGACATAGACACTAGAATCTCACTGAAGTACCCGAGTCAAGCTGTGCTTACAGAAGTCAGTTCAAGAACGCTCTGCTCACTTGGGGATATTGAGCAGGCAGGGCCCTCCCTGGGACAGGGAAGGAAACAGACCTGTAACTTGTCTGGAGGTTCTCTGTATAGCCCCAGGCTCTAAGGCTTTTGCTAGAAGCATGAAACATGAGGTCAGAACAGGGCTGGGTGTCTGCCCTCGGGGGACCACAGTCAACAGTACAAGGGTAATGTCCACAGAAACTGGGATCACAAAGTGACTAATTATCTGTCCTTCAGAAACAAACAGGTGAGGTGTGCCCTTGACTTTCCCACAAGTTGAACAGGCTCTAATAAGATTTCCCCTCCCCTCCCCCTCCCTCTCCTTCTCCTTCTTCTTCTTATTATTTTTACTGTTGGGGCGCGCAAGTAAGCAAGAGGCAGCAGTTTGAGTAGGGTTTCATGGTTGCAGAACCACTGACCCAAACGCAGTCCTCGGCTTCTGTTCTCCTTCCTGTTCCTTGTTCATCACGCTGCTGCTGCTGCTGCTGCTGCTGCTGCTGCTGCTGCTGCTGCTGCTGCTACTGCTGGGAACTTGTACTTTTAAAGTAGAGACAAAACATGTGAAAGATGTAGGGAGAAAGATCGGCCATGGCAGCAAGGGACCTAAGATACCGCAGTGAAGGCCTTCCTTCTGACAAGGCATGAGGATCCCATAACAAGCCAGGGTTGGGGTGGCCACTTGTCAAAGTCACTCATACGACATCCTGACTATATCTCTTAGCCCCTTTGGAGATGGGGAAGGGAGCCAGGCATGAGGGCTACTTTGGGCAAGTGCCACTGGGGGCTGGAGGGAAAGGTGGCAAAAGAAAACTCTAAAGAATTCCATAAAACATTTTCTTTTTCTGGACTGGAGGATATTTTAGAAGTATTCCTCAGAGACCAAGCGTGATGCACCCTTGTTTAAAATGTCCAGTTCACAACGCACTCATTATAATCACTTGTCCAAAAAGGGGTTTTCTTTGAAGCTGAAACATAAAAGTCTCTTCATTAAATGCTTGCTCATGCCCCACCACAGCATGTCTCTGGAGCAGCGTGTCTCAGGAACAGCGTGTCTCCGGAATGAGGACACTCAGGAGTCCTCAGGAGCACCATAGCTCCGTCTCACTCACGTGTGCCGTGCCATTCCACAGGCAGTCAAGCCGCACTGCCCATTCTTTCAATATAGTGGTTATTGTATGCTAGGTGGCAATAATTGCAATTTAAATGCTATCTTTTTTTCCTTCTGGAACGTGGAAAATCAAATTTGGGAAATCTGCAACAAGGCTCATGCTAATTTCTTGAGTTTAAACATTTAAACTATCTTAAGGAGAAACATTTTTGAACATTGAATTTAAAAAATGGTCACATTTTAATTTGTTGTATGTGTTGGGGGATGTGCACACTATGGCATGCATACGTGGCATGCATGAGTGTGGAGATCAGAGGACAGCTTGCAGAAGCTGGTTCTCTCCTGCCATCATGTGGGTTCTAGGAATGGAACCCAAGACATCAGACACCTTTATCTGCTGAGTCATCTCAGTGGCTCAAAGTAATAAAAAAAGAACATGGTGTTTGAGACAGGATGAGCCTTGGAGACTAGGTGGCAAGTGCACAGTAAGCTTTCTGGCTCCTTCCACAAAGCCACCCTTAGGTATGCATCCAGAAGCAACGCTGCAGGGTGCTGAGCTCTCTCAGCTTGCCCAGAAGGCTTTGAATGTGATGGATGCTGTAATGAAACTCCTGGGTCAGGAGGCTTCTTTAGAAACACGTGAAGAGTTGCTCTCTTCCCCCTTCACACAACTGCCTGTGCTAGCTAGCCGCCCAGCCCCCTCGGTCTGTTGTAGTCTCTGGCAAAGCCCTGTTAGCATAAACTGGCAATGGCTGTCCCCTTTCCAGGCATTTCTAAACCAAGTGACATGTTGGTCTTTAATTTGGGACTAGAAGGCCTAAGTGAAATCAACCCCCCATGACAGTGACTCCAGTACCCTCGTGTTGCACCTAGTCACACTCTTCTCGTTCACTCATCATTGGTACCTATATGATGGCTCGTCCTCCTCCTTCCTTCTATCCCTTCCTTCTCTTTCCTCTGGAGTATGATACTATTCCTGAGGAGATTCAAAGAAAAGTTTGTTTACCCTAGATAAGGAAGTTACAACAGACCAAAGTAATGATGCCACCAAAGTCATTGGTTAGAGTTTCTCTGGTGTTTCTTACAGGAGTATGGGTGTGAGGTCACTTACAAAAGCAGAAATGACTACGAGGCAGCTGAATCACCAAAAGCCACCCCAGTACGGGTGACAGCTAAAGAAAGCTGCAACCCTGGAGCGCTTCACAAGACTTGCAGGTGGCTCTGCTGGTTTCAGTTTCCTCAACTGTCCTTACTTCTTTGGGGATAAAGGGGCTTTGTGTATCTGGTCAGTTTCAGGGACTCCCTGAGACTTATGGGTTGTTTATTTTCTAAGTCTTAACAAACCTGTTTAGCACTTCCTGAGTCTCAATGAGCTTCCCTCCAGGATGGGATGCTTCAACTCAGAGGAAATTGCTACACAACATACATTCTTCCTCTTGCTTTCCTTCCATTCTTCCCCATGCTCTCTTTCCTTCCTTTCTTCCTCCCTCTCTACCCCTATTCTTCTCTTACCCACTTCCATCCCTCATTTTCTTGTCCTTTTCCTCCCTCTTTCTTTTCCTTCCTTCCTTCCTTCCTTCCTTCCTTCCTTCCTTCCTTCCTTCCTTCCTCTCTTTCCCTCCTCTCCCCTTTCCTCCCTCCCTATATCATTCCTTTCCTCCTTCCTTTCCTCTTTCCTTTTCTTCCTTTAATGGCATTTGTTCATTTTTTTTTTGACTAAATGTGCAGCTCCTAATTGCTGAAGTCATCCCTCTGCATCCTTTGAATAGTTGCTGGATTTTACTGCTCGGAACCCAAAGAACTTGCTGCTGTGAGAGACACACTAACAGGGCACAGCTTCTTGCTTTAAGAAGTTTGAAGCCCTTATTTTCAAGATGGGAGGTAGAAAGAGATTCCTTACCCCAGCCTGTCAAGAGCTGTTCCCAGTTTCCCTTAGATAGCACAGGGGATTCTGCTGCTGCTGGTTCATGCCCAGCTGTCTGGGGGAAGACTTAATAGGACATATTAAAACAGCTCACAGATGTTCACTCGACAGCTTCACACACAGGAGCATCGCCTTCAGAAGCAACCAGAAATCTGCTCAAAGGTCAAGTGCAATGACATTAGAGATGGGCTTGTAACATTAAAACAGAGAGACAGAAATGGCACATTCTTAGAGTAGCAGCTACTGCAAAAATAAAAATCATACTTGAACAAGTTCTTCCTGACACGGAAGCCTGGCTAGGCAAACTCCCAGACCCAGCTGCACACACAATCCACTCCACTTCCAACACACAGAAGTGATTTCAGGCCATTTGCATTTATTCCTTGGCTTCTCCAACAATGATTGCTCTCTCTCTCTCTCTCTCTCTCTCTCTCTCTCTCTCATTAGTGCAGCTTGGAGTTTAACCCTGGGGCCTCATGCATGCAAGGTAAGTGCTCTGTGGTTGAGTCACTTCTCCAGTCCTGAGTAAGTTTAAACTTCTAAACTGAGTTTTCAGGTTAAAACACAGAACATAGATTTTACTGTGGCGCTTTCGTATAGATGTGGCATTGCAGTTTGCTCTAATTTATCTTGTACATATTTCCTTCAGAGGCTGAAAGGCAAAGCTGCTGGTGGACAGTGAGGGCAGAACACGTGCTTTTTGTTTAGTGTGGGCCAGGCCCTGGATTTGCTCTCCAGTACTAAATACATAAATAAATAAATCTATAGAAATCTTTTTTTTTTTTTTTGTAAAAAGATGTACTCAGGGTGAATTTGCAAAGGCAAACACAGAGGAACCAGGGCTGAGAACGACCAGAGTCCTCCTATGCACTCGAGGGTTTCCCAGTGTGGACAGCAGGGGATTTTATAAGTTAGAGTCTAGATGTACTGACCAGTAGGCATGCAAGTGACTGGGGTCAAAGGCAGGGAATGGCCTGTTCTTCGAGCCCAGATGGAGTGTTTTTAAAATGACATCTGTTGAATATAAAATAGTCATTGAGTTGCTTAGAGACTGTTCATGAAAAAAAGAAAAAGAAAAAAAGAAACAGACCAGCGTATTCCAAAGACTTCAAATCATGTGCTCAAGACCAGAGATGGTCGTAACAATCTGAGATGTCACAGGTGGAAAAACAAGGCTCAGAAGTGCCCACCCACTTACCCAAGGCCCAGAAATAGGCTGGTACCATAGGCTGGATGTGACTCTCATATGCTGAAATCCTAGCCTCTAGGTCCTTAAACCATGACTTTACTTGGGAAGTGTCTCTGTAGATGTAATGAGTGAAGTTGAGGTCATTAAGATGGGTCTAATCCAAATGACTAGCTGGGTGTGACTGGTTTCCTTCTAAGAAAGGAATGTTGGGACACAGATGTGCACACAGGGAACATACACACAGGAAGGCAGAGATAGGGAGATGGATCTATGAGCCCCAAATGGCCATCGTCACCAGGTGCTGGGAGAAGGCATGGAGCCAGTGCCCCATCCCTGCCCTTGGGAATCAGGACTATGAGACAGTGAATGTCTGCTGACTGAGTCTATGTTTGTATGCACCAGCAAGGGTGTGTGAGTACCAGCACAGCTGGAAGCATGTAAGCTGAGCACCCTCGCACTGAGCATCCAGCGGTGTCCAGGAAAAGCCTGGGGAGAATGAACCCATGGGCCTCTGAGGATGTCTTCATGATCTTCGTGTTTGGAGAAGAACTGAGCTCCCAAGAGGGTTGTGTTGGATGCCTGGACTGGCAGGGAAGGGGCTTGCTTCTCTAGGCTATATAGGAGTTGACCCATTGCACTCAAGTGCCCTACATGGGCAGTTTTTATTGAAGAGTAGGTGGTAAGTTTGGGGCCAGCACCTTTGCCCCAAGCACTTGGCCCGTCTTCCTGCATTCCTCCTTCAGGCCCAGAGGTCTGAGGCAGGAACGTTGGGTCTTGAACTTTTAACTCACTCCAGATGGTGTGCTGAGTCTGCTTAGAATCTAGGACAACAGAGAGAGAGAGAGAGGGAGGATGAGGATGTGGCGGGGCTCGGGAAAGCTTCTCTTCTCTGTTTGAGAAACCACATATTCCAAGAAGATGCAACAGCCATATAGCAATAGAGACTTTCACCTCCCACAGAGAGGCAGAAACACCCTGAAGGATGAGGGTGGGCACCATCAGTAGAAAACTCTCCTCCCGCAGCCAGCCTGTGACAAGCAGTGTCGCTGCTGCCTTCTAAGCAACCGCAGACTCCGTAGGTCAGAACTTAAGGCCACAGTGATCACGTTAACGCCCTGAGGATAAACCCAGTCAAGAAAAAGCAATAACTTTGGACTCCATTTCTTTAAAGTGAAGTCCAGGCGGTAGGGTGTGTGCAGAGTTCTCTGTTATTCGAATTCTCGGCTCTGTCCCAATGTGACCTGGTCCCTGCCCATCAGCCATCTCTCACTGGGGAGGACTTTCTTCACAGATGGGACCCCCTACCTTCAGCCTAAACTTGAGGTCACCTAGATGGCTGTCTCTCAAGGTTCGTCAGGACTCCCAACTGCTTCAGAGGCCCCCGAACCTTTGAAAGGGAGCACCTCCACTGAGCAGTTTAAAGCGCAAACAAAGAGTCTCCTAGAAGTCACTGCCTGCAGCTGTTTGGCAGGAGGAAAAAAAAATCTTAAAGCCCTAAATACATTTTGTACATACTTTGTGGTTTTATAGTCACTTTAATCTTTTTCTTTCCCGCAAAGACTCGGGCATTGGCTGGGCCAACACACAGTTGTACTTCTAAGCGAGACACTTGTAAACCTGGCTCTGGATCTCATCCATCGCAGCTCCGTGACACCTCCAAGGCCAAAGGGTAACATGATAGATTGAAATGGATCCAGGGAAGCGCTGGTGTGCTGTGTCAAAGAGTTGCTTTGTTGGAATTGTGTGACTCTACGTCGGGCCAGCTGGAGTTGGGCATCCCCAAGTCTCCGCATTCTGAGCATCCCAGAGACCACGACCTGCTGCCATCCAGCTCTTTTGCCCGCAGGGGCTGCACGGTCCCAGGTTTGGGCTGCTGCTGAGAGCAGCGTGACTGCAAGGCTGCAAAAGGACCGAGAGAAGCATCCTGTAGCACCCAAAGCACTGCAGGATTTCCCAAGCCAAGCAGACAGTTCTGGAGTTGGTGTCCCCTGCTAAGAACTCTGCATGCAACCCCGAGCGCCCTTCTGCTTCCAGTGAACTGTTTCTGATTCTGTCTTTAGTAGTTTGTTCCTGGTCCGATTGATTCTTTGTTCTAGTACAAAAGCACTTGGAAGTCTCAGCAGGTGCCCTCTGGGTTCTCACCCACTCCACTGACTATTAAGGCTTGAAGTCATTAAAGAGGATGTTCTGAAGGGAGAGGTGTTGTAGCTGCAAGGGGGTAGAACTGTAGACCAGGAGATGCTGGGACACGAGGGTGGAAACCACACAATAGTGACTGAGGAAAGGAGGGAGAGCAAAGTACCAGGACAGCCTGGGTCCACACCATTACATGGCCCTCAAGGGATCCTGAGTCCCTGGTGAAAAGGTGCCTTCTCTGCAGTCCTCTCCCAGTCCACTGGTGATGGCAGGGCTCTGTGTCAGGCCAGTGTGTCCCACCATTCATGTGACCAGCAGACAGCAGGCCCCAGAGTTGAATTTTGATACTGTGGTGGCGCACGGCTGTGGAGGGCCAGAGGCTTTCAATAGCCTGTGTGTGTCACACTCGCGTGTGTTTTCTCAGTGCTGGAGATGGGACTGACGGCCTCCTGCACGCAGGGCGGGGCTCACACATCACTGTCACTGCTTTTCAAACATAAAGCTTTATTGAACTAGAACTGACACACATGGAAACTGTACAGACTTGTTGGATTTAGCATCTGATAGGCTTGGATCCATGCAAGCCTAGAGGCATCCCCACCGTCAGGCAATAAGGCCCATCATGCCACATAGTCTACTATGCCTTTCCTTATTTACATGAAGTTCTGCTATACACTTAGAGTACACACAATGCTTTACTATACACACAAGGAAGTTGTTTCTACTGTGAAGCCTGTGGCCAGAGCAGTCGCCTCACATAGTCCTAAATGTGCAAGTGTGGTAAGAACCCCAAAGAGCTACTCTCTAAAAAAATTCTAATTTGCCGCTTAGTATAACTAACTATAGCCCTAATGACCTCTGTGCTTGCCTGGGCTCCTGTACATTGTTCAGGATTTTAAGGCTTTTTGCAGCAAGAGCATTTAACATGAGATTCAACATGGCAAGTTATGTTCACAGCGTACCGCATGCAGGAACTGTGCTAGACGGCAGACCACTAGAATTTACTCACCCTGAACCTTTGTTGCATGTGTGGTGCATGTGTATGATCATGTATGTGTGGGGTACACGTGTGAGTATGAATGTGGAGGTCAGAAGTTGTCATCAGCTGTCTTCCTTATCTCTACCAAGGCGGGGCCTCTCACTTGGTCCAGCGAGCCAGCCCGTGTCAGGGATGTCCCGTCCCTGCGTCCTGGTGTCCGGGATTTCTGGTGGGCTGTCACACATCTGTATGGTGCCGGGATCCAAACTTGGGTTCTCAGTCTCATGCAGCAAAACATTTTACCCAGCTCCAATCTTGCAGTTTTTCTGGTCTGACAAATGGATGATTTTTCCCATTTGACGTGGTAATACAAAATTTCCTTATAAACCAGCTCATCTGAGTAAGATTGGCGCCAATTTGGATGTAAAAGATTGAATGTCTGTCAAGATGCTGGTGACCATGATTCTGAACAATCCTAAGATTATGTGAGTGGTCGAGAGGAACGAGGCAAGGACGGTGGCAGCGAGTGAACTCTGGCCAATGTCCTCAAGGAGGAGGGGCTTGGGGCTCGGATTATAGGACTGGAGACTCACCGACTTCCCTGGCCCTCAGAGCTTGTCGTGAGAACTGAAAAATCACTGGGCAGAGTGGCCAGCTGTCTTGAACCCACATTCAAAGCCACTAATCTGATTCATTCCAGTTCTTGGGGGTACGGACAGCTGGTATTGATCGTGGAACAATATCAGCAACGTGGGGGAAACAACACAGTGCTGGTCCCGGTCCCTTGGTATCAGTCAGTGTGGCATCCTGGTAGCTGAGCCACTATCCATTGTGGTCCCTGGCCATGTGGATGCTCAGAGCCCTGACTTCCTTGTACTTGCTCAGCTTGGCTATCTCAAAGGCAACGGAGAGCCATCTCACTCCCTTCTTCAGTGGCCCCCAACCTTTCTGTTCTATCCCTTCCATTCAGTACAGCCCCACAGGAGAGTTTTCCGAGTGTTGTTTTGAGTGAGAGAAGCTCTTGTGGAGGCTGGCTGGCTCCTTCACCTCCACCACCTCCACCACCTCCACCACCTCTATCACCTTCACCACCACCTCCACATTCCATAGGTTCTTGAGAGACTCTCTCAAACTCCAGGCTGAAAGAAAGGAGAAAAAAGGAGAAACCCCAGGAAGTGACACCGCTGAGCCAGAGCACAGCCTCGGTGACTGCAGGTAACTCCTCCACATGGAAGACCCAATCAGAGTGAGTCCCCTGAGCCGCCCGCTGCTCTTTGCAGGGTCTTCTCAAACCCGAAGCACAGTAGCTTCACCACAGACTTGGTTGCTCTGATTTTTCTGGCTGAAGAGAAAGAGTGAAGGGGTCACAGCTTGTCATGACATCCGACACTCTTGGACTGCATTTTATCCTGAGGCTCAAAGCAATTTGAGAGCCAGCGTCTCAGGCTGACTTTTGGTGACCACTGATTATCCAGCTTCTTAGCCTTTGGGTTCAGTCATCTGGTTAGAAAGAGCCTTGGCATTCACAAAGATCTGAACCACCATTCCCCAGGCCGTACACCTATCTATGTCAGACGGAGGGCAGCCAGTAGGTGGGGTTTCCTTGGCTTTGCACCACCTTGGCATCTGTGTGCCAGGCACACACTCTAGCACTGAGCGGCACCGCTAGGTTCACACCTTGCTCTTCTTTGCCTGCCCCATTCAGTCTTGATTTGCATTCTGCCTCCAACTCAAGTCCAGGCTGTGGCCCGAGGTCACTGAATTAATCACAAGCTTCACTGATGGGTTGCAGTAGTCTCTGCTGACCTAATTCTCACTATCTGTTTTCAAAATGCTTCTATTTCCTCTTCTTTATAAGAGTAAATGGATGGTCTGAGATCAAGCAGTTGATGGTACCAGAAATCCAGAGAGGTTACAGACGGTCAGAACACTGTGGGGAAAAAGCTTCCTAAGCCCAGTATCACCCATAGCCTCCTACTCTATGCTGTGCTCTTGGTGGACAGAAGGAGGCCATGCTGTGCTATGCTGTGCACTCTCACTCGGGCAGGAGGACCCAACACCCTCACTGGGGCAGAAGGACCCCATATACTCTCACTAGGGCAGGAGACACCGTGTCCTCACTTGGGCAGGAGGACCCCCCATGCCCTCATGGGGGCAGGAGGACCCCCCATGCCCTCACTGGGGCAGGAGGACCCCCCCATGCCCTTACGGAGACAGGAGGACCCCCCCCCCATGCCCTCACGGGGACAGGAGGACCCCATGCTCTCACTGGGGCAGGAAAACCCCCCATGCCCTCACAGGGGCAGGAGGACCCCCATACTCTCACTGGGGCAGGAGGACTCTGTGCAGTCACTGAACCAGGACCCCTATGTGTTCTCACGGTCCTGTTCTAGTGCCAGAGCTTAGGTGTTGACACTTGTCACTCTGATGGAAGCCCAGAGTAGACCTCGGACGGGTGTCTACTCGCACCACAAGCCCCCACTTTTCCTGTGAACACCCCTACCCTGTACAATGGAAATGAAATAAATGCTATGCAGACCTCACCGGTGGCCTCCGTGCTGAGTGGAGGAGCTCGACATAAACAAAGACTTTGCTGACCCTGGGTTAGTAAACATGTTATTTGGGCCTCCCTCTCACTGTAAGGGATGGAGTTATTGGATTCCTGTGCTGTTGGGGCTGGAACTCAGCTGGAAACGAATCCCTCCTGCTGAGACACCAAGGAAAGCCCACCGCCTCTCTTAGCTTCACTCCATCCTGGATGCCTGAGAGACACAGGTTTCCTCATGTCCTTCAACAGGAGCCCCTGCGTGGAGAGGACTCCTACTATGAACACGACTCTTACCAGTGACCCACATGGCTCTCAGCCCTTCCCCCAACTTGGTGTTGATTGTGCCCTGCTCACGGCCACAGTCATCATAACCTTAATCCCCAGGACTGCAGACCCAAGGGGAGGAGCAGACAGCCTGTTTGCTTGAGGGAACCCAATGGGGAGCAAAGAGTACTGAGGCACAAGGCCAGAGGTTTGATTGTGTCTACTTCAACCACATGGCAGTCAGCCCTGCCTCCTTCTTCCTTCCCAGCACCCCTTACTCCTCCTGCTGCAGGGTCTGTTGGAGACTTGCAGGCAAGGACTGGATTTTACAGGACAGCCCAAGTGCAGGGCACCACTGGCTGCAATATTCTGATTGGAGCCATAGCTTGGCTGGAGATCGAGATGTCCAGAATGGTTTTCAAGTTGCCTCCAGGGATTTAGGATAAGCCAAAAGAGGAAAACAGACCCAGGAGCAAGCTCTGGGCTCCCAGCCATTCCTCTTTGATGTTAATGTGCTTACAAATACCTGGGGGTGGGTTGCCAGTGCAGGCTGGGCCCAGAGAGTCTGCCCCGAAAAATCCTGGTCTGCCAGGGCACACTGGGCAGTAGGGCTCCAGGCCACAGCGCTTGGAAAGATTGCTGGAGTTTTCCAAGATGCCTGGGGGCAGACCTCGGAGCAGGCCTCGGAGCTGTGAGAAAAGGTTTGACTAGGATTTCTCTTGAAGAAAAGATAGTTTTTTTTTTTTTTGTTTTTTCCCTTCTGCTCTGAGAAAACCACAGCCCTAAATAAAACAGAGCGATTTACTTGTGTGGCAAGTAATTTCTGTCCCCAAAGAGAAATTCTTTCATATACTCTGCTGACTCAAGAGAACTGACAGCCATATTTGGACAGCTGGCCTCGGGTTGACCCCTCTGCTACCTAATGGAAAAATGTTGAAGGAACTCTACTTAGAATAATTATATTTACATAGCCCCTGTTCATTCCTTTCCCCCCCCCCTCTCTCTCCCCTTCCTTCTCTCTCCCTTCTTACCTCTCTCACCTCCTCCCTCTCCCTCTGAGGGAAAAAAAAAGGACACTTGCTTCTGGAATTCATCAACACCAGCTGTTTACTTCCATTTGAAGCTAGAAACATATTTTCCCCTTCTGTGTTTTAGTTTGGGTGCTGAGGGGCTGACAAGATGGCAATCACAACATTGTCACCATCACAAGAAATCAGGACATTTGTCTCAAATGCTGAATGAGAGCTCAGCACAGACCAGAGCAAAGAAAGGAGTGAGGCCCTGGATGGGGGACAGAATCCTGTGGTTTAGAAGAAGGGACACACATTAGGGGACAGCTGTGCTCAGCAAGGCTGCTTGCTCTGCAGAATCTCTCTCTCTCTCTCTCTCTCTCTCTCTCTCTCTCTCTCTCTCTCTCCTTTCTTTTCTTCCTCTTCCTCCTCCTGTTCCTCCTCTTCTTCTTGTTACTATTACCCTTGGTGTTGAGGAGGGGATTGGGGTCTTGCACAAACCAGGCAAGTGTTCTACCCATGAGCTACATTCCCACCCCTATAGGACATTTCCTTGGGTTTATTATATTTTAGCTCTACCTCTTCATAGACAATGATAGTTGACAATGTTTCCCAGACTTCCCAAGGTCACACAGAACTGACTTTGCATGGGACATTTCAAAGGATGCTTTAACTTCATTGAACCCAATTGGGAGCTTGATGGGCTGACCTGAAGCAACTAATTATGTCCTTCAACTTGGGAAAATACCACCCCTTACATATGGGGTGGTCTTCCAAAATGAGCAGACTCTAAGATCATCTATCTTTGGAATTAAAATTCCAGAAAGCTCTTGGCTAATACTCTGAACCACACAGGCTGCTCTAGAAATCCACCCTGACGGCCATGTATAGGGACTTTCTCTACACTTCTGGGCACATGGGGCTGGAGTCGTGACACTCTTGGGTTCGTGGAGAGCCGTCCACAGGTGTGAGAGGGTGAACAGGAGGATGTCCCCTTTGGAGGAAGTGAAGAACTCTCAGATCAGTGAGGGGCAGAGCAAGTCTTGTGTTCCTGGGAGAGAAAAGAGAAGGAGATTGGCAGGAAAGGCCCTGGTGGAAGCTGTTCCTTAGTGCAAGGCCTAGCTGGCCTTTCTCTTCAAACTTCTCGAGTGTCAGTCTACGGAGTTCCCAAAGACGGGTGCAGCTCCGTGTTCGCAGGCTCCTTCCTTTGCGTCTGGCAGATGGTGCCTCCAGTGTGGCCAGTCCTAAATGTGATGCCGTCACTTTAATGGGAGATGGGGCTTGAGGTGGCTTGGAGAAAACATGATTTGTTGTTGTTGTTATGTAATTCCTCAAGCACTGTTCTTTTTAAAAGACTGTGGACTGACACCTCCCATCCTGCTGTGTGAGGGGGATGCAGTGAGAAGCAGCTGTTCCCTCCCACACCTGGCTCCCAGCCACTCACAGGTTAGGGCAGAACTGGTAAGAATGGTTGCAGATAGAGAAGGCCGAAAGTGTGGACACAGAGAAGGCTTCTTGGCAATGTTGCCTCCGGGCACAGGAGGGATCTAGGCAGTGTGGCTGGCTGTCCTCACCCAGTGACAGTCACGAGGCCCTGTAAGAAAGTCTGGGTGTGATGAGCGGAAAACAGACAAGGAGTGATACCGGCTCCCTCGTCTGCTCCCTGTCCCTTTGGATTTCAAAAATTGGACTTAATTTGCTGGGTTGGATGATCTGAATTTTTATAGCTCTCAAGGACACCTTTAAACTAAAATGCAGGTGACAGCTCCTTCCCTTAGCTCAAAATAGGACCCTGTTCCACCCTGCAGGTGAATGTGACCCAGAGTCTGCCTAGGAAAGCAGCCAGATTAAATAATGTATTACTTTCTATTTCCTGACAACGGCTCCCAGCCTGTGCGAGCAAGCGGCCTCTCCACCCACCACTCCCCTCCAAGGGAGAGCAGTAGTCCCCGGAAGCCAGAGAGCACTGGGGATGGATCAGGCACTGTTACCTGTCAAACCCTGGGATCAAGGTCTGCCACTGATGCCCATTTTATAGATGACGAGAGCAAGGCACATGAGCAAGTCCGTGCTCAGTGTCACAGCCGTTGACTTGCGAGATGGGATGCCAGTGCTTACCTATTGTGCCACCTCCCCAGGGCTGGCCTCTATCCTTTCCGATCCTGTGCTCAAAAAGGAAGCACTAGGTGCTCCAGGGGCCCTGAGAATGGGCACTGTGGGCTAGCGGGAAGCTGGTGTGACTTGAGGTGTGTGGTCACCCTCCCTGCTGCTGGCTGGACCCTTAACAGTCTCATCTGCTCTGCCTTTCACTGTGAGGCTCAGATCAAAAGGCTCCACCTGTCCTGTCACTTTGACTTTGGCTTTTATGCCAATTTCACATAGATCTGGGCCCAGCAGGCTCGCACCCCACAACCCCTGTACCTATGCTGGACCAGTGTCTCCCTAGGAGGCCTGCAGGCCTTGGTCCTTTACCTTTAAATTTTAATCTAATTAACTTCTGTTCCAGCAGAGGCCTTCTTAGAGCACCATGAAAATGACACCCTTACCCCCTTGTACCCCCTCTTCCTTTTCACTAATGTTTTCCCAACCATCTTCCACTCCCGACCTTCCCAGATGTGTTCTCCACCCCACTTCGCCCCCATGTCCTCCCCTCAGCAGGCAGTATGGAATCACAGCTGAGCATTGCTGCATAAAGTGGGAAAGAATGTCAGCTGAGACACAGACTTTTGTTACCTCTCACTGGGGTCTTAGCAACCCCTGGGAAGCCAGGAGCTTTCCCTGGGAAGGGGTGCTTTCCCTAGGAGTCTAAGAGAGGGAGACACTTGGAATTTGCCACCCTCAGATGGGCAGACAGGAAGGATAGGGCAAACAGGCACTCCGCAGTCCGTGAGGCCTCCCCGCTGCACTGTGAGCCCTGAGGACAGAGAAAGGCGTGGCCACCATCTTGGCAGTCAATGCCCCTCTCAGACTGCGGCTTCCAGCAGGCATTCCTTACAGGCCTGCTAGGCTGACTGTGGCAACAACCCCTGGGCACACTCTAGTGCTAGAGCCGCAGACCGTATGTGCTTGGGTGAGAGCTGTGGGTGCCCTCCCTGGGACCCACATGGTGGAAGGAGAGAATCAACTCCCATGGGTTGTCCTCTGCTCTCTATATGTGCTGGGGTATCTGCCACCCCAGTTCCCCCTAGGAACGAGTGAACAAATGAATGAATAGAAAACCACACGGTCCTAGGAATCCCCAGCAAGCCAGCTCTCCTCATCAGCCCTCTGCAGTGGGTCACCATGTAAAGGCAGCTTTGTCCCCCTTTCTCCCCGCTCAGTCTTGCATGGGGGAACCCAATTCCTCTCTCTCACAGGGGCACTCCTAGCTTGGTTCTTCTCTCCTTTCTCTTGCTAGTCTGCAACTCTCTCTCTCTCTCTCTCTCTCTCTCTCTCTCTCTCTCTCTCTCTCTCTCTCTCTCTCTGTCTCTGTGTGTGTGTGTGTGTGTTTGTGTGTTGAGGGGGCTTCAGTGCTGAGGGCTGAAGCCAGGCTTCAGGCGACCAAAACAGTGTTGCCCGGGGCTTTGCTCAGCCTGGGATAGCCTTCCTGGTTCATAGATTTCCTCTCCTCCCATTCCCAGCCCTGGCACACGCAGGATGGTGTCCAGCTTGGAATCCCAGTGACTCCCAGCTCTGCTGGCTGGACAGCCAGCTAACTTGTGTATCTCTGGAAAATTGCCTTGCTGTAGAAAGGCTAGAAGAAGTTCGTCTTCATTGCTATTTATTTCTTTTTCTCTAATTTTTGTGGACCATACCAACCCCCAGTTGCCCCTCCCTCACCTTCTCCAGCCTCCCCCCATCCCATTCACTTCTTAGAGAGAGTAAGGCCTCACTTGGGGAGTTAACAAAGTCTGGCATACCAAGTTGAGGCAGGGCTAAGCCCCTCCCCCGTACAAAGGTTGAGCAAGTTATCCTACCATAGGAAATGGGCTCCAAAAAGCCAGCTCATGCACCTGGGTGACACGGGATAAGGCCTTCCAGTCTGAGGATTTGTGGAGACGGGATCTTGCCCCTTTGGGTCTGAGGGTTCTGTAGAGGTAAAAAGTCTCTCTAGTGGCTGGTTCCTTTACTTCTCTGATCTTTCAGTATTTACCTTATCTGACCCCAGGATTTTATTATTAAGACCAATCAGAATTCGCCCTACACCCAGGATAAGTCCTGGTCCCACTGCCAGGAGCCTCCTGACAGCTCAAGCCACATAACTGTCACCCACATACAGAGGGCCTAGATTGGGCCCATGCCAGTTCTCCAGCATATGTTCAGAGTCTGAGAGCTCTCAGTAGCTCAGGTCAGCTGTCTCTGTTGTTTTCCCCATCATGATCTTGCTCATATGATCCCTCCTCCCTCTCTTCAACTGAAATCCAGGAGCTCAGCCCAGTGCTTGGCTATGGATCACAGTATCTGCTTCAATCAGTTACTGGATGTAGGTTCTAGGATGATTTGTATGCAGCAGAAGGATGGGTCCTGTTTTCATATCCATTCTGTTAGCCTGTGACTTTTTATAGGCAAAGTGAGTTCATTGATATTAAGAGATATTAATGGCCAGTGATAATTCCTGTTATATTTGGTTTTGTTGGTGGTAGTAGTGCTTGTGTGTTTCCCTTCTTTGGGGTTGGCTGGTGGAGGGTTATCTGTTGCCTGTGTTTTCGTGGGTGCAGTTAAATTCCTTGGGTTGGAGTTTTCCTTCTAGCACTTTCTGTAGGGCTGGATTTGTGGATAGATATTGTTTAAATCTGTTTTTTCATGGAATATCTTGTTTTCTCCATTTATGGTAAATGAAAGCTTTGCTGGGTATAGTAGTCTATACTATATATAGTATAGACTGGCATCCGTGGTCTCTTAGTATCTGCAGAACATCTGTCCAGGATCTTCTGGTTTTCAGAGTTTCCATTTAGAAGCTGCATGCAATTCTGATAGGTCTGCCTTTATATGTTACTTGGACTTTTTCCTTTGCAGCTCTTAATATTCTTTCTTTATTTTGTACATTGTTATGTGGCGAAGGTACTATTTTTTTTGTTCTAGTCTATTTGGTGTTGGGAAAGTTTTCTTCTATGATTTTGTTGAATATATTTTCTGTGCCTTTGAGCTGGAATTCTTCTCCTTCTTATATCCCTATTTTTCTTAGATTTGGTCTTTTCATTGTGTCCCAGATTTCCTGGATGTTTGTGTTAAGAATTTGTTGGATTTAACTTTTTTTTGACCAATGAATCTATTTCTTCTATTGTATTTTCAACGCCTGAGATTCTTCTTCATCTCTTGCATTCTCTTGGTTATGCTTGCACCTATAGCTCCTGTTCATTTATCTAGATTTCCCATTTCTAGAATTCCCTTGGTTTGTGTTTTCAGTATTGCCTGTATTTCAGTTTTGGACTGTTTCCTTCACTTGTTTGATTGTTTTGTTCTTAGTTTTCTTTGTTCTCTTTAAGGTATGTATTTATTTCTTCCAATTTTTTGTTTGTCTTTTTCTCCATTTCTTTAAGGGAATTTTTCATTTCCTCTTTAAGGGCCTTTATCATCTTCATGAAGTTATTTTAAGGCCATTTTCTTCTGCTTCATCTGCACTGGGATGTTCAGGTCTTGCTGTTGTAGAATCACCAGTTTCTGGTGCTGCCATATTGCTCTTTATGTTGTTGAATGTATTCTTACACTGCCATTACTTATCTCTTCCTCCAATCAGTGCAGATGGGGCCTATGACTCCAGGGGTTGCTCTTCCTCCAATTGGTGCAGGTGGGGCTGTGGCATCTAGTGGATGCAGCAGGGGATGGTTGGGATGGTGGGGAGGTCACTGGGGCTGTGGTTTGTACAATCCTGTTTCCAGGGTTGCATATGTTCTGCATTTGATAATATGCTTGCTATGAACACAGTACATTGTCATTTCAGAGCATATCATCTCATAGGCTGCAACATATGCTGGCCAGTTGTGGCCTGGTTGGATCCTTCACAAAGCTTCTAATTTCCCTCTGTGAGTTCAACAGGATAAGTTCTACTAAGCACGGGCAACTCATACTTTCCAACATCAGAGGGTCCTAAGCAGAAGCCTAGGCTTCAAACCTGTCTCCCAACCAACTGGCTCTATGCACACCATGCCCTCCCCATACTCCCCCACAAACACAGCAGAGCAAGGCCCTGGATGGCATTTCCTTCCCTTGATGCGGGTGCATGCCCCTGCAAACTGCATGCTCATGCGACGTGGACATATGCTTGCTTCTCATTTTGAAATTAGCCTGTTGGCGAGAGCCCACCTTCCCATCTATAAAAACAGATTAGAAGTTGGCAGGAGAAACTCAAGCCCTGAGTCAAGTTAGAAGAATTCTGTTTTAAAGCCTGCTTGTTCTCTTTCCTTTCTGCTTTCCGTAAAATGAGATGGATTTAGTAATGGCCTATTCTTGCCAATGTAGTCTGTGTTTCTCCCACCTAGACCAGGCCTTCACCTCCCAATAGGAGAGAATCACATTTGACTTAAGGCAATATGGGCCAACCTTTTGATTCAGGGGGACTTGCCTCTCCAAATATATTATAGGGTAGCTTTTGTCAGAACAAGCTCCAACAAGCCATAGAAGAAATGCCCAACTGAACAACACAGGCAATAATAGGATCCCGGTCACTCCCAGAGCTGTTTGAGCTGTTTTAGGTTTGGGGCCTCTCAGAGGGAATTCTCATGCTGGCTTGGTCTCTTATTTAAAGGCCTTCTATATTTTGGAGGCAAAAGGCCTAGATCTAATTCAGTGAGGTTCAGTGGATCTCGTGGGAAGCCTGCCCATGTTTTGTTGACACCGTCTTGCTAAAGGTACACCTCACCCACCTTCTCCCAGAGAATGGGAACAGTGATATCCACAGTGAATGACCAGAACCAATAAACTCCTTTGTTAGTGACAGGCGATCAGGAGGACAGCGTCTCTGGATCTTTTCTAGTTCAGGGTAACTCAGAAGCAGGATCACAATCTAGCATTGTATGTGAAAAGCTTGCCTTGCTGCATGGCCAAGAGACATGTTCAGCACTTTACCAAGCCAGGCACCAGCTGCAGCTGCCGAGACTCCTCTGTGGCTCTGTGAGGAACACCCTCTTCCAGTCCGGTGTATGATGCGACCATCCACCAAGAACAGAGAAGCTGTTTGCTGGCTGTGACAGGCACCGAAAAGCACTGCCATATCGTTTTCAAATGGCTAGCCAAACCCAGACTGTTATCAGCAATTTGGTAGGGAAAGAACTTGCTCAATTCCAAGTGCCTCAGCTTCAGACCATCGTCACTTAGTTATGAACTGCCCTTCAACACTGGCCCAGAGAGCAAGACCAGGCAGAGATAGGACAGCAGGGACACATCACAAAGGTCTTTGAGCTGTTCTGCATGTTCCCTGTCAAGGCAGGGTGAGTTTGGCTTTGCTTGGGGTTTAAGAAGTCTATGCAACCACCATATAATCAGGAGACATTACCATAGCAGCAGCAGCGACAGTGGTGGCGGCAGCTTTCTCCTGCTAGATTTCCCCAGAGTTAACAGTGGTTCCTAGGATTACATGTATCACTCACCCACAACTGCAGATGTGTAAAGAACATTTGGTTTTCTAAAAAGGCTTTAAGATTCTTTTTATAGATGCAAAGGCAAACTGCAAGGTCCAAGGTGATGGTTGCCGTGACCCTTTAATGTGGTCTGCTGTGTGGGACAGATTTGCTGCACTGCTATAATCTTTGTGCCTCATTCACTCATTATCACGAGACAGGCTCTTCCATGGTACATCAGCCATGCAGACATCACAACCTTCTATAACTCCAGCTCCAGGGGACTGTCTCCTGGTCTCCCAGGGCATCTGTATACATGTGGCACAAAATACATAAAAGTAAAAAAAAAAAACCAAATTTCCACACATGTCACTTGGATCCACACATGATACTGGCCAGCGATATCACTAGTTGGACTTTGAAAACATTCAGGTGTTTTAACTGTGCTCTTAGGGCCTCGGTGGGTAAGCTCTGCTGTGAAAGAATGAGGACTGCGTTTGGATCCTCGGCACCCGTGGAGGAGCTGGGCATGACGGCTGTAACCCCAGCGTTTGAGGTCTTGGACCCAGGCAAATCCTGTGGGCTTGCTAGCCAGTTAATTCATCCTCAGCAGCAAGATACAGGTTCACTGAGAGACTCTGTCTCAAAAAATAATGTGGAAAGCAATAAAGAAATCATCCCATGTTGACCTTGGCCTCTGCCAGCTTGCATATAGGCAAGCACATCTGGACACACACGCACACACACACACACATGCACACACACACATGCACACACATATACATGTGCTCTTGATTGTGTTTCCCAAGTGGAGCATGGAGGAACACAAGCTGCTGACTGCTCTTCAGAAGACCTGAGCTCAGTTCTCCATACCTATAAAGCAGGAACGTTCTTCACTAAGGAGTTTTGGGCACCCATGGGAGATCAGGATTAAGGCCAAGAGCATCCTGCATAAGGGATCCAATACAGAGAGCTGGCTTTGGGCAGTGGCTCCGTCTTCCTCCAGTGCCAACAGAGAGTGACAGCACAGAAAGCACTAAGAACAACTCACTGTCTACCAGTGCTGAGTATATACATACGACTCTCCCTTAGAATGGACGCAAAAACATTCTGGAGCTTGTCCCACTTAAAGACTCCAGAGAAACCCAGAAAGCCAATGAGATATCTGGTTTGCTAGTCCATGGTCTTACTGGAAGCCACACTGAAGACTTCATGAGGGAGAGCCCTTGCCAACAGTCCTATGTGTGACATCTGTGTTGTATTTCCCAGTGTCCTATTTCCACCAGCTTTTTTTTTTGCTGTCAGTATTAAGAACAGTACCATTCCTATCCAAAATGTCTTTTTATAATTGTGTAATTACACACCTCATTTATCCAATTGTTAAGGCAAGAGACTGATTAAATATTAACCACTGCTTGGTTCTTGCGGTGTCATTAGCTGGAACCCAACCCTGTAATCTCAGGTAACACACGATGGTAATTATTCTTGGCACTCACACTCAGCTGAAGAATGGAGCAGTCAGTCTAGATAAGGACCAGCCAGAAAGTGCATCGCCTCTAAATCCCCTTTATCTCCTAGTCTGGAGCAAGGTGCATTTCAGGCTAGCTCAGGGGTTTTCAGAGTAAAGCTACCATTGCTGGCTGGGTGATGGGTGGGGGCAAAGTGAGTTCATTGATATTAAGAGATATTAATGGCCAGTGATAATTCCTGTTATATTTGGTTTTGTTGGTGGTAGTAGTGCTTGTGTGTTTCCCTTCTTTGGGGTTGGCTGGTGGAGGGTTATCTGTTGCCTGTGTTTTCGTGGGTGCAGTTAAATTCCTTGGGTTGGAGTTTTCCTTCTAGCACTTTCTGTAGGGCTGGATTTGTGGATAGATATTGTTTAAATCTGTTTTTTCATGGAATATCTTGTTTTCTCCATTTATGGTAAATGAAAGCTTTGCTGGGTATAGTAGTCTATACTATATATAGTATAGACTGGCATCCGTGGTCTCTTAGTATCTGCAGAACATCTGTCCAGGATCTTCTGGTTTTCAGAGTTTCCATTTAGAAGCTGCATGCAATTCTGATAGGTCTGCCTTTATATGTTACTTGGACTTTTTCCTTTGCAGCTCTTAATATTCTTTCTTTATTTTGTACATTGTTATGTGGCGAAGGTACTATTTTTTTTGTTCTAGTCTATTTGGTGTTGGGAAAGTTTTCTTCTATGATTTTGTTGAATATATTTTCTGTGCCTTTGAGCTGGAATTCTTCTCCTTCTTATATCCCTATTTTTCTTAGATTTGGTCTTTTCATTGTGTCCCAGATTTCCTGGATGTTTGTGTTAAGAATTTGTTGGATTTAACTTTTTTTTGACCAATGAATCTATTTCTTCTATTGTATTTTCAACGCCTGAGATTCTTCTTCATCTCTTGCATTCTCTTGGTTATGCTTGCACCTATAGCTCCTGTTCATTTATCTAGATTTCCCATTTCTAGAATTCCCTTGGTTTGTGTTTTCAGTATTGCCTGTATTTCAGTTTTGGACTGTTTCCTTCACTTGTTTGATTGTTTTGTTCTTAGTTTTCTTTGTTCTCTTTAAGGTATGTATTTATTTCTTCCAATTTTTTGTTTGTCTTTTTCTCCATTTCTTTAAGGGAATTTTTCATTTCCTCTTTAAGGGCCTTTATCATCTTCATGAAGTTATTTTAAGGCCATTTTCTTCTGCTTCATCTGCACTGGGATGTTCAGGTCTTGCTGTTGTAGAATCACCAGTTTCTGGTGCTGCCATATTGCTCTTTATGTTGTTGAATGTATTCTTACACTGCCATTACTTATCTCTTCCTCCAATCAGTGCAGATGGGGCCTATGACTCCAGGGGTTGCTCTTCCTCCAATTGGTGCAGGTGGGGCTGTGGCATCTAGTGGATGCAGCAGGGGATGGTTGGGATGGTGGGGAGGTCACTGGGGCTGTGGTTTGTACAATCCTGTTTCCAGGGTTGCATATGTTCTGCATTTGATAATATGCTTGCTATGAACACAGTACATTGTCATTTCAGAGCATATCATCTCATAGGCTGCAACATATGCTGGCCAGTTGTGGCCTGGTTGGATCCTTCACAAAGCTTCTAATTTCCCTCTGTGAGTTCAACAGGATAAGTTCTACTAAGCACGGGCAACTCATACTTTCCAACATCAGAGGGTCCTAAGCAGAAGCCTAGGCTTCAAACCTGTCTCCCAACCAACTGGCTCTATGCACACCATGCCCTCCCCATACTCCCCCACAAACACAGCAGAGCAAGGCCCTGGATGGCATTTCCTTCCCTTGATGCGGGTGCATGCCCCTGCAAACTGCATGCTCATGCGACGTGGACATATGCTTGCTTCTCATTTTGAAATTAGCCTGTTGGCGAGAGCCCACCTTCCCATCTATAAAAACAGATTAGAAGTTGGCAGGAGAAACTCAAGCCCTGAGTCAAGTTAGAAGAATTCTGTTTTAAAGCCTGCTTGTTCTCTTTCCTTTCTGCTTTCCGTAAAATGAGATGGATTTAGTAATGGCCTATTCTTGCCAATGTAGTCTGTGTTTCTCCCACCTAGACCAGGCCTTCACCTCCCAATAGGAGAGAATCACATTTGACTTAAGGCAATATGGGCCAACCTTTTGATTCAGGGGGACTTGCCTCTCCAAATATATTATAGGGTAGCTTTTGTCAGAACAAGCTCCAACAAGCCATAGAAGAAATGCCCAACTGAACAACACAGGCAATAATAGGATCCCGGTCACTCCCAGAGCTGTTTGAGCTGTTTTAGGTTTGGGGCCTCTCAGAGGGAATTCTCATGCTGGCTTGGTCTCTTATTTAAAGGCCTTCTATATTTTGGAGGCAAAAGGCCTAGATCTAATTCAGTGAGGTTCAGTGGATCTCGTGGGAAGCCTGCCCATGTTTTGTTGACACCGTCTTGCTAAAGGTACACCTCACCCACCTTCTCCCAGAGAATGGGAACAGTGATATCCACAGTGAATGACCAGAACCAATAAACTCCTTTGTTAGTGACAGGCGATCAGGAGGACAGCGTCTCTGGATCTTTTCTAGTTCAGGGTAACTCAGAAGCAGGATCACAATCTAGCATTGTATGTGAAAAGCTTGCCTTGCTGCATGGCCAAGAGACATGTTCAGCACTTTACCAAGCCAGGCACCAGCTGCAGCTGCCGAGACTCCTCTGTGGCTCTGTGAGGAACACCCTCTTCCAGTCCGGTGTATGATGCGACCATCCACCAAGAACAGAGAAGCTGTTTGCTGGCTGTGACAGGCACCGAAAAGCACTGCCATATCGTTTTCAAATGGCTAGCCAAACCCAGACTGTTATCAGCAATTTGGTAGGGAAAGAACTTGCTCAATTCCAAGTGCCTCAGCTTCAGACCATCGTCACTTAGTTATGAACTGCCCTTCAACACTGGCCCAGAGAGCAAGACCAGGCAGAGATAGGACAGCAGGGACACATCACAAAGGTCTTTGAGCTGTTCTGCATGTTCCCTGTCAAGGCAGGGTGAGTTTGGCTTTGCTTGGGGTTTAAGAAGTCTATGCAACCACCATATAATCAGGAGACATTACCATAGCAGCAGCAGCGACAGTGGTGGCGGCAGCTTTCTCCTGCTAGATTTCCCCAGAGTTAACAGTGGTTCCTAGGATTACATGTATCACTCACCCACAACTGCAGATGTGTAAAGAACATTTGGTTTTCTAAAAAGGCTTTAAGATTCTTTTTATAGATGCAAAGGCAAACTGCAAGGTCCAAGGTGATGGTTGCCGTGACCCTTTAATGTGGTCTGCTGTGTGGGACAGATTTGCTGCACTGCTATAATCTTTGTGCCTCATTCACTCATTATCACGAGACAGGCTCTTCCATGGTACATCAGCCATGCAGACATCACAACCTTCTATAACTCCAGCTCCAGGGGACTGTCTCCTGGTCTCCCAGGGCATCTGTATACATGTGGCACAAAATACATAAAAGTAAAAAAAAAAAACCAAATTTCCACACATGTCACTTGGATCCACACATGATACTGGCCAGCGATATCACTAGTTGGACTTTGAAAACATTCAGGTGTTTTAACTGTGCTCTTAGGGCCTCGGTGGGTAAGCTCTGCTGTGAAAGAATGAGGACTGCGTTTGGATCCTCGGCACCCGTGGAGGAGCTGGGCATGACGGCTGTAACCCCAGCGTTTGAGGTCTTGGACCCAGGCAAATCCTGTGGGCTTGCTAGCCAGTTAATTCATCCTCAGCAGCAAGATACAGGTTCACTGAGAGACTCTGTCTCAAAAAATAATGTGGAAAGCAATAAAGAAATCATCCCATGTTGACCTTGGCCTCTGCCAGCTTGCATATAGGCAAGCACATCTGGACACACACGCACACACACACACACATGCACACACACACATGCACACACATATACATGTGCTCTTGATTGTGTTTCCCAAGTGGAGCATGGAGGAACACAAGCTGCTGACTGCTCTTCAGAAGACCTGAGCTCAGTTCTCCATACCTATAAAGCAGGAACGTTCTTCACTAAGGAGTTTTGGGCACCCATGGGAGATCAGGATTAAGGCCAAGAGCATCCTGCATAAGGGATCCAATACAGAGAGCTGGCTTTGGGCAGTGGCTCCGTCTTCCTCCAGTGCCAACAGAGAGTGACAGCACAGAAAGCACTAAGAACAACTCACTGTCTACCAGTGCTGAGTATATACATACGACTCTCCCTTAGAATGGACGCAAAAACATTCTGGAGCTTGTCCCACTTAAAGACTCCAGAGAAACCCAGAAAGCCAATGAGATATCTGGTTTGCTAGTCCATGGTCTTACTGGAAGCCACACTGAAGACTTCATGAGGGAGAGCCCTTGCCAACAGTCCTATGTGTGACATCTGTGTTGTATTTCCCAGTGTCCTATTTCCACCAGCTTTTTTTTTTGCTGTCAGTATTAAGAACAGTACCATTCCTATCCAAAATGTCTTTTTATAATTGTGTAATTACACACCTCATTTATCCAATTGTTAAGGCAAGAGACTGATTAAATATTAACCACTGCTTGGTTCTTGCGGTGTCATTAGCTGGAACCCAACCCTGTAATCTCAGGTAACACACGATGGTAATTATTCTTGGCACTCACACTCAGCTGAAGAATGGAGCAGTCAGTCTAGATAAGGACCAGCCAGAAAGTGCATCGCCTCTAAATCCCCTTTATCTCCTAGTCTGGAGCAAGGTGCATTTCAGGCTAGCTCAGGGGTTTTCAGAGTAAAGCTACCATTGCTGGCTGGGTGATGGGTGGGGGAGTGAGGCAAGTCTGGCAGAGCAGACAGCCTAGTTCCCACATACACAGTCCTTCCTCTCCAGCCATAAATCCCACTGGGCTTCACAAGTTGTAATGGGAAATTTCTCTGAAGACCAAGATGGAGAATCTGGGCTAGGGCCAGCATCCTTCACCGTGAAAGCCGGTGCTGAGGCAGCAGAGTCACTTTTGTGATTCTTCCTGGACAAAGGAGGGGTAAGACTCAGGCTCTGGGCCTGCCTGGACCAGCCCCTCAGGAGGAGCATGGCCCTCTCCTGACCTATGCCCTCCTCTATTTTTGTTCTTCCATTCCACGTTCTAAGTCCTCTTCGCCTCTGTCCACTTCAGCTGGGGACAAATTACCGGTGTCTGGTAATAACTTAGGTATTAGGTCAGCTTGGGCACTCCAGCAGCAGGGGGCCGGAGATAGCCCATGTTTCAAGACGTTGCAGACTGGAGATGCTAAGTCAGAGCAAGGCCAAGAGGAGCTGGGTGTCCTGTGTGGCCTGGCAGTCACTGTCTCTATGGGCTCCCTGTCTTGAGCACCTGTCCTCTTCTAGAATGGATGACTAGTCACGCCTCCTCTGCATCAGGCTTTTGGTGTTTTGCAGGCTTTATTCTGATATCTGGCTATGTGGGGACCACATTTCTGGGGGTCAAAAGACACTCTAGAACGTTATTACATCAGAGCTCAGGAATGGTGAGATAGCTCGTCCCATCAAGACCCCAGACTGGCAGTATCTGGATAACTGGGTCCCACAGAAGCACTCTTTGGGTGCAAGGCACTGCTGGCCAACAGGAAGACTGCAGCTCTGAGATAGAGGACAGCATCGAAAGTACCCTTTGTGGGACAAAGAGTGTGCTAATGCTCTCTGCCTGGCTCCTCATGAGATGGATTCAGGAGAAAAAAACCCAGCTTACTATTACTCAGAGAGCATTTAAAAAATACTATTTGCTGAACTTGAAGGGACCATCTAGAAAGATTTGGGTTCAGAGAGTTATCCATTTGTGGCTGAATCATATGAGGAAGAAAGGAGTAGATGCAGTGAAATAAACTCCTAGGAGGGCGGGGCCTGGAAGTTCAAGAACCATGGGAAAGGGGGTGCGGCGCAGGGTGTGTGTGGGGGTAGGTTCCTTAAGACCTAGTACCCGGACTTCTGACACCACAAAGCGAAAGCCATGTTTGGTTGTTGTGTAGATTGGAGATGATAAAGGGCCCTGGCTTCTGTGTTACATGTCAAAGATCTATTTTAGGTTGAGGAAGAAAATGAAACAAAGTCTACTTAGTAAAGACCACATCTGTGCAGCAAATTTGGGGTTTGCATGTATTGTTCAGCAGGGGAGAGCCATTTAAATCCTCTATACTAACAGACTGGCACCAAGCCTCCTGGGAGGCGCAGGCAGTGCTCTTTTGACAACTCATTTGCTAGATCCTAATTATACTGTAGGCTCGGCTGTCATGTGGCTGTTTGTTTATTTAACAGCAAAGTAGAGGGGGGTAGAGTGCAGGATTACCCACCATCCCCCTCTCTGGAGGTCAGAAACTCTGGGCCCTCCAGTGCTTTGGTTTGCCCTTAGCATCTGGGGGAACAGCCAAAACTGCCTTTCAAAATAAGGAGCCTCCATTACTGCCCGCTTGCTAATTTTTGGCTTGACAGTTTAACTAAGGACCTGCTTCTGCATTTATTCAGCCCAAAGGCAAATTCTTTTGGGTGGTATCTCCCCTTCAGGCGGTTAACAGGTTTTATTTCTCTCAGGACCCCTCCCTGGTCCTCCCACTGGGAAACTCATGCCAGGATGTAGGGTTTTCTTAATGCTGCATCCTGGAAGCATGCACCCTGGAGAAGCCTTGGTGGATCTACCAATGAATTCCCTTTCCTCGTCTTGACAAGCCCGCTTGAGCCTTGCCTGAAAAATGGGCCTGGTCTTGTGCAGTGGGATAGCAGTTCAATTGGCTCCTGACTTCAGCATTCAGCTGGTCACTTCCCCTGGAGGGGAGTGTCACAGGAAACAAACAGCAGAAATTAATCAAGTTCCCTCCATCATTTGTAACAGGGAAGGGAAGGGAGCATTCAGACATTTAATTACAATATTTTGTAATTGTTAAGCCGCCGGTGACACACAGAATGCTCTTGCTGAGCAGACACACATTCATCTGTGAGGTGGCTGACATCCTCAGCAGAACCACAGTGACTGTAGCCCCCTCCTCTCCTTTATCTTCCCAGGAGGAACCAATTCAAACACATGATGTTGACTGCATTGCTTTAATTATATTGTGTACATTTTATATAAAAAAAATCTGGATAAAGGTGAGCCCAAGTCAGCTGGTAATTCTTGGATGACAGACGAAATGAGTTCAGCGCTGTGGACAGCAAAGGCGTTTAAGATGACAAACAACCGAATTCAATTAGCAGGCCTTGTCCAAACTGGCTTGGAAAGAACCTGAACAAGGAAGCCAGGTCGCCTACCTACTGCAGAGCTCAGTCAGCATGCGCCACAGGGCTGTGGAGGAGCAACATGCAAGCGCCCCCGGTGCTGGCACCTATGCATTGGCGACGCGTGGCAAGCAGATCCTGTGAGAGAGTCGGTTGCCAGTGTTTCCAGTCCTTTGCCTTCCGTAGGCACTTAGTCCATCAGGAAGTTATGAGTGGAGAAAGCAGGGTCCAGTGCTGAGAGCCGGCCTGCTGACTGCATGGTGTCAAGTGCAAGGACATGATGATGAAGTTCAGTTCCAGCTGTGGGCGGTGTGTGTGTGTGTGTGTGTGTGTGTGTGTGTGTGTGTGCGTGCGCGCACATGCATGTGGCTCCCTCATCTGGAGAGTGATTCCCTGTAAGAAGCTAGTGGGGCTGACCTGTGGAGCAGGGATGGTTTCTTTGGAGAGGAATATTCAGTCCTTTTGCCTCTGAGGACCTTTGTTGAGATGTTGGGGAGGCTTCTTCATCCTCAGCTGTGACTTTCATAGCCCTGGAGATGCGGGATGCATGCATGGTGAGGCTCACACATTGAATTGCTTTGACATTTGGAGACAACTGACCTGAGCAGCAATCTCCTGGCCAAGCTCATACCAGCTCCCCCTTCCTTCGGGCAGTTGCTGCTTCTTCCCAGAAGCAAGCAGTCCAAGGGGGAGCAGCACTGCTTGGCTGTTGGGACTGCAGTAGGATTCCTCAGCCTCGAGGGTGCACTCTGCTAGGACTGGGAACCCTCAGGCCTGACCCTGAAGCAGGAACAGGGTGTTGTTACAGGTATGGATCTGAGTCCCAGGCACTTGTCTAAGTTTCCAGTCTCCAGTGCTCCAGGACAAAGAACTGGAGCAAGGATAGAGTCCACTACTAAGTGTGTGGACAAAGAGAATAAAGAGTCATTGTAAGGACTGAGGGTCACCCCCCAAGCTTGCGTCTACTTGAATGGTATGTCACTGTTGGAGGGGAGGGCTCAGTCTCAAATGGCTGGTGTGAGCATCAGGGCTTTGGTGGACCTGCCTCTCCTAGGGAACGCTTCATCTTTCATGAGGCTAGGAGAATGGGGTCCACTTTCCAGAGGATGTGGAGAGGGATGAGCAGGGGACAGAAAGGAAAGGGGGTCACTGAAGGGCAGCCTTAGTGTGGACAATGACTGCCATTTTCATTCAAACTCCCTGATGATCTGTGATCTGGATAGGGTGATAAGGCCTGGGAAAACCATCACAAAGAATGACTGGCCTAAAGGGGAAATAAGATGGGCTGTATGCATAAGGAGGGGTGAATACACTGTGTGCTCCAGTGCTATAGGATAATGCTCTGTACACTGTAAAGATTTGTCACTTGTATTAGTTTAGTAAAACACTGATTGGCCAGTAGCCAGGCAGAAAATATAGATGGGGTAACCAGACTAGGAGAATTCTGGGAAGAGGAAAGGCAGAGAGTCAGACACAGAGGAAGCAAGATGAGAATGCCACAATGAGAAAAGGTACCAAGTCACATGACTAAATATAGACAAGAATTATGGCTGAATTTAAGTCATAATAAGAGCTAGTTAGTAATAAGCCTGAGCAATAGGCCAAACAGTTTATAATTAATATAAGCTTCTGTGTGTTCCTTTGGGACTGAATGGCTGCAGGACTGAATGGGATAGAAACTTCCATGAAGACTCTAGACTCTGAGCTCTTTTCGGTTATTATTCATCTTTTCTGTCTTTTTTGTCTTCTGTCTATTTAAGACATTCTTCCAAGGATGTCAATGAAACTGAACATGGGGGATGACTTAAGGACTTGCTGTGAGTTGTACTGGCACCAACTGGAGGTGGTCCTTAAGAAATTGGCAAGTGCCAGACAATGATATGATGTCATCCAAATTGCAGACCTCCAAATATAAAAGGCCCAGCTGAAACTTCACTGCATAAAGTCCCAATGTACCTAAAGGGCCCAGAAAGCTTCTGCACACTTACCAACACTAACATGAGCTTGTGCCCCACAAGGTCCTTGCTGTTAGAACCATTACTCTTGTTGTTTGTGGGTACACACATGCAGAGGTCAGAAGTTGTTATGCAATTTCTTCCTCAATCGTGCTCCACCTTAGTTTTTTGAGGCAGGGTTTCTCATTGAACCTGGGGCTTGCTGATTTAGTTAGGTGGGCTGGCCAACAAGCCCCAAGGAGTCTATCTCTGCTCCCTCGGTGCTATGCTCATCCTTTATGGAGGTGCTAGGGATTGGGTAACAGGACTGTGCAGCAGGCACCTCCCAACTGGGCCACCTCCCCATTGCTATGACAGTCACTTCTCACTTGCGTGATGGGTTGAGGTGGTATTTCAGCATACAGAGGGAAGCAAGGTGAAGACACCCAACTGGAGTTAACACCTGCTAATGTCCTTCTCCTTTGTATCCTTTATTCATTTGCAAGAGCCAAACTTTCTTCTCCAATCTGAGCTAAAGTGCAGGCTTGCCCTGATATTCCCCACAGGGGCACACTGAGGAGAGGGGTTCTCCACATGTGGGATGATGCCCAGGATTTGTGTGCTGACGATGGCAGAAGGCCTGAAGGGACCAGTGGATTTGGTCACTCTATAGTTTCTTGGCAACTGGGGATAGCCTTAAGCTGCTATAAAAAGGGAGACCATGGCTGCTTTTTTCTCAGCCAACATGCTAATCCGAACGTGTGGACTAACCAGGTGTTACACTGGAATGACTGGGGCCAAGCAACAGCTAAGCAAAAAGGTAGCTTCTTGTCACAGGGGCTCCCAGCACCACACAGGCTAAGAGACAGCTGCATTTGGTTCACAGACACAAAGCCTAACTCCAGAATCTTGTCTTGGGAAAAAAACAGGAAGATGGAAGATCACTTTGAAATGCAAGAGGCCTCTCCTTCAAACACATTCTGTCATGCCTTTGTAACCCCGAAGACCTGGCAGCAGGGCACTCAGCCTGAAGGCAAGGCTGGAAAAAGAGAAGACCCATTCATTGGCTTAGAACTTAGGGGGTGAGGTGGCGGAGTGGGAGTGACTTCTTCATAAAGGAAAAAAGATGGGCTGTGGCACCCAACCGTCAGAATCCCTGACTTCTTTGGACTTGGTTTCTGCCATGTCATTTGGAGTTAGATGAACAATGGGTTCAAACCTCACCCAGAGTAGGTAGCTATTAACAGGCGAACAGTGAAGGGCTAGGCACACACATCACACTGTCTCTTGGTCTCCAAGTGATGGTTCACAGCCACTCCAAGTGTCAATGTCAGTTTTGCACAGAGATGACCCAGACAGAAGTGCTCCCAACCACCCTGAGGCTCTGCTCGTAGGGTAACATGTAATGATGCATGTCCACTACTTCTTTGGGATTCTGCCATAGACTGAGGACCAGCTGAGACATCCGGCTACATAGACCTGTGGGACCCAGGCATGACAAGCTCGACAGAGGCCCAAGCCTCAGTAGTTTTCCCTAAGGCAATGCCTGATTGCAAGAAAGACCATAAACTGAGACTACCCAGGCCCCACCAGGAACAGACCATCCAAAGGAAATTCCCAATGTTCCAACCATTGTAGATAGGATCACCTGCCAGCACACACTCATAGCTTTTCACCAGGTCACCCCTAGACACTGTCAGCCAATTAGGGGTCATAAACCTTAGAAATCCTTCATCCTCACTTTTGCTACTACAAAAACCCCAACTCTAACTGAACTCAGGGCTCTCCAATCACTCCAATACTTTGGACACATGGAAAGTCCGAGTTTGCAAACTTGTGTAAGAATAAAGGCTCTTTGCTTTTATATATAGGACATGGTCTCCTAGTTGGTTCTGGAGGAACTCCGTGATCTGGGCATAAAAAGACCAAACAAGTACTAGATTTTTGGACCTTCGGTTGGACTAGCTGGATTACAGCTTATAAGCCAGTGTTCTTAACCTCCCTGATGCTATAACCCTTTAATATAGCTCTTCATGCTGTGGTGACCTCCCCAACCATAAAATCATTTCATTACTACTTCATAACTGTAATTTTGCTACCGTTATGACTTATAGTATAAATATTTGGTATGCAGGATATTTGCTATGCAACCCCTATGAAAAGGTTCAGGTTGAGAAACACTGCCATAAGCTATTCTAATCAATACCCCTCCCTCTCCATAAATATATGTATATATACACACATATATGTGTATGTATGTATGTGTGTATAATGAATATATGTATATATTCATTCTATAAGTTCTGGTCCTCTAGAGAACCCTGACTAATGCACATAATATTCCATTCTATGGAATACTGTAATATTTTTGGCCCATTCTGATGATTTATATCCAGTCTTTCACTTCAAACAGAAATTGAGGAACATATTATTTACCTATTTGTGTCCTTATGTATTGACTCTTTGAAGTGGGATCTTTGAGTGTCTTTTGAATTTTGATGCTATACAATTTCTTTCTATTGATGGTAGATCAAATATTCATGCCATTGCTGTCTAGACACTGGGGCTGGGTTTCTTCTGCCCTCCTAGTGCCAGACTGGACCCAATACTGTCAACAAATTCCTTGGTCACATCATGACATCACACTGTTGCCCTGGTCTTTCTTCAAACACTGGACTGGACTATTTGTGTGTCAGGGGTAGAACATTTGTCTTGCATGTCTTGGGGCCTCAGCTTCATCCATAGCTTTGTGACTAAAAAACAAACACGCATGAAAGATAGATTTCATGGGTATTACAGAGTAACTTCTTGAATATATAGTCACTGTCAAAAGCTTGGCTCCATGAATGTCATGAAAATGAAATGAACACGTGGGCTTCACTGAGGACACGTGGGTGGGAGTGGACATGCATCATTACATGTTACCCTACGAGCAGAGCCTCAGGGTGGTTGGGAGCACTTCTGTCTGGGTCATCTCTGTGCAAAACTGACATTGACACTTGGAGTGGCTGCCCTCACTGCCCTGCCTCCGTTGCGGCTTGCAGGCCGTCTAGTTGTTCTTTCCAGTTCTTAAGTATGGAGTCAATTCACGGCTAATGAAAAAGGTATTCAACTTTTTTTTTTTAAATACTGATAGGTATTTGGTATCTCAAAAATGTGATCGATTATTGTTGTAATAATGAGCGGCAGGGCTGCGTCCCCGGCACCCAGCCGCCCACATGGCGAGCTTATGCCCCGAAATAATTACACGGAAACTGTATTCTTTTGAACCCTGCCTGGCCCATTAGTTCCAGCCTCTTATTGGCTAGCTCTTACATATTGATCTAACCCATTTCTAATATTCTGTGTAGTACCACGAGCTGGCTTACCAGGAAAGATCTTAACCTGCGTCTGTCTGGAGTGGGTGAATCATGGCGACTCCTGACTCGGCTTCTTTCTCCCAGCATCCTGTTCTGTTTACTCCACCCACCTAAGGGCTGGCCTATAAATGGGCCAAGGCAGTTTTCTTTATTAGTTAACCAATGAAAGCAACAGGTAAGATACAAGACCGACCTCCATCATTTCCCCTTTTTCTGTTTAAACAAAAAAGAAAGGCTTTCATTTTAACATAGTAAGATTACATATAGCAAAACAGTTATCAAGCAAGAATTACAGTTACAATATTTATATCTATTTTATCCTTTATCATAACTAAGGAAAACTATAAATATAACTAACCATTCTTCAACTCCATCAAAGACTCCAGAAGGATATAATATTACCTAAGCAAACAAGAAATCCAAAACTCTAGAAATGACAGAGACATCTCACTGCCTGTACAGTCACCCAAAGTTCTTTTGTACCATTGGGGCATCCATCTTCAGCCTTCAGGCCCATAGTATCCAGCAGACATTTCCATGAAGCAGGAAATTTCAAAGACAGTTTAGTCATTTTTTGCTGTGTCCTGCAGAATGTCTTGCAGACTCTTTTATGAGTCAGGAACCCCAAAAGACCATCTCACCTTTAGGCAAGTTCAGCAGTCCTTTTTCTGCGGGTTCTCTGTGTCCAGTTTATGCAACAGTCCAGGCAAGAGCAGTTTCTTGCTCAAATGGCTATCAAACTCCTTAAGGAGCCTCTTCGATGCCCATCTTCCTCTTGAAGTAGATTGGTGCTGTCAGGAGCAGATGTGTCTCATTTTCATAAAAAGCCCTAAGTTATTAAAACATTAAATGCCATATTCTGCAGTCTTTGAAAGATATGAAGAATGCCTATCTAGCTGAAATATATCTATGCACATCTAGAAAATCTAACTAACATGACTAAAAGCTTGACAATTATTGATGATTATCCATTAACAACCTATATACATTACATTTTTAAATGAACTATACAATCACAATACCTTAATTAAGATTAGAAATACATATACATATAACAAAACTGACCTTAAAATCTATACCAATGCAAATTATTCATATCTATATCATATCCCCCTTTAAATGTAAAAAAATATTCATAAACAATATTTGGGAATATGGGCGCAGTTTTTTTTTTCCAAACTGCTTCCTGCTGAATGGGGGCGCTGTATTTAGTTCTCTTTCATGGTGTAACCTGTGTGTCAGGGTCATCTCAGTCGGCAGTTGAGTGAAGTAATTTTCTGAAGGTGTTCACAGCAACCTTTCAGGAGGGCGTGGTCTATCATACCATATTGGGGTAGACACAATCCACAGAGTCTCATCCTCTGTGAAAACAAAAGAAGACCCTCTCCAAAGCATCATATCCTTAGACCCATATTCTGAAATCATAATACCCTTGTATCCATTTTGGTTTAGCTTGGCAGCCCATATAATGAAATGTCTCTCTGTAGTTAGCTCCTTCACAGTCAAAAATTTTAAAGAAAACACAATAATACAAAGAATCCAGACTCTCTGTGAATTTTCCATTTTTACGTGGCTTATTTTTTTTTATTTCTTTTAATCTATAACTATCTGGACTCTGTCTCTTTAAAGACTTTACCCTTTTTTTTAAGACATTAACTTTATTATTTATATATATATTCTTTTGAACCCTGCCTGGCCCATTAGTTCCAGCCTCTTATTGGCTAGCTCTTACATATTGATCTAACCCATTTCTAATATTCTGTGTAGTACCACGAGCTGGCTTACCAGGAAAGATCTTAACCTGCGTCTGTCTGGAGTGGGCGAATCATGGCGACTCCTGACTCGGCTTCTTTCTCCCAGCATCCTGTTCTGTTTACTCCACCCACCTAAGGGCTGGCCTATAAATGGGCCAAGGCAGTTTTCTTTATTAGTTAACCAATGAAAGCAACAGATAAGATACAAGACCGACCTCCATCAGATTATAATGCTAATAACTTGCAATTGGTATTTGGAGTATACTGAAAAGTGCACTTATTATCATCCTTATTATAAGTGAATTCCGGGCAGCTAAGCAATGGGGCATTTTGAGGATGGAACCAGCTTAACTTCACATGAAGTCTAGAACAAGAGTCTGACATCACTTTTAGCTGTCACCTTTGGTTTTCCCCAGTGTTTCCTAAGGTTAAAAAACACAGTGAGGCATCTCCACAAGTCAGAGTGTGGCCACTGTGATGTGCTCCCAAAACAGAGTCTGCGTCCTGAATCTCACTTCACAATAAACCTGAGAAAGAGGCCTTGTGGTCATAATGAAGTCGCCACAACCGAGGACACACACAAGATACAACAGACTTCTCCCTTAAAGCAAAACTCGTGGAGATAGGGAGATAGTTCATGTAGCATGGAAGCCAAGATCAGCTGCTGATGGTCCTGCGGGACTTGAAGCTGAAACCCTTACTGCTCAACCCGGTGACTCCTGACCAGGGCTTATTCTCAGGAGCTAAGCAGAGAAAGAGGACTCTATAAAACATGCAGCTAACGAAGCATGTCAGCAGCTTGAGCGGAGCAGGCCTGTCCAGATAGGAGAACCCTAATAAATAAACGAAGCACAACATTTACTGCCAACAATCATGTCACTGGCTCACAGAAAACTGGAGCCGCGCAGCTGGGGAGAAGAGGAGCCTGCAGCCAGAGAAGGCCATGGAGCATGCTCAGGCTCAATTATTTACGGTGTGCAGATGAAGAGACAACCTTCCATATGAGGAACAGTTCGGGGGGGGGGGGGAACCAGGATAAGATCCAGAGAGCCAGAGAGTGCAATGAAAGGGACATGAATAAAAATGACAAGCAATAAAACAGCACAAATCAAAAATGCTGTAACTTTCAGAAATAATTTAAGGCCAAATGGGGGAAAAATCTGGCTTTGGGACAAAGACATTAAAGCAAAACGAAAAGTGCTGAGTTGAAGACCCAGTCTGCCTCAATGCCATCCTAGCTATGAGCTTGGGGCTTTATTCAAAAAGAAAAAAAAAAAAATAAAGGAAAAGAAAAAAAAAAAGAAGCAAATCAGCAATTTTGTATTTAGCTGATGGAGACTTTTTTTTTTTGTCACCCTAGTAATGATCTGTGTGCTAGTCCCCATATAGCAGGGGTGCTTGTGGGGGTCCAGGCTGACCCAAGGTTGTCTCTGTCCTCAAGCGGCTAGTGTTCTTAAAGCAGCTTCTGGACGGTGTGTGCATATGACAACGACAATTGCAGAAGAAAGGTGTAGATCTAGGCCAGCCTCCATAAATGCACATTTATACAGAGATGTGGATTCCTCTGGTTCTCCGTAGTTCCTGACCTTGCAATCTCTTTTGGAGGGCAATCTGGGCCGTTTTCAGTGATTTTTATATGCCGTGATGTACCTCCTTCACACCCGAGCCAAAGTATAATAAATACCACCCACCTGCTGCTGCATGCTTCAGGAACTCTTCCCAGCCACTTCCTGAGGTGGGATTGTCACTGCTAGTTTATAGAGAGGCTGAGGCTGGAGACCTGGAAAGAGACTTCTCTCCAGTGACGGGAATAAATGGCAAAGTACTTTATTCCACCCCATAGAGGTTCTATAGGAGGACAGGCTGGAACTGTGCCCAGATCCAAGGGGCGGCTCTCCTAAGCCTACTAGCTCAGTGACTCCCCCCAGCCCCCAACAAGAGCCCTCTTCTACTCTCTGTCAGCACTGATTTAAAGGGCCAGAAGCTCCTTATCTTGGGTGGTACCAGGACAATTTGCACGATGCACAGGTGTACTTCTACAAGGTAGCATCTGAAGGAGTCCTTACCCACATGCCCTTTAAGTCCTCACTCTTCCAAGGCAATGGGACTCAAACCCAGGAGCCTGCACTCTACCAGTGAGCTATGTCCCCAGGCCAAAGAATGACCCCTCTCTTCTACCAGTCCCTCTATGTCATAAATCAGTGTCCTGGCAACTATAGTCACTGTCCTGAAACACAATCTAGAATCAAAACACCCCAGCTTGCCACATGTTTCCAGAGACTGCTTATCTCTCATGTGAGTCATGATGGGGGGGGGGTCCTCACAGAGAGCCACCAAACTTTGTTCTGCCTGCCAGGTGTGCATCCACCAGAATGGCCATTTTGTCTTTTGCCAGATTTTCTGAAACCCTGCCCTGTACCCGAGGACTAGCTGGATGGTCCAGAAATCATTTCAAAGTTTAATTTCAAATAGTATTCTTGGTAGATTACAGGTTTTATAATCTTTATAATAAATCTTCCTAAAAATGAGCCAATTCATTGAGTGGCACAGGCAGACTATTTCATCACTCATGGAAGGGGTCTACAAACATCAAGCACTTGTTGGCTGCTGTGATCTCTTTAAAGCCGAGTCGAGGGTGATCAATAGACAGAATATAGGAAGATGCTTTGGAGCATCCAAACCAACACTCTTTCTCAGATTTGCAAAACTGTTAGCAAAAGAGTCTCCTTCCCACATTGTTGCAGCCACAAGGTACCTATGAACCTTTAAATATGTGATGTAAGACTCAGGAGCTTATCCACCCAAATTCCCTTCTTCCTTCTTGGTAACTTCCTCAAGCCCATGCCTGGCAAACAAAATAGGACTGGGAGCATGCAGGGAGCAAGCCCTGTGGGAAGGCAGCGGGTTTAGAGCAGTGAATGCTCAGAGCCCACTTCCCACAAAATGACTGGCAGATAGGATGGCTAGAAACTTCAAATGGCAACTTTTGTGATTCAAGGTAATTTCCCAGGAATTTAAGGGGCTCTCACTTACTCTTGAGTTTCAAAGAGATTCTGGGATGATGTGGGAGTCCCCTCTGTATGCTGTGATTACCATTAAGAATAAAGGAACTGCTTTGGGCCTATAGCAGAGCTATAGGGGATCAGAGCTAGGTGGGGAAAACTAAATGGAATGTTGGGAGAAAGGAGTTAGAAAGAAGCCATGTAGCCCCGCCAGGGAGAGATGGAACTTTAGCTGCTAAGCCACTGCTGCATGGCAGTACACAGATTACTAGAAATGGGTTAAATTAATATGTAAGAGTTAGCCAATAAGAAGCTAGAGCTATTGGGCCAAGCAGTGATTTAATTAATACAGTCTCTGTGTGATTATTTCAGGGCTAAGCGGCCAGGAACCAGCAAGCGACCTCCTCCTTACAACACTGGGCTTTAAAGGAGCAGTGCCTTCTAAAAGTGACCAGCTAGTAGCAACAGCCCTCCAGAGTTCCTGAAAGGGAGAGAAAGCAGGAGGCTCCGCTGCATCTGGACTGCACCATATAGTTCACTTTCCAGGCTATAAATCTTCTGGCCACAAAGACTTCCTGAAAATAACCTTCTACCATAGAAGTAGATATTTTTTTTATTAGTTGAGGTATCAATTTTTTTCTATTATTTTGAGATGGAACACTAGAAGACTTGCTGGTTACTCTTCAAAGAACTGCACACTTAACAGCAAAAATAAGTGTCTTGAAAACACAGATTTTAAGGTAGAGAAAACATTAAAAAGATTCAAATAAACCAGAGACTAATAAATATGGACATTTATCATGTAACTATATACTATACTTGCGACTACATTCCACAGTTGGAGAATTAACTGTTGATAAATATAATCAAACAGTATCAAAATAAGAGGACACATGTACACATATACTTAAACATACACATACTCACACTCTCTCACACTCAAAAACTTGCATTCGAAAAAAACAACAATCTTCTCTACATTTCAATTTCTTAATTTGAATCTTTTATTTATTATGAGATAAAGTCTACGATATTAGAGAATGCATGGAGTTTTAAGGTGAGACAATATATGTTAGAAAATGCATCCAGGGCACATACTTTCTTAAGAAAATAAAACTATGCACAAAAATTACCTCTGGATACTGGTGCTGGCCCTGGAGTACTGGATCCTTATAATTAAATACTAACAGGAACAGAACATGAAAGAAAGGCCATAGTGTGACACCTCTTCAGCTGGGTGGCCTCAGTGTCACTGCCTTACTTCACTGGGGAACTCAGGAGCTCCCTGGTGAGAGAATACACCCAGGAGAGCCCAGAGTCTGGCGGGCTCCTCACAGTTGTGCTGGTGTACCCAGTGGAGAAGCAGGTCCTCCTTCCTCCCCAGTATCTGGGCACAGAGCAGGCAGTTAAAGCCTGAATGGGACCAGAGAAGCCTGGTGGGGGGCTGTGGGTTGTTCATTCCCCACTGGGCACTTTCACTTTCTGCCCACAACTCCTCCCTGTTCTGAGGAGGGAGTGGCTGTCTTTTCACATTAGGAAATGCTGGGGAGTCCTCTGCAGAGGCACAAGGCTTCACTTCCTTCCTTTTCTCAGTGTGCTGCTTCTGGTGAGGAGCACCCGCCCTGCTGCCTGGTGAGAACACCTCCTGAAGCCGGCCCTGGACCTCTTCCCCATGAACGTGAAGCAAATGGAACTTAATTTCAGCAAAAGACTGAGTAGTGATCTGACAACGGGCACATTTGATTTGCAACTTGACTTCATCTGCCTGGTTGAGAAGGAAATCTTCTTCCAAACTTGACTTGGTTTCCCTGGAAAAGGGGAAAAATAGTCTAGATAAGACTTCCCAGGAAAGTGCAACTGGATCTCTTGCTGTCCTGTCTTGGCCTCCAGAAATATAAAGCACCCTGCTATAGTGAGCTCTGCAAAGTCTCAGCAGAGGCCACAGCATGCGGCCACCCCTAGGGCCTGACATCTTTGAGGCCATCAGGGACCAAGAATCCTGTATCTCCCCCTAGTGAACCATCTCCCTGGTTACCATAGGTGTAGTCAACATGAAGATTATGGTAGTATGATAGGAGCTGCCAGGATACCCTGTGGCACTGCTGGAGATGACTGTCCCACATCACCCATGCCACTTTGGCAGTTTTGACATCTTATTTCAAGGTGATCTGAGCATATAAAAGCAAGTTGAAGGGAGGCTCTAGGGCACATTAGCGGAAAGCATGTTAGTGGGAGATGCAGTGAACTCCTGGAGACAGGAAAGGTGAAAGACAAGAAAAAGCTAGGGCAGGCATCTTGTTCTTACCCACTATGATAATGAATGCAAAATATGTAGAGCAACTGGGACAATAAAAAACAAGGAGCAGAGAACTAAGGTATTGGGCAGGGCTTCCTTCTCAGCCCTCAGACACGTCGGCTGTGGGCATGAACCACACTGTGGGCACTTCCCTGGCCACCACTGCTCAAGGGCTTGCCTTGTCAGCGTCCAGATTATGGAGCTTGCTGTTGTTGTTTTAATAATGTCAAGGAGCAGACAGAGGAAAAACAATCTGGCCTGACAGGTAACAAAAGGCAAGGCTCTGTGGAGTACCTTGGAGTCTGGTGAAGGGTGTGGCCTTACATGATGTTGTGGGGTAGATAAAGCTGTTTAGATAAGAATTTTGTGAACAATAATTTTGGGGAAACTACTTTATAAAGACTACTAAAGACTCTATATAATAATCTCCTATTTTAATTTTCAGATGCAAAAGTAACCTGCCACCCAACTTTTCCCAGAATACTCAAACTTGCATTCATGCCTTGACTTACACAAGTGTGAGTAATTAACTACCGTGACTGAGCAGAAACCAACAAGAAATGGGGTCATTCTTCAAAGAACTGAGGTGGTGGGACAAGGTGGCTTCTTTTACCTAAGGATGACATCTTTTGTTGTTGTTACTTTGGGACAGGGTCTCACACAGTCCAGGCTGACCTTGAATTCCTGATTTCACTGTTTCTATCTGCCAAATGCTAGGATTGTATGTACAACACCACTCCTGACTATGTTTTGAAATCTTACTCTTCTCAAATCACAACAGATTTTCCTGCCAGGCTTCCCTTCCTTGAGCACTCACCTCTCCAGTGGGCCATTGGGTGCTTGCACACAGGCATCTCTGTCCTTGCTCCTTGGTGTGTCTCCTGCCTGCAATTCACTGGAGGAGGGCTCTGTGCTGATCACAACCCTGTGCACCTCCTTCAGATGGCCGAAATAGACTCGGACATGACCAAACACTTTTGCACAAAACTCACAGCACACTAGTTTCTTAGGGCGATTTTCCCCATGGTGAAGTTTCATATGTGCGCTCAGGCTGCCGGGACGGACGTAGGCTTTACGACAGATCCCACAACTGTAAGGCCGTCTGTTGGTATGTGTATTCATGTGGTCTAGAAGGTGGTGTTTGAACTGGAAGTGGTGGTTACAGACGGGACACATGTGCCAGGGCTTCTTAATGCCAGAGAATCCGTTTCTGAGCACAGAACTGGGCTTAGGGGCAGGGCTGCCACTTTGCTTGGAGCCAAGACATCTTGGAGGCAGTGCATTGTTCAGTAGAACGCCCTGACTGAGGCTGCTGGGAGCTGGGGACTGCAGGGCAGCTGCAGGAGACACCAGGGGTGCCCAAGCAGACATGACGATCACAGGCTTAGGCATGATACTACGATATTTTCTCGAAGCAGCCTTGGGCTTCTGGTCTCTGGGTTCTTGAGGACTGCTTCTCCCCTTTTCTGCACCATCTCCACACAGACCAATAATGTATTTCCTCCTTTTGCCCTGCAATGCTAAAATCTCATCTGGCACTTTCCATTTTCTTCCTCTTCTCTTTGGTGCCCCACTACTTGGTTTTACTTTGTGGCTGAGATCTAATTTGGTGACAGGACAGAAGGCACTTTCATAAGCACTCTGGTTTGGCCCATGCAGAGCGGTCATCTTGCTGGGTAATGTGGTGGCCGCATCAAATCTTTCTGTGATGGACAGTCTCTCATCACAGTGTGCCCTGCATCCAGATGAAGATAATTTGGCATAATCAGCATCTGATTCCACTTTGTCCACCTCTGTGGCTTTCATTCTTGAGAAGGGTAGGATGGGCAGTTTCCCCTTCGGTACTAAAGAGACCAACTGAATCACACTGCTGAGGACAGTGCGTGCAGGAGCTGCCTGTTCTTTAAGCTCTTCACCAGCCACAGCAGGATTAGTGGGCGCCTCCTTCCTGGCACAGTCTGCCTTCTGCACGATTGCTGAGAGCTTCTGTGGGAAGGAGGAATCCTCTGTAGAGCATGCTGGGATGGCAGGAAGCTTCAGGTCTCCACAACTGTTGGTCACTAGAGAATTCAAATCTCCTGAGCCAATACTACTGGTCAGTGTAGCTGTCTTGATGGTGGGGTAAGGGTTTAAAGTGGGCATTGGCTTCAATGGGCTGGTCTTGTGAGGCAGTTCAGGACGGGCTTGTGGGGAAGGGGACATTTGGCATGTCTGCGGTGGTCCAGGAGGTTCATTCCAGCCACTCTTGGGAGAGTTCAGGTCCTCTTTCTTTCTTAACCCTTTGTTACTTAGTGGTTGGTATCGAGGAATAGGCAGTTTAAGGTTTTCATGCAGGGACAATCTGGGCTTCTGAACTGGCTGAGCTGAGGCAACATTCGGCAAAGCAAAAAGAGAAAATGTCCCCTCCTGGCCGGCCACCTGCATCAGAGCATAGTTCTGGGTGGGTATGCCCAGGGGCTTGGAGGTTAGAGCCAGATTCCCTTGGTCAGAAAGTGAGGAAGGACAGGGTATCACTCTGGATGTTAAGAATTTAGGCACAATTTTTGGTGCGATGGTCCTAAACTGATTCTTATTCTGTAAACTTTTCCCACTCTGTGCTGTTCCAGAAGGAATGTTTGATTCATCTGCAATGAAAATACACAGATTACTACGGTGTAACTGTCCTAGTACGGAAACTTCATATCTAATCTGGGCTAGAGACCTGGCTCAGCAGTTAAGAGGATATGGTGTTTTTGCAAAGGACCCAATTCATTTCCCTGCACCCATGTTGGGTGGCTCACACTGCAGCTGCAGGGGATCCGATGTCCTCTTCTGACCTGTGCAAGCACCTGCACTCAACATTACATATAATTAAAAAAATCTAATGTTTCTGTTCAGAACAGATTCCTTAGCCTGTTCCCATCTTCTATGTCCTTCAATATGCCTTTGTCCTTCAAGACAAGGTTTGAAGGTCACCTGCCATGCTTTCTCAAGGACTGTAGTTCTCCTCGACTGTTGCAACGTAATTCTCCTATTAGAATGGCAACCATTAAAAAAAAACTTCCAGAGAGCTGAGACTCTGTTATTCTGGTCTCTGTGCTCTCTAAGTTCTTCATCCAGTCTCTACCTTACCCAATTCTGACTCATCTTCACAAGTCAGAGCAATCCCACTTTCCTTCTCTGGAACATTCTACTGTGATTTCTGTTTCCTATATATGGCTTGCTCTCCCAGATGCCTAAGCTTTATGAAGATGAAACACACTAAGTTCATCTCTTATCACCCACTGCATCTCTGGTCTGAAACAAATGCTGTCTTACATCAACTGGCATCACTCTGGTTTAGGCTGTACCATTTGGTGTTAGCAGTGCAGTTTGCTTTGCAAAGTGATGAATTCCAGACTGAAGGTGGCTTTGATGATGTTCCCTGTGTGGCTTGTGAAATTTTTTTTCACACCTTTGAAACTGTTTATGTATGCTTTTGCAATTAAATCATCAGCATTAAAAAAACTGATTGATATGACACTTTAAAAAATGTTAATCATAACCAAGAGACACAGGATGATAAGGTTACAGAGCTGAAGAGAAAACACATGAATCACACAGAAAGCACCTTCTAGGATACTAATAGGGACACTTTTAACTGATGGAATAACATTCTATTCACCCCAGATTTATTGGCTTGACCACAGAGCAATTACTACAACCATAAGAGAATAATTAAGGAAACATTTTGGTTCCCCATTCTAAGGACCGAATCATCCATTTTATTCCCCAAGGCCTCAAGGTCACAAGGCCTGGCTGTGGAGAAGTTTCTTATTTTTAAGTGCCTTATATTAATCAAACTTGATGTAGACTCACATGTACTAGCCGCATACCCTAGTCTAGGAACTGGGCATTGCAAGCCCATAATCCCCTTTCTGAAAAATGTGGGGTCACAAGACGGTTGGAGTTTACACTTTCATATTTTAGAAAAGTAGTAAGATAGAACAGAAACACCAAATGGTACACAAGACCCAGCAGAATCTGCAGGCCATTCATAATTAAACCTACGGCCATGGCTGCAGCAAAATACATTAGCACTTGCAACACAAAAGGCAAATGGAAGTTCTGAATGGTTTTATTTCAGTTCAAGGGTTTGCCTCTGAATGACTTAGGTACTCAATTGGAGCTTTATATAAAGGATTTTAGAAACATTTGTTTATGGGATACCAGGGACAGGAATGTGGGGAGCTAAAAAAATCCATTGAAATACAGAGTAAAAGCTTTAAAATCAGCCCTTATTGACTGCCCACAGTTAGTGAACCATCAGTTGGACCAGAAAGTTGCCTGTTAACACTATGGTAATAAGCAAGACAATAGGAATAATTTGAAAAATATGACAACTTACTTTAGAAAGTTCTTTAATATTTGGCTAAGAAAATGGATGTCAGGTGTGGTCACACACACCTTTAATCCCAGAACTTGGAAAACAGAAGCAGGCAAATCTCTGAGCTCGAGGCCAGCCTGGTCTACAGAGCGAGGTTCCAGGACAGCCAGGGCTACATAGTGAAACCCTGTCTCGAGGGCGGGGGGGGGGGGAAGCATGCTAAGAAACACTTACATGTTACTTGCATTAGAGTAAGGAGGACACTGCACACAGTGGCTCAGTAGCTGCATTAGAGTGAGAAAAGTATTTCCCACAACGGCTGGGCTGTGGAAGAAGATGTTAGAAAACATTTCACATCCTTCAAACCAGGAGGAGAGGTAGGGACAGTTGACCAGACACCAGAGGAAATGATAATGAGAACAGTACATGCTCCTGGAGTTAAACCAAAAGTAGTCAGAGCAGCAAAAAGGGAATGAGTATGAGAGGAAGAGAGGGACAAGAAGAGACGCAGACACACGAGAGCTGACTCTCAAAGGCAGGACACAAAGATGTCAACCCTAAGAAACGCAATCAACAGTGAGAGCCAAGGTTTCCTGAAGGCGTTCTAGAGACTGATGCTGGGAAGAGGATTCTTACTTTTTATGACTAGGTATTAGAAAGCAAGCCTCTGAAAGGTTGGGTTTTCAGGAATGAAACTTGATACCTTATGCCACCATACCAGGTGGGAATAAACAATAACACACTTAACTTGCTCCACTGCTTTCCATGTCTGTCCCCAACATGGTGGAGACAAAATTACATGGGAAAAGTAGTGATTTCAGAGAAAAAGGAGGCTGTGATGACTTTACAGCTGTCTAGGAGACAGTCTCTGAGTTTGTCTTGAAAGCTTTCTGAAGAGGTTCCAAAAGGGGGTAGAGCCACACCGAGTGGGCTGGGGTGCTGGCTTAAATGCAAAGGATGAATGAGTAAGCATGAGCATCCATCTTGCTCTGCTTCCTGTGGATGCAATATGACATCAGCCATTGTTGACAGAAGTTTCTATCCCACCCGGTCCTGTAGCCATTCAGTCCCAAAGAAACACACAGAGGTCTATATTAATCATAAACTGGTTGGCCTATTAGCTCAGGCTTCTTATTAACTCTTACATCCTACATTAACCCAAAATTCTGTGTTAGTCATGTAGCTTTGTACCTTTATCAATGAGGCATTCTCACCTTGCTTCCTCTGCATCTAGGTGACGACTGCAGACTGAGTCTTTCCTCTCCCAGAATTCTCCTGTTCTGGTTGCTCTGCCTATACTTCCTGCCTGGTTACCCCACCTATACTTCTTGCCTGGCTACTGGTCAATCAGCACTTTATTAAAGCAATACAACTGACAAATCTTTACAGGGTACAAGACTGTCCCACAGCAAGTCATCTCATACACCCACCACTGTTCTTTCCCTGACATGTTATCCCCTCAAGCCTCAAGGCAACATAAACCCTCCTCCCTCCTCGCCCTGCCTTCAAGTTGCTTTTGCCAGGTATTTTGTCATGACAGTCAGAAGAGCAATTAACCAGAGGCCAACTATGGATGAGAACAAAGGCCATACCTGGAAGTCCCCAGCTCTGCCCCAGCAAGGGAGTCTCTGACCATCAGAGTGAGCAGTGTGGGCAGCCTGCAATGACAGACCTAGGGGATAGGCAAGTGGTGGTCGTGGGGCCCAATGCTGGGGATGGAAAGTATATCAGCTGACTCATGGTCATTAGTCACAGCTATCACATCTATGGGGTAAAGAACAAGCCTTACCAATAACACTGAAGTTGGGTATGCTGGCATGCATCTACCAGGAAGTGCATACAAAGATGAAGCTTCCTGTAAGTGTACTATGGTGTTTCATTGCCCAGAATCACTAAAGATATGAACTGAAACCAGTGCATTAGTGTAAAAATGAGGCAAGAGTACAGAACCCCAAAATTGAAAGGAAGAAGAAGCACTAAACCCTAGGAACTACTTAAATGCCAATCAGGAAGCTAATGATAATCCAAACACAGTATTTTGTAGCCATAAAAGAAGTGACAAACTGATACAGAATACAGAGTTTTTATGGAACAATATCCTGTCACTTAGACTATGAAGTCTGGGATTGCACATATGCCCATCTATCCCCAATACACAGTGGGGATAGCTATGGGAACAAGAAGTTGAGAATCAGACAGTAGCTTACCATCCACTTGCCACCCTGTCTTGCTTTGGGAAGGTGCTCAAAAGTAATCTGCTCAGTGAATGAGACACTTTTTACCTGTGTTTACCTTTTGAGTAGGAAAGCGTATGCAAGCCATGGTGAGCGAGTGGTGGTCTGAGGACAACTTACAAGAGTGGTTTTCTCGACATGGGGCCTAGAGACTGAACTCAGATTGTCAGGCTTGGTGGTAGGTGCTTTTACCCACTAAACCATCTCACTGGCTCCACTTTGGTATATGAATAGGATTCTGGAAGTGAGATCTTTTGGGTATGAGTGTGTGCTTTTGCATAAACGACTGCATCTAGACACATAGAATGTCTCATGCCCCTTATTTTCTTTGAGTCTGACAAGAATTTATGACCAGAGAGATAACTTAGTCACCTGATGGGCAGCACATCAATTTACATGAAGTATGAGAGCTCATTCCTTCCCCTGCCCGGGACAAGCAGGGACCCGAGACCTGTTCCTCCAAATGTGTGCAGTAGAAGTCAGTTTTGTTGGAATACTTTGAGCAGCAGGAGTCCTCAGAGGAGATGAAGTGCCAAGCACAGGTTCTCAAGCTCTACAGCGCCGGCAAAGCATGACCGTGGCTAGACAACAGCTGACCACTGCACTGTGCTTAAAGACCTTCCGCAGACAGCACAGTTTAAAGCCCCCGCCCCCGCCGCCACAATGTGAAATCCCAGACCTTAAAAACTGTGCACTGAATAACAAGGGGGAGAAGACTCCATTGGCAATTATAATTTCTGGGAATCACACAAAATTAGCCATGTAAGAATTAAAGAGACTCACAGGACCCTCAGGTACTAAAATGGCCTTTTATTAACTAAAAGCATAAAAGGCTCACTCAGTAAAATTAATTTTACTCAGTTATTCAACTAGAGCACTTAATATTCGAACTTTAAGTGCGGGCTGTTTTCGGTGTTTTAAGTATATTAGAGAGGTCACTTTAAAAAGTGACCTCTACAGCTGGTGAGAACTGATCGACTGCGGAATAAAGGGGAACGGCAAATGCTGAGCACTTTATGGCCTGACAGCTACAGCAGGTGTTTTAATTGAGCCCTCATTAACTCCTTTACAGATTAGGAAAAGTGAGGCCACGAAGAAAGCAAGCCAATGGACGGTGTGACATGGCCTGACCTCCTCCTTTTGAAGGAACAACTTGCCTTGCCTTCATTCTCCTGCACCCCAATAAATCCTAAACTACATTAACATTCCAAAATTTTAAAAAGAAAAAGAGAAGATAAATTGAAGCTGAAATGGCTTGTCAAGTCTGTATTTCAGGAAATGAAACTTCTAGGAGGTTAATGACTAGAGCTAATTTTTGTAAAATTAAGCTGTGTGAACGAAAAGAAAGCTAACTTGTAGAGCTGAGCTTGAAACTGCTGCCATAGGATTACAACAAATCCAGGAGGCTGGAGACATTTGTGTGGAGAATGAGCAACGTGTCTTTCTTTTCCTCCTTCATCAGCAGGATGCTGGATGTGCTGGGCACTGTTCATGTTAGTGGTAGGGAGTAATCAACAGGGGCTCAAGAGCTCTAGGTGTCAATGTCTATCATCACTATCAAACCCATCTCAAAATACTGCTGTACTCTCAGAGACCAGCCCACGGGGTGATGTGCTACATTGCTGGTTTCCAGCAGAACTAAGGTGTCCTGTTTGGTGGAAATAAGCAAGCTGCCCTGCTCCCCCCTCACTATGTTCTTGGCTGGGAGAAAGTTCCATTACTCTACATGAAAATTGGCAGGGTGCAGGCAGATAGACAAATGTCCCTGTGCTCTGGACTCAGGTTCTTTGGACCCAGGCTTAGAATGAATGTGCTGCTAAATAAACTGGAAGTAACACAATTTTAGAAACTGTTCAGGTTTTAATTTTATTAGACTGAAAAAAAAACAGTTTCAATTTTATTTGTTGGAATCTAGATTGTTCCTCCTCTTTCATTTGGCTTTGAAATTGTAAACTTCAGTTGAGGTTCAACCTGTTTTTCAAGATGGTCTCTGTTTAAAACAAGTATGTTAAGACTGGAAAGAAATCTAAGATAAAAGCAATGATCTAAACACAAATGATCATAACTTCATTTTGTTGAAAAGATATAAGAAACACATGAGCAGTGTGTTCAACAGCATAAGTGTTGTTTGAAGGACTCAGGATGTCTAATACATTGAGCCCCTATACTTTCACACTATGCCTGCTGGAGTCATCATTACTTGGACCCACAATCAGGAAATTGGAGGTAACACATTGAAGCCTACTACCAGATGGAAATCTGAATCTGGTATGCCCAGTCTCTCCTGCACGCCTGCCCTGTACTGCCTGGCTGAGCTTTCAGGTAATTCCCTCTTTTCCAATGACAACACCCACAACCAGGAGGCTTTTCTACTTGGCATGGGCTAACATGTTGAGCCATTGCCTCCCTTAGCAGGAAAGAGAATTCTCATTTTTTTGAGTAGCTGTGTTTCTTTATCAATACTGTTTCTTAAATATTATCCCAATACTAAGTAGTATTTTACCTGCCAGGTACTATGTAAAACACATGCATTATCTTATTCAAGCCCCAAAGTATGGTGAGTGAGAAATGACTGTCATGAGCATTTTATAGATGAAGATTTCCAAGCTAGTAAATACTACCGTTGGCCTCTGGACGCTTTCCCACTTCTCCAGGGGCAGTTATGAACACCTTCACAACCTCGGCTATAATGATACAGTGGCTCAGGTTCTGTTAGATTTGGTGTCACCTACCTCTGTAATGCTCTTGAGTTTTGGCAAGTCACTCTGTGCATAACTATTGTAACTTATAAAATGGGCACAGCAATATATAGCCACAAAGGTGGTGTCATGGTTAAATAAGAGAAATATCTCCTGGAGTGTCCAGGGTGTTCCCAACACTCACTTGTTCAGCAGATACTCTTTCTCCTAACCACAAGTAACCATGAAATTTCTGATATTTATTCTTAGTTGAAAAAAAAAGACACAGAACTTAAATTCTATGCTATGGAATATCTATGATTTTTAAAACCAGCATTTATTTTATGAGAAGCAACTGAAGAAAGGGACGAAAAAAGACACTTGTTAGACTCCAAAAAAAATGCCTCTCCTTGTGTCTGTGGCAGCTAGGCCTTGCCCAACATCTGATCCATCCTGTCAGATTTTATTCCCAGTGGTCCTCCTCAGTTTGTCAGTTGACTAAGTGTTAATTGGTTTAACAATTCAGTGTGAAGAGGAGTTACCATGTGCATTTTAAGGAGCTGTGCTGTTTTAAGGAGCTGTGCTGTGGGGACAGCGTTATAGCGCTCCTTGCTTTTGATTCTACACAGCAGGTAAGGGAGCTACTAGCTTACCAAGTGTTCAAGGGCTTAGTTGAGGCTGATTCCAGACCACCACATAGCAAGGCCACTAGTGTGCTTTAGAATGCTCACTGGCCACCACATTTCTCTAGGATAGCAGAAGTGAAGACTATAGTCAGGGGGTAGGGAAAACAGATTTCATATTTTGCTGAGTAAGTAGTTAAGAAATTAGCTCAATGGAGTAGGAGAGATGGCCCAGTGGGAACCAATTCAATGGCAGAAGAAGGAAACTAACTCTACAAAACTGTATCTCAGCCAGGCGGTGGTGGCGCATGCCTTTAATCCCAGCACTCGGGAGGCAGAGGCAGGCGGATCTATGTGAGTTCGAGACCAGCCTGGTCTACAGAGCTAGTTCCAGGACAGGCTCCAAAGCCACAGAGAAACCCTGTCTCGAAAAAACCAAAAAAAAAAAAAAAAAAACAAAAAAAACTATATCTCACTAACACATGTGTACAGTGGCACTCATGCCAACACACATGTACTGTGTGCCCATGGAAACACAATGGTAAATTAGAAAGTAATTTTAAGAAAGTCTGAGTATAGGAAGAAAAGTTGGACCTCAAAAGGGAGCTGCAGAATGTGGGGGTCAGCCATGATAAGCTTAGTATGGACAGGTCACCCAAAGGAAGTTCTTTACTGTTATCACCTTCCAGAGTAGAACTCGGCCATTGATAAATTTAATAAGAGGCTTGAGTCTTTGTAGTTTATCCTAAAGCCTGCCTGGTTGCAGAAAGAACCACGAGCTGAGATTACCTGACTACCGCCCAAGAATAGATCATTCAAAGGAAATGCCTAAGGTTCCAACCGCTGTAGATAGGATCACCTGCCAGCACATGCTCACCAGGACCCCTAGACAAATGTCAGCCAATCAGGGGTCCTGAACCTCAGAGACCCCTCACCCCCACCTTTACTACTATAAAAACCCAATTCTAATTGAGCTCGGACTCTCTGGTTATTCCAATACGTTAGACTTGTGGAGAGACCAAGTTTGCAAACTTGATTAAAATAAAGGCTCTTTGCTTTTACATATGGGACTTGGTCTCCTTTTTGGCTTTTGTGGGGACTTCGCAAATTTGGGCATAACACAGTCTACAAAACTGAATGAGTTAGATAAGCACAAAGACTGTGAAGAAATAGGAAACAAATGTTCTTTGTGAAGAAATTTAAAAGTTAATTACCTCAAATATTAATGGCCATAAAAGAAAATATTTACACAATGTGGTTGCTGAGACTCACGTAACTATTTTTTTGTGGGTGCTAAAGCTCTTGTTCCAAATGTAAAGGAAACAAAGGGCTTTTTTTTTTTTAAACTTGAAATACCTTTTAGTAATTTTCAACTTCAACAAGTTTGAAGGTTCCCCCTCCATGTTAGTTAAAACTCTTTTATTAGTTCTTATTTCTGGTAGAACTTTTACTTAAGAGCTTCAGATAAGAAACACTAAAAACCATATGAGGGACATATTTTGTTATTAACTTATTTTTTGGCAGAAATAATATGTAGCATGCACAAAAGCTTACCACTGCTGCACACCAGCCAAGCTAGGTGTTTCCCTAAATCTGCAAAGGACTGTACAGTGTAGTGATTTAACGAAGTGCTAATAACCTTCCATAGACTCTATGCAAGACAACTAGAGACTTCTAAATGTTTCCAGAACTGCTAATATTATGAAATTCAGACCCTGATAACTGAACCTCAACACTGTAGGAGCAGCAGACATGCTCCTGGCATCTTGTTATCTGTGACAAGTACCTGTGCACATTGTCTTTTCAGGACATTGTGACATGTGCTAAAGAAATGTGAACCATCTCCTGAAAGAGTTTAGAGTCGAGCACAAATGTCTGATCATGAAATCAGCCAATGAAAGTGGACATTTTTTTTAAAAAAATTATTTATTTGCTTGTTTAAAGATAGGGTTTCATGTAGTCTGAGCTGGGCTCAGGTTCTCGCAACCATGTGGTAGAACACCAGCCTGAACTCTTGATCCCAGAAGCTCCTATGCCCCCCAACCCAACTGGGCCCCACTTGTACTCTCTCCACAAGAGGTAGGATTACATCTCTTTTTCAGTTTTGTATTTCAAGAGTAGTTACAGTAGTTAAGTATCTGTGATGATGAATAAGATAACATTTGATGAGAAAAACCTTTTCTTTAATGGGTTAAATATAAGGTTAAGTTTTCAGCACCAGAAAGTGTATTTAGCGGGGATCTATGCAGAAGGTTGGGTGTTTCTTACTGTTGGTCAAAACATCATAAAATAACTTAAGTGGTTAAAACTGCTACTTTTTAATACTGGTACTACAAAGATAGTATTTTTTATTCTGTATTTTCAAAAGAAAGTTTATACAGAGGGGTCATTTTGGGGGAGTAAACAAGCTGCATTAAAAAAATAAGGACTGGAGGTATGTGGCTTAGTAGTCTAAGTACTTGCCTGACTTCATGAAAGCCTGGTCTCAACCCACAGTACAGCACAAAGCAGAGACAGAGGGAGGATGGGAGGAGGAAAGGAGAAGACTATGTTTTATAGTATCATCTTATAGACACTTTATCTTTGCTTCTGATTTAGCTTCAACTCAGTGATTTATAACATTTTTTGTTGCACTTTTCCCTACAGCTCAGCTTTTATGCCAACAGTTTATGATTTATAAGTACAAATGCACAATTTTGGGCAGTTGTGGATCTGTCACAGGAAAAGGAATCCCTTGGGACCACTTTACTGTTTTCTAATACTGGTTGTTAAGTCTTGCCTGTAGCTCTTCAGTCAAGGCACAGATTTCTTTAGCATGGGCATCTGCAACCCTAAGACTGTGCAGGCAATAAAGAAGACAATGGCATGCCAGCACAACTGAATAGCACAGAGAAAACTGGGCCTGGAGTATTCTTCGGTGGGAGTGATCAGGCTGGCTGTGGTTCTGAACTATAACTCGTCACGTTCTGCCTGCATATATGGCCGTACTACCCTGAAAGCGCCCTAGATCAGATTCTTTGATAGTTATTACAGGGAACAAACTCTGAACTCAGACTTGAAAACCCTGGGCACTTTGGATTCCCTTTTCTTTGAATTCTGTCTGGCTTTTCCTCTATCTGTATCTTTATTCTCCTTCGATGACAATGACTAAGTTTGGCTAAAGTGAACACGTCTCATCTGCTAGTTTGGGAACATGTGAGAGCTTCTTGTCTCTACAGGAGATAGAGAATATAAGGTCTGTCTGCATTCTCCTTGCCCTGTGGGAGTGCTTGTGTGTTTATGTGCATACGCAGACATTCTGGTTCCATATATGGCTTTATAGCTGGCTATCCACAGATACTATCAGCATATCATAGGTTAGTGCCATCTCTGTCTTCTTATGGCACCTGCCCCAGGTAGCCCACCATGTGTTCTTCACTCATATTGCCAGACTGGAGCTGGAAACATCTGCCCTCCATGAACAGTGGTCAATGTTAGAAGCTTGAAGGCTAGTCTTTAAAGCTCACCATGATCTATACCACTTGTCCCTGGACTCTGCTTCTTCACTGGGGCTCACTCCAGAGTCTTCTGTCTTCCATGGCACAGTTCCCATGCCTACTTTACACTCAGGGAGGCTGTCTCTTGCCAATGGTTGACAATGACGTCACGGGAGAGGTAGTCATGCGAAAAATCATCCACCCTCCACTCTTTTTGTCGCTAAGTTTCCCTTCTGCTGTTAGTCTATGCCCACAAGTAACGCCTCTTCTGTGACGGGGAGGAAGGGGATGGATGATTTTCCAGAGCTTCTGGTGTGCATATCAGGCTTATAGCAAACTGTGCACATAGATATGTGTGCGAGTGTGCCATGGTATGCATGTAGGGGTGAGAGGGGGAGTCAGGAGTTGACTCTTGGCTTCCATGTCGTTGAAGCAGAGTCTCTTTTATTGTTTCTGACACTGGGCTGTATACTCCAGGCTAGCTGGCTCAAAAGTTTCTGGCTGGTTCTTCTGCTTTCACTTCCCTTCTTGAGGGAGGAATGCTCAGATTAGATGCAAATCACTGCATCCAGCTTTCTAACTGGGTGCTGAAGACCAAATTCAGGCTCTTGAGCTTGGTAGCCAACTTCCCCAGCCCAAGACAGCTGTATAAAGCAGAAATTCCACAAAGAAATTTCATGGTATTTTAAAGTACTGTGTTAGCCAGCCTTTTGCTGCTGTTATCAAAAACAGCAGACAGGAAAAAAACGTAAGGAAGAATTACATTGGTTCCCAGTTTCAGAGGGTTCAACCCATGTTTTCTTGGTTCCATGTGTTTGGGATGAGCATCCTGGTGGTGTATGTGGTGGTGGAAGTTCTCACTATAGTCAGGATGTAGAGTGAAGGAGGAATATTAGAAGGGGTCACAAGGTACAGCTCTAAATACCTACCACCACTACCTACTTCCTCCAATTAGGACTGACTTCCCACTTTTTATACCTACTCAATAATGTCAAAAGATGCCACCATGAAGAGATTAATCCAAGAGTTATCTCAGAACCCTCATTAGTGTTCTCTGGAAATACCTGTGCAGACACACCCAGAACAAGTATGTTTTATTAGCCATAGGTATTTCTTAATCTAAGCAACTTCAAAGTGAAGATTAACCATCACAGGCATGAAGAACTTTTTAAAAATTGGTACTAGTCTTTTATAAAAGAACAATATAAATAACCCTGAAATTTTCTAATTCCACATTACTACTCCGTGAACTGGGGTCAATGAAGAACTCAAGGTGTAAGACAAGAAGTACAGAAAGGCGACGAGGTTTTCATGGGGAGCATGGTAAATTAGAGCAACACCTGGGCTGTAACGTATGTCCTAATCCAAGGAACTTCCTTTATCAGGGAGTGGGGGTGTTCCTCAGAGACAAGAAAACAAAATATATGTAAGACAGAGAATGGAGGTCTGTCTTTGGTTCTTCCATTTATTTCTAGCATGAATCTGGGCAGGACAACAATCCTCAATGTATTTTGACCTGAGTTTCCTCCCTGTAGCAAGTTGTGATTAGAGAGAATCAGTGTTTATCTACTCAGACCTGCAGACTGGAGGGTCCCAACACCATCTGATGCTAATATAGACCTCACAGGCAAATGATTTGTTGGGCCAAACTATCTGAAGCCATCTCCACCTGAAGTTGAGCAGTAACAGCATGCTGACCAAGCAGGCCTGCCCGTACTACCGTGTTAGGAGATAGAGAATGCAGCTCTAGATTTTGGTTATCTTAAACCTTAAACCTTAATCCTTGAGTAAACGCCCCTTTGTTACTTTGTGTGATGGATGGAGCACTTGCTGCAGGAGATGGTTTTAGGAATGTGAAGCTGAGATCTTTCTCCTCTATCCGATGGACATATGTTGAAAGAGCACAGATTTGAGTATGAGTAGAGCTTTATTTATAAAAGTACAACACTGAAAGTATTAGTTGACAATGATAAAGGTAATTTTTCATGCAGCAATTGGAAATTTGGAAGGTGGAATTTCTGAACTTAGATGGCTTCTTACTTATGATGAGCACAGGTTATGGTAAGTAAAAAACAAAACAAAAATAAAACAAAACAAACAAACAACAACAACAAAAGCAAAGCATAGCATCCACTATCCCTAACCTAGCAACCATGACAGCTTGGACACAGCAAACTAGAGAGTATTGGCTACTGGCCTTTGTCCTCCTGGCTGGCTGGGAGTGCTGCTTGTTTCAACAGAAAGCACCGTGAGTTTCAAATACTATATGGTACACTGGTAGCCTGGGAGAAACTGAAATTCAAAACTTATGGACTGCACTGCTGTCCATTAGAGAGGACCCAAAAGCAAGCTACTTAGGACCCAAAAGCTCCCCACCCCAACCCCCGCCCTTGGTTTTTGAGACATTTTGAGACAGGGTTTCTTTGTGTATCCTTGGCTGTCCTGGAACTAGCTTTGTAAAGCAGGCTAGTCTCAAACTCACAGAGATCCATCTGCCTCTGCCTTCTAAATGCTAGGATAAAAGGCTTGCACCACCACCTCCCAGCATAACCCAAAAACTTTTAATAGGAACCACTGTTAAGTGGGGAGTCATATTTAAAGAGTGTATAATGGTTTTATTTGCCAGTTTTTAAAAAAATAACCAAGTTTATATAAACATAAAAAAGTTTTCACATCAGATGGATAATGAATATGATTCTTAAAATATTACATAAGTATATGGAAGTGCTGTACATCCTGGGGAACTGAAGTCTTCCAAGTGATCACTCCATGCTGCATAAAAAGACTCACACAAGTGCAAGCTAACCCAAACTACTGTTACTATCTATAACTGAGTACAAGAAGTCCACAGACATGGTTTCACTGTTCACCTTACAACTAAACTCTTAACACAGAACCATTTGATAAATTTTTGTGTAACATAAAACATCCTTAGTTACCTGTAAAGACCATTAAAGTAGTTTACCCCTATTCAGCACACTATAAAGCTTAACTACTTCAGTATGAACAAAATCACAACAGATTAGATGCAGGATCAGATATGAGACTCAAAGCTGCCTCCAAGTCCAGCAGATGGCTCAGTCAGTAAAGTGTTTGCCATGCAAGCATGAAGAACTGGAAGCCTGGCATCTACATAACAGTCTAGGGTGTCCCAGAGCTGAATAGAAGAGATGGGGAGCAGTGAGAGTTGGCTCACTGGCCAGCCGACTTAACAAAATCAAATAAGTAGAGGTCCAGTGAGAGACCCTGTCTCAAAAACTATGGTGGAAAGCAATAGAGAAACAAAGCCCAACACTGATCTCTGGGCACACACACACACACACACACACACACACACACACACACGAGTTTTCAGAGAACAAAAATTTCAGAAATATTGCAAAAGATATATATTGATACTTATATTCTTGTAAAAGATTTTATTTGGAAAATAAAGTCCATTTTATTAGACTGACTCATTTATGTTAAGATGTAATGAACTATTTTGAATTTCTAAGTACATGGCTCAGGCGTCTAATCATTAATATGAGAAGTGCAAGAAGACACACCTACACAAATGCTCTGTAAAGTCTTCAATAACTTTTAAGAGCACAAAGGGGTCTGAAGCTTGAGAAATGCTTAAGTAGGTGACATATAGACTCTTTTGAGTTTCTATAAACACATGTATGGAGGATGGGTGATGAAGTCTGGAAGTGTTTTGCCTTTTCAGTTAAGTTTTCATCCCCATCACCTTTGTTTCCTTAAGAATAAGAGAGAAAAATAGAAAAAGTTATGACATTAACCAAAATTTATCTAGATGAAATTATCAGTAACTGGATTAAATATTAATTAAATTAATATTAAAATTAAAGTATCAGTAACTGGAAATGTTAGAACAGAATAAACAAAATGCTCAGCAAAAAAGTATTAACATGTAATTCTTCAGAAACTTATGTTACCTAATTTGAATGAATATTCAAGGAATATCTCATAAATTGTTTCAATTTCATGATATTTATGTTTTTCCCAAGTTTTAAAAAACATCACAAGATTTTGTTGATAGTCTATACCTATTCAAAAAAATAAAGCAGTCTCTGAAGAATTTAAAAAATAAATGTATTCAAAATTGTTTTAAATTAGTTATTCAAAACCCAAACAATCATAAAAGTCTTTCCGTCTCTGTAGCACCGAGCATCAAGCTCAGGACCTTCAGCACACAGGCAAACTGAGTTCTACCACTGAGCTAGACCTCAACCTGAGCAATACTTTCTAAACATATGCAGGAACTTCTGTAAGTATCTTTAGAATTTCGATGTCAATTACTTTGAAAATTTGGCAGGGCCAGATCTGTGAGTCTGTAGTCCTATCAGTATTAAGCTTTTAAAATAAGAATTGCACGACAACCTAAATACCCGTCAAACTACTTGGCTTTTATCCCTGCTCAACTCATCACACCAACCATCTGCATAAAGATGCAGGCATCTGCTATATGGCAAATGGTCTCCAGGGCAGATGTTTCCATCCTTGTGTTCATGTCGCCCGGGCTGGATACATTATTTGAACAGATGTACACAATCTCAAAGTGTTGTGTCCCACAGTGAAATGTCTCCAACTGCTTTCTATCAGAATACATAACTGCTATTTGCACCTGCATTTATGATAACGATAGAAAGCAGCAGGGGTTCTGACAAAGTGAGATGTGACACTATGAAATATATTTACATGGTTAATTGGAATTCCTGGAGACTATGCCGCCAAGTGGGCCACACTGACATTAACATATGCTCAAGTAAACTGTCTGCTTACCGTCCTGATTTTTAATATAGGTACTTCAATAAAACCACCCATAATCTGAATTTACTCACGAGAATATTTTAAAATCTAGTATTTTATCCCAAAATAAAATAAGTTTTCAGCTATGATCTACGCCATTGTTTTAGGCCACCCAGGTCATTTCTACTTGGCGGCTGTACAAGGATATGAAACTAGGTGTGTATGTTTCCCATTTGTCCTTCTGTCAACAGAATAATACACTGATAATGTACAGCCGTGTTTTGCAGAAGTTATTGCATGGAAAAGTCTTGATTTTCAACATTAAACAGTTAACCAAAACCAGCTTGAGAATGTCGTTTGTATTTGGTCGGTAGCATAAAGTGGCACGAAGGTCTAAGAGCAACACTTAGACCATTTGTTAGGATCAAAATGTTTCTATATGAATTTCACATCTTTACAAACAAAATATTGGTAGTGCATAAGGATGATCCCCTCCCCTACTACCCAAGAAGGTCAGGTCACAAAGCCATGTTAATGCAACTAGGGATGCCAGGGCTGGAGGGCCAGAGCACTTGGCGATAGTTTCCTTTAAAGCTTTCATTAAGTTACAGTACTGTGGTTACTGTTACAGATGCAAGATCTACTTTACTAACCTGCAATTTAAATGTCCCAACCTTCAGTCATTATACCTGAGTTGTTATCCAAAATAACTTGTTTGTACACGGTGAGTGTATGTGTGTGTGTAGGCAAAGGTACCATCCACCTTTTTTTGATACATTTTTTCTCTCATATATCTTTTGTGAAACAGGGTCTCTCATTGGTAGGGGCTGGATAAGTAGGGTACATTGGCTGCTGCTGAGTGTAAGCCCCAGGGATCTCCGAGCTCTACCTCCTCATTGCTGGGATTACAACTGCATACCACCACACCTGGTCTTCCTTTTATACATGGGTTCTTAGGATTCAACTCAAGGACTTTACCCACTGAGGCTTCTGTAAATTATCTTAAGATTTCTATTGTGTTCTAAAGGAATTCACAAGAAGCATTTATAAAGAGCTAAGTTTTGTTGAAGGCTCTATATTCACTAATTTGTCTACATGGTAACATTTATGTGTAACCCCAAATCCAATGTGCATGGCATTTTCTTGCTCATTCACAAACATGTGCAGAGCATGGAAAAATCTGAGCTACATGACATTCACTGCTCACAGCTGAGGTCAGGCAAGGTGACACTCTGCCTTCATGTTTTAGCTTTCATGCTATAAATAAGAGTTCTTTTCGTGGTCTAAATAGCACCATGGTTTTGTGTTTTGTATTTTTTTTTCTTGGTGAGTCACTATTTAGAATGGCTCTCGAGCACAGTGCTGAAGCAATGCCTCGTATTCTTAAACACCAGAAAGCTGTAGTGTGCCTTATGAAGAAAGTATGAATGACAGGGAAACCTTTGAGCCAGCACACATCTTTCTGCTGGGTTTGGTGCTATGAATCAACTGCACTAAACTAAGCATCTCTACAGTGAAATGTGAAATACAAGGTTTTTTACTGAGTGCTGTGACTGAGGCCCACAGGAAGCTAACTCTGCATCTACAAAGGGTGGTGGTTCAGTGCTGCCTAGGGCGTGTTTTAGAGCAAACTCCAGGCAGCTGCCTGAATCCCAAGTCTTGTGTACACTGCCCCTGCTGAGGACTGCTGTTAGCCAAGGTCACAGAGCACAGACAGAAGAGTGGACTCCAGGGAATGCTTTGCTTTTGTTTACTGGACAGAGAAGAGAGGAGAGGAGGCAGGAGGGAAAACCATCCTAGAGAGGAGGCTAGGAAAACCTTTTTTTTTTTTTGGTGGCATGTTAAAAATGTATAGTAGATAATGAGGCAATCAATGATGCTTAGGTAAAACCCTCACATACCCAAGAGCTGAGCCAACTTTGGCTTTTCTCTTTACTCCTTGCGCACTACCTCTCTGAAGGCAGTAAATACTTGGTAAAAGCATATTTATTTCCACTGACCTTAGAACTCTAACCAGTTTGGTGTTTCATTAAAAAGCAAAGGTTGAAACATTTTCACAAAGTCTGCTATGATTTACAAACATGCTTGGGGACCTAAGCATCTATAACATAATTCAGTATATATATATATATATATATATATATATATATATATATATATGCATCTATTTCATGCCAGTGGACTTTTAACTCTGTCAAGGACAGAGAATTCAGTAATAGAAGGAAAATCACAAACCAAGGAGTCTATCAATGCCCACAATAACTTAGACATCTAATGACCCTTCACCAGCACAACTTGAAGAAGGGAAACACACAAACTCTACTACCGAAAGAAAGAAAGAAAGAAAGAAAGAAAGAAAGAAAGAAAGAAAGGAAAAATGACCAGAGTTAACAACCACTGGTCATTAATATCACTTAATATCAATGGACTCAACTCACCTATAAAGAGGCACAGGCTAAGAGATTGGATACGAAAACAGGATCCAACATTCTGCTGCTTACAAGAAACACACCTCAACCACAAAGACAGACATCTACTCAGAGTAAAGGGCTGGGAAAAGGTTTATCAAGCAAACGGACCTAAGAAACAAGCAGGTGTGGCCATACTAATTTCTAAGAAAGTTGACTTCAAACTAAAATCAATCAAAAGAGATGGAGAGGGACATTTTTTACTCATAACAGGAACAATTCATCGGGATGAAGTCTCAATCCTGAATATATATGCCCCTAATATAAAAGCACCCACTTATGTAAAAGAAAGGTTACTAAAACTCAAGGCAGTCATCAAACCACACACACTAATAGTAGGAGATTTCAACACTCCTCTCTCACCAATGGACAGGTCAATCAGACAGAAACCTAACAGAGAAATAAGAGGATTAAGGGAGGTAATGAATCAAATGGACTTAACAGACATCTATAGAACATTCCACTCAAATAGGAAAGAATATACCTTCTTCTCTGCAGCTCATGGAACCTTCTCGAAAATTGACCACATACTAGGTAACAAAGCAAACTTACACAGTTACAAAAAAATATCGGTAACCACCTGTGTCTTATCAGATCACCATGGATTAAAGTTAGAATTCAACAACAATGCTATCCCCAGAAAGCCTACGAACTCACGGAAACTGGACAGTCAACTACTGAACCACACCTGGATCAAGGAAGAAATAAAGAAATTAAAGTCTTTCTTGAATTCAATGAAAACGAAGACACAACATACTCAAACCTATGGGATACTATGAAAGCAGTGCTAAGAGGAAAGTTCATAGCATTAAGTGCCCACTTAAAGAAAACGGAGAAAGCACACATTGGAGACTTAATAGCCCACCTGAAAGCTTTAGAAAAAAAAGAAGCAGACTCACCTAGGAGAAGTAGAAGACTGGAAATAATCAAATTGAGGGCTGAAATCAACAAAATAGAAACACAGAAAACAATCCAAAGAATCAATGAAACAAAAAGCTGGTTCTTGGAGAAAATCAATAAGATTGATAAACCCCTATCCAAACTAATCAAACGGCGGAGAGAGAATACGCAAATTAACAAAATCAGAAACGAAAAGGGAGACATAACCACAGACACAGAGGAAATTCAGAGAATCATTAGATCTTACTACAAAAACCTGTATGCCACAAAATTGGAAAATGTAGAAGAAATGGACACTTTTTTAGATAAGTACCATATACCAAAGTTAAACCAGGACCAGGTGAACAATCTAAATAGACCTGTTAGTCGCGAAGAATTAGAAGTTGTTATAAAAAACCTCCCCACCAAAAAAAGCCCAGGTCCAGACGGCTTCAATGCAGAATTCTACCAGAACTTCCAAGAAGACCTAATACCTATACTCCCTAATGTATTTCACAATATAGAAACAGAGAAGTCATTGCCAAATTCCTTTTATGAAGCTGCAGTTACTCTGATACCAAAACCATACAAAGACATAACCAAGAAAGAGAATTACAGGCCAATCTCACTCATGAACATCGATGTAAAAATACTCAAGGACAGAGAATTCATCAGGAATGTTATAAACAGTCCAAGATGAGTAACATCTTTTATCTTCAAATTTTAAAAAAGAGGCAAATATTGCCCAATTACACCAAGCATTTCTTATTTGAGTTCTAAAATGCTATATTCACAGATATCAAATTGTCTGTAAGATGTATATAATCATTTATATACATAAGATATGAGGACATTTATTCTGATACTACTACCACAGCATTTTATTTTACTTATTTATTAGAATACCATAACTTAGGCCATTATTTACCTTGTAGTCCAGACTGCCCTGGAGTCCACATCTAGCTGACTTTAAACTCATGATAATCTTCCTGTTTTCACCTTCCCAAGGGCTAAGATTATGTGTGTGAGGCACCACACCTGTCTATTATTTTTAAAAATATTTATATTGATGATGATGATTATGGCGGCGGCAGCAGTGCTAGAGTCTGTGTGTGTGTGTGTGTTTGTGTATACGTCAGAGGTGGATGTTGGGTATCTTCCCTAATCAAGTTCTACTTTACTTTCTTTTAAATTTTATTTATTTTTATGTGTATGGGTATTTTCTCTGGATATATATGCATATGTATGACATGTATGACTGATGTCTACTTCCTAGTCTCACTTTTAAGTTAATCAGATGTTAGGGCAGAGTTCAGAAAGGCAGCACAAGAGCAAGAGCTTTCTACTTGCAGTTGGCTTGCCTAGAAAACAGCAAAACCAAAACATTAACTTGGCAAATAACTAAGTTCTTAGGAATTTCCTTAAAACAGAGTCTCTGCTGGATGTAAACAAAGACAGAACTCCAAACTCCTCCTGACTTACCCAGTCTTTAATCCTCAGTGGGCATGACCACAGTGAGCTCTCCCCAGCACATAGTGACTACGGGTGAGGGAACTATTTGACAATGTGGGGTGTGTGTGTGTGTGTGTGTTAAACAAAACTAAATAAATGCACTTGTATTTTCTCTCCCTGTTTCTCTACTGTCCCCTATTTCCTGTACTGTCCAGTAGCCCAAGCCCCATCTAATGCACTGGGTAAACATCAAAGCATGTGACAGAGTTCCTGGTGAGAACCACCTGGACCATCACTGAACCTGATTTCAACACATAACTTCCTTAGGTGAAAGCGTGTTAATGGAATACTTTCCTTAAGTGCCACAACTCTGCTAACAATATCACGTGTGAATTACATAGTGAAATGTGGGCACGTTTAAAAGGCTGCTATTAAAAAATTCCATATTTATAATCAGCGATCATTGATTTGTTAACCATCAATCAGTATTTACTTAATAAATAACTTGTGTCCAGAAAACTTCTCAGGTCACACAAACTGTTTTCAGAGACAAGAATATAAGCAGAATAATAACAAATAAATGCAGTACTTTTCTTTGATAAAATATTAGTATTAATCAGGAAATATTTAAAGAAATGAGTAAAGTTAATTAAAAAATCCTGGTAACTTTTAGGCTCCAGTTACTCTTTTAAAATTGCTTTTCTTTTTTTAAATTGGTTTTTATTGAGATTTACATTTTTCTCTGCTCCCCTCCATGCCCCTCCCCTCCCCACGTCAATCCTCCCCCAAGGTCCCCATGCTACCAATTTACTCAGGAGATCTTGTCTTTTTCTATTTCCCATGTAGATTAGATCTATGTTAAGTCTCTCTTAGTGTCTTCATTGTTGTCTAAGTTCTCTGGGATTGTGGTTTGTAGGCTGGTTTTCTTTTTGCTTTATGTTTAAAAACCACCTATGAGTGAGTACATGTGATAATTGTCTTTCTGTGTCTGGGTTACTTCACTCAGAATAATGTTTTCTAGCTCTAACCATTTTCCTGTAAAATTCAAGATGTTATTTTTTTCTGCTGTGTAGTACTCCATTGTATAAATGTACCACATTTTCTTTATCCATTCTTAGGTCTAGGGGCATTTAGGTTGTTTCCATGTTCTGGCTATGACAAACAATGCTGCTATGAACATAGGTGAGCACATGTCCTTGCAGTATGATTGAGCATCCTTTGGATATATACCCAAAAGTGGTATTTCTGGGTCTTGAGGGAGGTTGTTTCCTAATTTTCTGAGAAATCACCACACTGACATCCAAAGGGGCTGTACCAGCTTGCATTCCCACCAGCAATGGAGGAGTGTTCCCTTCACTCCACAACCTCTCCAGCATAAGTTGTCATCACTTGTTTGATCTTGGCCATTCTTTCAGGTATAAGATGGAATCTCAGAGTTGTTTTAATTTGCATTTCTCTGATGACTAAGGATGTTGAACATTTCCTTAAGTGTCTTTCAAGTCATTTTAGATTCCTCTGTTGAGAGTTCTTTGTTTAGGTCTGTACTCCATTATTTTTGTTGGATTATTTGTTCTTTTGATGATTTCCTGAGTTCTTTATATATTTTGGAGATCAGACCTCTGTCTGATGTGGGGTTAGTGAAGATCTTTTTCCATTCTGTAGGCTGTCATTTTGTCTTGTTGACCATGTCCTTTGCTTTACAGAAGCTTTTCAGTTTCAGGAGGATCGATTAATTAATTGTTTCTCTCAGTTTCTGTGCTGCTGGGGTTATATTTAGGAAGTGGTCTCCTGTGACAATGCATTCAAATGTATTTCCCACTTTCTTTTCTATAAGGTTCAGTGTGGCTGGCTTTATGTTGAGGTCTTTGATCCATTTGGACTTGAGTTTTGTGCATGGTGATAGATATGAATTTATTTTCATTCTTTTACATGATGATATCCAGTTATGCCAGCATTACTTGTTAAATATGCTTTCTTTTTTCCATTTCATATTTTTTTTTTGCTTCTTTATCAAAGATCAGGTGTTCAAAGATGTGTGGATTGATATCTGGGTCTTCTATTTGGTTCTATGGGTCCTCCTGTCTGTTCTTACGCCAATACCAATACTGTAGGTCTGTAGTAGAGTTTGAAGTCAGGGATTGTTATGCCTCCAGAAGTTCTTTTATTGTACAGGATTGTTTTGGCTATCCTAGGATTTTTGGTTTCCTATATGAAGTTGCATTGAATCTGTAGATTGCTTTTGGTAAGATTGCCATTTTTTACTACGTTAATTCTGCCTACCCAAGAGCATGGGAGCTCTTTCTACTTTCTGGTATCTTCTTTAATTTCTTTCTTCAAAGATTTAAAGTTCTTGTCATACAAGTCTTCCATTTGTTTGGTTAGAGTTACTCTGAGATATTTTATGCTATTTGTGGCTATTGTGAAGGGTGATAATTTTCTGATTTCTTACCCAGCCCATTTATCATCTGTGTACAGGAGGGCTACTGATTTTTTTTTTTTTGAGTTCATCTTGTATCCTGCTACATTGCTGAAAGTGTTTTTGAGTTGTAGAAGTTCCTTGGAAGAACGGTTGGGAACACTTATATAAACTATCATATCATCAGCAAATAGTGAGAGTTTGACTTCTTCTTTTCCAATTTGTATCCCCCTGATCTCCTTTTGGTATCTTATTGCTCTAGCTAGAACCTCAAGAACTATATTGAATAGATAAGAAGAGAGTGGACAACCTTGTCTTGTTCCTGATTTCAGTGGAATTCCTGGGAGTTTCTCTCCATTTAGTTTGATGTTGGCTGTTGGCTTGCTGTATATTGCCTTTATTATGTTCCTTGTATCCCTACTCTCTCCAAAGTCTTTATCATGAAAAGATGTTGTATTTTGTCAAAAGCTTTTCCAGCATCTAATGAGATGATCACATGGTTTTTATTTTTCAGCTTGTTTATATGGTGGATTACATTGACAGATTTTTGTATGTTGAACCATCCCTGCATCTGTGGGATAATCATGGTGGATGATGGCTCCGATGTGATCTTGGATTCGATCTGCCAATGTTTTATTTTTGCAATGTTGTTCATGAGTGAGATTGGTCTGTAATTTTCTATTTTTTTTTTTTTTCGAGACAGGGTTTCTCTGTGGCTTTGGAGCCTGTCCTGGAACTAGCTCTGTAGACCAGGCTGGTCTCGAACTCACAGAAATCCACCTGCCTCTGCCTCCCAAGTGCTGGGATTTTCTTTCTTAATAATGTTTTTCTGTGGTTTGGGTATCAGGGTAATTGTAGCCTCATAAAAAGAGTTTGGCAATGTTCCCTCTGTTTCTATTGTGTGGAATAATTTGAGGAATATTGGTATTAGTTCTTCTTTGAAGTCTTGTAGAATTCTGAGCTGAAACCATCTGATCCTGGGCTTTTGTTGGTTGGGAGCCTTTGATGACTGTTTCTATTTTTTCAGCAGTTATAGGTCTGCTTAATTTGCTTATCTGTTCTTGATTTAATTTTGGTAAGTGATATTTATCCAGAAAGTTGTCCATTTCCTTTAAGTTTTCCAATGTTGCGGAGTGCAGGTTTTCAAAATATGATGTGATGATTCTCTGTATTTCCTCCATGTCTGTTGTTATGTCCCACTTTTCATTTCTGATTTTGTTAATTTGTATATTCTCTCTCTGCCTTTGGTTAGTTTGAATAAAGTTTTGTCTATTTTGTTGACTTCCTCGAAGAACCAGCTCTTTGTCAAATAGGTTCTTTGCATTGTTTTCTTTGTTTCTATTTTGTTGATTTCAGCTCTCAATCTGGTTATTTCTGTCTAGTTCTCTTAGATGAGTTTCCTTCTTTTTGTTCTAAAGTTTTCAGATGTTCTGTTAATTCACTAGTGTGGGATTTTTCCAGCTTCTTTATGTAGGCATTTAGTGCAATGAACTTTCCTCTTAACACTGCTTTCATTGTGTCCCACAAATTTGGGTATGTTGTGTGGTCATTTTCATTGAATTTTAGGAAGTCTTTAATTTCTCCCTTTATTTCTTCTTGACCCATTGATGATTCAGGTGAGCATTGTTTAATTTCCATGTGTTTGTGGGTTTTCTGGAATTAATATTACTGTTACCATGGTGGTCTGATAAGATAAATTGGGTTATTCTAATTTTTTTCGTATTTGTTGAGGTTTGGTTTTTTTCTTACCGAGTATGTAGTCAATTTTTGAGACGGTTCCATGAGGTACTGAGAAGGTATATTCTTTTCTGTTTGGATGGAATATTCTATAGATGTCTGTTAAGTCCATCTGAGTAATAACATCTGTTAGTTCTCTTATTTCTCTGTTCATTTTTTGTCTGACTGACCTGTCCAGTGGTGAGAAGGGAGTGTTGAAGTTTCCCACTATTAGTGTGTAGGGATTAATGTGTGATTTTAAGCTTTAGTAGTGTTTCTTTAACATATGAAGGTGCCCTTGTATTTGGGGCATAGATGTTCAGTATTGAAATTTCCTATTGATGGATTTTTTCTGTGACTAATATGAAATGACCTTCTTTGTCTCTTTTGACTGATTTTAGTTTAAAGTCTATTTTGTTAGGTATTAGGACAGCTACACCCGCTTGTTTCTTAGGTCCATTTGATTGGTGTATTTTTTCCCAACCCTTTACTCTGAGGTGATATCTGCCTTTTAGGTTGAGGTGTGTTTCTTGTATGCAGAAGAAGGATGGATTCTGTTTTTGTATCCAGTGTGTTAGCCTGTGCCTTTTTATAGGTGAGTTGAGTCCATTTACATTAAGGGTTATTAATGACCAGTGATTGCTATCTCCTGTTAATTTAGTTTTCATTGTTGGTGATGTTAATTTGTACGTTTTCCCCTTCTTTGGGATCTGCTGCTATGAAACCATCAATTGTCTGTGTTTTTGTTGATGTAGCCAACTTCCTTGGTTTGGAGTTTTCCTTTTAGTATTTTGTGTAGGGCTGGGTTTGTGGCTAGGTATTGGTGAAATCTAGTTTTGTCATGGAATATCTTGTTTTGTCCTTCTATGGTGATTGAAAGTTTTGCTGGGTACAGTAGTCTGGGGCTGTCATCCGTGGTCTCTTAATGTCTGCAAACACTTGACCACGACCTTCTGTCTTTCATTGTCTCCAATGAGAAGTCAGGTGTAATTCTGATAGGTCTACCTTTATTTGTTACTTGGCCTTTTCCCTTTGCAGTTCTTAATATTCTTCTTTTTTTACTCTGTATGTTTAGTGTTTTGATTATTATGTGACGAGAGGACTTTTTTTTTTTTTTTGATCCAGTCTATTTGGTGTTCTCTAAGCTTCTTGTATCTTCATAGGCATATCTTTCTTTGGTTGAGAAAGTTTTCTTCTATGATTTTGTTAAATCATTTCTTTTTGTGCTTTTGAGTTGAACAACTTCTCCTTCTTCTATACCTATTATTCTTAGATTTGGCCTTTTCATGGTGCCCCATATTTCCTGGGTATTTTGGGTTAAGCTTTTGTTAGATTTAATGTTTTCTTTAACTGATGAGTCTATTTCCTCTAGTGTATCTTCAGCTTCTCTCTTCTGTCTCTCACATTCTGTTGTTCATGCTTGCACCTGTGGTTCCTTATCGTTTTCTCATTATTTCTGTTTCTATAATTCCCTCAGCTTATGTTTTCTTTATTATCTCTATTTCAGTTTTCAAGGTTGAATAGTTTCTTTCATATGTTTGAGTTCTTTTTCTTGTTTTTTTTTGTGGGATTTTATGATGTATTCTAATTTTTTGTTTGTCTTTTCCTCCATTTCTTTAGGGGAATTTCTCATTTCCTCTTTAAGAGTTTCAAACATTCTCTTGACGTCATTTCTTAGGTCATTTTCTATTGTGTCATCTGTATTTGGTTGTTCAGGTCTTGCTGTTGCAGGGTTTTTAGGTTTTACTGGTGTTGTGATGCTCTTTGTGGTGCTGTGTGCTCTTACCTTTTCTACTCATCTTTTCCTCTAATAGATGTGGTTGGGGCTGTCTGAGATTCTGTTGAATAATCTTCTAGGTGTCAAAAAGTCCAGAGCTCAGATGGTTTTTCCCTGTGGTATAGTTAGTGTCACAGTTCTAGTTGCCCTGTTGTTTACTCTGTGTTCCTGGAGATAGCTCAGGGCTCCTGTGCTTTGCTCTGCTCCCTTGGAGTTTGCTGTCTTATGCCTACTTTGGCCTAGGTTACTGGCTTTGACTTGTTTCTGTAAATCTTGGTCTGGATCCCCTCCTCAGAAGTCCCTGGCTTGTAGTTGGTCCCGCAAATGTTTCTGGCTCTGGTCTACTGCCTCGAAGTTCCCAGGCTTGGGAGTGCCCAGAACCGCAGAGGACCTGGCTCAAGCTTACTTCCTCAGAAGTCCCAGACTCATGCTTGAAACCGCAGGGCTTCCAGGTTCCTGCCTATTCCCTTTGATATCCCAGACCAATGCCCAGACCTACAGAGGTCTTGGCTCAGGCCTACTCCGTCTGAGGTCCCAGACTTATGCCTGGCCCCACAGAGATCTCTGGTTCCTGTCTATTCCCTCGGATGTCCCAGATTCATGCCCAGACTGGGAGAAGTCCTGGCTCAGGCCTAGTTCCTGGGAGGTCCTAGACTCACACCCAGACCCACAGAAGTCCTGGCTTAGGTCTACTCCCTTGAAGGTTCCAGATTCACGTCTGGACCCTCAGTGGACTCTCTTAAAATTGCTTTTCTTTACTCATGTAATTTTCCATAATATAATTTTATATTGATCTAAAATGACTTAGGAATTCAAATATGTAATTTAGTATTGGCCAGAAAAGAAGAAGGGAATGATTGGGTGATTGTTAGCAATCTACTTTGTATGTTTATATGGTGACAATGGAGACAATCAGTGACCTCTGGCTTGTGATAGATCTTGGGTTCAAATCAGTGGCTTACTGGTTGGTAAATTACATCCAACCTATTGTGAGGTCCAAATAAACAAAGGATGGAAAGCTGTAGTAGAGGGGACACCACACTACATACTTGACTAATGGTTTTGTTTGTTTGCTTGTTTTAGTTGTAATCCCTCTTTTTCTATCAAATTCCAGGACTGGGACTTCAGCAAAGACTAAGGAGGAAGTTCCTAGGGATGCTAAATCTGAAGAAGGCTCAAGAGGTTGCACCTGGAGGTCAAGACAAAGCTGGCAACTAGTAATATGCTGGGTAAGGTATATAAGTTACCTCCATTAATCTCCATATATACTACAGAGCGGGATTTACTATCAGAGTTACAGAGAAGGGTGCTGGTGTCACATGATGTACCTAAGATTATAGAATCAAGAGGTAGAACTGAATTAGAAATCCAGCTTCCATGTTTTCTAAAGACTTAGGGTACCATATTCTTAGGAGTAGAGATCAGATCAGAGTATTTGTTTCATTTATTTTAAGGATCTTTATAGCAAATTCTCTTTTTTGCTAAAAGTTATGTCTTGTACTAAGATTATCCAGTTTTACAGCATGAAAGATGACATCTTTTCTTATCTATATCACAAATTTATTTTTCTGTATAGAAGGTGCTATGCAGGGGAAAGGAAAAATATGCATTCCTCTTATATGTTAGTTTATTCTTTATAGAAGGACAATGTAGTTAGTCTTTATTAAAGAGTCTATTTCTACCTAAAATCTGTTTTTATGAACACACTAGAAACTTCTGTTAAAATTAATCAGGAATCATCTATACATGGTATTGACACTTGCAATCCTATCTATTAAGGAAACTAATGTGAGACAAATCCCAGCAAGAAGGGTCAGGACCACTCCCACAGGGTATTTAAGTGGGATCCCAGAGGAGAAACACATGGTTTCAGGTTTGCATGGGCTCCCCGCTGTCCTGTCTCCCGACCATGTGCTTGGCCAACCAAGAGCGCTGTACTAATAAAACAATGGGCATTTTGATTTAATTTGATTTGACCTAACTGGACTTCTTTGCGCCGGCGGAGCTGCCCCTTCTTAGGGTATTTTTCTTAACACCAATCTCTCCACACTGCCAGATACTCCACATCCTTCTCCAGGGTCTAGTCTGGTGAGTTTCCTTGACTCATTCAAGCCATACGGATAGATCTAGCCTGCTAGATCTAGCTTGTGTCCCACTTTGTCTGGCTACCCCTGCCTGCAACAAATCAACCTCTGGGCTTTCTCCTTACCTGCCACCAATCTGCAGGTTCCTCCCATACCATGCCTAACTTTCTACACAGCTAGGTAGAGCATAGCCTTCTCCAAGGTCTAGTCTGGTGGGTCTGCCTGACCCTTCCCTCCATAACCTATCAGATCTAATCTGGATCACACATCCAGTGCTCAGGCCTAGTCTAGCCATTTTGCCTCCATCACAACCATTCTCTAGACTTTTGCCAGGACCTACCCTGCCAACCCTTCACTCAAAGGTACCTTGCATGCCACAGTCAACATTTCCATCCAGAAAGATCTACCCCCACACTACAGGCTTGGACCAGGAGGTATATCCCATATATCAGCCCAGAACCTTCTGTCCACTTGACTTCATTCCTCCCAAGCCATTTCTAACCTTTAGGCCCAACTTGCCTGTATATCCCTTCTTCTACTTCAACCTGCTCTGTCCATATCAGACTCAGAACAAAAGAAATCCATATGCCCAGATTTCTTAATGGAAACTTTGAAAGCCAGAAGAGCCTGAACAATGCACTCCAAGTCCTAAGAAACCAGAATTAACAGCCTAGACTAATATCTGCCATAATTGAAGGAGAATGAAAAACTTTCCATGATATAAACACTCTAATACTTTTATTCAACAAACTGAACCTAAAGAAAATAACAACAAAAAAAAAATTTTGGATTGAAGGGAATGCCAGAGACTATGGAAGAAATATGAAGCCATAATTTGTAAAACACAAAATACCACTGAGAACAATAACAACAGCAACAAAAAGAAAAATCAACAGTATGAAGAAGGCAATTAACAAATACATTTCAACAACTTCAAATATCAATGTTCTTAATTTTATAATCAAAAGACATAGGCTAATTAACGGGATCAAGAAACAAAATCCATCTGTTGCCTGCCTACAAGAAACATATCTTAGCTTTAAAGAAAACAAAGCTTTAGAGTAAAAAGATGGACAAAGTACTCCCATCAAATAGTTTGGAAAGAAAATGGCCCCCAAAGGGACTAGCACTATTAGGAGGTGTGGCCTTGTTGTAGTAGGTGTGATCTTGTTGGAGGAAGTGCGTCACTGTGGGGGCGGGCTTTGAGGTCTTTTTCTGAAGCTCCCCTCAGGGTGAAAGCCAGTCAACTTCCTGTAGCCTGCAAGATGGAGCACTCTCAGTTCATGCCTGCATGTCACCATGCTCCCCTTCATGATCACTGTAAGTGAGCCACCCCAAATAAATGTTTTCTTTATAAGCGTTGCTGTGGCCATGGTGTCTCTTTATATCAATAAGAACCTAGTTAAGACAAGCAGGAAGGAAGCAGGCATCTCTTTCCCAATATCTGACAAAACAGTCTTCAAGCTAAAACTTAACAGAAAAGACAAAGAGGGACAATTCATTGTAATCAATAGAACAGTTAACAAAGAAGACATTACTATCCTAAACATATATACACCACACTCTGGTGCACCCAATTTTATAAAAAATGTACTACTGGATTTAAAGACACAGATTACCATCAATCCATTAATACTAGATGACCCCACTTTCTCCAATAGGTCATCTGGACAAAAAAAAATAGAGAAACATCAGAATTAATTGATATCCTGTATAAAATGAACCTAACAGATATTCACAGAATATTCCATTCCAATGAATATACAGTCTACTTAGCAGCACATAAAATCTTTTCTAAATTAGACGGTATTCTGGGGCATAAACAAATATTACAAATTCAAAAGACTGAAATAACTTGTACCCTATCTAAATATAACAAAATAAAGTCTATGTTACAGCTCTGGAAGTGGGGAGGAGGCAAAAGGTATCCTGGCAGTTGGGAGCCAAGGAATACCACAAAGTCACATAGGACAACAAACCTCGCATCAGAGATTTACTGAGAAAGACACAAGAAGGTGGCAGCCTCTGCTCAGGAGAGAAGAACTGAATAGGACATAGGCTTTATATAGTTTCTTGGGGGCAGAGCTTTTCAAGGTGGCCTGGGATTGCTGGTATTTTGTGGTCTAATCTTGGGCCACCTGTGTCTTAAGGAGCTGGGTCTGGTCATTTTGGACATAAGAATATTCTGAGGGCAGGGGGTGGAGTCTGGAGGTCCTTAGGGGCAGAACCTGGGCACTGGCTTACATTACCCCCTTTTTGTTTGCTGTTGATAAACTATCAGGGGTCAGGAAAGGGGGGCAATGCTCTCATTAGCCTGCTGAATTGGGGCATTGAAGTCCTTAGGGCAAACAGATCTTCACTGTCAGGGTATAATCTGAGTTACAGGCCTCTGGCTCCATAGTCAGTAATCTTGTAATAGCAACTGATTAAAATTTAATTAGAAATTAAAAAATTTAATTAGAAATCTTTTGAATCTTTTGTTGAAGAAATCTAGACAAGAGGTTTAAAAGGCGGGGGTGACTAGTAGGAGTAAGAAGAGGAGGAGAAGGATGACTAAGTACAGTAGAATCCAATTCCATATTGGTCTTTCAATGAGCCACTGGCCAGAAGCATCGAGGTGTTTCTTACATTTTTGGAGATCCATCTGGAGCTGTCAAATCTTATCTTTTACTATATCTGACTAGTAGACATAAAAACAGCATTCCTCCCAGAGGAAGAGGCAAAGATCACCCTCTCTACTGTTAGTAACTGTAATCCTAGTAGATTGTGTATTCCTATGGTGGTCAGTGAGTCTTTGGTCCTGGAGGCTTAAGGATAGTCTGAGCCACCTGTTGGAGATCCTATATGAACTTAGTGGAGAACTGATGGTAAACGGCCCCCACTTTTCCTGACCCCTGATAGTTCTGACATTGCAGTGGTGACTCAGGCAGTTACACCCAGGAATTCAGGAAAAGGTAGGACCTGGACTGCTTATTTGTCATGCCATACCACTATAAACTCTATGATGGGAACTGGCAAGGGTTGGCCCTGACCACCCAGCTGGTAGGTAGCAGTAAACTTGAATGCTGCCAATGACCAAGGCATTGTGAATATTTGGACATAAGGGCTGGGTGGCAGTGCTCAGGGTCAAAGTATTATTTATTATGGATCAAGGAATTCAGTGTGTGAATCCAGCCCATAAAGTATGTACCTGAGGAGTCAAAACAGATACAGTTTGACTTAAAGCAGTCTATGATACTGAAGAGATAGATGTAGAAGAGATAAAGGATGATAGGGATATTTGGCTTAGGAATGAGCTGAGAGACAGTAGGGACAAGTTGTAGAGGCCCAGAAGGACTTGCTTAAGGAAGCTGCAGGACTTAGCAGGCAGCTCCTAGGGAGAGGAGGCAAAGAAACAGGGAGGGCTCCAATAGAGGGAGAAGGCAAGTGTCATAGTAACTACAGAGTTTCCCATGTGCTGGGACTCTGAAGGGTGTAACAAGCTCCAAGAGCCAGAAAAAAAGAAGATACTTACTAAGCAGGCAAAGAGATAGAAAATTATAGCAAGTGGAGGGAAGAAACGGCTGAAGAGGTAGGTTCTAGAATTTGGAACCAATTACGATGGATGGATGAATCAACAGAAACAAATGATTTGTACACACCTTAAGAGAGTTAAATCAGCAACTTGAGACAGTTTGAAATGCTGAGACACGGGCATGGCTGAAGATTGTGACATCCTCTACCAATGCTACCTTAAGAGAGAGAACTCAGGAGGGGAGTAGTTCTCGGAGACCCTTGTACCTTAGAAGATAGAAAAGATGGTGAAAAGAGAAAACAGTGGTGGGTGACCTGAGGGTCCACCTTTTATTTGCATATGAGAAGCTCAGGTACAGCCAGAACATGCAGGCCAGGTGCCCATCCTTGGATAGTATGGTCTAATTTCTTCAATAAATACGTAACAGGTACAAAGGAAGGTTCCAATTGGTGACCCAGGACCCTGAGCATATATCCCTTCCTTTTCTCTAACACAGAAAGAGAGAATGGGCAAGTTAAGTCCAGAAGATATAGTGTGGCGGCCTGAAGGAGGCTTTGTTGAAGCTTACAAAAGGGCTTGGTAATCGGCACAGGGGGTGGGGGGTTCATGTGAGGGCTGTCCTGGAATTGCTGGGGTAGGACAGACCAAGTGAGTTGGGTAGAAATTGTGGTGGTTGGGTCAAGGAAGCCCGGACCTGTCAGTTGTCTACGGCCAGACCTAGGAGGTCGGCTGGAGGGCAATTTATGCTTGATGTCCTCACACTGTGAGGAACACAGGGGCAGTGAGCAGCCCAATGTCCCCCGCTTGATGGCATCTTGGACATGTCAAAGTGGTTTAGAAAAGCTCAGGCAAGCCCAGTGACTTTCCTAACCACATCTGAGGCATGAATCTGGAGGTTGTTGGGTTTTGGAAGGCAAAGGAGCCTAAGCAGTTGCTATGGCCAACTAAAAGACCTTAGCTAGGAGCAGGTATTTTTGTTTTCAGGCCCTTTTCATCTCTCCCATGGTACACCTTGATGGCCACTGCTAAGATTTTTGCCTGTGGAGTTAGGGCCGTCCTCTCTAGATATTTAAGTTTAGCCACAATGTCAGAGAAATTCTGGGAGGAAAGCTTTAAGGGCAGGCTTACAGAGACAAGCTTGGAGCAAGTTGTTTGGACTTTATCTGTATGTGCTCCAGCCTAGTCCCAGACCTGTCTGTGCTCCTTGGGGGGATGGGGTTGGTGAGAATCATATAAATGCCATGGAAAGTAAGCTTGGTAAAATTGGGTAATATAGTGAAATTCTTTAATAAAGGTGGAAAATTAGTAGTACAGAACCCCAATCAAACATTTGAGAGTGTCTGTTTAATGAGTAGGTGACTTCCACCTTGACTAAGCCATTCACTCTGCGAAGAGAGAACCATTATTAGTTTAGGCTGTGGTGGTAGGGGATAAAGGGGGTCCCACGGTAGAGTGGGAGTGAGTAACAGGAGGACTAAGGGCTGCCAGTAGGTTGAAAGGTGGGAACCTGAGAGACTTGATTTGGCTGGTTCATTTCTGAGGAGGAACAAAGGGAACCTAAAGAGGCCTGAGACTGTGAGTTGAGGCCAATAAGGAGGCTCATTAGAGTGATCAATAATAGTGGTGGAATCATTTGGTTCGGGCTTCATAGCTACAAGGATTTTTTTCCTGGTTTATACTATGTGGTTACTTTTAATCAAGAAGGGAGTGAAGTCACATGGCAAAAAAATCCATTTTTTTTCCAACTGTAGCAGAGATGGCTATCAGCAACGTGGCTATCTTTATCCAGATTTGGGGGGGGTACAACAGCAAAAATGGTGGCAAGCCACATGTTTCCTTTAAGATCACTTATGCATAGATTTTTAGCTATCAACCCTGGTGTGACAAGTTTTAAGTTAACCCTTTTGTTACAAATTTTACAGATTTTTAATCATACCCAAAATGTCTACAAATCTTGAGATACAGATAATTTACACAATAGTCTTACAAATCTTGAGATAAGACTTATATCTTAGCAAAAGTTTTAGAGAGTTAGACTAAAGCCAAGAGAGCATGAGATGAGTAGCAATGGTCCCCACTGGGAATAGTCTGCCCCTTATTTTGTTTGCCTTTCCTTTCTCTGTAACAACGTCAGGTGGCTTGCCTGATACGGGACAGACATTTCAGAGGAAACCTTTTAACAAGCATGCTTGGGTCTAGAGAATGGGGAAACACACCCACCTTCAGAGCCAGCTTTTAATTGAAGTGGAACAGCATCAAACAACAGTCTAATGTCACTCAGTTAAAAGATTCCTAAAAAAACACTTGAATTCCTGTAAAACTGAATCCAGTAAGCTGAGAACAAAGAAGGCTTAGAAATATGAAATTTTGGGGTCCTGGCTACAGACAGAGGATGCTGCTCCCTTCCCCACCCTGCCCAGGTCCAGCTCCTGACTCCTACTTTGCAACAAACTTACAGATTCATCAACCATACCTTAAAAGACAGGACATGTACACAGTGTGTGGGTGGTGGTGGGGGCAGTGAGACGAGTCAAAATAAGTAAAAAATAAGCAGGGTTTGGAGTGTAGAAAAGAGAAAGCCTAAACTTCTTGCAGCATTTGTAAAGGCCCTGAATAATATTGGGACCTAGGGTGCCATTAGGCAGCCATTTGGATTGATTATCTAAGGAGTATTGAGGCCACATTTGATTGCAAAGGCAAACAAATTTAGGGCCCTTCAGGTTGGGTGTCAAGGGTAGAGGCTTGAGGTTTTCTATTCTAGGAAGAATGAGATATTACAGAAGGCATGGCTCCCATGGATGGGAGTTGGGGTGGAGAGAAAAAAAAAACTGCAACCTGTAGTCACAGTCATACCCAGGACTCAGGGAGGACCAAATGCGTACCAAGCTTTTTAGCTTGGGGGTCAGAGCTAATAGCCTGACATAGTGACTCAGCACTTAGAACCAGGGCTTTCAATGAGGTCCGAAGACATGTCATAAGGTGATGAAAAACTGAGGTCTGTAATGAGCTCAACCATGAGAAAGAGCTGGAGAATAGAGTCACAAAAGCCACAAGGGCCTACAGAAGCTGTGGGATTATGGCAGCTTCGAAGGGAAGGTAGAAGATGCAGGAAAAGGATGCAACAGTCCAACTGGGCCTAAGGAAACTGCACGGTTGTATCTCTAAGGATGGGTTAATGGGGTCAGATGAAGAGGGTCAGCCACAGCCTTAAAGATCATGGCTGGGGGTACCTCTGACTCCAAGAGTTCCAGAGGGTTAAAGACTCAGAGAAGCATTTACAATGACCAAAGGGGAAACTTACCAAATTGCTGCTGGTGGATAGAGTGTCAAACAATCAGTGAATCAGCATGTGAGTCTGTTGTGGGTGGACTAGAGATGAGGGATAAGACCCCAGTGTGGTTCAGACCCTGAGGGGGAGCATAAGCACCAGGAGAACCTATCTGAGTCACAACACCAATGTAAGTTCTAAATCTCTGAGGGCAAAGGCATGCTGGCAGTCAGGAGCCAAGGAGTACCCCAAAGTCATGCTAAGCAACAAACTTCACATAAGATATTTTTGGAAAAGACACAATATGGTGATTGACTCTGCTAGGGCAAGAAGCAGCAAAGAGCTGAGCAGAAGGCAGGTTTTATATAGAGTTTCTCAGAGCCAGAGTTTCCAGGGTGGCTGAGCTTAGGAACTGGTGGGCTTTGTGGTCTGATCTTGACCTTTTTACTCTGTAGGGTAGAGCTTTTTGTCTGTGTCTTAAGGGGCTGGGTCTGGCCATTATGGCCATTGTAGGGTTCTGTAGGCAGAGCCTGGTAGTTGAAGGTCCTCAGTTGCAGGGCCTGGTTACCCTCTTGCCTTGTGCTTACAAACACATCTCAAGCAAATACATAAACTCATAGAGATTAAATAGTTCATTACTGAATGATGAATGGAGCAAAGAAATCAAGAAAGAAATAAAAAGCTTCCTGAAACTAAATGAAATGAAAACACAGTACTCAAAATCACTGAAAGCAGTCCTATGAGGAAAATTTATAGTGCCTACATTTAAAAACAAACAAAACAAAACACAGAAAAATCACAAATAAATGGTTTGATGGTGCAACTCAAAAACTTGAAAAAAAAAACAAACCAAATCAAAACTCAGTGGACAGTAAGATATATTAAAAATCAGAACAGAAATTAATGAAATAGAAACAAAGAAAATAATACAAAGAAGTAATAATTCTCAGATCTGGTTCTTTGTGACGATAAACAAGATTGACATACCCTTGGTCCAACTAAGCAAAAGAAAGAAACAGGACCAGAAATGAACAGGGAAACATTATAACAATCACCAAAGATATTCTGAATATCATAAGGGAATGCTTTAAAAACCTATACTCTATTAATCTGAAAAATCTAAAAGAAATGCATGAACTTATAGATTCCGCAAAACCACCAAAATTAAACCAAAAAGTTAACAACCTAAACATACCCATAACAAGTGAGGAGATTAAAGTAGTAGTAAAAAGCTTTCCAGCTTTAATAAGACCAGGACTAGATAGATTCACAGCAGAATTCTACCAGACTTTCAAGAAAGACCTACAGCAAAGCAAAAAACAAAAAACCAGGCAAGGACAAACAAAAATGAAAATGCTAATGTCAATGGTGAACATACTCAAAACTGCTCAATAAAATACTTACAAACATATATCAAAAAGATTATACACCATGACTAAGTTGGTTTTAGCCATGAAATGCAGGGATGTTTCAACATATACAAATTTATAAATAAAATAAAATAAATAAATGTACTTAAAGCCACAAATCACATGATCATCTTAACAGACTCAGAAAAACAAAGATGTCTGGGGAATAAGGAATCATATAAGTCAAAAGGAATCATACTACTATTTACTTAAAGAACTATAATACATGTAATTATTTCTATAAATATACCTATGAAGTTTTAATGAACTTTATTCATCTGTACTGAAAATGTTCCCTCCAAAAGCCAAAGAAAACCTAACAAAAACCCAAGACCATACATGAGATGAACTTATTTTTGAGTTCTTAGCTAGGACTGTTCAAGAGATTCCTTAAATACATGGCCTATTGTTATTGTCTTTGGTTGCTACCCCTAGAGGTAGAAAGTAATTCCTGACTGCTGCAGACACCATGTACTTCAGAAACAGGGCCCAGAGACCTCTGAGTTGAAAATGACCTGAGTGACTCCTCCCTGAGGACTATTTTCATGGTATCAGATAGTACCAGGGAAGTTCCCAGAGGGAAAACCAACAGTCCTATACAGCTATGACACTTATGAACCACATCAAGGGCCAGCATGTCACAATAACCTTATGGATGCAGCAGTGACATTCATACCTTGGCAGTAATCAATAGCTCTCGAATTGAACTTAAGACCTGCTCAACAGGAGGGAAACCATGCCTGTTCCTGGAAACCTAGTCAACTACACAGTGCTAGTGAACCATAGATATTGGAAGAGAACCTACACCTACTACTTTACTAAAACCAGTAGAATCCCTAGCAACCATCTAAGCATTAGTTTTAGATGCTGGGAGAAAGAAGCCGAGTCAGGAGTCGCCATGATTCTCCCACTCCAGACAGACGCAGGTTAAGATCGTCCCTGGTAAGCCAGCACATGGTACTACACAAAATATTAGAAATGGGTTAGATCAATATGTAAGAGCTAGCCAATAAGAGGCCAAAACTAATGGGCCAGGCAGTAATTAAAAAAATACAGTTTCCGTGTAATTATTTCGGGGCATAAGCTAGCCATGCGGGCAGCTGGGTGCCTGGGACACAGCCCGTGCCGCTCTTATTACTACAAGGTATAGTCAAAGATAAGTGTAGTTTTCACTCCTCATCAAGGAAACTTTAGCTATCAAAGCCCACTACAGAAAACTACAGTCAATCAAAATGCAAGAGCTGTGGTGCCCAGTTCCAATGGAAACATCTACAAAACATTCCTACACCTAAAATACAAGGAACACTGTAGAAGGATTGTAGAACATTAGTACAAGAAGAGGGTGTGGAAAGATGTAAGAACCAAAGTATAAGGGAGTTTACTGAGACTGTGTCTTCTAGTAATTGTCAGAAGCTACACCCATAAAGTCTCACCAACATGATCATGCAAACATGAGCTAAACAGGGACAAGAGTAGCAGCATGGCAGTGGTGCACACCTTTAATCCCAGCACTCAGAAATAAGAGGCAAGCAGATCTCTGTGAGTTCGAGGCCAGCCTGGTCTACAAGAGGTAGTTCCGAGACAGGGTCCAAACCTACAGAGAAACCCTGTCTTGAAATACCAAAAACCAAAACTAAAACCAAAACAAAACCCCCAAAAAAGCAACCAACAACAAAAACAAAAACAAAAACTCTAAAAGCTATAGACAAGCCAAAGTGGGAGAAAACGTCTTCCACATGAAAAAACAGATCATTTGTCCAATGCCAAATGGTCAGTTCTCAATTTGCACATATAAATATATATATAAATAAATGGATATATATATATATATATATGGATATAATTAATGAAAAAAGAGGCCATGAATTTAAAAGATATCAAGAAGGGGTATATGGAAGACTTTGGAGGGAAGAAAGGAAAGGGAAAAATGATGTAAGTATTTTATAATCTCAAAATAAAAGAAGTAATTTTAAAATCATGGTATATATATATATATATATTTTATAGGTTTCATGAAGGAAAATTAATTTTTCTCATAGATTTCATTTTGAATGGTATGAGACAAAACAAGGGTAATTATATAAGCAAACATCATCTCTCTACATACGTATGCCTTTGTGTGTGTATGAATATAAATATGTATGGGGCATGGATGCAACACTTATTAAGATACCTGGGTCATTCTGCCAGTGAAGCCACATCCTTAATCCCAGTGACATCTATTACCTCCAGCTAACTGGCAGTGGTGGGTTGGTCTCTCAGTTCTGCATGGAATGAGTTGGCTTGCTCTAGGGGCCTTTCAGCCTAGGAAAGGAGACAGATCCTTATCATGTCCTGGTAACCTGGGAATCCATAGTCACTAGATTCATTTACCAAAGGAAATGAACATTTATATGTAATTGGAGGCTTTGCTTTTAATTCTAGGAAATATGTCACCTCATGACTAGAGAGTGGAGACATAAATATATCAACTGAAATTGCTCTATTATAATGTGTACAGTGGCATCTTCTGCAGCATGGCTTGTCTTACCTTCGTCTTTTGGTGGTACTGATGAAGAATTCCGCATTATGATGTATGTGACTTGAACAGTAACTTTCTAAAATATTCAAGAACAAAGAATAATTAGAAAGTAGTTGATACCGTGTTAATACACAATAAAATTATAAAAGCTTCTGAACAATGTTTTCCTATTTATAACCTTAATGAGTGGTAAGAAATGGGTTTTAAGCTATTAATGATTGCTGCATGCATTTTCTGTTCATTTTTCTATGGATAGGATTTTCTCAATTACTCTGGGCTGGACTTGGGAAGAAATGCTGTGATGCTGTATGAGTGGCTACCTGCATCTTTGCTCTTGTAGTCAAACAAAAGCAGAGTCCAGAGTCTCTGAAAATGTTCCACCTGATAACTAGATTTCAAATATATTGTTTAAACAATAATTACTAAAATAAATTATAAATACAGACAATACTAAAATTCTAAACACTAAACACTAAAATGCTGTGGGATATTGCTTTTGTACACTGTAAAGATTTGTTTGTCACTTGTACTGATTTAATAAAACACTGACTGGCCAGTAGCCAGGCAGTAAATATAGGCAGGGCACCAGGCTAAGAAAATGCTAGGAAGAGGAAAGGCAGAGATCCAGTCACCAGCTAGATACAGAGAAAGCAAAATAAGAATGCCTCACTGAGAAAAGATATGAAGCCACATGGGTAAACATAGACAAGAAATACGAGTTAATTTAAGTTGTAAGAGCTAGTTGATAATAAGCTTGAGCTAATAGGCCTAACTGTGTTGTAATTAATACAGTTTCTGTGTGATTATTTGGGTTTGGGAGGCCGGGAAGTGAAAATGCAGTTTCCGTTTACACTAAAACAAACACTAAAATATAAATCACAAGCTGCAAGAGTAACATAAGTCTAAAATAATCACTTGATAGAATAAAGCCTTATCAATGTATGCATACGAGTATGCAACCTATGCAGGACATAAGAAAATGCTGATATAATCATACTAAAAGACAGATGCCAGTATTATTGTCAAAAAGGAAAGCACATGGTGGCAAATTTATACATGTGTCTATGCTGTGCTTGGTCATGGAATTGTAAGTTTCCCTTTTTAGGTTAGAAGTTTCCAAGCTGTCTATGCATTGACCAGCAACTCAGTATTCACAGGGCTTGGTACTGGGAAAACCTCAGAGACCGAAAGTCAAGTCTTCCAATGTGATAGTTGCAAATAATCCACACATATTCTCTTAGCTAATCTAGGTTAGCCCACTATTAGGGTACAATGTAAATGCTATATAAACAAATGCCTTTATATGGGTGTATCCAAATGAGAGCTAGCTATGAATGTGGTCAAACACATTTGTAGATGAAAGAGTCATGTCACAATATCAAAAGTTTGGTCACTGTGCTTGTTTAGCGAATAATGAAAATAAAAAGTCACTACAAGTTCTGTATAGATGCATATTTAACTAATAATAGTCAATTAATTAATTAATTAATTAATTAATTAATTCGAGACAGGTTTTTACTTTGTAGCTCAGCCTGGCCTGGAACTCAGAGTAATGTTCCTGTCTCAATCTCACAAGTATAAACAACATTCTCAGCTATAAATGTAGCGTAAAAAATATATTTTTGAAGCAAAGTATGGTAGCATATGCCTGTAAATCCTGGAAGCAGGGGGATGAGGAATTCAAAAACAGCCTGGTCTACACGACAGCTCGTCTAAAAAACCCTGAAATGGAAAATGTACTGTTGTTATTTTGAGAAAGGGTATTACTATGTAGTTGTGGCTGGTCTAGAACTTACTACACAGACCACACTGGCCTTGAACTCACAGAGATATGTCTGCCTTTGCCTTCCAAGTGCTGGAATTAAAGGCATGTGACATGGGCCACAATCCTTATTTAGAGGATGTAAAATGCAGATTTAAAAAGGTAACTGTGTTTGAATAAAAAAGACAAGATCTTTGGAATAATATTAACCAACATTTTTATAAGCTTTTAAGTACAGATGCCTTTCTAAGAAATATCAACAATAAAAACCATTGAGTTCAAGACTGATGAAACTTTACACTGGGGGGTGTAAAAAAACAAAATTGAGTACAATTAAAAGGCACAATTTTCATTTTTCATCAAGACAGAGTAGCAGAGATCAAAATTATCCTTCTACATAAAGCAATAAAAATAAGAATGAAACAGATAATTGACTCTTTCAAAAACACCAGAAATTAGTTCATAAAAATAGATCCCAATGAGGCTGGAGAGAAGGCTCAGATGTTTAGAGCACTGTTTGATCTCCCAGAGGGTTTGGGTTGATTCCCAGCCCTAATGTGGCAGGTCACAACTGTCTCTAACTCCAGTTGCAGAGGATCTGATGCCCTTTTCTGGCTTCCACAGGCACCAGACATGTGAGTGGTATGCAAACAGACAAAACACATATACACATAAAATAAAAAAAAATTCTTTAAAACGATACCCAAAATAACTGATCCCAAAGAGACAGGAAACCACAGGAGTTGGATAACTATGATGCAGGAGGCAGGGGCTTGACTCTGGGTATAATGGAGAAAAGAGAGTCTCCATTGTGTTTCTCTTAACTTATAATTATTATTTTTTAGCATAACGTATTTAAGATACATTTTCTAATTGAGCTATATATTTTTCTCTGCTCCCCTCCCTTTCTGCCTTCTCCCATAGTACCCATGCTCCCAATTTACTCAAGAGATCTTGTCTTTTTCTACTTCCCATGTAGATTAGATTCATGTATTTCTCTTTTAAGGTACTCTTTGTTGCCTAGGTTCTCTGGGATTGTGAATTGTAGGTTGGTTTTTCTGTTTTTGTTTGTTTTGTTTTATGTCTAAAAGCCATTTAAGAGTGAGTAATATGATATTTGTCTTTCTGGGTCTGGGTTACCTTACTCAGTATGATGTTTTCTAGCTCCATCCATTTGTCCGCAAATGTCAAGATGTCATTATTTTTTTCTGCTGTGTAGTACTCCAAAATGTAAATGTATGTTTTCCTTATCCATTCTTCCATCAAGGGACATTTAGATTGTTTCCAGGTTCTGGATATGACAAACAATGCTGCTATGAACATAGTTGAGCACATGTCCATGTAGTATGGTTGAGCATCTTTTGAGTATATATCCAAAAGTGGTATTGCTGGGTCTTGAGGAAGGTTATTTCCTAATTTTCTGAGAAATAGCCATACTGATATCCAAAGGGGTTGTACCAGTTTGCACACCCACCAGCAATGGAGCAGTGTTCCCTTTACCCCACATCCTCTCCAGTATAAGTTGTGATTAGTGTTTTTGATCTTGGCCATTATTACAGGTATAATATGGAATCTCAGAGTTGTTTTGATTTGCATTTCTCTGATGGCTAAGGATATTGAGCATTTTCTTAAGGGTCTTTCAGCCATTTTAGATTTCTCTGTTGAAAATTCTCTGTTTAGGTCTATACCCTATTTTTTAACTGGATTATTTGTTATTTTGATGACCAATTTCTTAAGTTCTTTGTATATTTTGGAGATAGCCCGCTGTCCAATATGGGGTTAGAAAAGATCTTTTCCCATTTTTTAGGCTGCCATTTTGTCTTGTTGACGGTGTCCTTTGCTTTACAGAAGTTTCTCAGTTTCAGGAGGTCCCAGTTATTGTTTCTCTCAGTGTCTAAGCTATTGAGGTTATATTTAGGAAGTAGTCTTCTGTGCCAATGTGTTCAAGTGTACTTTCCACTTTCTCTTCTATGAGGTTCAGTGTGGTTGGTTTTTATGTTGAGGTCTTAGATCCATTTGAACTTTAGTTTTGTGCATGGCAATACAGATCTATTTTCATTCTTCTACATGTTGACATCCAGTTATGCTAGCACCATTTGTTGAATATGCTTTCTTTTTTTCCATTTTATACTTTTTGCTTCTTTGCCAAAAATCAGGTGTTCATAGGGTGTTGATCGATATCTGGGTCTTAGATTTGGTTCCATTGATTCTCCTGTCTGTTTTTATGCCAATACCAGGCTGTTTTCAGTACTGTAGCTCTGTAGTAGAGTTTGAAGTCAGGGACTGTGTGTGATACCTCCAGAAGTACATGATTGTTTCGGCTATCTTCATTTTTTTTTTTTTGCTTTTCCATATTAAATTGAGTATTTTTCTTTCGAGGTCTGTGAAGAATTTTGCTGGGAATTGCATTGAATCTGTAGGTTGTTTTTGATAAGATTGCCATTTTTTACTATGTTAATTCTACCTACTTAAGAGCATGGAATATGTTTCCATTTTTTGATGTCTTTTCCATGGGGAAAATGCTTCCACCTAAGGGTATGACAGAGGTGTTCACCATCTTAACTGTGGTTAAGGCTTCAGGGATATGCATACTTCAAAACTGATCGTACTTTACTCTACACATGTGCAGCTTACCGTGAATCAATCATACCTTCATAGTATTTTTAAAGAGTTTACAACAGATGCAGACATCACTTATTTAAGCTCATGCCTTGAATAAAGCAAGCTGATGAGAACATTTTTTTTTTTTTTTTTTTGGTTTTTCGAGACAGGGTTTCTCTGTGGTTTTGGAGCCTGTCCTGGAACTAGCTCTTGTAGACCAGGCTGGTCTCGAACTCACAGAGATCCGCCTGCCTCTGCCTCCCAAGTGCTGGGATTAAAGGCGTGCGCCACCACCGCCCGGCTGATGAGAACATATTTAACCATAAAATTATTAATCCTTAGTTCTTAAAAGAAGATGTTAAAGTAGGAATCACTAGAAAGAATGTTATATTTTATTAAGAAGTCAAGGAAATGCAAGATGAAAACTATTTTTGTTTGCTTATGAGTTGTGAAAAATACAGAAGCAGCTGGATGTGAGGGGAGGGGTACCAGGTGTTGCTGGTGTTGTAGGCACTTGCTATGTGCTGTGAACAATACTCCTGAAGGCTTAGGGTGCTCACTCCTCAGAATCACACCTTCTCTTCACTTTAGGAATTAATCTCAGCAGCATCATGGCATTCAACATCACTGTCATAAAAACATCATTGTCTTGAACTCAATTCTGTACAAATTAGACATTAAAAAGACTGATGATATTTTCAAGGCTGTTTCTTAAAAATATTTAAGCATAAAAAGTGATTAAGATATATTTGCTTAAAAGGCTGGTCATAGAGAAATATGATTCTTTTTTCCCTATATACATAAAAAACTGTACTAATTTGACAATTTCTTTTTGTATAATCATATTTGTTTCACTAATGAACAACTGAAACCTTTGCAATCAGACCAATAGACTGTTTACTTATTCTAGCTTTTACGACAGTGCTCAATAAACATGGCAGTATAGATGCTTCTTCGGCATGCTGGCTTTATTTCTTTTGGAGAATTGCCCAGTAATGGGCCTACTGGTTCATATACTAGTTCTATCTTTAAACTCTAGATGCTTCACAGTGCTTTCCACAATGGCCATATTAATTTATATCCCCATTAACTGTGAAAAGGTTTCCTTTTCTTTCATGCTTTTGTTAACACTCACTGTCTTTTGTCTTTTAGGGAGGGCAATCATTCTTACTGGGGTGTGTTGATGCCTGACTGTGGATTCATTTATATTCCTTGGGTGGTTTAATGATGATATAACCATATTTGTCACAATCTGTTCACCATTTATTTTCCTTTTGAAGAAAACATCTATGGAGGTATAATGGTTCAAATAGGAAATGTTCTTTATAGGTTCACCAACTTGAATACTTGGGTCTCCAACTGGTGGCACAATTTTGGTGGTTTTGGAACCTTTTTGACATGGAGCATTGCTAAAGGAAGGGCATTTCTGGGGATAAATTTTAGGGGTTTATAGACCCACATCAATTCCAGTTCACTTTTTCTTCTCTGTGTTTGTGGTTGGAGATCTAAGTTTCCTGCCCTGGCTGCCTACAGGCATTACCACTCCCCCTATTATGGACTCTCCCATTGGAACTGTAAGGCCAAATAAACTCGTCTTACATTAGCTGCTTTTGGTTATGGTGTTTGCGGCAACATAAAGTAACAAACACAGTAGGTCTACAATATGTTTTAAGTCAGATTATCTACTTGCCAGCTCTCATAGTTCCTTCTGGTATGAACATCTGATGGATACACAGTTTGTACAGGTTGACTTTTCACTCTGACATTTTCTTTGCTGGCAGAAACATTTTTAGTTTGATGTAATTTAATTAATTGATTTTATTTGCTGTCCAAAAAATTGTTGTTCACTCCAAAGTCCTGAAGCATTTCTCTGTGTTTTCTCTTTTATTTCTTTCATTCTTTCTTTTTTTATTTTGTTTTTTCAAGACAGGGTTTCTCTATGTAGCTTTAGAGCCAGTCCTAGAACTCACTCTGTACACCAAGCTGGCCTTGAACTCACAGAAATCCATCTGTCTCTACCTCTTGAGTGCTGGGATTAAAGGTGTGTACCACCACTGTCTAGCCCTTTTCTGTTTTCTTTTAGTTCTTTTGTATCTTATACTTAAATTTCAAACAACTTTGAGTAGCTTTAGAACTGGTAAGAAGGAGCCTATTTTCATTCTTCTAACTATGGCTGTCCAATGGTTCCAACATTGTCTATTGAGAAGACTGTCCTTCCTCCACTGTGTGTGGTTAGCAACTCTTCTGAAAACTGGCTGTCTATAGATGGGCAGGGTTGTTTATTACAGTCCTTAGGTATGCTGTGTGTCATGCAAATACAAAGAAAGCTGTCTCATCACTAGAATTTTCAGTGTATTTTGAAGTCCTAATTTGTACAAGTATCTTTGTTCTTTTCACTCAAGATTGTTTTGGCTTTTTAGGATCTTTAAAATAACTTTAACTGTACCCTCAGCATGTTGGTATCTGGAGTGGAAAACTTGAGAGCTATAGTTGACTGCTGTGGAAAGTGTGGCTGGAATTCAGTCAATTTATTAGAAAAATATGCAGTGTAATTAGCATACTAACATTAAAGAAAACACTGAACCATATCATAATGCAACATCTCATGATTAGCTAGGATGAGAGTTCACTATACAAAAATAGCAGAGGTAAAGAGGAACTAAACAATAACATAAAACCTGACTTTTAGTTTTCAAACTTCACACAAAAGAAGTCCTATGCATTCAGGGCACCATGACAAAGCCTCCACACTTCCTTCAAGGTATAAAAAGATCTGTAAACATCATAATCTGGCTTTTTAAAAAACTTGAAAAAGTGAAAAGTATATTAACATAGAAAAATCTATCCGAAAAAAACAAACAATGAAACCAGCAAAATCTATAATAATGAGCTTAATAAGCTACACATATAACTGCTCTGAGTATTAGTTACTATAAGATATTCAAAGAGAATTGACTGAACATAAAATCTGATGCAGTGGTAACTTGAGAAAGTGACTTCATTATACTGGAAATGGAAAATTTCTATTTCCTTCTTATTGATGGACTCTAAGGTGGGCACTGCTTACCTTTGTTACATTTCCTTCTTATTGATGGACTCTAAGGTGGGCACTGCTTACCTTTGTTACATTTCCTTGCCAAGTTTCCTAAAAAGAAGTTTAGGTAACGAACCTCAGAAGAGGCAATCACTTGTTCCCGGCCTTGCTGATGTCAAAGCTTGCTGAAATTAGGCCATGCTGAGAGTCTGTGTGGTATGTTCTAGCATGTTTGTATAGGAATTGACCCCAAGATTCAGTTTAGTTGTTGATTTAGATTAGCATTTCCAGAAAACTATTTCCTAGGAAATAAATATGTCATACATCATCAGACAGACATGCTGTTATCAGGATAAATGTCATAGTAAATATGCCCAGTAGATATTAAAATGTGAAAGTATTAAATTGGAAATACAAAAACAGGCAATGAACCTTTTGCTGTTTTAAAACCAACAACTTTTGAGAATGTGTGCATCCTGCTGCTGAGACTGAGAGCCCTGTGCATGGTGGGTATTTATTCTCTTTGAACAACTTTCCTAGCTTATTGTTTGAGACAAGAGCTTGCTTTGTAGACTAGGCTAGCCTCAGACTTGTGATCCTTTTCATCATCTGCTTCAGTGACAGGCTTAGCCATGCAGCACTGCACCCAGGCTCTTTTTTACACGTTGGCATATGCCACAGATCTAGCCTTGCTGGCAGCTGACCCTTTGACAGACCTTTTATGTTCAATTCTGTTGTCATCTCATGGTTCTTGATTTTAAGGTATAACACTGTGAAAGTCCTGCAAGACTTCAGATTTGATGCTAGAACAGTTAGTGAATCCGCAGGTGACAGCCCATTCTTCACTAGAGCTCTTTTTAGTCTGGGACAGTATTCCACTGGGCATTTGTTCACTAATGGGCATTTGTCAACTTTAGGTTATCAAAATAAATGTAATAAATGTATATGTCCAATTTCTGAACAGGAAAATGGTTTTATATCTGTTGGATAAAAACCTAGGAGCAGCACATTATTTAACTTTATAAGCAACTGCCCATTCAAAGTGGGTGTGCTGTACTTCATTGCTTTAACAGCACAAACTTGTAAGCAGTGTTGGAATTCAGGATTTCTCAAGATTAAGAGAATCTAATAAACTTGATGTTTATTTTTTTAAAATAATAAAAGTCTATTAGTAAAATATTGTAACTGGTAATAGTACTCCCCATATACTCAACTGTAGCAATGTTTGCTCCTATCTTAATCTGTTCTATTTGAAAGGCAAATAACTGGAGATGTTGCTCAGTACTAGACCACTTGCCTGACATGCACAACACCCTTGGTTCAAACCCTGTTCTGGAAAAAAAAAAAGTAAAAATAAAAATTTCAAATCATAAGGATTTGGTATTAAAGGATCAGAGAAGATAAAACTTATCTATATAATAAATTTTGATCTATTTTGAAATTTTTAATGCTTATATTAATGTTTGCACTAATACTAGTATTGTCTTCTAAATAGTTGTGTATTAGTATTAAGTAAAATGCAAAGAATTTCTTTACATTTAAGCAATATTTCTTCTACTCTTCAGACCTGTTAAGGTGGTCTTCTCAGAGGGACATGACTGCTGGCCAAATAAAAAATGCTAAAACACAGGGCTGACCATTAATTTTTAAGGTCATATTTAGCCCAATCACCTGTGTGTAAAACATTAAAAACTCACTCATCAGTAGAGTTGAGTGGAGAGAGGACCACTTTTAACTGAGTTGCTACACATGTGTATGAGTGTTTTGCCCACGTGTATGTCTATGTACCACATGCATGCCTGTGTTCACAGAGAACAGAGGAAGGCACTGAATTCCCTGGAACTGGAGATATAGGTGGTTATAACCTACAACGTTGATACTGGGAACCACATCCAGGTCTTTGGAAAGAGCAATAAGTACTCTTGATCTTGGAGCTACCTCTCTAGCCCCCATTTCTTCTTACTGTAATACATCTTTAGTTTTTACAACTTAGAAAGGGATAGAAAAATAATATTTAACTTATTAGTTGAAAAAAAGTATTAAATTAGATTCTGCGTGTTATAAATATTTTGTAAAAAGTCAGTATTTTAAAACAGGGTGCTAATATGGAAGTAAAGTTTTCTAGAATTATTTCAAAAGAAACATTCATTATATCTTTGTCATTTCAAAAATAAATAATAGAAAAAATCAGAATAGAATATACATAAAAGATAAATGTTAGGTTTCCTGTTGCAAGATCTGTCTGTCTTTACAAAATGTGTATACACCCATGTCTCTGTGTTCCTTAAGTGATGCCTATATTCTTACCTAGACAGGTTAACAATGTTTTGAGGTCATTTTCTGCCTCAACAAAGGCAGGAAGTTCAGAAAAAGTAATTCTAGCTCAGAAACTCACTTCTTTACCCTTTACAAAGTTTTGTTTTGTTTTTAAAACTTCCTTCAACTTTGGTGGCTCTAACGACAATGCTAAACTGTTATTTTCAGTCTGGTTGCATTTTCTTCTGGTTCCAGGGGAAAATATTCACTGCCTACACATTCCATTTGGTCACCTATGAACAAAATGCTGCACATGCCTCCAACAAAGCCACTCTCTACTCCACCCCCATGCTGCTGCCCGAGCCAGAAGGTCTTCTCTTCCTGTCTTCTAGAGTTTTCTCCCGCCTTCACTCTTTCATCTTTTGTACCAACTCTTTCTGTGCAGCTAGAAATAATGTTTTCCTTTTTAATTTTTAATTAAAACTTTTAAGTCAAAGCTGTATTTAATATATCTATTTTATTTTAAAGATATAGACACCACATTCTCTTGCTCAAAGACAAGCACATTCAATTCTCAGCACTTAAACCTTATTTGATCAATATTCAGATATCAATATATCCACCTGTGTTAACAAATATTTATAACTGTATTTCTGGATTGTTCAGTTTTAGGTAATATCTACTGCTGTCTTTCCATGAAGAATGAAAAATGACTATCTCTCAATCAACAAAAACAATGATTAATGATGATTAATAACAATCTCCAAGTATAGAATTTTAGACTGAAATTGAAAAGCATTATCCCAGTCTCCTCTGGTTGACATATCAGTATAAAGACAATGAAGACTTCAATGCTTTACATACAATTTATTTATTTCTTTATAGAAATCATGTTAAATTTTTAAAAATTATTTTATTTTATTTTGACACAGGGCCTCAATATTGTAGCTCTGGCTGTCTTGGAACTCACAGAGATCTGCCTGCCACTGTTTTCTCAAGTGCTGGGATGAAAGGTGTGCCAAGCCTGGTCAATGTTAGAAAATTTTGTAATGACGTATCTCATATGTTTTCATCCATTTGTCCAATGTTTGGTGTGTCCTTTTGTGTGTACTGTACAGCAAGATTCTGTTTTAAACATGTAGTCTCTTGAAGTTTTTAAGTATCAGTACTGGGGGAAAAGTATAAGGACCTGATTCAGTTTCCAGGCCCACACTTAAGTGCAGAAACAAATTAGAACAATCGAAAAAGACAGAGGGTATTGACTTCTTGCCTCTATGTGTACACATAAAGTATATAGTCATGTTCAATTGATGCTTTATTCACAATAGTCAGGTAATGGAACCAGATCAGATGCTTGTCAAATGATGACTAGGTAATGAAAATAAAGTTACACACACACACAGGAATTTTATTCAGCTAAAGAAATATTGAACAGCAAAATCTGCAGCAGAATGGCTCAAAAATGGAAAATATTATACTGAATGCGGTAATATAGACCCTGAAAAGGCAAATTCATACATTCACTCTCATATCCTAGCTTAAATTCTCAGATTAGTGTATTTTTAACTTGGAGTGTTTGTAGAGGCCAAGGAGATAGAAACAAAGGGGAAAGGCCTTAGAAGAGGGATCAGTAGTAGAAGACACCTGGCATAAACTAGGGAATAACCGAAGGTCGAAAGGTTTCAGTGGGAATGGTGGTGGAGAGGGTGAAGAAGAGGGGTAAGGAGCAGTGTTCACCAAAACTAAGTATATTGAAAAAGCCACAGGAAAACCTACTAGTTTGTAAGCTTATTAAAACTAAAAGTATAAAAATTGAATAGAGGTACCCTCTGTGGGTAGATAACCTAGAGGAAATAATGGGTTTTTAAATAAAAATTCTAGTGTCAGGTATGGGATATCTCCCTATAAGATGCTGATCAGGGAGGCTTCAGAGGCCCATAAACCAGCATAGGTTATTGCTAGTGCTTTTGATTACCCACCAAAATTAAGATATCACACTTTGGTTACAGGATAGAGAAAAATCAAGCTGGAACTGACCTGGAAAATTCTTCCCTAAGACCTAGCATTCATAGTACTAGAAGGCGTTATGTAGGACGCTGAAGGAAAGAAGTCATCAACAATCCCACATAACTACTGAAAATCGTGTAAACTATAATATCAAGATGAGGCAATGGTTATAGGGGCAACCAATTGCTTTCTAAAGTTGGACTGGAGGCCCTCAGGAGGGAATTCACACCTGGTATTTGTAGAACTGGTCAAAGGTCCATGGCTCAGGAGCACACAGGCCCACAAGAGAATATACTACTGTTGTTTTGTTAGATGAACATGTTTCCAAGTTGCCTTATAAATATTTATGTTTATACCCATAGATAATTGCTGCTCTCAACATTGGTGAGAAATAAGCTAATTTTGCAGTGAGCAGTTTTAATGCAGAGACTCATAACTGATTAAGATGCTAAGAATAAATGACTGTTGAGCATTAAGTTCAAAGTGGGACATCTTTACCAACCCTTTCTAAAGTAGAAGGAATGTAAGAATAAAAACTAGGAAAGGGTGCTGAAAAACAATGTCTTCTAGATTTTAGTCATGAACTCACTGAAACTGTGGTTGTCTACACAAGATCTGGAGAAGATGAAGCCCATCAACATTCCATCAAGGATGAAGAAGGGGCTCATAGGCCCTACCTACCCCTCCTGAGGGACTACTGTCAGTTAAGTATTGTGGGCACATGTGATTTTCTTTGTGGTACAACTACTAGCAGGTTTTTATGGTCCAATAAATAATTTTCAACCCATACTCCTACCAACAGCACTAAGTAAACTCAGTGGATCACATACATACAAAAAGGAAAGAAGGGAGGGCCTTGGGATGGAGGGTTTCAACAGGAGAAGGAAAAGCTTAAGTAGTTATGAGGCTGATAATGACAAAAATACATTATATACATATATGGAACTGTCAGAAATATTTAGAAATAAAACTATTGATTAAACTAACAAATAAGAAAATACTTTAAAACTATTTGGGAAAATTGTGGGCATATTTTTCAGTTAGCTACAAAAGCCTCATAAACTCTAACATTTGTACCTCCATGTTTCTCTGGATTTTATATGGATGTGTCAACAGTCCATTTTGTTGATACACAAACCCTGACAATGAGTGAAAAGCAAGGTTCAGAGTCTAAGGGCTTAGAAGAGTGAGTATAGAACTCCAGTTGTAGAACAGTGTGCTGCCCATATCCCCAAAATAAAAGTGGGTATGTGTTCAAGAGACCTGCCCTGATAGCACCAGAACATTCTTGCTATGAATATAAAAAGACAAAGTGATTTCTTAATTAAAAACAAACTAGATTAAAACAATAAGTAGAAAAAAATCCTACATATTTTATTTGAAGAAAGTATTCTTTAAGCATTTTTGTGTAGTTCTGAGGTAATTTGCTAATTATTAAATCATGCTTCCTTGACTAATAAGAAATGTTGGGTTGACTGAGGTGTGGCCTAGCTGAGGATCAGGTGAACCCAATTAACCCAATTTTATCTTGCACATCCTAAGTGATTTATTTTTGATGTACAATGTTGTTCCCTAAGTCCTTTAGAGCCCAACAAGAAAAATCCATAAACAAGTTCTGAAGGCCATGACATTAATTTTGCTGTCATTCTTATGCCTTAAGTGTACATCCAAGACTACAAAAATTCTTGTCCTTTGGGAAAGAAGGCAAATCTGAAACTAATTATGGCAGTTATTATCATAATACTATTAAATTAAATGCTATGACCTTAGAGAAATTTATTTTGGTACAATTTTGCTAATGAACACATCTTCTCAAATGAGATTAGCTCACTCATGCCTAGAGCAAAATGGTTTGAAAAGAGGCCTAGCAGAACAAAACCACCATACAAAACTTGGAATTTCCATTCTCATAAGGTTCAACTGGAAAGTCTGATGTAATGAAATTGGCACCCCTGGACTTGTTTTACAGAAAATGCGGTATCTGTTACAAAGTTTTATTTAAGAGTCAAAAACTTCAAATGACCTTGGATGTAATACTGAACAAAGAGTCTTATCTGTCATAGTTATTGCCTCCTATGGTCACTCATTACTACTTCCTATTGTCATCTGCTTGCTGGGAATTTGCTTATAGTCAACATCTCTATTTTTTGAAAGTTAAGAGGGAAAGGAACACAGTATTCCAACAGCTTCTTTATATGATTGAGTTTTTAAAAGTCCTTTCTGTGTGTGTGTGTGGGGGGCATGGACATTATACAGTGTGTATGAGAAGGTCAGAGAGCTACTATGGATGCCAGTCCTTACTTGGTTGAAATAGTCTCTTCTTTGCTCCTCTGTATGACAGGCTAGTTGGCTCACAATCTGGGCATTCGCCTGTCTCCACCCTTCATTATGCCACAGGAGTTCTGGGATTACTTATCCATGTCACTGGGCCTGGCTTTGTATGGGCTCTAGAAATCCAAACTAAGTTAACCTCACATTTGTATGTCAAGCGCTTTTATCGTTTGAGCCATCTCCTCAGCTCCTATTCCTAAGCTTTAAGAATCAATACTGTGAGGATAAGATGCACTAGTAGCAACACCCAAGCTCAATGAGATCCTGTTAGCTCAGGTTCCTAGCATCTCACCAACATATGAACTGAGCTTCAGGTAGGAAAGGAAGCCACCTGACCTGGCACGAGGACATGTTTGCTATTGAGTTCTCCAGGACCCTGAAATTGTGTAGATACTCACAGACTACAATTGGCTTGCTTTAATTCTTACAAGTGCTCGAGGACAGGGATTAGAGCTGAGGCCAGTGACTCTGATGGGCAGTGAGGGAAAATTAGGCAAGTAAGACTACCAACCTTTGTGTTACAACCAATGAACAGGAAAAGATTCAGGCAGAAAAAAACCAGTGGCAACAGAAATGAAATGTGAAGAAATAAATTCCTTAAATTCTATTGAGACACAACGCCATAGGAAACCACTCAAGAGCTGGTTCTTGGTGTATTTTCCTGAACTCAGCAGAGATGTTTCTAGACAGCTTGCTCAATGCTGATGGTCTTGAAAACCACTAATTAACAACTAGTGTTAAATGGTCCTGTTGTTGATCAGATACAATCACGAACAGAGATAACATTAAGTAATTTAAGCACATCTTTTACTTGTCTAAACTTTAAAACTAACTTTAGAATAAGATTTCAAGGGGCTGGAGAGATGGCTCAGAGGGTAAGAGCACTGGCTGCTCTTCCAGAGGTCCTGAGTTCAATTCCCAGCAACCACATGGTGGCTCACAACCATCTGTAATGTAATGAGACCTGGTGCCTTCCTTGCCAGCAGTATATTGTATTCCAAATAAATAAATAAATCTTTAAAAAAAAGATTTCAAATGTTTTTATTGGCAATATTAACTGAATACAAGACACTAGATCACAGAAAGGTGAGAAGAGTGTAGTAAGGCAGCAAAAGATTTCCACATCAGTTTACTGTGGACGCTCAGAGATAATAATTCAAAGGACACTGCAAGGAGAGCCTTCCTCACCTTCTGTTCTCATTTCTTTGCCACATTTCCACCATGTATTCTGTGAAGGCCCACCGAGTTGTTGACGACAGGTGTGGCTACAAACAGGAGATCCTGACTTGGGTGAGGTTGATTGGTGTTGGGTGTGGAGGTGGATCCGCTCCACCTGACCAAAGGTCGGAGAGTTCAAGTCTGTTCCTTATGTCATGTTAATGGAGTCTGTAGCCTGCCCCCTCCCCTTTTGGAGTAAAATATATAAGCATGTGGAAAATAAATGAGGTAGATTCAGTATTCACTGAATGCCCCTCCTGATGCTGTTCTGTTTCTGTCTCTTATTTCTCTTATACCACTGTTCCTTTTGCTTAATAATTCTAATCCTCATGTTCCTACCCTAGAACATACAAGTTTTATTGAAGCTGGTCACCAACACTATTTCACCAATCCCTATTTCAACATATATTTTGTATTTAAAACTGTAACATTTTTTAAACTTCTAACCTGGTGAATGAAACTTCTTTAAATTAATTTTTAAATGTTCCATTATATTTTGTTCTTAATAGCTTACAAAAATAATAATAGTGCCACAAGGACATGTGCTCAACTATATTCCTAGCAGCATTGTCTGTCATAGCCAGAACCTGGAAACAACCTAAATGCCCTTCGACCGAAGAATGGATAAGGTAAATGTGGTACATTTACACAATGGAGTACTACACAGAAAACAAACAAACAAACAAACAAACAAAACCAGGCATCTTGAATTTTGCAGGAAAATGGATGGAGCTAGAAAACATTATTTTGAGTGAGATAACCCAGACATAGAAAGACAATTATTACATGTACTCAAATGTGTTTTTTAAACATAAAACAAAGAAAACCAGCATACAAGCCACAATCCCAGAGAACTTAGACAACATTGAGGACACTAAGTGATCTAATAGATGTAATCTACATGGGAAGTAGAAAAAGACAAGATCTCCTGAGTAAATTGGGAGCATGGGGACCTTGTGGGAGGTTTGAAGGGGAGAGGAAAGAGGCAGGGAGGGGAGCAAAGAAAGATGTAGAGCTCAATAAAAATCAATAAAAAAGATAATGAAGATAAAATGATCAAAACCAAATATAACAGCTATGACAACAAATAAACAGGAAATGAAAATAGATAATACATAAAATAAATACTTCTGTGAATCAAAGGCAATAATAAAAAGGCAACTGATGGAAAGTTATTTTCAAATCATATAATAAGTTTACATGATACTAATATCCAGAATTTGTAAAGATATCATTCAGATTAAGACAAAACAATCAGTTTTAAAAATGGGGGAAAGCCACTCTACCTATTATTGAAGACATCACACATTTTAGTTGCTAGAAATACTGAGAACTGAAGAACAATGGCAATGGGTTCTTGATCCTATTGCACGTAATGGCTTTGTGGGAGCCTAGGTAGTTTGGATGCTCACCTTACTAGACCTGGATGGAGGTGGGTGGTCCTTGGACCTCCCACAGGGCAGGGAAACCTGCTTGCTCTTTGGGCTGAGGAGGGAGGAAGACTTGATTCAGGGAGGGGGGGGAATGGGAGGAGGTGGCGGGGAAGAGGCAGAAATCTTTAATAAATAAATAAATTAATTAATTAATTAAAAAAAAAAAAGAAATAGAGAAACCAAGCTGGAAGTAGCCTGAATCTTGCTCTTTTCTAGATATCTTTCATTGTACCAGCAGGTACAATGCAGGCTGATAACAAATAAGTCACCAACAGTCTTACCCACAGTGGACCTTTGTGTTACAACAATGACGTGCAGGACAAGATATGTCCATTGGTACAATAGTGTGGTGACTGTTATATGTGTGGCCAACTGCTTTCTATCTGGATTGAAGGCTTGCTCCACGGTACAGGCCTGGTACTATTCAGCCTGTCAAAGACCCATGACTAGTCAGTCACAGGCCCTAGTAGGGAACCTACTGCTATTGTTTTGCTAAATGGTCATATTGTTAAACTGTCTTCTAAATATTTATGTTTATACCTAAAGATCAATGCTTCTGTAAATCTTGACGAGAGGTTAATATGAATATTCAAAGTTGGTCAAATTGCTGAGATTAAGCAACCAGGGAATGTGTAGTACTAAAAGGGCAATCAAACTTCCCTTATCCAGTCTCAGTGAACATTACAGAAGAGGGAGCACAAAGAAAATAAAAAGCAGAAGGCAGCAGTGCAATGGTCTGTCCCACTCCCTCCCCAGTCCTCCACTGAGGCACGCAGCTCTTCCTTTTGCTTCCAATCTCTGCCTCTCACAGGCAGTGGATGGCTCCCTGCCTGGGACTGGCTGCCTGTGTGGCCCGCTGTGGACTCAGGACCTGCTGCCCACTGCTGCCCTGCGGGGACCTGCAGCATTTCTGCCATTGCGCCCCTCAGGGAACCGCAGCATCTTATTTAAACCATAACAATGAGGAAGGCTGAGAAATATGGCCTTTTGGATGCGACATGACACATCACTACACCTTTCTGGACAGCTTACCAGAAACTGACATTTTCAAGATAGTGTCAGCAGTGGACATAAGATTCAAGTTACACAGAGAGCACATTAATGAATAATATCAGCTACAGGCTTGGGCAGAAACCCCCAGTACCCCTTCTACCATCACCCAGAAAAATTGCACATCAGCTTCTGGCCAATATCAGATAAGTTGAAGGAACCAAGTTAACCAAAGTAGCTTCAGATTCAAGCAATTCAACTAAAACATACCATCACAAAATTACATAGGAATTCTTAAATTCTCTTGGAGATTGAAAAAGCAAGGCTCTTTTGATTGTTGTGCTCTCCAAGGCCAGGCATACATGAACACTATCAGAGTGAGAGCAGCAAACAGGAGTGAAGGAGTAGGAGAAAAGAGTATGGGGAGCACATGGAATGTCTGGGGTTTCTCTTGAAACACTTGAGTTATAGCTTAGGGACCTAAAATGTGGAGAAAGATGGTTTGTTATAGATAGTACTGTCTAAATCTGAAACTGAAATACTACTAATGGGTCGAAATTTCTTTGTATTTTAGTATCCAACCTTAAATGGCAATATTACAAAACTCAATCAGTTGCCACAATGCATTGAGTAAACATTGGTTTTCAAGAATTGGCAGAATGGAGAAGTTAACTTTAGTTACTTCAAAAGGCTCACACAACAACGAAGTGGGAGCCTGAAAAGAGAACAGGGAGGCATACTTCAGCAGGAGTGTGATTTCCACCTAATACTCTTTCTGGAAACCTTTAAAAGGTTTTGTCTTACAGATGTACAACTTACCATGAATAAGAACAACAGGAATATGAGGATCCACAAAACAGTACTCAGTAAGCACTGGCAGGGAAAGACATCTATGAAATAAGTTTGAGAAGGTTGTGGGACACTGGGAAAATTCTAATTCATGGGAAAATTCTAATCCAACTAAGTTTTAGAGAGAGAGAGAGGGAGAGAGAGAGAGAGAGAGAGAGAGAGAGAAAGGTCACATAACGGGAAATGATAAATCAGCAACAGAGATAATCTGTAGGGCTTTGGTTCATTGTTATTCCTCTTTTGCTGTGTCCAACATACATATATGTATGCATGCACTCTCTCTGTGTGCAATACTTGCTCACAAGTCTAAGTACATAATACATATAATCACGTACTAGATAATAATATTTGGTTAACAATAGACCATAAATAACAGTGGTTCTCTGTCAGCAAGCTTTTGTGCTGTTGTGACATGAGAGAAACAAGTAAAGGTGGAAGGATCTGTTTGACTCTGGTTCCATGGTTGGGAGGGCAGAGAAGTTCACAGGAAGGACAGAGGGTAAGATATACTACTCAGGGACAATTCCCAGTGGTCTACTTGGATCTAGCCCTCCTCCCAATAGTGTCAATGTATGATGAATAAAGGAACTATCAGGCATTAGGTCAAGGCCTCATGACCCAGAGGTCTCTGGAAACACTCCCAGACACCCAGAAGTGTGCCTTACTAGTAGTATCTCAGGTATCCCTCATCCAATCAGGTTGATGCTGAAAATGAACCACCACAGGTTTCATGATTATCATGAGCTGAAAAATTCCTCCTACCTAGAAACTCACAGCATAAAGTCTGCAGTGAGCTAGTGTAAAGAAACCTGCCCAAGTCCTGTAGGGACAGCGCATACAGTCATGCAATGCATAGGACTTGGTAGTGACAGCCAATTCGGATGTTACTGGATCAAACATTTGCGACATTACACTTACCATGGCTACTTCAGAATGGATCCCTTCTACTTACAAAAACAAAAACAAAACCCAAAACCGTTACTTTCACAAAATCAGTTTTGTGGAAAAATTCCAGAAGACATTGTTATCATAGGAGTGACTGTTGTAATAAGAGCGGCGGGGCTGTGTCCCCAGCACCCAGCCGCCCATATGGCTAGCTTATGCACCAAAATAATTACACGGAAACTGTATTCTTTTAATCACTGCCTGGCCCATTAGTTCCAGCCTCTTATTGGCTAGCTCTTACATATTGATCTAACCCATTTCTAATATTCTGTGTAGTACCATGAGCTGGCTTACCAGGAAAGATCTTAACCTGCGTCTGTTTGGAGTGGGAGAATCATGGCGACTCCTTCACTCGGCTTCTTTTTCCCAGCATTCTGTCTGTTTACTCCGCCTACCTAATTTTTTGTCCTATTAAAGGGGCCAAGGCAGTTTCTTTATTACTTAACCAATGAAACAACAGATAGAAAGATGACCCACCTCCATCAAGTGACAGTCAAGTGAAGTCAGTGACCTTGAAGACCTACTAATGGGACACAATGTGTACAAGTAGAAGACAGCATTGTGGAGGATCTTCATCCTATGTAGGTCTAGGCTAATGTGTGTGTTTGTCTTAGCTTTTAACAAAAAAAGTTAACTTAAAAGATTTTTAAAAATTAAAAGGGAAGGCTTATAAATAACACTATTAAAACATTTTTGCTTATCTATATTATTAATGTCCTTGTGTTTTACACAGAGTTATTATGAATGACTAAATTTCTAAAATGTCAGTGAGATGGCTAAGCAAGTAAGGGTGTCTGCGGCTAAGCCTCATGACCCAAGTTCAATGCCCGAGATCCACATGGTGAAGAAGAACCAACTCCTGTTAGTTGTCCTTTGACTTTCATATCTGTGCCAAGGCATGAGTGCCAGCCTTGCCACCCCAGAAAATAAGTAACATGCAAAAAAAAATTAAAATTTAACAAAGTAAAAAAGTAACAGCACTAATAAATTAATTAGAATAAAGAAATAAAGTAATTAAATAAATAAACTGAATAATTAATAAAGTAAGAAATGAAATTTTAAAAGTAAATTGAGTTTCTCTTTAGGGTAGATGCCAACCAGAAGAGACATTCCAGTCACGTGTTCTTATGCCTCATTTCCTTGCTGATGAGGAACACCTTCACGTGGGTTCTGTAAGTTCTATTCCGATGTCTGCCTTAGAAAGGTATGCTAGCTTCACTTTTCCTGTACTGTTTCCAGATGTAGATATACACAAAGCATGGTGTCAAATGTCTACAGAATTCAGTTAGGTGATGTGCTGCATGGGTTTGCAGCTAAAGGAACAATAGACTATGCCACATAACACATGTGTGCAGTGGGCTATACTGTTCAGGTTTGTATAAGAACACTCCATGTACACTCAACAACCATGTACTTTATACTAAGAGCAGTTAGTCACTATTGTAAGAGAGAGGAAAGCTGTAACCAGAATCTACTTTAAGATACTTTACTGTTCAAGGGCAAATACTTATTTTGATTTTCAAATAAGATAAACTTAGAGTACTTCGAAAATTATTTGTGCCTTTCTCAATTTCACATGACATTATACTCAATAAATACTTTTCTAGAAAAATCAACTATAAAAATCTATCCATCAGCCATTAAAAAAGAAATTCAGAAGATTGTAGTTCTACTGAAATGATATTATATATAAGTTCATCAACTTTTTGTCTTTCTATATTTTTCCAATTGAAAATAATTTCAATTTACTAATAGATCATTTAAAATATAAGTATAAAACTCAAAAGAAAAAATAATCTAAAGAGACAAGTATTCTGACTTACCCAGATGAGCTGAAGTTCTGAGATGCTATATCGCCCTGGTACAATTTAGTTCTCTTCTCCCAATACAGATCATACTTATATTGATGTAATTTAATGTGTATCTTCCCTCAGCAGACTCAAGACTCTACAAGGGCAGGGTTCACATCTGTCTTGATCCCATTACTCCAAGGGCCTTGAGAGTCATCATTCAAATATATTTGACAAATCAACTTTAAAGAATATAAACCTAGACAAAAGGAGATACAAGATTTTACAGATATTCTAAGACAAAATACTTCTATTTATAAAGGTTACACAATCAACAAAATACATATAGTTAAACACAGATGAAGACAGGGACAAAGATTACTTGCCTAAATGACTGACTGGTGTGACAAAATTAAAGCATATGTCCCTTAAACATAATGCTCCAAAACTCCATCTCCGGCCTCCCAAAACTAAACTCTGAGTCACAAAGGCAAAGCCTTTAACAGAACAAGTGACCTTTGAAAGGACTCTACTGCTATTATATGAAGGCATGCTGTTACTAAAATCAATTACTGTCAGATTGCTTCAAAACCTATCATAAGCAAAAAAAAAAAGTTTAACAAACTTCCTTAATACACACACAGATACAAACAACACCCACATTCATACACTTACACATCAGCTTTTGCTCTTGATAATTAATGAGAAGCCAAATCTTAACAATCACTGATGAAAACGTAAGGCTTTGGGGGTCTGTCAGTATCAGCACGACTGAATTTATTCATGAACTTGCATTCCAGCTTTGAGGCAATCTGAAGCAAGATAAAAAGTTATACTTTTTCTAAATCATATCAAAATAGAAACTTCGTGGGGCTAGAGAGATAGTTCAGCATGTAAGAGCACTGTCTGCTCTTGCAGAGGACCTGGGTTTGATTTCCAGCATCCCCATTTGGCAGCTCACAACTACCTGTAACTACAGCTCTAGGGAACTGGGTTCCGCACACAAACACATACTTGAAAAAATAGAGTAGACATTTTACGGCCATAAAAATGACTGGTGAAAATCATATGCTTCTGTATGTATGTGTTCATCTTTTGTCAAAGCAGGATAGTTAAAAATCATAAGTTTATTAATTAACACAATCAATGACCATACAAACAAGTAATGGGAACTTCTATAAAGGCTCAGGAAGTATTTCCAGTTTTGTGGCTCTGAGGTGCCCACTGTCTCTCACTACTCTCCTACTAATAAAACAAAATAAAGAATACCTACAAAATTACTCCACCCCTTTCCTGAATACTGAAACCAAACTGTCTAATTTTCATTTGTCGTAAGCATAATCTTTTAGGTTTTTTTCCCCTAATAATTCAGAAATGTAAAAGTCCATTAGTCAGACATGATAAAATAGGCCTTTAATCCCAGCACTTGGGAGGCAAAGACAGACTCTGAGTTCCAGGTCAGCTTGACCTATGCAAAGAGTTCTAGGTCAGCCAGGGAGACAGAGAGAGAAGCTGTATGAAAAAAAAAGAAAGAAAGAGAGAGAGTGACGAGAGAGAGAGAGAGAGAGAGAGAGAGAGAGAGAGAGAGAGAGAGAGAAGAAAGCAGGCCCCACATTCTTAAATTATAGGCCTAAAGTGGCCTGTGAATTATAATCTGTTATCCTAAATCAATGGTTTACAACATCTGATTCATACCTCTTAGTATAGCTGTTCTCAACTTGTGGGCAGCAACCTTTTGGGGGTCACATCAGATATTCTGCATATCAGATGTTTACATTATGATTCATAACAGTGGTAAAACTTAACGGTTACAGCATAACAATGAAAATTTTATGGTTGGGGTCAACACAGCATGAGGGACTGTATTAAAGGATCGCAGCATTAGGAAGATTGAGGAACACTGATTTAGTAGCTAAGTATTCTTATCTTTAAGTCCATCCTAGCCCCACCCCCACATATGAGGAAGTCCACCACCACCACCAGAATGGAACTAGGCAGGAGTAAGCTACACTACTAAATAGCAACTGCAGCAAGAATAAACAAACAAACAAACGGCATGAATATTTTAGACTAAATGTACCAAGCAGTATTCTCAGCATGTGTTAGTTTAATTATAGCCATGAAATGGGTATTTCTATGATCCCTATTTTACACATAAAGAAACTCTGGCACGAATGGCTTATGTGAATTATCTAAGCTTACACAAGGAGTAAATGTCTTCTTGAGACTCATGGACAGGCACCATGCTTTGTCCTTTAACTTTACTATTTGTTCTTTTCTTGTAAAATTTCCATTTTATATCACAATTCTCAGAAATTAAAATGTATCATAGATTAAGCACATGTAGAAAACAATGCGATACACTTAACAGTTAATAATAAACAGCTAAGCTTTACTGAGCCTTTCTAGACAATAACAAAAATTGAAGGGCTCAGATGGAGGGGTTTTCAGTGTTCGCATGGAAAGACTGGGCATCCAAGTCCCTGTTCCTTCCTGTGTGCTGCTCACTGGAATAAATGTTGATGATATTGTCCCAGGAAAAGGGTGCTGAAAGTCACTAGTGCTATCTCTAAATGACTTCTGAACTTTCTTACTTAAATTTCCTTGCAGCTTTGCGGTGTGCAGAGGACATTTACACAGCTATACTGTTTGTCCCTTACTGCTATGCTAGCAGTAATGTTCAACTGCCACAGTGCAGTAAACTTAACCCGCACTCACTTGCATGCTGTCCTTGTTTCTATTACTCTTTTAGCTCTGAGGACTGATGGTATTCCAAATCCAACAACATACAGAATAACAGATTCTTCAGTGGGCAGTTGAAAAAGCTGGTGTTATTAAAATTATTTAACTAAATACTTAAAATTTATTTCAGCATAGTGTTATTTGTTAAAGTGGCCTTTAGAAGTTACAATGAAAGATGGTAACTTCAAATAACATCAGAATAAAAACACTGAAGAACTTGACATTTGAGGAGTTTGGCTGGCCAAGAAAATAAGAAATGGCTAAAAGTGAACTTATTCCAAAGAGCTGTCACTGGAAGGCAGCTATGTGCCAGACAATTACTTCAGAGTCTGCTTTCATTACTTACAGAAACATGAAGAAACTTAAATGACAGATGATCTCCATAGCATCAGGCCAAGGACATAAGATACTAGGGTTCTTATGAGGACAAGGCTCAGAGCAAAATTAATATGGCCAATGTTATAAAGTATTTGCCAAATTTTCTTAAATTTTTGCTTTCTCAAAGCACTTGCTATCAGTAAGCTGCACAATTCTATAATATGTGCGGCTACCATAGTAAGAAAATGATACTTCCCAGCAGAAAGCAAGCAGTCATGTTTCCTGAGGTGGTTTAAAATAATATGTATTCCAAGGGGGATTTTCTGGCTGAAATTTGTACTGCAACATTTTCATTTTCAAAAGCCACACCTCAGAGCTGTGGCTTGCACTCTCCCTCTCACCTTCTCTGCTGTGGAGCACACCACATTGCATCAGCGCTATCTCCTAAAAGCCCTCTGACATCCATGTTTCCCCTTCTCCGCTGCTGACCTGGCACATGCTGCATCATCCCCTGCCTAGAAAACTATATACTCCAAACAGGCTTCGGTGGGGTTTCATGGTCTGCTCTTGACTCACTTCACCCTCTACTTCTGGCCCCAGTTCTGCACCCCAGTTACCCAGCCTTCCTTGAATTTCTTAAGCATAATAGCTTCCTCTCAACAGAGTATTTACATATGCTGCACTTGCTCGCTGTAATGATAAAATGCCTAAGACAATTAACTTAGTGGAGGATTTACTTTATTCATGGACTATAAGTTTCAGATGGTATTTGGCCAATAGTAGGGGAGTACATTTCGTGACAGGAGAATAGCAGAGGAGGCTGCTCCTCTCATGATGGGTAGGAAGCAAAAGGATAGACAGAGAAGAAGGGGTAGGGGCTCCAATATTCCCTTTAAGAGCATGTTCTCACAGTGGTCTAACTTATTTCCACTAGGCTCCACCTCCAAAGGTTCTCCTAGTCCTCAAGACATATTTCTCTCATATTTGTGATTTTATTTAATAATGCCTAGTACCAACAACAGAGAAGCTTTAGGAGAGTGGGCTCACAGTTCTTTGTACTCAGCATCTAACATCTAGCATGTAGCATCACAACAGAAACCCAAGAGGAGCTCGATCAGCAATTGGTTATGATAAAACTGACATGCCACAAAGTCTCCTTTTAAAGGGTTATTCTATCCACAGCAAGAAAGGCTATGTTCCACACAGCCATAGGCTAGGTTATAGGGTGCCAATCTGCATATCACAAATCCTCCTTTGAAGTGTTCTATATACAGTCAGAATGGATATATTCTACATAGCCACTGGCTAGGTCACATGGTACTTCATGCTCAACCTTTTTAAGAACTGTCAGGTTGTCTGATGACACTTCATATATAATCCTCACTAGCAGTATATGAATTCTCCAGGTGCTACACAATCCCAGAAATGCCTGTTTCTACTTCTTTATCATATGGCACTGTGGTAATTCTTAACTGGCAACTTGTTTTTGTTTTTTGTATGATAGGGTTTCTCTGTGTAACAGCTCTGAATGTCCTGGAACTAGCTCTTGTAGACCAAGCTGGCCTCGAACTCACAAAGACCTGCCTCCGTGTGCTAGAATTAAAGGTATGTGCCACCACTGCCCAGTCCTACTCACTGACACTAAAAATAAAAATTGTATATGTATGTGTACATATTTAATTATGTTACTTTTTTATTGATGAGTTGTAAAAGTTCTTCAACTATTCTGGATACAAGCTTCTTACCAGATATAATTTGCAAATATTCTCTTTTATATCCTGGCTTGTCATTTCAGCCTTGAAGTTTCTTAATTTTGGTGCAAGCCAACTTACCCACTTTTAGTTTGTTACTTGTGCTTTGAGTTTCAATCTTATAAATTATTTTGCATAACTCAAGTCATAAAAATGTCAACCCTTGGTTTCCTCTGAGAGTTTTTCAAATTTTTTACCTTTATCTTTAGGTCTTTACATAACTTCTATACATAATATAGGGGTCTTCCTTTTGTTGTTATTGTTGCTGTTGTTCTAGGACCACTTGGTGAAAAGCTATGCTGTCCCTATTGATTTTTCTGGGCATCCTTATTGAAAAACAGTGTAGCAGAAATATCAGGGTGCATTTGGATTCTTCCTTCTATTCTACACATCTCCTATCCCTACTGCAGTACCATGCTGACTTCTTTATTATAATTTGTAATTTAAGTCATGATACTAAGAAGGATGAATCAGTATTTCCTCACTTCCCCACACCCTCAGCTTTCCAAGCCAAGTTTGGCAACTCTAAGTACCTTGGATTTCCATTCAAATTTTAAAGATCAGATTGTCAATACATGCAGTATGGGAAAGTCCTGACTGCACAGAGCTTGCACTGAGTATGTAGTTTAGTGTATGTAGGACTGTCATGCTAACAGTGTTAACTCTCCCACTGTAAAAACTTGGAATGTCCTTCCTAATTTAAGGCTTTAATTCTGAAATTATTTTAGCATTTTGTGTTACAAGTCTTGAACTTCTTTTGTTAAATTTATTTTTGGTTTGACGCTACTGTAAATGTTGCTTTACTTAGTTATTTTCAGATTCAAGGCTAGTGCATAAAAATGCAATTGGTATTTATGCTGATTTTGTATCTTTCAGCCTTGATACTTAATTTTTAGTATCATCATTTTTTCTTAACATGTTTCTTAAGAGATTTTATAAGCAAAATCTTGTGATATACAAATTGGGACCTCTTTCCTTGTCTACTTGTCTCAGTTAGAACCTTCAAAAACACTGAATAAAGGTAGAGACAGAACAAAGACTTTTCCTTTTCCTAACTTTGATGGGAAAGCATTTTAGTCTTCTACCACACAGTATCTGAGCTGACACGTTTTCAGAGATGCCCTTCATCAGGGCAAGAAGTTCTCTTCTACTCTTTGCTCATTCTTTTCACAAGAAGGACTTAAATGCCATTAAATGCATCCTGTTTCTATTTCTGTATTCTATTAAAAGATACATGGCTTTTAAACACACACACACACATACACACACATATGTTCCTTGGGGTTTTTAATGTTGAGTCAATTTTGCACTCCTGAGATTAGCCCACCTGATACTGATTTACAATTCTTTTAGTTATTTCATTTAGTACACTAGTATTTTGTTGACTGTTTTTGCATCTATATTTATAAGGGTTTGTCTAGTTTTCTTGTGTGGTTTTATTGTTTAAATTCTACTTGGTCTTACAGAATAATCTGGGAAACATGTTATTCCTTTCCACACATCTGAGAAAACATGGACTACTGTCAATTCTTCCTCAAAATTTTGAGAGAATTCATCAGTGCATCTATCTGAGCCCGAAAGAGAAAGAAGAGAGGAGAGAAGAGGAGAGGAGAGGCAGGAGAAGAGAGGGGAGAAGGAATATTGTGTGGGTTGAATCAACTGTTTTACATGTTAAAAGTTCAAATTTTCTATTCTTGAGTCAGTCTGGATATGTTTTGTCTTTTATAAATTATGTATTTTAATGAAGTAATCAGAAGAATGTATTTGTTCTTAGTATTCCTTTATAAGCCTTTACATTTCTGTAACAAGAGCAGTGATGGTCTGGTTTTCAGTGTTTACTTTAGTGTTTGGACTGTTGACTTACATCTCTGTTGGTCTGGCTAAAGGTTCATTTTCTTCAATTGATTTTTAAAGAACCAATTTTTCCAGTCATTCCTTTTCTCCAGTCGTTTTCATCATTTACTTATGCATTGTTGTTCTTGTCATTATTATCTGAGACAAGGTCTCATTATGTAGCCTTATAATTATTATTGTTATATTATTATTATAGTCAAAGTCTCATTATGTAGCCTTGGCTGGTCTGTAATTTGCTATGTAGACCAGGCTAGCTATGAACAGAGATGGGCCTGCCACTGCCTTTTAAGTGCTGGGATTAAAAATGTGTACCACCACACCCCACTTGTGGTTCACTACTTATTATTTTCTTTCTATTGGTTGTGTACGTGGTGTTCTCTTTCTAGGTTGCTAAGGTGGGAGGTTAAATTTAATTTGGGATCATTCTTTAAAAAATAGACATTTAGGGACTTTGGGGGAGATGGTTTCCATTTGGATCCCCACAACTCACATAAAAGTCAGATGAAGCAGTATGTACATCTGCAATCCTAGTGCTTGGTTAGATGGAAGGTAGAGGCAGGAAAGCCCCTGGAAGCTTGTGAACCAGGGAATCTGGAATATGCAGAGGTAAACAGAAATACTCTATTTCAAACAAGGAAGAAAGTGAAAATTAACACCCAATGTTGTCCTCTGATATCTACATATTCTCAGGGGCATGCATATATGCACGTTTGTGTATATGCACGTGTATACACATGCACATACAGCATTTGTAGTTATACATTTTGAGGCAAAATAAAAAAAATATGGATGTAAGAGAAAGGAAAGAAGCCTGTTACTTGAGAGTCTGATTAAAGTCTCTCACCAACTAAGAAGCAAGAAAGCAATTAGAATTTTCTGTCAAAGTTGACAATATAGACATAATATTCCTTTTGTATAGTGACACTTTATGTTAAAATAACAGTAAACAAGGGCTTTAATCCTAAATGTGCACTCCCTTTGGTAGGTTTCTCTCCTTTTCCAAGACATTTTCTGAGTATTTCAAGAAGACTCAGTAAGACTTGCTCATTGTTTGCAGTAAGATCCCCTACCTTCCTGTACCCCTGTGATTTTATTGATTGTGGTCCTCTCATTTAGATTCCTTAGCAATCTCTGAAAATAGTAACTTCCAAACCCATTAAATTGGCAGGTCTGAGTATTGTGAAGATGGTGAAGGGCAGGTTTGTAAGAAGTCCACACCTACGCTCTGGAGTACCTTTCCCCCAACACTTGTTCTTAAATCTCTATCATCACTATCATCACCATCATTATTACCATCAATGCCCCAGAAATGCTTAATCACTCATGGGCAGCCCGTTTATGGTGGGTTCTCCAGTTGTTCATCTCCTGGGCGGTCCTAGATGCTTGTGTTATTGTCATATCTAAGGTTCCACAGTCTTCCCCTACGCTGTCTACCCAGCATTTTTTGGGTCTTCCTCTTCACCTTATCCATGCAGTCCTCCAAGCAGTGCTATCTTCAGGTATCTGCTATCATTCATTCTCATAACATGGCAGAAGTATCTCAAGCGCTGTTGCCATATCCTGTAGTTTATTTCCTTCTGTAGATGGTGAAGTTTCTTAATGTCACTGTTGCACAGCCTATGTCTTTCTGTGATGCCTAGAATTCTCCTGAGACATGCTGTCTCAAACACATTCAGCCGTTGTTCGGAAGAGTGTTTCATTGTCCAGTGTTTCATTTCGGAGTTGTAAAGAAGGCAGCTCAAGACAAGTGTCTCGTATACTTGTAATTTTGTTGTCATTTTGTCTCTTGCTGACCAAACCTTTCCTAGTGCCTGGAATGCAGCCCTCACTATCCCCATCTGCCTCTTGACATCTGAAATAGTTCCCTCCTTTGAACTGAGGTTTCCTCCCAGATAGACAGAGTTGACTGTTTGCTTGAGGTTCTGATTCTTTACAATATTAAAATCCTTGTGCATCCTTCCCAAGTATTATATCTCAGTCTTCCCAATGTTCACTTTTATACCAAGGTTTTCACTTACTTCCACCACTCTATTTACCACGGCCTGCAGCTCATTTGGACTGCTGTATTGTTAGTGAAACACAAGTTATTGATTTGCACACCACCTATTTTGCACACCTATCTCCTTATCCTCCAGGGCTGTTGCTACTATTAATTCCAGAAATATATTAAAGAGTAGTGGTGAGAGGACACATCCCTGCCACACTCCTATGATTGTCTTAAACTGATCACTTAGTCCTCCACAGACTTTGACTGGTGCAAAGGTATCTTTAAAGGCATCTCCTAGTATTCTTATGATTTTCTCTGGGTACCTGTAGAATCTCATTGTTTCCCAAAGTCCTTTCCTCTGAATGCTTCCAAATGCCTTCCTGAAGTCAATGTAACAGATATATAAGTCTTTTCCAAATTCTTTGTATTTTTCTGCCAGTTGCCTCAAAGTGAAGATCTGATCTATTGTGCTCCTGTTAGCCATGAATCTGCACTGGGCCTTTGCTAGGATCTCCTCTATTCTGCCTTTGATCCTTTGCAGTATAATGGAGATCTTGCTGCTATGGCACAACGCCCCTATAATTTGAGCAGTCCAGATTGTCCTTCTTGTGTATGGGAATTACGACTGAGTGCTTCCATTCTGTGGGAATCACTTCATGTTCTCATATCTCTCTGAAGAGTTTGAGAAGCACCTCGGCCCCTGAGCCTATTGTAGCTGCCTCCAGCTCCTGCACTGTAATGCCATGCACTCCTGGGGCCTTCAAGCATTTTGCTCTCTTGATAGCTTCCTCTATCTCAATCCTGTCACTATTTAATATTTCCTCATCATCTCTGGTGTTCGAGTGGCTGCCAAAGTGCTTCTCATTGTAGTCTACGCTGACAGCATTAGGGTCATTGTACAGGGTGTCAAAGTATCGTCTCCATCTTTTCTTTACTTCCCCCAGGACTGTTAATAAATGACCTTGCCCAATTTGAATCACCTGAATCTGAGGAGCATATCTGGCAGTTATCTGCCTGATAGCTTTGTAGACAAGATGTTTTATTATGGAGTCTAGCCTCTTTGAGCTCTTTGCATATATCTTATATATACAGCTCTCTATTCTTCGCTCTTCTTTTGACCTCCCTGCACAGATAGTTGTGGTGTTTTGACCCTTCATTTGCTCTTTAGCTTCCTTCGTCCACCAGGTTGATCCTTTCTGCAGTAAGCCAGTCTACTGGTACTGCCCTTTTTGCATAAGCAAACTTTCCCCCTTAAAGCCTCCTGTATAGCTCCTTTGATTTTCTCTCATTTGCTTTCTATATTTGTAAGGGTTGTTTAGTGATTCCCTCATTTTTTTCCAGCAGTTCTCTAGTACTCTCTCCTACAGCTGGATTCATCAGTTGTTTACAATCGATCTTCCGGTTTGTCTCGCCTGGTGTGCCTCTCCTAAGTTTCAGTTGAATGTTGGCTACAACAAGTTGGTAATTTGACCTAAGTTAGGAAATGATCAGCTGTTTTGGATGCTAGATAAGGGTTTCCTGCTGTCCAGAATGTAGTCAATTTGGCTATATGTGCGTTTGCCAGGGGATTTCCATGTCCTGCATCTTGCTGGTTTGGAGTTTGTGTTGGATATATACAAATCATTTGCATAGCACAGCAGAGATCAAGCAGTTGTTCCTTTGCCCGACTCCATATGTTCCCACGACACTATAGTCTATTCTTTCTTCGGACCCCACTCTTGCACAGAAGTCACCCGTAACAATTAGTTTGTCATTCTTAGGCACCCGCTGACCTTGTTTTGTAGATCTGTGTAGATCTGCTTTTGGTGTTGGTGTGTATACCTGTACTGTAATTACTGGATGTGTCATTGTCTGAAATCTGGCTGATATAAATTGTTCATGGTATCCAGAGGACTTACATGGTCATTTCCAGTCTCCCAGTAACTGCCTCTTCGATGGCGAGAATCTCTATTATCAGCTCTGTATTAAACCCCAACTCTGCTTTATCAAAGCTAGTCCTCAAATGTTTATTTGAGTTGAAGTCATGAATCCCAGTTTGGTTTGAATCAGACCTCTAAAAGTTTCAGCAATTCCTCAGGTATTACGGTGACAAGAGTGAAGCTGTCCCATTACTGGGAACAAATTCTCTATGAAAATTGCCTTTCTCCAACTGTATCCTACAAGTTTTAGTGTACCAGGCTTTGGGTTAATTTAACTTATAATATTTTCGAATTTACCTTGTAATTTCTTTATTGAACTCCCAAGAATTTGGGAGTATTATTTAATTTCTACTTGTTCAATCCCCAAATTTCCTTGTGATTACTGCTAGTGCTACACACAGTGACCAGATGGTGCACTGTGATACTGAACTCTTCTTTATACTTGTTATATAACCTAACAGTTTGTCCTGGAGATGATCCACACATGCTCTTGGAGTGTTCTTTTGAGTGTAACTGTTAGGTCTTACAAGTTTACTGTTGAGTCTGGGAATGGACTCCAACTTATTCTAGTGTATTTAAAATAAATACTTATGCCAACCCCAACGGCAAGACATACACATAATAAAATCTAGTTTGGAGTTATTTTTAATACATTCATTCTTAATAACTCTAAGGGGCACAAACTAGGAAATAAAGTTACTTGTCCTATCTTTTATTCCATTAGCCTATAATAGGAAAGTTTATCACTTAAGCAAAGTGCTGACTTTTCCAACAATATGTACATGAATGCAACTTAAAGACTAACCACTGAGCTATATGAACTTATAGAACAAAGATATGTCCAAGTTTTGTTTCTAGATTATCTTGAAGTTAACACATGATCACCAGCTGCTGTTTACCAAAGAATAGCTCTCTTTGTTGGCAACAGGGAGATCCTATCATTTTCCAAATCAAACATTTTTCTGAGTTTTATACACACACACACACACACACACACACACACCTCTACAAGAGGCTAGAAAGAGGGTTCAGTTGGTAACAGTGCTTGCTATTCTTTCAGAGGATCTGTCTTTAGTTCTTAGTATCCATGTGAGATGGCTTAGAACTACTTGTAACTACAGCTTTAGGGGATAAGAAGTACTTTCTGGTCTCCAAAGGCACACACATACATACATGTAGATGTTAGTATTGAATTGCTGTTTTTTGTCACGTGTCCCTTATTGAAAGTAATGAAAGCATTTTGCTTTTAAAAACCTCATGGTGGGCCAGGTGGTGGTGGCACACACCTTTAATCCCAGCACTCAGGAGGCAGAAGCAGGTGGATCTCTGTGAGTTTGAGGCCAGCCTGGTCTACAAGAGCTAGTTCCAGAACAGATTCCAAAGTCACAGAAACCCTGTCTCAACAAACAAAACAAACAAACAAACAAAATCCCCAAAAAACCTCATGGTGAACTGTTTCCAAACCTGTAATAGTAAGTTTTAATGAAAGGAAATCAATAGCATCAACTGTATGATCCAAATCATAAGATGTTAAGTCTGGCAAAGGAGTTTTAGAAGCTGTTGTGGCTTCTGCACACAAGGCAGCCACCAGGATAAATAAGCCTAAATCTAAAACATGCTTTCACATTCACATGCTATACGTTTTTCCAATTTTGGTGAACGCATTGCAAAGTTTTCACACAAGAAGAGATTCAATGAAATTTTTTAACTGCCTTCATCAGCAATATATAGACTTTGAAGGTAAATTTATTTTGTTTGTCTTGCAATAAATCCCATTAGTTCCTGAGAACAAGTGTGCACTGAGTTCCACCATATAGTCCTCGGGAAGGAGGGTCCAAGTCTCTCTGTGCTCCATCCATGTCTATGATACTGGGTGAAGAGAAACAGCAATTATTCTCACAATGGTCATGTGAAGGAGCGAGGAAGACAGACTTAAGAACAACCAAAGAGTGGATTGAAAGAGATCATGGATTGGAGGAAGCAAGATTTGCTGAAAAGAAAAATGGAGGAAAAAGTGCTGATTGGTACTCAGGAGATAAGGGTACTACACTCTGACAAATTTTGAAGTCCAGTAGTCTTCTAGAGAACAGCCAAGGATAAGCCTCTCAAGCCACAGCTGGGCGAAAACAGAGGGGAAGGATGTAACACTGTCAAATCTCCCCAGACAGTAAAAACACTTATTCTCACAGAGGGCCACGTGGTGGGTAAAAACAACATCTTTTAAAGGGTGCATAAAGAGGCTTTATTCTAAAGACTAAAGCCCCACTTAACTTTGAGAACTGTAGGGTTAAACATAATCTTTCTTTTTATGTTGGCAAGGAATACATCTCTCTAAGTACACCATCCTTTTACCTACAATGTTATTCATAATACTAGTGAAAACAAAAGAATTAATCTCTTTTTTAGTGTTCTGTATAATAATTCTACTGTTTCTATGTCAATTCTTTTTATTCTAAGTCAACTTCAAATTAACAGAGCTAAAATTTATGTTATAATAAGCACATTTTCTTTCCAAAAATCAAAAGTAAAATCTGTTATATTCTAGAACAGAAAATATGCAAGAGAATCACTACAAAAGTGATTTTAGCATATCTGGGTATAATGTAGTTTAAAGAGAAATTTTCATTATTTAAAAAAAATATGGCTGGGTGATGGTGGTGCACATCTTTAATCCCAGCACTCAGGAGGTGGAGGCAGGTGGATCTCTGTGAGTTTGAGGCCAACCTGGTCTACAGAGAAGTTCCAGGACAGATAGGGCTGTTACACAGAGAAACCCTGTCTCTAAAAACAAAAGAGAAAAGGACATCTGAGCTGGCAGTCAGAAAAGTCCTCGCCACACAATCACAAGAACCTGTGTTCAAACCTTAGCACCCACAGAAAAAACTGGGTGTGGTGACACAGGCTTTTAGTTGCAGCACTTGAAGGATGCAGAGATGGCAAATTCGTGGGGCTTGCTAGACAGCCAGTGTCACCTAACTGGTGAGCCCCAGGTTCCCAGTGAAAGAGACTAACTGAAAAATCAGAGTGAGCTGGACATGGTGGCACATACCTTTAATCCCAGCACTTGGGAGACAGGGGCAAATGGGTCTGTGAGTTCAAGGCCAGCGTGGTTTAAAGTTTCAGGGCAGTTAGGACTACTGACTTCACCACCAGCCTCTCTCTGAGGGGGTTGTGGAGGAAGGTAGAAAGAGGAAGAAAAAAGAAGGAAACAGAAAACAGAAAAAAGAAATTCCATTTGCGATGACAAGGTTTAGTGGGTAAAGATACTTGCTGCCAAGCCTAATAATCAGAAGTCAGCTCTTGAGACCCACATGTATAAGGGGAAAATGAATTCTCGAAAGTTTTCTCTGATCTCCACATTTGTACTATAGAATACACATGTGTGTTCTTGCATGTGCTTGTTGATGCTTGTGCTTTTATGTGTTCACAGACATCTACCTCAATCAATCAATCAATCAATCATCAATCAATCAATCAATGTGGTAAAAAATTAGAAAACTAAACAAGATGGACAGTTCCTAAAAAATGATGGGTGAGGCTGACTTCTAACCACCACTGGCACAGGCCCACAGAAAACTACACCACATATATATGCACACAGACATTATATTAGCCAGGTATACTGGGGCACAAGCCTGCAATTCCAGCACTAGGGAAGCAGGGACAGGAAGGTGTGCTGCAGGCTCCAGGCCAGTCTTAGATGCACATCATGACTGTCTTAAGAAAGCAACACACATACACACACATGCACATTCACAATATTTCAATTATGACAGCTACTCTCCGTTACCTTAAATAAAAATTTAAATTAGCTAAAGGAAAGTAATTATCTTGGCAGGTTATAGAGAGGAGACCCATCATTAAATTATGTTTTATTAAAAAATTCCTGACCAAATAAAATGTGTCAGAAGTATCTCACACTTTCCCACCATTTATCTAATGAATAGGCATGCATACAGAAGCTTGGTTAGCAATGTAAAGATTTGGTTCTGGGAAAGTTGTTTGAGGAGTCCTGCTGTTGGGAAAAAATATACTCTAAAACAAGTACAACTCCAAACATATAAAGTGTCAGAAAATTAAAAGAAACATTTATGTATACGTGTATGTGTACCACATGCATACAGGCGCTCTGGAGTGACAGGCCATTGTGAGCTATCCAATGGAGATGCTAGGAACTCAACGTAAGACTTTTGCAAGAGCAGCAAATGCTCCTATACACTGAGCCATCTCTCCAGGCCCTAGAGACTCTTTTTTTTTTTCCCTAAAAATAAGGTAAAATAAAATAAAGCATTGCAAGTGTCTGTTTTAGAATATGATAGCAGGGCCAGTGGATAAAGCCATCTGCAACTCATCCTGATGACCTGATCCCCAGAACTCAAGGTGGAAGGACAAAAGTCACTCCTGAAAACTGCCTTCTGATCATATGCATGTCATGGTGTTTAGACTTTTCTATTGCTGTGATAATACAGTGACAATGGCCATGTCAAAGGACTAGCAGGTGGAAACTGAAGTCCACGAGATCAGTCCACTAGGAAACAAAGCTCTGATCGGTGAATCTAGAATAGGCAAGGCCCCAATGGCTTTGGTTCCTGAATGTTTGTTGCTACTGCTGTGCTTTTACACATTTGCCACTGCCATTTTCCTCTAGTATTGGGCATGGTGTGGGTGGGTGTGGAGAGATCCCCACAGCCTTCGATTTAGTGTGATTATCTCATGGAAATATCCCGCTCTACTGGGCATTCTTACTTGTGGATTATTGTGAAGATGATTCCTCCTAAGCTGTACTGTTCTCTGAAGTAATGATTTTATAGTGGTAGTTTAAGTAGAACGTTGATGATTGAGGGTCTTCAGTAAATATAATAAGGACACGATAGAGGTTAGTTTAATGGAAACTACTAAAGTAAAAGCAAGAAATGGTGCTGCCCCTGGTAAAGTAGGGGTTGTAGAGCATAAAAAATAAGAACAAGGAAATGTCACACATTTAACAAGGAAAAGTTAGTTTCTCTTGAGGAGCTGTATAGACAAGACTGTGGCTTAGTTAATGATTAAGAAAAACAAATTATCTCACGTTCTTTTAATCTTAATGTTGGTAGGGATGTTTACAGGTTTCATGTACACATAGCTAAAAAAAATAGCTTTAAATAATGACTTAAGGTTAGGTTAAAGTGTTTTTATTAATGGCTCCGAGGTAAAAAAAAAATCTGGGAAAACAATTTAAGAGCATACTTTTAATAGCTGAGCAAGGGACTCATTGAAGCCAAGGAGCAGGAACAATGGTAGCCTGGCTACTGCTGAATGGTATGCCTTTCTTGATAGGATGGGTTGATGACCAAAGAAATGATTAATTTCTTGTACCCATTTCTGACCTTAGCTTCCTGATATACAAAACTTCTGATGAATAAATATGCACTCTGAGGACTTAAAGTAGAGATGACTAATTCTTTTTCTTATATAAAAGATATGATTTGTGATTCTTCTAAGATTTCATATAATATTGCCTTTTGAGATAAGTAACAAAATGATTGGTCCTTTCTTTGTAATCGCAAAATGCAGTCTGCCAGCAAAAGAACTGGTTGAGAAGAATACTTTGCTTGCTGATTCTCTGTTAATCTATAACAAGTTGCTTGGGTATGACTGCATGTAGGCTCTTTGGACAACTTGCCTTTTACCTGTCATATATAAAAAGTTTAATCATATGGAAAACATTTTTTTTTACTTGTATTTACTTAAAAAACAGAATATAACCATATAACTTTTATAGTGCTTGGTAGATTTTGATGAGATTACATAAACTGTAAAGGAAAAGATAAAGTTAGTTAGAAGGAAGATGCCAAGATAGACAAAGGGATACATCTGGATAGAGGTAAGAAATGAACAAAGAAAAGATGATAAAGACACCCTAAAGGTTTATGTTTTTTCCCTTTTTCACCAGCCCCAGAGAGTTAAGTTTTGTCTCTTTCACGGGCGGCAGAGAATTAAGTGTTACTCCCTCAGACAGAAAAGTCAAGTTGAATAGTTAGTTTGCTGACTCCATAGATTCCCCCTCAATCACTGAACTGCTGAAGGCTGGCCCTCAAGGCAACGGTAACACAGCATAACCAAGGTAACTTATAAAGGAAGTATTTATTTGAGGTGTATGGTTCCTAAGAGATAGGAGTCCATTACCACCATGGAGGAAAGCATAGCAGCAGCTCACAAGCTGGAGCAGCAGCGAAAAGCAGAAGTTAGAGTGACAGAGACTGAGACTAACTCAAAGTGATATGAATCTTTTGAAAACTCAAAGCCAGCCTCCTGTGACACACCTCTTTCAACAAGACTATACTTCAGAATCCTTGCCAAACGGTGACACTGCCATAGAGATAAATATTTTGCATTGGTATGGATCTTGATTTATTGATACAAATTTAAAATCAATTTTGTTATATGTATATTTTTGCTCATGGTTAAGGTATTTGTTTCTACAACTCATTTCAAAAATGTAATATATATTAAGAAATACAGGTTAATAGATAGTCATCTATAATAGTCAAGCTTGTAGTCATATTAGTTAGGTTTTCTCAATGTACAGAGATATATTTCAGATGGACAGTTATTCTTCAAACCTTGCAAAGACTAACAGAATATGGCATTTAAAATATTTAAGAACTTAGGACTTTTCATGACAATGAGACATATCTGCCCCTGGCAGCATCAATCTACTTCAAGAGGATGATGAGCATCGAAGAGGCTCCTTATGGAGTTAGCTAGCAATTTGGGCAAGAAACTGCTCTTTCCTGGACTGCTTGATGTTATGGTGTATGAACTGGACATGCAGGACCCACAGAAAAATGACTGCTGAACTTGCCTAAAGGTGAGGTAGTCCTTCAGGGTTTCTGCTTCATGAAAGAGTCTGCCAGACATCCTGCAGGCCACAGAAGAAAGTGACTGACAAATGTCAATATAGGCAAAATTGTCTTTGAAATTTCCCGCTTCATGGAAAAGTCTGCCAGATGCTATGGGCCTGCAGGCTGAAGATGGATGCCCCAATGTTACAGAACTTTGGGTGACTGTTCAGGAGTGAGATGTCTCTGTCAATCCTAGAGTTTTAGACGTTGCTTACAATGTTCTTCCTGTTAACTCAGGTAATATTATATCCTTCCAGGGAGTTTGTTGGAGTTGAAGAATAGAAAGTTACAATTAAAGTTTTTCTTAGTTATGATGAAAGATAAAGTAGATATAAATATTGTAACTGTAATTCTTGACACCTGTTTTGCTATATGTAATTTTACTATGTTAAAGTTAAAACCTTCCTTTTTATTTAGTCAGAAAAGGGGAGGTTATATGGGATTCCCCTCTGTATGTTTTATGACCACTGGTTAATAAAGAAGATGTTTGGACCTATGACAGTGCAGAATAGAGCAAAGCAGGAATTCCAAGCAGAGATAAGGGGAAAAAGATGGTGGAGTCAAAGAGACCCCATGTAGCTGCCAAAGGAGACAGACCCTCCCTGGAACCTTGCCGGTAAACCATGAGCTTCGTGGTAATACACAGAATAATAGAAATGGGTTAATTTAAGATGTAAGAGCTAGCTAGGTAAATATGCTAGAGTCATTGGCCAAGCAGTGTTGTAATCAATATAGTTCCTGTGTGATTATTTCGGGTCTAGGCAGCCAGGAACAAACAAACAGCCTCCACCTACATTCCACCAATTCAGAACCAATTACTCAAACATATGAGCCTTTGGAGGCCATTCTTGTTTAAACGAACACATGGCACTGGTACGCCCACACTAACATATACAATATTTCAAAATGTGTTTCCAATGTTTCACAGTATACATTTTACTCCTTTCTCATCTGTAACGCCCGCCAATAGTAATATCTGCACACTGTAAGGGCCCCACTGTGCCTCAACATTGAGCTCATCCTCTGGAAAATGGGTCATGAGCTAAATGACTGGCCTGAATCTCTCTTTGTATACAAAACACCTCTGCTTCCTAAACTTGCAGACACTTACCTACCAGAAAAGGAGGCCTATGTGCAGCGTTAAGCCCACCGCTATGGTAGAGTGTGAAGCCCACTGCTCTGCTTGTTCTGAAAACACCATCAGGCTTCTAAATGACTAGCCTAAATTTTCTCCTCCTTACTCCTCAAATCTATATAGCACACTCCTCTATCTGAACCATTTCTCCTTTGTTTCCCCATAGGAATATGAATTGCTTAGAGAGAGTTTGTTACTTTCCCAGTATTATCTATAGAAGACCCTCTCCTGCCTTATCACAGGTCTGCCATGACCGCAGGCTGCCCCTTCTCCTTCCTGAGGCCAGGCCCTGAACTCAGGCTAGATTTCCACATCCTCTTGCTGCCTCAACAACAGAAACAGCAATCCTCTTGCCTTACACAGATCCTCTTGCACTAGTTGTAAACAAACCCAAGTCTCTACTGTAGCATAGCAGCTATATCATGTGGCCTTACAACATGCTGCAGCTATAGCCCAAAGGCCTGCTTAAAAATTCCCTATTGCAAACAAACTTCTCTTTAACACTGCCTATGTATTCTTATTCATTTTCTTGTCTCCTTTTCATTCTCTTGACATCCTGCCTCCATTTTCCAAGATGGCTCTGCCAACACCATCCACAGGGCCTGTTTGGTCTTCATCTTCCCTCACCTCTTAGCATCAAATGACTACTGTTCTCAACCTTTCCAGTACTGCTTGCTTTTCACTGTATATGAGAACAATGCTGAGGTTCCTCTAAGTAAACACCAGACCTAACTGTGCACCTTCTCTCCAGGGAATCTTAACCAGTTATGGTTTTATTTACCACACTGACAGCTTAAAAGCCAGCTGCTTGGTATTCTTAATCTGCAGTTCAGACACCTTTTCTGAGCCCCCAACTCGAAGCTATAGGCTCCTGTCTGTCTGCATGCCCAGCAAAGCCTTGCAGACAGGATCCTTGCATTCAAAACCCATTTCTCCCATTTACTGTCTGACATCAGGGAGCTTTTTTAACACTACAGTATCTCTCTCATTCTCTAAACAATATATATAACAACACTGGCCCCATCCAGTTCCTGCTGTTTACTGTGTTTTCATCACTGTGTAGTCCCTCACACCTTCCTGTGTTCCATCTGCTCACTTCCTGGTCAACACTCAAAAACCTTCAGAGTCTTGCTTAACTCACCCTCCCTAGGGAAGCAGAGAAAGGGAAGGAGCATAGAAGGAAGGAGGGGAGATGTATTTCAATCAGACAACATTTAAAGAAAATAATCATGTAGAAGAGAAATCAAACACAGGCACACAGGTAGGAGATTCACATGGGGAACACTGGAACTAGTTCAGTGATCACAAGCTGCACACATGAGAATCAGAAGGAAGAGTTGCCTGATGCTCTTATCCCTGCAGATTTTTATCTAGATGAATAAGGGAGTAGAAAGATGCTTCTTTTTCCCACTGGAAACAGTTTTAGTACACCAACACTGACTCATCTGTTCTTAGTATGTTCAGACAAACCTAATCTAAATGACTAACATGTCAAAACAAATCTATACTCTTAATTACCAAGTCAGATTTAACAATGTAAGACCTTTGGTACTTTTAAAGTGACATTTTACATTACATTCTCATATATGCAAACAAAAATCAAAATATATTTTGACAGACTATTATTCAATAATGAAAAGGAATGACCTATTGATACATGTAACAACTTGAATGAATATCAAAGGTATTATACTAAATGAAAATATGTTAAAAGGTTACTCACTTAATAGTCTACCTATACAACACCAAAATGTAAATACTATGAGAACAGAGAAGATACCAGTTATTGGCAGGGCCTACGAATGGAGGCAGACAGGTGAGAGGCTAGGTGAACAAGACTACAAAAGGGCAATGTGAAGAGAAGAATCTGTTACAGAAACCTTTATTTTTGAACATACAAAAGCTATACCAGAAATAAGAATTGCGCGCATGCGCACACGTGCACACACACACACACACACAAGTATGAGTTCAAGAAAAATTAGAGACAACTGAAAAAAATGAAGACTGTACTAATATTAATACTCTAGAGCAGTGGTTCTTAACCTTCCTAATGCTTTGACCCTTTAATATAGTTCTTTCTGTTGTGGTGACTGCCAACCATAGAATCATTTTGTTGTTACTTTATAATTCTGCTGTTATGAATCATAATGTAAATATCTGATATGTAGGATATTTGATATACGATCCCCGTGAAAGGGCTGTTTGGCCCCCGAAGGGGTTCCGACCCCCAGGCTGAGAACCACTGACCTAGAGAATACCACTGAAAGGGTGCAAAATGTCATGTATATTACTTATTGAAAGTTCATGTGTATTTAAAATTACCTCAAATCAAAATCTATGAATGGTTCCCAGCCTTAGTGGTGGGAACAGAGAACTTGTTTAGCTTATGTGAGGCCCTGGGTTTCATAACTAGCACTTCAAATAAATAAATGATACACAAACAGATAAATCCTTAAAACTTTGAAGTTTAAAGCATTTTACCACTATGATAGTGGTTTTAATTGCCAACTTGACATAGTTTAAGATAACTTGGGAGAGAGTCTCAATGAGGGATTGTCTAGATCAGGTTAGCCTACAGCTATTTCTGTGGGGGATTGTCTTGATTGTATTAATTGCAGTGGAGGTGGGAAGACACACTAAGAATGTGGATGGTATCATTTCAGGGGCTAGGTGCTGAACTGGATGAAGAAGAGAGTGGGCTGATCACTTGTAAGCAAGTACCTCTCTGCTCTTTACTGTAGGTGTGACCAGCTGCTTCACAGTGCCGTCACTTCCTCACACTGTGGACTGCAACCTGGACTTGTAGGCTGGAATATCCCCCTCCTCTAAATCGCTTTTGTCACAGCAACAGAAACAGAATGGATAGAAGCACACTCTCAAAAGGATTCTTCTCTTATTCCTTGCTACAGACATGACTCTCTTCACAGGTGTCTCCTGTTCCTTGACATTCCACCCATACTGCTATCAGCTCATGAAGAAGGACACAACACAGAGTAGACAGATGTTTTGAGGTTGTACTGAACACAATAAAGAAGTATTATTAGCATTATAGAGGTCTTGAAATGAGCTTGAAGATCTGAGGTCATAATGACTCAGACAACTACTTATGACCTAAGAAAAACTGCCTTCTTTGGCACTTTGAAGTATTAAAAAAAAATCATGTAGAATTCAATTACAAGCTCACACACTTGCTTATGCAGCTGGTCTTTTTAAAATTTGTGGTGCTGTAAGTCTACAATTCTAATGGGCTCACTGGTGACATTCCAATCCTTTGAAAAATAAATGAAATATCATAAATCACTTGACAGTTCTTATGCTTAGATTTTTATCATCACTCTGACTCTGAAAATAAAAAGCAATATGTAAGGATAGGATCTTGTTTTGTGCCCTATAAAGCTCAAGACAGACAATAAATCATACCATTACATGCCATTTAAAACCCTAACTTTAATACTTGGGATTAAATTGGTATAATGCCTGTGGTCACTCCCAGATGAATCCATACAAGTAGGACAGTTTTTCTTCAAATACTGCATATTATGTGATAAATGAAGCAATAAGGCTTGGTGACTGTACTTGTGTATACTCAAAAACCATTCATGCCCATACCCATATGGGCATCCTGCTCGACATCTGGAAGGTTGGGCTTATTCCTCAGCATCCAGAGGAATGCTGGATTACTTATAAAAAGTAAAATATTGGGGGTTAGTCCTTTAAATTAAAAAAAAATGTTTTGAGCTGGGCATGGTGGCACATACCTTTGATCTCAACACTCAGGAGGCAGAAGCAGGTAGATCTCTATTAGTTTATGGTAGTCTTTTTAAATTTTAATTAATTTATTGACTTCACATTATGATGGCAGTTTTCCCTCCCTTCACCAATCCACTCCTCTGTTCAGAAAGGGGAAGGCCTCCCATATGTATCAACAAAGCATGGCAAATTAAATTGTGGTAAGACTAAGTATGTCCCCTTGCATTAAGGCTAGACAAGGCAATCCAGTATGAGGAAAAGGTTCCCATGTGCCAGCCAAAGCATCGGGTGCAGCCCCTGCTCCCACTGTTAGGAGTCCCGCCAGTAGACCAAGCTACACAACCGTCACATACATGTAGACGGTATAGGTTGGCCCCATGCAGGCTCCCTGGTTGTTGACTCAGACTCTGTGAGTTCCTATAAACCAGGTCAGTTGTTTCTGTGGGTTTTCTTGTGATGTTTTTGACTCCTCTGTTTCTTACAATCCTTCCTCCCTCTCTTTAGAAAGATTCCCTAAGTTTGGCCTAATATTTGGCTGTGGGTCTCTTTATCTGTTTCCATCAGTTCCTGGATCAATGTTCTCTGAGATGATAACTGGGGTAGTCACCAGTCTGATCAAAGGAGATGGCCAGTTCAGGCTTTCTATCCACTATTGCTAGGAGTTTTAGCTTGGGAGTTTTATGGAGTTTCCCTTGCACCAGGTTTCTTTCTTACAACTCTTTCAGTACTCTTTCCGCCGACCTACCTCCCAACACAATCCCTCAAGTTCCCATCCCCACCTGCCCCCAGTTCACACAAGGAGGTCTCCTCTTATTTCCCCTTTCCAGAGAGATTAATGTGTGTTTCCCCCCGACCACTGCCTTAAGCCCTCCTTGTTACCTAGTCTCTGGGTCTATGGGTTATGCTATAATTTACAGCTTATATCCACTTATAAGTGAGAACATACCACTTCTGTCTTTCTGGGTCTGTATTACCTACCTCACTCAGGTTGATTTTTTTCCTGAATAGAACACCAACAGCACAGACAATAAGACTGACAATTAATAAATGGAAATCTTATGAAACTGAAAAACTTCTGTAAAACAAAGGACACTGTCAATAGGACAAAATGGCAACCTATAGAATGGGAAAAGATCTTCACCAACTCCACATCCATCTGATGAAGGGTTCATCTCCAAAATGTATAAAGAACTCAAGAAACTAACTGGATGTCAAAATACCAAACAATCCAATTAAAAAATGGGGCACAGATATAAGCAAAATTCAACAGAAGAATCTCAAATAGCAGAGAAACAAAGAAATGCTCAACATTCCCCAGGGAAATGCAAATCAAAATGACTCTGAGGTTCTACCTTACACCTGTCAGAATGGCTAAGATAAAAACCACAAACGACAGCTTATGCTGGAGAAGATGTGGAGTCAGGGGAACACTTCTCCATTGCTAGTGGAAGAATAGACTTGTACTGCCACTTTGGAAATCAATATGGCAGTTTCCCAGAAAATTGGGAATCCATCTACCTCAAGACCCAGCTATAACCATTCTTGGGCATATACCCAAAGGAAGCTCAATCATTCCACAAGGACACTTGCTCAACTAAGTTCATAGCAGTTTTACTGATAATAGTCAGAGCCTGGAAGCAACCTAGATGCTCCGGAACTGAAGAATGGATAAGGAAAATGTGGTACATTTATACAATGGAGTATTACTCAGTTGTTAAAAATATGACACCAGAAAATTCAAGGCAAATGAATATAGGATATTCTTGTTCTTTCATGCTTCCATATAACTGTAGCATGAATTCTAATTGGTCTTAATAATAAAAACCTGAAGTCAGATATTTTAAAATTGATTCACTACTTAACAAAAACAAAAACAACCACCACCAACAACTATGTGAAGATGATAGGAATTAGGTAAAATTAATGGATCAATTTCAGGAAAAATGTCATGAGACCGAGTTTTCCATTCCTTGAAGAAAAGGTCTCTTCACTTACTCAGATGTCCCGGCTTCTTAGTTCTGACTTGCTGTATTCACAATACAAATTTTGTATGTCTTTTGTTAAGTATATTCCTAAACAGTGTATTTTATTAAAAATAAGAAAAGCATGTAATACTAATCAGCATACATCAAAGTATGTCTCTCAGGACTGCTGTATCATCTCTGGAAATGTCAAATACATCAAACTTATAAGCTCCTTTAAGAGCACACTTCAAAAATGAAACAAGGACTCTAAACTTGGCAGTAAAAGAAATGAACATACATCTAACCAGATCATATTGTTAATGTCGTCAGGTGGCTTGTGTAAGCTGCTCTCACTTTCACTGTACACTATAGAATACTGTTCAGAGAAGGTAACTGAGATTCACAGTGTCACCCATCCCTGAAGCAAGGAACTCATACCACCTAGGTGCTCCAAAGCCAAATCCTTTAGTGAAATTTCTGCCCAGTCATGACAATGATATCAAAGAGAAGATAAAAGTAAGATGCAGTCACAAAGCTCTGCTTTTGGCCTGTTTCGGGAGACTGAGCTTTCTGGCTGGCTTTCTCCTCTTCCACTCAAGACTGTCAGTCCCTTCTCTGCCCCTCCCTTTCTTCTTATTCCTCTCCCTGTCTCTGTCTTTCCCTGCCTTCCCTCTATTCCTTTTAACTTATCAACACAGGGTCTTGCTGTGTGTAGTCCAGGATGGCCTCAAACAATCCTGCTCAGTTCTCCTTGTCTCTGGACTTTGCTTGCTCTTTACTGGCTTCTCTTCTGGCTTCCCTTGGCAAAGTCTTCTTACAGGCTTTGCTTTGACTTTATTTCATATTCTTCATGATCAGATCTGCTCTTTTCCTGAAGTCCTTCTGCTTCATCAAGGTATATTCCACTACTGTCCTCTTCCTTCATCTCCTTTACAAGGGACTTTTACACTGGAGTCCATTGTTACACCTGCTTCCCTCCATTGATAAGCACCAATTTCCTGTTTATGCGAATGTCCTTTTAAAAAAGACTTTTAAAAAATTGATGTAAGTTCCATGCATGCGTGTGTGTACATGTGCATGAAGGTGCCCACAGAAGTCAGAAAAGGCAGCTGGATTCCTGGGAGTTAAGAGATACCTGTGAGTTGCCTGATATGGGTGCTAGCAACCAAATCTAGGTCTTCTGCAGGAGCAGCAAACTCTCTTAAGTAAGTCATCTTTTTTTTTTATGCTTTGTGATTTTTTGATCACCTTTTTCTGTCAAGAAATTAAAGTAATTTTTTATTTTATAATATATTTTCTCTAAGGTCCAACTTACACATGCCACTTCTTAAAGAAACCAGCATCAGGGCTGAAGAGAGATGGTTCAGGACTTAAGAGCACTAACTCCTCTTCTATAGGACCTAGGTTCAAGTCACAGCACCCACATGGCAAATCACAACTATCTGTAACTCTAATCCCAAGAGATCTGAGGCCCTCTTCTGACCTCTATGGGTATCAGTCATGCATAGGCTACACAGACATATATGCAGACAAAACAACCATATACATATTTTTTAATTATTAATTTAAAAAGAGCATTATAGCTACCTTTGCCCTCTTCTGTGCTCAAAATCACAGAAAACACTTTGACTTTCAGTGCCACAGCAGAGTCAGGTGCCAAATGAGAGGAGATTTTGTTTTGCTACTTCTCCATTTTCTCCTTCATCTGCCAGCTCCCTTTCCCTGTATCTGTTCTGATACATCTTGGACTATTTCTCTCCTGATTCTGGTCTTTCCACCTTACAGGACACATAATTCAAAAATTTCAAGTTCTATTTCTCCCACCGAGTCACTGATAAGAGATTGACTTGCTCATGTATAATTCTTTGGTCTGTTGTTTCCACATTTTATCCAAGGCATCACAGTAAGATCTAGAGGCACAGTAGTCATGTAGAGGAAGTTTGTTCAGTTTGAACCCACTTAGTCAGATGTAGAGACACAGCAAGAAACAAACCTTTGAGGCCCTTCATTTAATGCCCCATCTGTCTTGTTCTAAGTGTCTACAGGTTTTTCTAGATTCATTTTTCTATCACAGGCATGCTTTTTCAAAGCATTTAGTATTTACTACATCTTTTTTCCTCAGAGTCCAGCTGCTCTGTGCATGGGCTGGCACCTCGGATAGCAAGCTGACTGTGTAATTCATACATGCCAATAGCAATCATCATGGATGCTCTCTCTCAGACTCTTTGGACAGACTCACTACAGACTTCACCTTGCTCCCCTGCTGGTATCACCTCAGGGGACAAGAGCAGGAACTGAAGGGTAAAGTCAGTCAGAAACGTGAGGAAATGCAAGTGGAAAAGAAATATGCTCTTCTCCAAGACTTCTCCAGACTGAACAGGAAACATTTCACCACAGAGCAACACCTGCATGGCTGTGTTCAACAGTCACAGATGTGCTATATTCCATTCTTCTATCAATTCAAAGGTGTTGAAGGGTTTTCAAACTCAAGGATGTAATATCTTTAACAAATTTAATTTGTTCTACACAGAAAAAAATACAAAGTTAATGTTTCTTAGGCAAAATGCTGGCAACAACTTTTATGAATTCAAGCAAAGCCCAAGACCCTGTCAACTCCATAAGGATTGCTACAGAACACCATTTTATCTTCATGCTGAGGCTGAGCCTGGGCACAGACTAATATTGTGGGTCTGTTCCTCAAGCAGCTTGTTTAGACCCTTGCTGGCAGTGACGAGACTGCTGACAAGTACTGACCTTTCTGCTCTGGAGAGTATGGAAAAGGCCTCAGAAACAGGCCAGTTCTATCGTACGAAACATTAATCAAAGAAGCCACTGTCATCCACTGATGTGGGATGCCCTTCTGTATGCTGAGAACATGTCTAGCTGATTTGGCCAATAGTCAGGCAGAATATAATTAGGCAGGAAATCCAAGCAGAGAGACGGGGGAAAGAAGGTGGGTCAGAGAGATGCCAGCAGTGGCTGGGGAAACAAGATGTAAGGTAACAGCAAGCCATGAGCCTCATGGTAAAATATAGAGTAATAGAAAAGGGTTAATTTAAGTTGTAAGAGCTAGTTAATAAGCCTGAGCTAATAGGTCAACAATTTATAATTAATATTAAGCCCCAGAGTGGTTATTTGGGAACTGGCGGGCAGAATAAAAACCTCCAGTTCATATGAACCAGTTCATATGAACCAGTGGTTCATAAGCAATAAAAAACTTTCAGTGCTGAGACCAGGTGTCCTGGCTGCATTAAATCTTTATCTTGAAAGCTATGTTTAGAAAAATCTGATTTCTAGTGTTGGCTCAATGAAAACTTAAGAATTCCTTTAAACTCAAGAAAATTTGCTGGCTTGAGAGACTGTTTAGATGGGCAAAGTGAACTTTTCTTTAAAATCTTATATGTATGCTTTATTATGGTGCATTAAATGAAATATTTGGCCAAGATTCTTTTCTTGTTTTTAGATGTCTCAAAGTACCTGCCTAGATCCTCTGAGGAATTTCCTTTACTTCTGAGATCTAATAACTTTACCAGGTTCTTTCAATGTTTAGATTTACTCTATCTTTTTATCTCAATGAAGTTTAACATCTAAAGGTTGGTTTAATTTCACCAGTTTGGGAATTTTGTTCTGTCATTAACTCCATATATGGTAGACCTATTCAACTTATATTTTGAGATGTACAAACTTCCACGGTTTGTACAAAAAGATGGGAATTAAAATAATGCTACCCAGAAACTGGCTTTTCATGGACACTGCGGCAAGGCCCTGCGCTTCAGCAGTCTCACACAATTTCTGTTAAGAAACGGAGCATTAGCCGGGCGGTGGTGGCGCACGCCTTTAATCCCAGCACTTGGGAGGCAGAGGCAGGTGGATCTCTGTGAGTTCGAGACCAGCCTGGTCTATAAGAGCTAGTTCCGGGACGGGCACCAAAACCACAGAGAAACCCTGTCTCGAAAAACCAAAAAAAAAAGAAACGGAGTATTTGGGCACATATAATCTTATTCTATCATGAAACAAAGCAGCAAGTTTGAACACTTTACTTATACAGCTTACTCCTTCCACAGCTGTATCACTTCTGTTAAATAACATCTATCCAGAAGAGTTTCCTGAACATGAAGGAAGAAAGACTATGGGAACAGTATCTTACAGTCTAGGCAACACATGGTGTGGTTCTGTGCTCTATTTATTTCTATTAGAATTAGAATTCAACCATGTGATGGTTGTCATGGTGGCACATATTAACCCTTTTGAGTTATCAAATCAATAGACTTTTAGTGAATGACGTCTGATTTGTAAGATAAATTTAAAAATTAAGACTAACCTTATTAATTAGATTAAGCAGTAGACATTTTCCGTAAACTGAGTGATCTACATTATGGGTGTAAGAGTTTGACAAAAAATATATTCAAAACATATATTTTTTAAAAAAACCTATTAGAAGTATTAGGAAATATATGCTAAAATCAATAACATTCCTTACCTTTTCTATGCATAACACTGGCTAATACAGAGTGTCACTGATAATAGAAAGTAGTAAGTAGAACTGTCATCTGATGAATCTTAGTTCAAACTCTTTGAAGCTTCTCTGGATGAGAAAGAGATGTCAATCCTTGCAAGTCACGCAGCTTCTAGTCTTGAGCCTTCCATAGGACAACCGAGCAGACAGTGAGGGATCCTTACCACGTTCATATCTCTGGATCTTCACAGGAAGTCAGCAGCGTGAGAAACGCTCAGCACAAGGCGCACTTTCTGCCATGCTGTGATCAGGTCGCATATGACCAAGTCCTGCTTCTCTCTCAAATGTGTGCTCTATTCACTCTTCCTGGTTGTCTTTTTGTTGCTGTATTCCTTTCATTTTGTTTTAATGTCTTCTGGCAGTTGTGTTTCCGAGTCTGTCTTTCCTAGGTTGTGCTTCTAGATTGATATTTTCTAGTTTTCCAAATAAGTTTAACTGTATCTAAATTAAATTATAATTTTAACCTTTTTCCCAGTTATAGACAACCTATTGTCCCCAGAACCACACACTGAAAACTGCCCATCCATTCTTCCACTGATTTACAATATACTGGTTTCACCCTGCTCATCAGAGTCACCGCTTACAACCACAGACATAAGTAGTCCTTCTTCTAAACAACCCTGGTCCCCCAAACTTAGGAATATAGCAATGCTGGGGATCAGAATATGACAAAGCTCTAGAATGACTCTTCTGAGTGAAAAAGTAAAAGTTTCTCATTTAGAAAGAAAGCACAGCTGTATGCTAAGAATGCTGACGTATAAAGCAACGACAAATCCTCAAAAGAAAATCAAGCCAGCTTTGCTGCTGCACCTAAAAACTGCAAAAGCTACAGTGTATGAGTACTCAGCTAAGAAAAGACAGCAGCTGTGTGGGAAGAAGACAAACAAGACATATTCTGGGTGAGATATGCCAGAAAGCACTGAGCCTAATGAAGACGCAAGCAAGTATCTCATCAAAGGAGGGACACCAAAACACTTACTAGAAGCAAGGTATGGTTTCTAGACTCAAGAACACGTTTGCATTAAAAACATGTAAATTCTTGAGGGAAGCCACTGTAGAAGTTTCTGCCACAATTATGCAGAGCTAAGAGGTTGGTTTTTAAGGGAATAAGGCAGGAGACAAAGCAAGCACTCAACTGGGATAAGCACAGGCTTTTCCTGAAAGAAGATGTACATGAGAATGCAGTCATAAACCCATGCACAGGGTAGAAAACAAGGAAGGACAGATGAACTCTGGAAGAATGTTCTAGTGATGTGATATAGAGCAAGACCAGGCATCATGTGCAGAGCACAGAACCCAAGGACTTGCAAAAGTAAAAATAAATGATACTGAGATAAGAAGGGGTCATACTCATATTACTTTTGTTATTTTAATTTTTATCATTAAAAAAAATCTTTTACTATGCCTAACTTTTAATTTAACTTTTTTATAGGCATATAAAGTAAAAGAAAGGGGGGCATGGTTTCCCTAGGGTTCAGAGCTATCTGCAGCTTCAGACTGACATCTACTGGAAGATGAAACATACTCCCCGCCAATAAGGTCCACTGTCATTCTTTCACTGTGGAGAAATCTGGCAGAGGTCACTTTAACCAAAACACCAAATTTAACTCCACCAGTAATAAGTCATGTTGATATAATTTACCCCTGATCTGATGTGGTATAATCCCGAGAAAACATCAGACAATGAACAGTGGACATAATGCGAGACTCTGAAACGGATCCTAACGAGAATGGCGCTGTAAAAACATGGAAGCCATCAGTGTGCAGTCTCAGGAACAGTTGCCTCCCACTCAATCACAGTCTTGATAAACAGCATGGCTTTGGGTGCCGAGTGCACCGTTCTGTGCTGTCTGGCTGCTGCTACTGGTCTACAGAAACGCGACTGCTGTTCTTCTACTGACTTCCTGTAAAACCCCACCAAATTTGCCAGTTAATGCTAATAATGTAGCTGTGAAATTATGTTGTTTGTTTTATCACTGACAATTTATATCATATGCTCATAGTGGTATTTTATTTTCTTCTTATTTCCACATTTTTTTTCCTTGTAGTCTCCCCCCCCCCCATCCTGACTTGTGTTTTTGGACAGACCATGTGGTACAAAACTGAATAAAAATATCTGACATATTTTCTTTATTTATTTAAACCGACAACTCACTTCAATTTCATCAGCACTATGGGCAAATAAGGTCCTTTTGGTTTGACTATTTCTGCCACAGAAATAAAAATATTGCTTTTAGTTTTAAATGCTGAAATGCTAATCTAGAAAGCACAGAAGAATATATAACACAAGTGAAAAGAAGTAATGAAGATAAGGAGTTATTATGGTATTGTTATTAAAGTAGAATAAAGACTATGACACTACCCTACCCATACTTCATTTTCTCCTGACATGGTGTAAAAACTGTCAATAGAAGTGTCCAACTAAAAAGCCATTCAACTATAATCACATTATAAGTCTTCTTCTCAGTAGTTCTCCCTACCCCAAATACTTCAGTAAAGTGACTGATATCAACTCCAAAGTAGAAGCTTTTCAGGCACAGGGGAAGTGTTTCTTGGTTTCCCTTGGGTGCTGGTGAGTTCAAAGGCCCACTGTTGAAGGTCCCCCGTTAACCAAGACTGCCTCTAATATAGTTTTAGTAGCAGTAAATGAATGTAGTAAACCTGAACTGGATTTAAGCTCTTGTGCATTTTGGAAGCTAGTTAAGAGCAGTTAATGATACTAAAACCCAAAAATAAAATCACAGTCTTTCAGGATATAAGGAAATGAACGACAATGGTTCAAGTAGTCAGAGATGAATAGAAGGAAGACAGAAAGAAAGGCAGCTGTGCTATGCAGTCACAGAACAGGCTTTAAAATACTGCTTGCCAAGTCAATTCCTGGAACACTGTGGAAAGATGCTACTAAAATCCTTTGAAAACAAAACTCAAGCCCAATAGAGCATACATCTCCTAATGTTCACATAAGCATGGTTTTTGGAAATAATGGACACAAAGAACCTTACAGAAGGCAGAATTAGTCCAAGATAACAGCATCCTTAGAGGACAGAACTGGAGTCTGATTAGGATGTTTCATCATGATTCTTGCCATTCACACTCTATGTATTATCTGGCTTTAATCCCACAAGCCCCACAGCTTCAGGAGATTAAACACAAACGTCTATTTGACAACTGGCCCTAATGCAATGGATTATGGATCCTACACATAAAATGATGCTGGAGAAAATAACCCTGAGGAGTCTACTGTAAAGATTACTGACAACCAGGACGTCCTGCATCTCTTCCAACCCTCACCACTGACCTTAAAACACAGACAAATCAAGGATGCTTGAGAGTTCAACTCCTTCAATTGTAATATGAATAAGAAGGATACCTTTTAGTTCTACAATTCTAATTTAAAATTATTGATATCATGGAGTCAAAGAACTCTACAAAAGTAACCTATAAAATACCAGATTGATTTGGGTTCTTAGCAAACTCAACTCGCACTTGAAAAAAACAATTGGCTCACCTTCCTGGGCCTGGATGGAAGTGGGAGGACCTTGGTCTTCCTGTAGGGCAGGGAATTTGGACTGCTCTTCAGTAGCGAGAGGGAGGGGGAATGGACTGGGGGGAGGAGAAGAGGAGTGGGGATAGGGGAGGGGAGAGGGGGGAGGGGGCAATGTGTGGGAGGAGGGGAGGGAAATGGGAAACGGGGAGCAGTTGGAAATTTTAATTAAAAAAGAATAAAAAAAATATATATAAAAAAAAAAAAAAGAAAAAAACAATTGGCAAGAAAACATCCTCGCAGTCTGTCACCACATTTCTCTATTGTTTCTATCTCACTATAGTATAGTAAGAAATATATCTATTGTACCTGCCCTCAGAGCCCTCCCATGCTTTCAGTTTGGATCCAAAGACCCAGCCCAGGACCACCCCCTCCCATGGCACTCTCTACACCAACTGCAATGCCTGAGCCCCCATGTCAGGAAGATATCCACTGCTCAGGGGCAGGCCATGCCAGTCAGAACAGCTGCAGACTACACCAGTGAGAAGAGGTGCAGGCCACACCAGCTAGAATAACAGACAGGAAAACTTAGACAGAAAGTCCCTGGTGGACAGAGACCACACTGGCCACTAGACTCCAGATAGATGGCCCTTCGGGAAACCTCCACACTCTCAGTTCCTTCTACTATTCCTGATCTCCACTTCCCTCTTCACAGTGCCCCTCCCCAACTCTGGGCAGAGGTACCTGCTGAACCAAAGGTCATACTGGCCACCAGAAGTCTAGCCCCCAATTCTGACAGAGTTTCTCTGCTGGACCAAAGGTCACACCAGCTTCTAGAAATCCAGGCCACAAAGATCAGAAAATCAAAGAGGAAACAGAAACCAAGGAACAAAATACCCATCCAACAAATACAAACTCAGAAATTGGCACCTAGACCTATAATCACTCCAAACCCAGATACTTAGTCCCCAGTGTAAGAACACAGTCAACAACAGACAGGGCAATAAGTCACTAGTAAAACACCCAACTATCCTGTTACTACATCAAGCTCTGAATATTCCAACAAAGCTGAAGCACAAGAAAACAACCTTACAACCAAGTTTATAAAGATTGATACAAGTCCTTAAAGAAGAAATTAATAAATCTCTCAAAGAAAGCCAAGAAAAAAACAAACAGTTGAGAGACCGGCGCAGATGCAGGCGGCAGCGCAGGCAGACCGGCGCAGACGCGGGCAGAGGCTCGGCAGACACGAACTTATATTTTCTGATGGTCCAAGCTTGAAACAGTGAAGCCCACACTGAGAGCAGATCGTCCCACTACAACTAACTCAAGTAGGTGTGTTGGTGGTTAGCCTCCAAAGTGGGAGGTCCTTTGTTGGCGAGGTCCCTGGCGAACGCGAAGCCTGGACCTGCCCCTGAAGACCCTCCTAAGTGGTGGGAGTGTTCTTGACCCATGGTGGAACCCAGGAAACGGAGTGGGGGCATTCCCCGACCCCTCTGACTCCCCGGCCAGCCTGCTAGGGCAGTTCCTCCTCTGCTGCGACCTCTCTCTCCCTGGTCCATCCCAGCTTGCCCCCAGAGGCCTCCTTCCTTCTCCCTCCCTTCTGCGGGGCCACAGGATCACCCAGTTCAGCCTGTTTGGGGGCTGGGTTGGGTGCTCGGGGCAGAGGGCAGCGGGAGTGTCTTTGTTTTGGTGGCTGGCCTACAGAGTGCTAGACCTTTTGTTGACCGAGGTCCCTGGAGAATGGAGAGCCTGCTCCTGTTCCTGGAGACCCTCCTGAGTGGTGTGAGGGATCTTGGCCTGCGGCCGGACCCAGAAAACGGAGCAGGGGCATTTTGTATGCAGGGCCCCTGACCAGCAGGGAAACCTGACCCTGTTTTAGAAGACCCACTAGATAGCATTGATAGGAAGAGATAGGCAGACGCCAAGGCAAGAATTCACCCAACAATCTGAAAAACAACATAAAAACACCAGAACCCAATGATCTTACAACAGAAGGACTTGAACACCCTAGCACAGAAGAAGTGGAAAAAATTGACTTTATAAAAGCAATAGAGTCCCTCAAACAACATGTAAAAAAATGCCCTTATAAAAATGGATGAGAAGTATAACAAAAAGTTTGAAGAAATGAGTAAATACGTAAATGATACCCTGGGAAACCAAGAAAAATCAATCAAACAGGTAATGGAAACAGTTCAAGAAATGAAAACTGAAATGGAAGCAAGGAAGAAAACACAAACTGAGGACCGGCTGGATATGAAAAATCTAGGTCAACGAGTGGAGACTACAGAAACAAGCATAATCAATAAAATACAAGAGGTAGAAGAAAGAATCTCTGATTCTGAGGACACCATAGAGAAAATAGACGCACTGATCAAAGAAAACAGCAAAGCCAACAAATTCTCATCATGAAACATTCAGGAAATATGGGACACAATAAAAAGACCAAACCTAAGAATAATAGGGATAGAAGAAGGAGAAGAGTCTCAACTCAAAGGCCCAGAAAATATTTTTAACAAAATTATGGAAGAAAACTTTCCCAACATAAAGAAAGATATTCCTTTGAATATTCAAGAAGCATACAGAACACCAAATAGACTGGATCAAAAAAAAAATCCCCTCGCCATATAATAATCAAAACACAAAACATACAGATTAAAGAAAGAATATTAAGAGCTGCAAAGGAAAAAGGGCAAGTAACTTATAAAGGTAAACCGATGAGACTTACACCGGACTTCTCTATGGAAACCATGAAAGCCAGAAGGTCCTGGATAGAGGTACTACAGAAACTAAGAGACCATGGATGCAAGCCCAAGCTACTATACCCAGCCAAGCTATCGTTCACTATCAATGGAGAAAACAAAACATTCCAGGATAAGAACAAATTCAAACAATACGTAGCCACAAATCCAGCCCTACAGAAAGCATTAGAAGGAAAATCACAACCCAAGGAATCCAACATTGCCAACACTGCCTACAATAACTTAGGCATCTAGCGAGTTCACCAGCACAACTCAAAGAAGGGAGACACACAAACTCTATTAACAAAGACAATGAGTATAACCGGAGTAAACAACTACTGGTCATTAATATCACTTAATATTAATGGCCTCAATTCACCTATAAAAAGGCACAGGCTAAGAGATTGGATACGAAAACAGGATCCAACATTCTGCTGCTTACAAGAAACATATCTCAACCACAAAGACAGGCATCTACTCAGAGTAAAGAGTTGGGAAAAAGTTTTTCAAGCAAACGGGCCTAAGAAACAAGCAGGAGTGGCCATACTAATTTCTAACAAAACTGACTTCAAACTAAAATCAATCGGAAGAGATGAAGATGGACACTTTATACTCCTAACAGGAACAATTCATCAGGATGAAGTCTCAATCCTGAATATCTATGCCCCTAATATAAAAGCACCCACGTATGTAAAAGAAATATTACTAAAACTCAAAGCAGACATCAAACCACACACACTAGTAGTACTTCAACACACCTCTCTCACCAATGGACAGGTCAATCAGACAGAAACCTAACAGAGAACTAAGAGAATTATTGGAGGTAATGAAGCAAATGGACTTAACAGACATCTATAGAACACTCCATCCAAATAGGAAAGAATACACCTTCTTCTCTGCAGCTCATGGAACCTTCTCGAAAATTGACCACATACTTGGTAATAAAGGAAACCTCCACAGACACAAAAAAATATCAGTGTCCACCTGTGTCTTATCAGATCACCATGGATTAAAGTTAGAAGGCATCAACAATGCTACCCCCAGAAAGCTGACAAACTCATGGAAACTGAACAGTCAACTACTGAACCACACCTGGGTCAAGGAAGAAATTAAGGTCTTCCTTGAAATTAATGAAAATAAAGGGACAACATACTCAAACCTATGGGACACATTGAAAGCAGTGCTAAGAGGAAAGTTCATAGCACTAAGTGCCCACTTAAAGAAAACGGAGAAAGCATACATTGGAGATTTAACAGCACACCTGAAAGATCTAGAAAAAAAAGAAGCAGATGCGCCCAGGAGGAGTAGAAGACTGGAAATAATCAAACTGAGGGCTGAAATCAACAAAATAGAAACACAGAAAACAATCCAAAGAATCAATGAAGCAAAAAGTTGGTTCTTGGAGAAAATTAACAAGATTGACAAACCCCTATCCAAACTAATTAAACGACAGAGAGAGAACATGCAAATAAATAAGATCAGAAATGAAAAAGGGGACATAACCACAGACACAGAGGAAATTCAGAGAATCATTAGATCTTACTACAAAAGCCTGTATGCCACAAAACTGGAAAATGCAAAAGAAATGGACATTTTTTTTAGATAAGTACCATATACCAAAGTTAAACCAAGACCAGGTGAACAATCTCAATAGACCTGTTAGTCGCGAAGAATTAGAAGCTGTTATAAAAAAACCTCCCTTCCAAAAAAAGCCCAGGACCAGATGGTTTCAATGCGGAATTCTACCAGAACTTCCAAGAAGAGCTAATACCTATACTCCTTAAGGTATTTCACAATATAGAAACAGAAGAGTCATTGCCAAATTCCTTTTATGAAGCTACAGTTACCCTGATACCAAAACCTCACAAAGACTTAACCAAGAAAGAGAATTACAGGCCAATCTCACTCATGAACATCGACGCAAAAATTCTCAATAAAATACTGGCAAACCGAATCCAAGAACACATTAGAAAAATTATCCATTATGATCAAGTAGGCTTCATCCCAGAGATGCAGGGCTGGTTCAACATACGCAAATCTATCAATGTAATCCATCATATAAATAAACTGAAAGAAAAAACCATATGATCATTTCATTAGATGCTGAAAAAGCATTCGACAAAATCCAACACCCCTTTATGATAAAGGTCCTGGAGAGATTAGGGATACAAGGGTCATACCTAAATATAATAAAAGCTATTTACAGCAAGCCGACAGATAACATTAAATTAAATGGAGAAAAACTCAAAGCCATCCCACTAAAATCAGGAACACGACAAGGCTATCCACTCTCTCCATACCTCTTCAATATAGTGCTTGAAGTTCTAGCAATAGCAATAAGACAACATAAGGGGATCAAGGGGATCCGTATTGGAAAGGAAGAAGTTAAACTTTCGTTATTTGCAGAGACAGAGTCCCACATTGGAGCACGAGACTACAACCCCAAGGTCCAAACCAGGAGCAGAAGGAGAGAGAGCACGACCAAGGAACTCAGGGCCATGAGGGGTGCACCCACATACTGAGACAATGGGGATGTTCTTTCGGGAACTCACCATGGCCAGCTGAACTGGGTCTGAAAAAGCATGGGATAATACTGGACTCACTGAACATAGCGGACAATGAGGACTGCTGAGAAGTCAAGAACAATGGCATTGGGTTTTGATCCTACTGCACATACTGGCTTTGTGGGAGCCTAGGCTGTTTGGATGTTCACCTTAATAGACCTGGAAGGAGGTGGGAGGTCCTTGGACTCCCCACAGGGCAGGGAACCCTGACTGCTCTTAGGGCTGATGAGAGAGGGGGAGTTGATTGGGGGACGGAAGGGATATGGGAAGCGGTGGCGGGGAAGAGACAGAAATCTTTAATAAGTAAATAAATTAATTAAAAAAAAAACAAAAAAAAAACAGTTGAAAGAGACAAAACTGAGGGGATTCAGGAAATAAAAAAATCTAGGTAAGTTAACAGGAACTACAGACACAAGCATCAGCAACATCCAGGAAATATGGGACACTATGAAAACACAAAAATCTAAAAATAATAGGAATAGAAGGAAAAGAATCCCAGTTCAAAGGCTATAGAAGAGATTTTTTTTTTTTTTGGTTTTTTTTTTTTTTTTTTTTTTTTTGGTTTTTTGAGACAGGGTTTCTCTGTGGCTTTGGAGCCTGTCCTGGAACTAGCTCTGTAGACCAGGCTGGTCTCGAACTCACAGAGATCCGCCTGCCTCTGCCTCCCGAGTGCTGGGATTAAAGGCGTGCGCCACCATCGCCCGGCTTAGAAGAGATTTTCAACAAAATCATAGAAGAAAAATTTCCCAAACTAAAGGACATGCCTATAAAGGTACAAGAAGCTTATAGAACACCAAATAGATTAGACCAGAAAAGAAAGTCCCCTCACCACATAATAATCAAAACACCAAAAATACAGAACAAAGAAAGAATATTAAAAAGCTGTAAGGGGAAAAGGGCAAGTGACACATAAAGTCCACAGAGACTATAAAAGCCAGAAGGTCCTGGGTAGATGTGCTCCAGATTCTCAGTGACCACAGATGTCAGATCAAGCTACTATACCCAGAAAAATTTTCCATTACCACAGACAGAGAAAACAAAATAGTCCAAGACAAAGACAAATTGAAACAGTATCCACAAATCCAGCCCTACGGAAGGTAACTAAAAGGAAAACTTCAACCCAAGGAGGTGAGCTACACACATGAAAACATAGGAAATAATCTCATATCAGCAAAAGCAAAGAAGGGAAGCACAAACACACACTACCATCGCCAACAATAACAATAAAATAACAGGAATTAGAAATCACTGGCCATTACGATCTCTCAGTATCAATGCACTCAATTCCCACCCCCAAGAGATACAAGCTAACTTTGGAAAGGATGTGAAAATAGGATCCATCCTTTCGCTGCATACAAGAAATACACCTCAACATCAAAGATAGACATTACCTCAGAGTAAAGGATTAGAAAAAGATTTTTCAAGAAAATGAACCCAAGAAACAGGTTGGTATAGCTATTATAGTATCTAACAAAACAGATTTCAAATCAAAGTTAATCAAAAGAGATGGGGAAGGACACTTTATGCTCACCAAAGGAAAAATCCACCAAGATGACATTTCAATTCTTAACATCTATTCCCCACACATAAGGGCACCCACATTTGCAAAAGAAACATCAATAAAACTTAAATCACACACTGACGTTCACACACCAATAGAGGGAAACTTCAATTCTCCACTATCACCAGTGGACAGATCTTCCAGACAATAACTAAACAGAGAAATACTGGAACAGATGTTATAAACCAAATGGACCTAACAGATATCTATAGAATATTTCACCCAAACACAAAAGAATACACCTTAAAATCTCACAGAACTTTCTCCAAAACTGACCACATACTTCGTCACAAAGCAAATCTCAACAGATATAAGAAAAACGAAATACCCCCATTGTATTCTATCAGACTATCATGAGACTAATACTGGATATCAACAACAACAGAAACGATAGACTATTAACTCATGGAAACTGAACAACTCTACTGAAAGACAACTGGGTCAAGGCAGAAATAAATTTAAGACTTCCTAGAATTCAATGATAATGAATGCACAAGATACCCAAACTTATTGGACACAATGAAAGTGGTGTTCAGAGGAAAATTCACAGCACTGAGTGTCCACATACAGGAATTGGAGAGAACTCATACTAGCAACTTAATATCACACTGAAAGCTCCAGTATAAGAAGAAACACACGCAAGAGGAATAGACAGCAAGAAATAAACTAAGGGCTGAAATCAATAAAATAGAAACAGAGAATAATACTAAGAATCAAGGAAACAGAGTTGGTTCTTTAAGGAAATCAACTAGACAAACTACCTGAAAGGTAAAGAGAGAATATCCAAATTAACAACAATCAGAAATAAAAGGGGGGATATAACAACAGACACCACACCAAGGAAATCCAAAGAATCATTAGGTCATATTTTTTAAAATCTGTATTCCACATAATTGGAAAATCTAAAAGAAATGGACAATTTTCTCAATAGATACCACTTACCAAAGTTATATCATGATCAGATAAACAATTTAAATAGTCCTATAGTCCCAAAGAAAACAGAAGTAGTCATAAAGAGTCTCTCAACCAAAAAAAGCCCAGTACCAGACAATATTAGCACAGAATTCTACCAGACTTTCAAAGAAGAGCTAATGCCAATACTCCTCAAATTATTCTCCAAAAGAGAAACAGAAGGAACATTGCCAAATTCATTTTATGAGGCCATAGCCACACTGAAATCCAGACCACAGAAAGACTCAACAACAACAACAACAACAAAAAATTACAGACCAATTTCCCTCATGAACATTGATGCAAAAATAATCAATAAAAAAAACTAGGAAACTGAATCCAAGAACACATCAAAAAAAATCATCCATCATAATCATGCAGCCTTTATCCTAGAGATGCAGGGATGGTTCAACATATGAAATTCTGTCAATGAAATCTACCATATAAACAAAGTAAAAAAGAAAAAGAAAACCACACGATCATCTCATTAGATGCTGAAAAGGCCTTCAACAAAATACAACACCCCTTCATGATAAAAGTTTTGGAGAAATTAGCAATACAAGGAACATAACTAAACATAAAAAATGCAACTTATAGTAGCCTATACCCAACATCAATATAAATGCCGAGAAACTCAAAGCAATTCCAATAAAATCAGGAATAAGACAGGGCTGTCCTCTCTCTCTCTCTCTCTCTCTCTCTCTCTCTCTCTCTCTCTCTCTCTCTCTCTCTCTCTCTTCAATATAGTACTTGAAGTTCTAACTAGAGCAAGAAGTCAGCTTAAAGGAGATCAAGGGGATACAAATTGCAAAGAAAGCAGTCAAAGTATCACTATTTGAAGATGATATGACAGCTGCCCATGGGAGAACAGGACCAGGTACAAAACTCATCTTCCTGTTTTCATTAGAATCCATCTAGATTTATACATGAAATTAGTTAGTAGTTTTAAAAAAACACTACTTAATAACTAACTAATGTTTTAAAAACAAACAAAACAAAAACCAGGGTGCAAGTCAAATGAAACATATTTATGGACCAAATCTGGCTCCAGGTGGCATACCTAAGAACCTCTGCCTTACATGTTTTGTTGGCTTCTTAAGTCCATTCCTCCCTTGCATGTCACCTGACCTGGCTCTAGTGGAGACAACTGCCCATTTGACCTAGGAAGTAGGCAGTGTTAGCGTTAGGAGTCAGGATGGAGTTAGCATCTCAGGACCAGGGAGTGCTACTTGGCATGGACTGGTGTGGTAGATCCAGAGGAGTCACAAACTCTCAGGAGCATGACTGAGGAAGTATACTCTTTTAGATTTAGATATGAAGTCTAAATAGTTCTACTTTGCCAGCTATTCCCAATGGAGACTGAATCTTAAACAGATAAAGGTTTTATGTAAGTCTCTGGCATGTCTCAGGATCACCACAACTAGATTCCTAACACTGTCCTTACAATGTAATTGGTGCCCCAAATTTCTTGTCTCTTTCATGTACACGTGAAGGGAACACAGATGGATTAGAGAAGTTGTAACTATCACTCAGCTCATTCTACCCTGAAAACCATTAACATTTCCCAGAAACCTGAAAACATTTTTTAAAGCAATTTTATGAAAATGCTTACAAAAAGGTGAATTTGTTCTAAACTTTCAAATTACAGGCACAATAGTTCAGAGACTGATGACATTAACTCTAGTCCAGTACATTATACTGCTATTTAGTACCTTACTATCCTCATTGGTATGAGCATATGGCATATTTGATACAGCCCAGGTGCTAATGGCTGTTTGACAAATGGCAGAAAATACTCTGACCAGGGAGGTGGTAAAAGCAAAGCACTGCATTCTGGTTGGCCAGTGCTGAGAACATGCAATATTAACACTAATTTTGGAAAGTCTGTAACTAGGGGCTGCACCAGTCACAAATATGTGTGGGGAGAAAAGCTCATACAAGAGGAAGATAGGTGCTAAAGCTGGGAAGCAAACACAGATTTGTCATTAGAAAAGTAAGTGATTTCCCATTTTAACTAACCAAAAATATTAAAATGCACAGCATGACTTAGAATGCTGCTTCAAATTTCAATTTAATACTGGAGAATGGTATGCCAACAACTTCCTTATACACATGACTCTGACTACTGGAATGATCCTGCAGGACTGAGGCTGTGTTACTGCATATGTAGGAGGTTATTAAATGCTTTATAATGATTATGTTAAAGGTCATATTTCTCATACACATAACCTCACTTACTATTATGAATTAGACATGTACATGAGCAGACAATGGTCTTCTTCCATTAAATGCAAACTGGCTGAAATTACTGCTGAAGTTGCCAGGCTGTAAGAGAAAAGAGATAAAATTAATGAGGATGAGGTTGTATAATCAGTTTATGATACAAATTGTGTGCTGGGGTCACGGCTGATATCACCAACTCCCACATACCCAGTTCACTTTAGAATGTGACTCCTCTCCTTTTCTAACACAAACTCTAAGTTAAGTTGTTTCTTACTTCTCTTCCATTCCAATTGATCGTGACACCCATAGCAGAAACATCTGAGCGCTGACTCTCTACTGCCAGAGGGACAGAGACCCATCTCCTTGGCAGGGCATTTTTGGCTCTCCTAAGATTGGCCAATACTTCAAATCCAGGAGTTTTCTATCTAAGCTGATATCAAAATTAGTGGGGGAGCTTTAAAAGATAAACAGGTTGATAACCTATGCCTCAGAAACTATTTAACAGTTCTGAGGTAAGATTCTGAGACTAGCAGCTTTAAGAAATCTGGATGGCAATTCTGAATTGCCAAGAATGAAGCACTTAACTAATTTTCCCACCTATTATTGCCACACCAGTCCATGGCAAGTAGCACTCCCTGGTCCTGAGATGCTAACTCCTTCCTGACTCCTAATGCTAACACTGCCTACTTCCTAGGTCAAATGGGCAGTTGTCTCTAGTAGAGCCAGGTCAGATGACATGCAAGGGAGGAATGGACTTAAGAAGCCAACAAAACATGTAAGGCAGAGGTTCTCAGGTATGCCACCTGGAGCCAGATTTGGTCCATAAATATGTTTCATTTGACTTGCACCCTGGTTTTGTTTTGTTTGTTTTTAAAACATCAGTTAGTTATTAAGTAGTGTTCTTTTAAACTACTAACTAATTTCATGTATAAATCTAGATGGATTCTAATGAAAACAGGAAGATGAGTTTTGTACCTGGTCCTGTTCTCCCATGGGCAGCTGTCATATCATCTTCAAATAGTGATACTTTGACTGCTTTCTTTGCAATTTGTATCCCCTTGATCTCCTTTAAGTTGACAGACAGTGGTGGCAGTTTGCTTGTTTCCAGCCCTCTATTCAGGCAGACTATCTCCTAAACTATCATTTCTTCCCTAACTCTAGTTACAGCTCCTCCATTCTTCTGAAACCAGTGAACCTCCAGCACTATCTTTAGAAACATGGCAATCACAATGGGATTACCATTCTGAGCATCCTAAACCCACTAATTTCCTCTGTAAAAAATTTTATGGCAATGACACTTTTACTGAGGATGCTTCTTTAACACCTTGAACCCTGTATTTCAGGCCCCTAGGGGAAGGTAAACTTTCTCTAGCATCTTTTGTTCACTCTTCCTAGCCTCTAGCTTTGACAGTATTAAGCATAAATCAGGTACTCATGTGTGCAACACTTAATGATCACTGAATAAATTATATTCTCTTAAATTTATGAAGATATTTTTCTTAGTCTGACAAGTTAGGCTGTCACCTTTCAGGGCTGTGTATGCACACAGTGACATGTTGTTCACTAGAAGCATCATTAGGCCCATGTAGAAATGATAATCACTTGTTCACAAAACCTGACGTGGTGTCAAATATCTATTAATGTGTTTTCCCTATAGATAGAATGATTTCCATGTTTATATATTCCCCATGCATATGTATTATGCTATATGTGGATGAGCAGAAAGGATAGTAAAACAGCTCTTCATCTGCTTCAAATGGCCCTCTCAAGCAAAGGGACAGCTGAGCCCATCCTAATCCACCACGGGGAGGACCAACCAGAGCGCTTCTCCCTCAGTGTAAAGAAGTGATACTTTAATACATGTGCTTAATACATGTCCTCATATGTGGTGACCCCCAACCATAAAGTTATTTCATTGCTACTTTACATCTGTAATTTTATTATTCCTATGAATCATAATGTAAGTATCTGATATGCAGAATATCTGATATGCAGTCCCTATCAAAGGGTCATGCAACCCCCAAAAGGTCGTGCCATAAGTTGAGAACCAGTGGTTTAGTGTCAAGAGCTTATAGGCCAATGTCTATGACACAGTGCCCAAAGCCAAGTTGCATTGGAAGAAGAGCAGCCAGCAGCATGACTACCAGAGCTCCAGCTTAGCCCATAAAGTTCACAATGCATCTCTAGAGCCTTCTAGACACAGAGGTACAGCTTCTCCACAAAACAGTATAATACATAGCAGCTGCCTGGAGTTGAAGCAGCACTGGTGCTTTTGGCTTAAACAGTCCTGGGAGTGCTGGCTGAGAAAAAAACCACTATTTATAACACTGCTTTTGTGGGAAAATGTTTTCTGTATTCCAAACAACAGGTCAGACATGAACTTCTGCAATAAAGATTACTTCTGAGATTGGGACTGTTTCTTGTTAATTGCACTATGTTCAGTATTTTCCTAGGCTAAGACAGCAACCAGAAGAGTATAACAAGAATAACTAGCTGCCATGAACATGGGTCAGAAGTATCCATGAGAATGAATGCCAGAGGGCAAGATGGGAAGAAATCCAGTACATTCTTAGTTTGCTAAATGAGTATTAATGAACACTATTAAAGTCTATGCTATACGGGAAACAAAAATTAGGAAGGATTTTGATTTGTAACCTTAACCTAGGATGGGAGATAGCAGATATAAACTTCACACACACACACAAAGCTACATGGTTAAAGCATAGGAATACAAACAAACATTAGATATAGGCAGCAGAGAGAGAAAGACGAGCCAGTACTTCCAGATGGAAGCTGAAACTTCATAAAGGTTTTACCTGGTGTGGCAGCTTGAATACTGGCCCTCTCCCCAAAGCTCATGTATTTGAATAGTAGGACCCTAGTAGGTGCCACTGTTTGGAGAGATCTAGGAGGGTGGCCTTGCTGGAGGGTGTATGCCACCAGGAACAGGTTCTGAGGCCTCACTATTCTCAGTGTGTTCTCCATCTCCCCGCCCCTACCTTCTCTCTCTGTTCTTTCTCTCTCTGCTTTATGCTTGTGGTTCAAGGTGTGAACTCACAGCTTCCTGCTCCAGCTTCCACACCTGCATACTGCTTCCACCTTGCTGTATAGACTGTGACCCCCTGGGACTTTAAGTCAAAACTAACTGTTTCTTGCACAAGCTGTCTTCATTATGATGTTTTATCACAAAACAAAATTAATATGCATGGGATTTAAGACATAGAGGAAGCAGCAAGCTTGGTTTAGCAGAAACCACCACAGGCATCAGAAGATCACAGATATTATGTATTAAAAACAGCACCATGGATTTTAGAAGTTATTGACCTACCAAGAAAGGTTTCACATACAAGAGAAGTAAAAGGTACTCTGAGAAATATGAAAGTCACAAAGTGGCAAATGTGTCAATCACCTTTATACTTTGCTCTTAAGTCTGTGTTGAGCTATAGCTAAGACTTACATGAAGTAAGCTGGCTTAGCAAGTGTCTTCTAACTTCCAAGACATTCATATTGGATGATGCATGACATTCATCTTTATCTGAAAGCAAATGTAATGGAAGCGTTAAAACAGAAAGAATTGATAAGTACCTTACAGAAACTAATTAGATGGTTGCACCCAAAAAATAATAAAAATTATATGAAGCACTATAAAATTGACATTCATCATACTATGAGTCATTTAAGAACCTAAAATAAAACCCTATCCTGCCCAGAGAGTTTGAAAAGTGAGATATATAATATTGCTCTTCATTGATTTTACTTCAGAATAATAAAACTTAGAGAAAATGTTGTTTAATATTGAAGCATGCTTTAAAGAAAAACACTGGAGGTCTAGTCACTGTCCTGGTGAACACGGAGCCACCAGGCTGACTAAGAGGAAGTTCCCATTTTCAAGAATCTCACAAACCTCCAGACAGACAAGCAGCAAAGAGTCCACTAGGTAGGTCAGCCAGTGCTACAAATAATACAAGGCTTCTGGGACTTTAATTTCTACAAGAAAATGAGGGAAGGCTCTGCATTCTGGGAAGAAGATACAGGCGGGCAACAGGAGGCTGGCAGGCAGTTAATGCAGTGGGGGTGGATTTAGGTTGAGGTTGTAGTTAAGGAGTTAAATACTAGATTTAGCACATTGGGCTTCAATTTATACCTAAAATAAGCCACAAAAGTTTCTAGATAAAATCATACTCAATTTTATATTTTAAAAGCATAGCTATCGGGCTGGAAAGATCGTTCAGTGGATAAGAAAATGCATTGCAAACACGAGTCTGGATCACAGCACTCAAGTAAAAAGCTGGGCATGGGCATACAGTTCTGCCTACAACTGTAGCATGATGGCAAACAAAGACAGCTCTGGCATTGGAGTCAAGAGGATTTACTAGGCTTGTGACTCTAGTACAGTGGCTATAGTACCTCCAAATTCAGTAAGAGACCCTGGCTTAAAGAACAAGGTAGAGAATGATAGAGTACAACACCTGATGTCTTCCCCTGGCCTTCACACATATGCTACCGGCACTCACACACACCCCTACATGACATGCATACATAAACACATGATCTCTAAATGAATGTGATTATTTATATACTAGCGTATGGACGAGATACTATGAGAGGACTCCATGGGCAAGAAATCTCTTTTGTTACTGTAGTAACCAAGACGAGAAGAAACTGGCACAACTGCAACAGAAGTAAAATATTTTTAAAAACTCACTGATGATGATGTCCTTCAGAGTGGGAGCTAGATTAATGACCCCATCAATCAGCCCAGCCTACCAACTAGAGCCATTATCAACCTTGTCACACAGTGACAAACACAGGTGATCTGGTCTGTAATAGACTATCTTTCTAAGCAGAGGCATTTACTGTAACCTTAAGAATTCTGTTCTAGAACATCAGAGTCCAATCTGTGACCAACAGACACAGCACACTCATCTGTCTGAAAGGTCAACTTCGGAATGGTCTCTATGACTGTACTGCCGTGAGCTGGAGTCTGCTCAGCTCGTAAATGGTTTATTTATGTAAGGATGGAATCCCACACGAGACTGCTATCTACCAATGAAAGAAAGGCAAAAAGGGGGTGGGGCTGCCCAATTCTGTCTCTTCAAGGAATAAAGTAGACTGAGATAAACTCAATGATCACTTGAGATCTTAGAAATTTCAGGAAGATGGTGGAAGAAAATAAATTTCTAAAAATTGGGAGATTTAGAAGAAAGAAATGCAATTAGTAAACTATACTACTTATGATTATCACTTAAAATATTTTCTTAGGGCTGATACTCAAATTTAAAAATTATTAAGCTGTATTTTAAAGTTATTTTTGATTATCTAATAACAAATGGTTAGCCCTGAGAACATGCATAGGAGTAACAGGTTATTGGTTACTGAGCAGGTTGTTATTTAGGAAAAAAAAGTGTAAGTGTGTGTATATGTGTGTGTGTATAAAACAAAAATTAATTTAAAAGAGACTATGACTCTGAAAAAGAGTGAGGAGAGGTAGATGGATAGGTTTGGAGAAAGGAAAAAAAGATATAATTATATTATAATCTCAAAAAATAAAATAAAATAATTAAAAAATATATAGTTCTCTTAAGAGATAATATTTTAAACAGCTGTTCAGGGTCTAGCAAATGTTACTCTCAGAATAACTTCTCTATGTAATTAATGGTAGTGAATTAAGAGATGCATGGCTGACCAATGTGCTGAGAAAAGTGACAACTGATGTTCAGCCCCAAACAGGACTCCAAGACTCAGGGGATATCTAGGAAGAAGGGGAAGAAAGAATGTAAGAGCTGAAAGATGGTGAGAAGGGCGGAGGGATGCTATCTTGTAGGCACAACGCAGTCAATGTAATCATGACAGCACAGCAGCTTCAGCTGATTGCAATAGGCCTGCACAAGACTAGGCCTTAACACTCAATTGTGGACACGGGAAAGGTTCATGGAGCCCTACCCTACCTGATAAAGTACTGGTTACTGATGGGTTCTGGAAAAAGGGTCCCATTATCTTCAGTTGTCTACTCACTAGTGGGCTTAGCCGGCTTCAGTGGACAGTTCAACTCCACCCATTATGATGGCTATTCTTGGTGGCCAACTTGACTACATCTAGAAATTATCTAAAAGCCAAATGCTGGGCACACCTGTGAGGATTATTTTTTCTTAATTAAATCATTTGAAGTGGGATGACCCATTTATAATCCATATCTTTGAAGTGAGATGATACACCTTTAACCCAGATCTTTTGCAATGGGAAAATCTACCTTTAATCTGGGCCATACCTTCTGCTGATAGCCTATATAAGGGCATGGAAGAAGGACAATTGTTCTCTCTTTGCAAGCTTGCTCTCTCTCTTGTTAAAATGCCCATTCCTTCAATGGTGTTAGAGTTCACTTCTTTAGGATTCTGGCAGATACCAAAGACCAGCTGAGACATTGAGGCTTGCAGACTGAACAACTACTGGATTCTTAGACCTCCCATCAATAGATAGCCTGTAGGACTAGCTGGACCACAGCCTGTAAGCCATTCAAATAAATAAATCTTTGTGTGTGTGAGTGTGTGTGGGCGTGCATTCTATAAGTTCTGTTTCTCTAAAGAATCCTGACTAATACACCCATGATAACACCACTGACCCAGTTAAACTCAGTGAGTCACAAAACAAAACAAAACAAAACAAAACAAAAGAACAACAACAACAAAAACCCTTGAATGGTAGAAAGGGACTTGTAGACAGGGGTGAAGTACTTAAGGGGATCTAGAGATGCTGGGGGATATAATCATAGTATACTATATACATCCATGAACTCTGTCAAAGATCAAATTTAGTAAGTTACATAAGAACAAACAAACAAAAATCCCCAACGGACCTGACAGTAACCAGCACTAACAAATTCTTTAGGAATGGCTGTGAATTTGTGAAGAAGTGCCTGCTGGATTCCAGACACAGACACAGTAAGGTATACCTGTTCCCCATACCCATGATGAAACATCCAAGGAGGGGAGAGCACAGTGCATTGACAGCAGCCATGAAGTGTCTGTAAGATACCAGGGCGGCACAGTGTAAGACAAAAATTTTATCAATTAGGTTTCCTTTACTGCACATGGAAAATTGATTTCAGATACAGCTATTTACAAATTTTTGTGTTTTCTACACAATGTGAGTTTACTGATGACAGAGAAGAAGCTAGTACTTATAAAAGTTTTAAGTAAGTAATCTTTTAAAAGTAAGATTTTTCTTTTACTTTTTAATCTTAAGGTCACAAAAGGAGTTTAAAGGAAAAAACATATAGAAACAGTAAAACAAAACCAAACAAACAAAAAAAACCATATCTCTCTACTGTTTCCTACCACCTCAACTGCCCCTCTGTTCCCGTGGGGATAACTTTTCATATGTTGGGTTAACGCTATCATTGAGAGCAACATGACAACAAGCTTCAGTGACACTGTGTATACATGCAAACATGTGCAGTGTGTGTGAGACACTTCGAAACCTGCTCTGCATGAGATTTTTAATAAGAATTTCTAAAGAAGACAGAAAAGAAATTAGAAGGATAGAGTGGGTGTGTCCAAGCTCAAATGCAGGAAATCTGGGCTATAAAAAAACACACTATGATTACTTTCAAATCCCCTAAAATTAGCCAACAAACCCTTTAATCACGGAATACAAACTGACATCTTGAAAGACTCCAGATCATTACAAAACAGTGTGGGAAGTCAAATGGCTCATATCTCACTGGCAGCAACACATGCATTGGACAATGGGCATATCAAGAAGCAGGCACAAGCTATGTAAACTTGAATCTGGCAGCAGACCTAGAAACCAAAGCAGTTAGATGGTCTGAGTGTGTTAGTGCTGAGAGCCAGGTGTGGTCTCTGTGCTGCTGTCCCTGTGACCAAGTAATGGAAGCATCCATTTGCAAAGACTGATGCTAAAATTAAATGTACTGGGTATGTTTGCTTTCTTCAAGTAAATACAATCAAGGGTTTCAAGAGAAAAAATTAAATTTGTATTACAAAACAAAAAGTACAGCTAAATATTTAGTAAGATTAATACAAGAATTGCGGGGCTGGAGAGATGGCTCAGAGGTTAAGAGCATTGCCTGTTCTTCCAAAGGTCCTGAGTTCAATTCCCAGCAACCACATGGTGGCTCACAACCATCTGTAATGAGGTCTGGTGCCCTCTTCTGGCCTTCAGACATACACACAGACAGAATATTGTATACATAATAAATAAATAAATAAATAAATAAATAAATAAATAAATAAATAAATAAATATACAAGAATTGCTTATTATAAAAGAATCAGACGTGAATAAAATTCACAGGGAATTACATTTATAATGACTTCAGCTCCGTATATATGCAAAAGTAGTGAATCTGGAAATACTTCTTTTTATGCTCAAATTCAAATCAAGACATCACTCAGCTGTGTGCAGTTGATCTTGCTAGTGAGGTTAGATGAACCATTATGTAATCATAAATTCTACTTCCCAATATTTCTTCCTAGCTTTCTGCGACAATGTTAAACTAGGAAGGAGAATGTGAGACGGATTTTCTATTGAACCCATCCTAAGGTAGCTAAAGGAGCTATGTCATGGGCAGAGGCTTCTCTGAATTCTATTGCAGAACAAAGAGCAAATAAGTTGAAATGGAGAGAAGTCTAGCAGGGAGCAGGGCACGTGCTTATAAAGGGCCTCCCCACTTCTTTACAACTAGACCACAACTGTTTGTTCAATGTCATACTCGCACTTCTTCTACAGATCCTTCACCACTCCTTCACCCCAGTCCAAAAGACTTTCCTCCCCTCAGTCTCCCACTCTACGCAATCACACCGGATTTACTTTAGGTTAGTTGCCTTTAGACTGGACCATCTACTGAAAGGTCTAAGGAACCTTAGATGGAGAAGTAAGATTTCTCACACTCTTGGGGAGACCACACTGGGAGACACAGAGCTCACATTAGTGTTCAGACAATGCCTGCTGGCTTACTGGTATGCTATTCAGTACTTTCCCTAGAAACAGTTCATCCTTGGGAGAAATTTGTGCTTTCTGTTGTGAAAACGGTGAATTGTTCATAGCTTGGGAAACATTCATAGGCTGTATCTGAAGTAACTGTTCACTACATCCTTGTTTTGTTTTGTTTTCTGTGGTAGAGAGAGCAGTATCCTGACTAGGCCAGCAAACTACAGACCACCTAACAACTTTGGGTGCAGAATGTTGGGACAAAATTAACTGTTTCATGGCAAAATGATTCTGGGCAGTGTCTACCATCTGAAGCTAACAAAGGGTGAGGGCAGCAGATATAAAATATGCACGTATGGGTCAAAAATCTACAAAAAGCACCTGGCAATGGTGGCTCACGCCTTTCATCCCAGCACTGGAGAGGCAGAAGCAGGTGGATCTCTGTGAGTTCGATGCCAGCCTGGTCTACAGAGTGAGTTCCAGGACAAGTTCTAAGGCTACAGAGAAATCCTGTCTTGAAAAACAAAAACAAAAAAAAAAGAATCTACAAAAAGCAATTTACAGTATCATCCATTCAAAAACCCTGTTACTGATATCTATTATGTAACAGCTTTATATTATACCATAGAACTAGAGACAAATGAGAAACATTAAGCATGCTGTTGACTCCTAAAAGATCCAAACATAATAAATCTAAGGACTTATCCACCCACATCCACATAAAACTGCATCACTTGTGGGTAGATTGCATTACAAACAGTTTATCACATTGTAAACAGATTATTTTGCCAAAGTGACAACAAACTGACATCATTCTAAAAATTCCTTTGCTTTAACTTCTGTCCCCAGGTCCTTTGGCTCCAAGATGCTAAAAGAGAAGGAAGGTCTGCTATAAGCAGTGGGAGCCAATATGCCAAGGGAGCTATGTCCTAGTGAAAGCTGAGATGGAGCAGAATGGTCACAGGTATGTGCTGTCATATTTAGACTTCATGGCATTAAATTTCTTCTAAAGCTTAACAGAGAAAGGCAAAGATAGAAAACATTTTCCAGCCACAGAAGTACATGTATTTATACATGGAATCAAAATGGCCTGCTGTATACTCTTAAAACTAGAAAGACGGAAGGGAGTACCTGATTTTCTGAACTGTCAAAAAATTAGGAGTGTTGCCACTTTGTACCTGATGCAACTTCTGATGACTGATTGGATAACTGGCTAAAAGTGTGATGGAAAGGTCAAAATGTGCTCCTTTAAATTGAAACCCATTTCTCTAGGGTGGCTTCAGGAGGAAGAATGTCGACTCTAAAGGACAATGTGTTTGCATTCAAACATGAAGATTCTGGATCAAGACAGGCTGAACTCCCACTGTGACAACAAACAGTTGTTAGATACCAATTTTAAAAACTAGTATGTTACTGTTCTGTTGTTTAAATCAAATGCTTCTTTCTGGAACTGCAAAGCAGGGAGCGTGGCCCATCTCACGGAGAAAGCGATTGCTACTCTTGAAACAGGAGGTTGCTCGCCTACATAATCACCTGGGACAAACTTGGCCAGTACAAGCAGGCAAGAAGGTTAAAGGAGCCTGGGAACGTTTAACATCATGAAGGAATTACAGCTCAGGAAGATCAGAGGGAACTGCACAGGAAATGTGAACAGTAACCCTTTTCTATCTTTGAGCTTCTTCCTATTGCCTGTGATAAATGGAGTCCTACTGCTTGAATATACACAAGCCAGGATCAGAGTGGACAGGAAAGAGAAGGAGGCATTTTATCCACACGCATGAGAGCAGAGCATAAATCTACAATGACATGATGACATGGTGCTGCTCTAGAAAACAGACATTGGCTTCTAATTCTAACTGCCACATATGCGCTGTATCACTGCCTTGTCCAAGAGAAATGAGAAGAGTGGGTGGGAAGGGAGGGATGGGATAGCTGGCAGGCTCATCACAAGTGGGGGAACATGGAACCTGAAAGCTAACCAACAAATAGGCCTCCACCCTGGCTGACAGTTAAACATCTTGTTCCCACTCAGTCTTCAGGGAGAGCATTCTTTCCATAATAAATAAGAGACCCAATCAGACAATTTTATTCCATCCTTTATCTACTCTATGTAAAAGTTTCTTCAATATTCTAAGCCAGAAGCTTGGCAATTCCATTGATTATAAACCATTTTAAAGACTAGCTTAGCTAAAAAAAAAAGTTGAAACATTTCTAGCTAATTTGAGAAAGCAGATGAGACTGTGCAGGTCTTAGGTATCATTACAAGGTCCTGGTTGGGATTTCTTGCTAATGTATCTGCTTTTGGCAAAGAGGAAGTGCTCAGTTTAAATGAACAGATGCAACTGAAAGATACTAATTAAACATAACATGCACACACACATTCTTCAGATGGTGGGGGCAACAAAACAAAGGGGGGAAATGCTCTTTCCAAATGGATATGCTTAAATATCAAATGGAACTCCACAGGTCCCTCTGGAAGAAATCTCACTTTCCCCACTGGTTTAACTTTAGGATAGATGGTCTCCTATGAAAATCATGCAAACCAAACCAAACCTGAAAGTGGATATGGAGATGACAAAGCAAACCACCAAGGAGAGTCACAAGAACTATCCAGAAGAATCAAGATTAAAACCAAATAACCCTTTCACAGCACAGAGCCTTCTTCAAGGCCCACAGGTTTGTTTCGATTTTTCTACTAATTACTTACATCCGTACTTTTTCACACAATAAATGGCACAGTGAGACTGAAAGTAGCAAGTGAGGTAGAAATGGCAGGCTTCTCAGTTGCTTTAAACAATTGTCAATTTCTTTAATGATGGCTCTCAGATGTGATTCCAAAAACACAACCAAGCCAATGGCGCTCATGCTTTCCCCGCGTGCTGAATTGCTTCAGCACTCTTAGCAATGCATCCATGAAATCTCAACCTGGTCACAGTGTAAGGTGACGACTACTACTATCACTTGGTTAAAGCAGTATAACAAGTCTTTTTCAAGTCTGTCCTTGGTTAAACAACAGAGAGGGGTTAGACATTTCTGACAGCTAACCCACTCACTAACAATGTTTATCATGGAATGTTAAAATCTCCTCAGCCAAGCTCCCCCAAACCAGGTACATAGAAGCACTTTTTTGTCTACCTAATACCACTCTCTCCCAACAGTTCCTAGAACAGTTCTGAGATCCCTCTGCAGCAATACCTCTCTCTTTACACCAATATGACTAAGTCCCACAACAAAGGCACCTTCAGAAACAAACATCCTTCAAACTAGCTTTATACTTACTACTACTGTCTCTGAAATAAGGCTACCATCACAGGCACAGGCTTCTAAGCTATCATCTACTGAGGAAATGTCCAGGGTTGGATCCCTCCCCAGAATGACGTATGCTGCCACCTCATTCCTGAATCACAGCCTTCCTGTCTCCAGCCTCTGGCACCACATACACTGGACTCCATGGAAGCTGATAAAGGCCAGTAACATACAAGTAACAAAAAACTCTCTTCTTATCAACTTTTTTTTGTTTGTTTTTTTGTTTTGTTTTTGTTTTTCGAGACAGGGTTTCTCTGTGTTTCTTTGGAGCCAGTCCTGGAACTAGCTCTTGCAGACCAGGCTGGCTCAAACTCACAGAGATCCACCTGCCTCTACTCCCAAAGTGCTGGGATTAAAGGCATGTGCCACCACCGCCTGGCCTGTTACCAACTTCTAAAAGGCATCTAAAGAAGAAAACTTTAATTAGAATATGCAATATCAGGTTTCATTATAGCATTCCAAAGAAAATATTTTATTTATTCCTTTCCCCATTCCAGATCCACACCCAATCCCTTAAGCTTCCTTTCTGCTTTCATGTCACTTTATTAAAAATATCCTAAAATTTTAGTCTTAAGATGCAAAGTTTACAGCATTACTAATGTAGTATTATAAAGGAAAAGGAAGATGAAGGTGGAATTGTACATCTTGAGGTTTTTTGGTTTTGTTGGTGCTTTTGTTTGTTTTTGTTGATGTTGCAGGATTTCCGTGTATAACTTTGGAGTCTATCCTGGAACTCTCTCTGTAGATGAGTTATCACAAGGTTTTTATGCAGCTTCTAAGACTAAACTTTATGAAGAAAGCTAAATGTCTTGCCTTAATACATAGGGACCACCATGCAGTAGATGCCAGATGCTATTTACTATGATATCTAGAGTAGGAAAACCAAAACAGGACAAACGGTCTTATTAAATGAAGCAGCAACTGACACAGTTTATTAAAACAAAACTGCTATTCCGTGTGCTCTGTGTGTGCATATGTATACAGGTGTTACATGATTTGAAAGAATAAATGACAAAATAATCTTGGGAAGACAAAAGGGTCATGCAAGGGAACTTTGGTTTGATCTATAATTCTTTTTTAAAAAAAGCAAAAGCATTTTATCTTTTTAAAAGGAAGTATCTTATACACTTTTGGTTTCATTATTAGTCTCAGTCTTATATTTTAACAAAATATCTTTGCTTGTTGATGATCTCAGTATCTAAACCTCACTCTCTTTTTAGTCATGCCATTCACAGTTGTTACACAATGCTCAACAATCTTTGTAGTGGCCTCCCTATACCCGCTTGTACCAGAAAGGGTCATACCCACAATTTTATGAAGCTTTAAAACCACTGGACACATTTAATCAAGGAAGAGGAGGGTTTCATAAACCCTCCAGGAAACCATAAATCAAAATAGTTCTATATAAAAAGATTACCTCTTCCCTTTAAGTTGTGTACATTCAATAAGCCACACACAGAAAGTCAAATAAGACTTGATTTAAAAAAAAAAAAAGCCAAAAGATGTCTACTTAAAATCACTCTAACAATCTGAATGTCCTGAAGGTTGCTGTAATGAAAACTCTCTTCTCTTAGGCTCTTCCTAACTTCTTAACTTGGCTGTATCATATTGGTACCACTTTTTAAAATTCTAACTTTCCTCCTTGTTCCAGGCCACAGCTGACTTTTCATCCCATTCCTTTTCTTACAGATCATCTAGATCTAGGCTCATAAAGCAGGGACAAATCAGGTCACCAAAGCACAAATTATCTCCCTAAGAGCAGCCAGGAGTGGGCCTTCTAGGGTTCAGACATGGACATAAGCTGGGCACAGTACTATATCAAGGGTGATACTGTCAGAGACACCCCAGAAACAAGTCCGCAGACTTATGAAGTAACTGGTACTGCTTCTCATATAATCCACTCCCATCATTCTGACCTAATACTTCACTACAGAAAATATCAAATGCAAACTTTTCTAGTCTAATGTGAAAAGAAACAACATGAAGGTGGTCAATAAAAAAGGGAAACAATGATCTTTTGAAGGTATAACACAGGAACAGGTTAAGAAAATACTGAGGACTAGTAAGGTACAAGAATACATTTTTAACAACTTTCTTAAAGCTTATTTTAACATCTATTCGGAAAAACTAGAAATTTATTTAAAATTGTAACAACATTAGAGTTTCATAATCTTTATGCCCATAGAAAAAGCAATGAAAAAAATAATTATCAAAATTACAATGTAATAACTCTCTGTGATTAAAACCTCAGATCATGTCAAGGAAAAACAAAAAGTAAAATTCTTAAACATTTAGACAAATTAAAAGGCAGTCATTTGATCCTCCTTTTTTTCATTCATTTTTACTTTTTGCACAGGGATAGATGCAGTCCAGGGCCTTAAACATGCTAAGAACAATCCCAACCTCATATGATTCTTGACTCTTAAAATAAAAATTTTCAACTGCATTAAGTAAAGCTAAAACTTAAAAAAATAATTTAAAAAAACCTCAACTACAATGGAAACAAGAATTTAAAATTTTTTTTTACTTATGTTTAGTTGTGTTTCTTGTTCATCTGAATGAGCACCAAGTGCACACATGTAGACACATGTGGCCACAGCAGCCAGAAGAGAGCATTAAACCCTTACTACTGGATTTAAGCAGTTGTGAGCTGCCTGACGTGGGTGCTGGGAACCAAACCCAGGTCCTCTACAAGAACACCAAGGCACTCCAGTCCTGGAAACAAGGATTTAAGTATTCTTGCTGGCACACTGACACACAGTAGTAACTACAGCACCCAGGAAGCTGATGCAGAAGAACTGTGAGTCTGAATCCACCCTTGGTTGTACAAGACCCTGTCCTTATACAAGCAGAAAACCCTAGCAAATGCAGCAGGCCACAAACAAAATAAAGTGACATGAAAATGGGAGCACCACCAGTTAGGATGAAGGGGTTTGGTGGGAAGGGGAAAGAGATTAAAATTGATAAGAAGGAATTAAGTAGGAGGCCCCTTGTGTGTTTCCCAGCCACCCAGACTCAAAATAACTACTCAGAAATTATATTATTTGCAATACTGTTTGGCCAATAGTTTAAACAAAAGTTATCTCTAGCTAACTTTTATATCCTAAACTAACCCACCTCCATTAATCTGTGTATTGCCACGTGGCTGTGGCTTAACAGGTAAAGATCCATCGGGCATCTGTCTCTGGCAGGGCTACATGGCACCTCCTGATTCTGCCTACTGGCTATATTCTGTTAAGCCATTGGCCGAAAGCAGCTTCTTTATTCATTAACTAATAAAAGCAACACATACACAGAAGGACTTCCTACACAATTTTCCTTTCTGTGTTTATATAAAAAGAAAAGTTTTAACTTTAACATAGTAAAAATTCATATAACAAAACAGGTATCAAGTAAAAATTATAGTTACAGTATTTATATCTACTTTATCTTTTATTATAACTAAGGAAAACTATAACTATCTATTCTTCAACTCCATCAAAGACTCCAGAAGGATATAATATTACATAAGTAAACAGGAAGTGCATTGTTAAGCAACTTCCAAAACTCTAGAGTTGACAGAGATATCTCCCCTCCCCTTTAACCCTCTCCCAAGGTCCCAGTGCTCCCAATTTACTCAGGAGATCTTGTCTTGTTCTACTTCCCATGTAGACTAGATCTATGTAAGTCTCTCTTAGGGTCCTCACTGTTGTCTAGGTTCTCTGGGATTGTGATTTGTGGGGTGGGTTTCTTTGTTTTATGTTTAAAAACTACTTTCTATATCAGAGTTACCTCACTCAAAATGTTTTCTAGCTCCATCCATTTGCCTGCAAAATTTGAAATGTCATTATTTTTTTTCTGCTGTATAGTACTCCATTGTGTAAATGTACCACATTTACCTTATCCATTCTTCGGTCGAAGGGCATTTAGGTTGTTTTCAGGTTCTGGCTATGACAAACAATGCTGCTATGAACATAGTTGAGCACATGTCTTTGTGGTACGATTGAGCATCCTTTGGATATACACCCAAAAGTGGTATTGCTGGGTCTTGAGGAAGGTTGTTTCCTAATTTTCTGAGAAATCGCCACACTGACATCCAAAGGGGCTGTACCAGCTTGCATTCCCACCAGCAATGGAGGAGTGTTCCCTTTACCCGACAACCTTTAAAGTATAAGTTGTCATCAGTGTGTTTGATCTTGGCCATTCTTACAGGTGTAAGATGGAATCTCAGAGTTGTTTTGATTTGCATTTCTCTGAGGACTAAGGATGTAAAACATTTCCTTAAGTGTCTTTCAGCCATTTTAGATTCCTCTGTTGACAGTTCTCTGTTTAGGTCTGTACTCCATTTTTTTTTTATTGGATTATCTTGTCTTTTGATATTGAATGTCTTGAGTTTTTTGTATATTTTGGAGATCAGACTTCTGTCTGATGTGGGGTTAGTAAAGATCTTTTCCCATTCTGTAGGCTATTGTTTTGTCTTGTTGACCATGTCCTTTGCTTTATAGAAGCTTTTCAGTTTAAATAGGTCCCATTTGTTGATTGTTTGTCTCGGTGTCTGTGCTGCTGGGGTTCTATTTAGGAAGTGAATACCAAGTCACTTAATGTACCAAGAATATCTCTACCAAAAAAAGCTCTCACTGGCCTATTTTTCTGAGGCTTTTATCCTCATAAGATATATAGTAAATTTTAAATTAACTCTGTAATATAATATAAAGTTAAATTATACTCATTCAGATAATATACTTTTATCAAGTACACATAAAACTACTTTCATTTTCCACTTTCACTTTTAATTACTGTGTGATATTTATAGTAAGAAAACAAAAGGGCTAATTTAGGAGAAAATAATTGCTTATTACTAATGCATATTTTTACTTTGAAATGAATAGAATATAACATTTATTGAATGTTTTAAGATGAACAGAAAATGTTCCAGAAGAAAAGGAATGTCACAATGAATAAAATTGGCAAAGGAGGATACCTCACATTCTTTTCCATATGTGTAACACTGTGAAGGTTACTAACAGTCACAAGCAATTCACACCAAGGGCAGAGACTTCCCAATGGGAAACAGTAACCAATGGCTTGGTGTTGGGACTATTTGACTATACTCAGTCAGGGCTCTGCTAATCTCAAACTCGTCAGTTCTCCTGCCTTAGTGGCCCACTGCTGGGATTACATGTGTTCAACAACTCACAGGCAGGCTCCAAAAGCTTCTGAAAATACACATGCCTGATAGTATTTGAATGTGTTAGTTTGCCTGAGATGGTCCTAACTTATTCCCACTGTTGGAGTGTCCTACCTAGTACTGCACTTGTGAGTTTTTTATACACTTGCATTAAAGTTAGTCAGAACTTATTTATATACTTTCAGAGTCTGGCATGGCTCCATGGAGCCATGTAGGAGACTCAGTTCCCAATATGCAATTACATCTAAAACATATTAGCAGTAGTCCACATTTCTGGATCACAACTGACACCTCACTCTCAGACAGAACTCAGTGCTCTTGCAGAAGAGGGAGACCCCATGCCGCTGCACTGCTTTATGACAAGCTTGAAAAAGATTTGAAAGTAACAAAAGCAGAGAGGTGTTTTACACAATACTAAATAAAGCATAACTCCATCCAGATCAAGTCAGCTTTAGACAAATCTACTCTGCTCTTGTTTACATCATCTTATTACACAAAGTATAGTGATGCTATTTTGCTGGCTCCATAGACAGAAATTCAAAGTTCAATGATGAGTGCTTTCCATCAGTATCAGATATGTCAAATGGAAAAAAATCAGTTAATAACAATAATGGTTTGACTGCTTCATTTAGTTCATGAAATCAAAGTAAAGCTTCCAGAAGTTCACCCTGAAAACATGAAATACTCCATTTCCCGTGCTTGTTTACTAACATTCAGCTAAAAACAATTCCAACAACAAAGATAAAACAACAACCAGTTTTTACTAGTCACAAGGAGTCAAGCTTTTAAAAGCTACCATGAACCCTGAATTAGTGATTCACTATTGATTTTAGAGGAGTGGTTCTCAACCTGTGGATCATGACCAATCTGGAGGTCAAATATCAGATCTCCTGCATATCAGACATTTACATTAATTTATAACAGCAGCAAAATCACAGTTATGAGGTAACAATAAGATAATTTTATGATCGGGATGGGGTGGGTCACCATAACATGAGGAACTGTACTAAAGGGTTGCACCATACGGAAGGTTGAGAAGCACTGATTTAGAAGTTACAGGGTTATGTTCCTGGGAAGCTATGGCACCTTTACAATAGCTGATCAAACTTACCACTGTTGTTTTGTATTTTTATTTTTATATGCCTTATTTAACAAAATCAACAAAGCTGTAACTTAAGTCTGAATGAAGCCTACCTAGCACACGTGCTTTCTCTGTTAAGGCATATCCCAGCCTTCTTCCATTTAGAAACACTATACAACACTTTAGCTCTATATCTGTCATTTGAAATAGCAAAATCACTAACATGCCTAAAACACAGAAACATAACACTGAGTAGTTTACAGTACAGCCTAAGGAAGAAGGTACATGTTTCACTGGAAGTGTATTCAGCAAGCAATCCAAAATCCAAACTCCATGCTTTCAAAAGGATTTCAAAGTTATGAATAAATTTTAGTAATACAAAGGTTCACAAAGTAAAATCTGTAAATAATAAAATTAACTGTCTTCATTTTCATGGTAATAGCAAAATAAACACTAGCGGGGAGTGGCATCATAATAAAAACAATGTTCTGACTAATCTAAAACAATTACAGAGCAGAAACAAACATGGACTTGGTTCACAAATAGCCCATAATTTTGTCCATATAAACTGTAATATACCAGCACCAGTCAAAATGGAAGCAAACTGTATGTTACAACTGACTCCACAAAAGTGTGTGAACGCAATCAAAACTTTATAGACATTGACAATGATGCTCAAATAGTACTTTTGATGTTGACTCAACCGAAAATACTCACTTCATCATAGCAGGACTTGCTTTCATTTCACTAAACTTGAAAGTGGGGGATGCATATGTATGCGAGCACCCAAGTATTTCTTTGAGACAGTCCCCCACCCCACACTGAACCCGAATCTCTCCAGTTTGGTTAGGCTGGCTATTCAGTGAGCTCTCAGAATCCTTTGTCTCCTCCCTGTAACACTAAAACCATAGGCAAGTGAGCTCATGTCTAGCTTTTTAAGGGAGTACTGGGGTTTGAACTCAGGTCCTTGCCCTTGTACAGCAAATGATCTTATTTACTAGGAATTTCCCAAGCCGTCTTTGAATCTTTAAGAGTCACTCTGTAAAACCATTAAGAGCAATGACAACTTCTAATAACCACATAATCTAAATCTCGGTTTCATTTTGGAAATTAAGTCAGCTGGAAACACAAGTTAATGTTTGTTTGTCTCCTTCAAATTCTTTTGCCGAAGTGCTAACTCCCATTGTGACGGCCTTTACAGGCGGGGAACTGGTAGGTCACTTATGTGAGTCCATATTTAGACTCATTTCTCTCTCCCCTACCCCTTTCTTTCTCCCTCTCTCCTAAGACCAAGCCTCTACACTGAGGAAGAGGTCTTCCTGAGACCATTCTGTCAGCACCTTGATCCCACATCCAGTAGTAGGGTGATACAGGCTGTCTGTGTCTTTTTGTTAGTCAATATTCAGCTTTTAGAGAGCAGCTACTTTATTTAAGTAACTTTTTATAATGTAGCAGGATAAAAATGGACCCAGGAATATCTCCAGAACAGCAGCATGGAAATTTAGTAACATTTTCAAGACTTCTAAAAGAGATATAACTTATGTGACAAGCTTTGTTTTCTAAAAATTTTGTTAAATAAAAATACTCCACAGAATAGAAAGAACAATACCTGTAAAAGTATATACCCTGAAATATTTACATATTTAAGTGTTTTAAAAATCTAAGTTTATTATAATATCAGTTATTTAGAATTAGTTTTGAATTTAGCAGGTACCTCAGTACATAAAAAAATCTGAAATTATATTTTAAATATTTAAAATTCTATTTACAGGGGAAAAATTAAAAAAAAATCATCAATTTCAAATTTAGTAACCCTAAAATACAATTTGGAAACACTCGTGTTTTATGGAATAATAAATAATACAACCAAATTTTTAAATGCATTATTTTAATATATAAATATTCACATTTAAGATTAAGAAACTAATGATCTGGGCATGGTGATATATACCACACCCCAGCACTTGTGAGGCTGAGATAAGAAGGAGGTGATAACTTTGAAGCCAGCCTGAGCTGCACATTGAAGCTTGATCTCAAAGAGAAAAAGAAACTGAATGATACATGCCAACTTTTATGATAAATGCACTTATATTTTTTGTCTGTTAGAAAAATTAACAAAATAGTTTTTATTTGGCTTTAATGAACACATATATTAGTACTTATAGAATAAACTTGCTTTTAAGATAAGGTCTTTTTAAAATTTAATATAAAAGAAAATCTTGGAAATAAGTAAAAACATCACACACCAAAATTAATCAGGTCCAAAGACCAAATAACTTAATATACAGTTAGAATTGGCATTCAAAATGGAGATAGGATTATTAGACAGGTTCATCAATATTTTTGACTGAAAAACAATTTTTAATGAAGTATTAACATTTTATAATACATAATTCTATTTATTTATAATTTATAATATTATAGCTTATTATTTTTTATTCTCTATACTATCTCGATTTGAAAAATAAATTATTAACCTGGATACAATAGTTAATCTTACATATCAATTTATCTGGGATTTGATGTTCAGATGCTGCAGAAGGATCTCCTGTGGACATGACTAATATTTACCATTAGTTAACTTTGAATTATACAGATCACCCTCCATAATATCTATCTACCCAGGTAGAGGCCTTATTAGAAAAGACTTGTATTTCTTGAAGAATCTTTCTCAAGACTGTAACATATACACCCTGCCTCGGTTTCTAGCCAGCCAGCTCCTCTTACAATCATGTGAGCTACTCATACTCCCAACCCATTTATTTGTTTATCTCTTTGCTAGTTCTCCCAGCTCACATACTAGGGATCCAGTTCATTATCCTAACATCAGTACAACAAAGGAAGAGAAAGGTCAAGAATGTATCCTACCTCTGTGAGCTATATCACTGGGTACCAAACAGTAGACAAGGGCAAGCGTCTATAAAATATCCCAACTGCTAAATGACAAAGTGAAATAATTAAAGACTCAAATGAATGAGTGTATAAAGCAAGCACAAATGTCAGCTAAGACCACAATATGCCAGACCTAAAGCCTCCATGCCATTTAGTTACTTGTCAGGAATTCTCAGCTCCCCCCCACACACACACACCTCAAACTTAATATGTCAAAATGTGGGCATGGGACTCTGTAATCTGTGATGTAACAAGTCCACCAAGTAACTAAGATCTGCTATACTTTGCTAACCTCTACACAGTGTTGCTAATAGGAAGAGCTTCGACCTGAGTCCCCTTCGGGACAGCTACCAATTTGACCTCCAGAGGTCAATGAAGCATGACGGTCAACACCACAAATACAGAAAAACCAAAGCTCAGAATGGATCAAGTGTCAAAGTCAAACCTGTCAGGTTCTTCAAAGTGCATAGACACTAAAGAGATAGGACAGTAACCTAACATTAGGAATCTGTGGACTAATAGGCAATAAGACAAATTGACCAAGGAGTCTGGATTCTGTAATGAGGAGAGAGTGCCACAGAATTCTACAATAAACAATTTAAGTGGGAAATGTATTCAAAGCAATCACTCAAAGTCTCTGAACATTTTTCTAAGGACATACAACAAATGAATAAACATTCAAGAAAATCCACAAAGTCTCAGCAAGATCTGAACCACAACCTGCTCCCTCCTCTCTTCCCCTATACTTCTACTGGTAACCTACTGAATAGCTCCAGAAACTCCAGGCAGGCTCAGTCCTTGTTCCCTCAGCACTGTGACTGCATGAAGCTGTACCCTGGGAAGGCAGACTGCTGGCGCTCTCTCTCCTCAGTCCTTCACTGCAGACTCTGGACAGGCAAGGTTGAGAAGACCAGAGCACCTTTCTCTAGCGGGAAAGTTGCACTAGGTGCAGCAGATAAAGAACCCATGGCTTAGCATTTCTCACCCATCTTTATTCCACACCCTGAGAGACAAGTCAAGAATATGTTTGCTCTCAACAGCCCTGAAAAAGCAGAGAAAGCAAAGTCACTGTGGGAGAAGCAAGGCAGCACCTTTGCCCTAGTTCTTACACAATGGTGCAAGCAAGGTTCTTCCCAGAAAGGGAGGCAAACTGGAGCAGCAGGCCTCAGGGACAAAGAGCACAAATACACTGATGGAACGTTAAGCAGTTACACCACCAAACAGAAATTCAAAGTCACAAAAAACAAGTGCCATGAAAAGTAACTATGTGCATAATTAGAAATGATTCTCAAATAACATGTCTCTTACATGACAAAGAGTAATGCAAGAAAATATGTCTGCAGTTGTGCTGGTGAGCTACTAGCCTTCAATGTTGTGTACTTGCTGTCAAGTGTGGACAATGCACTATGGCCAGCTCACATCCACAGGGATGACTAGGACGAAGTACCAAAAACGAATACAACTATCTATATTTACACATACTCCTTTTCTCTCTCAGTTCCTTCAAAGGTAGATTATATAAAATACAAATTATAATTATGTTGAGCTTCTCATATATAGTGATTAATATATGTAATAATAGCACAAAATAGGAGGTAAAATGGAGCTACATATAGAGAAAGAAAATTCTATTTTGCTTAAATTTAGAACAAATCAAATAAAGAATCTTCAAGGTACACAGTAAATCACTAAGTCCTGTGTCTACTCATTCTATATCTTTATTCCCAACCAACTTAGAGTGAAAATATCTGGGGAAAGGTTGTAGCTATGATAAACATGTACAGACTGTTTTTTCTTCATCATTATTCCCCAAACAAGAAAACACAGTAGAATAGTTATTTATAGCTATTTATGTAGCACTTACAAGGTACGTATGCAGCCTATAAATGATTAAGCACACGGAATGGTGTATATATATAAGTATATAGATATATAGACTTCAAAAAAGTCATTAAAATAAATCAAGATATTATCAATTAAAATATCACATGAATCAAAATGTCACGTTAAAAGATACTAATTTCAAAAGAAAATGGTAAAATTTAAGAAAAAAGGATATGAGCCCTAAAGAAAACAAATATAAACCTTTAATGTACATGAAACACTTCCGACATCAGATCCTGTGCTGGGTCCAAAACAACCCTTACTAACTTAGATTAAAATCAAGCAAGGGTATAAATCCAATAGATTGCAAATGAAAATTATTGTAAGAAAGCCGGGCGGTGGTGGCGCACGCCTTTAATCCCAGCACTTGGGAGGCAGAGGCAGGCGGATCTCTGTGAGTTCGAGACCAGCCTGGTCTACAAGAGCTAGTTCCAGGACAGACTCCAAAACCACAGAGAAACCCTGTCTCGAAAAACCAAAAAAAAAAAAAAAAAAAAGAAAATTATTGTAAGAAAGACTTTACAGGAATAAATATGAAAATATTTTAAAAATAAAAAAATGAACAGATTTCTTGAATAACCAATGGGTTAAAAAGAAATCACAAAGAAAATCAAAAAATACCCTGAATGTGCAAAATAGACACTTATGAGACATTACTAGAGAAAGTAGTACATAAAAGATAATTATAACTATAATAAAAACCCATTTTTAAAAAAGAAGTTTCCACCTGGGTGGTGGTGGTGTATGTGTTTAATTCCAGAACTTGGGAGGCAGGCAGGCAGATCTCTGTGAGATGGAGACCAGCCTAATTACAAAGTGAGTTCCAGAACACCCAGGACCACACAAAGAAGCCCTGTCTCAAGAAACAAACAAAAAAATTAAAACTAAAATTAAAATAAAAAAGAAGCTACCAAGTCAATAACCAAACCTTCTACTCATGAAGACTCTAGAAAGAATAAATTAGCCCTAAACAGAGGAAGGAAATAACATGCAAATAAAATAGAAACTGGAAAAAGAAAAATCAACAACAACAAAAAACTTCCAAAGGGTCATCATTATTGTGATTGGTGATCAAAGATTATGACAGACAGAAAGATTTATGAGAAATAAATGAAAAAGAGGAGCTGAAGAACAGCTCTGCTGTGAAAAGCATATACTGCTAGCAGAGGACCTTAGTTTGGTCCCAGCATCCATTACCAGGCAGCTCACAACTGCTGCTATCTCTAGCTTCAGGAGGTTCTGACATCTCTAAGTACCAACACTCACATGTACATACCCACATACATACACACAATTAAACTTTATTTCTTTGTAAAAAAGAAAAAAAAACAGACAAAGAGAAGAGGGTTCTCAAGAGGTCAAAAGAAATTAAGCACTCGTGGGGAAAATTTGTCCTTGAAGGTATCAGAACAATAGACTCCTAAATCTTGATCACCCTGGGACACGTAAGGAGCCATGAATCTTTACTAGTTTAAGCCAAACACAGAGCTTCATACTCCTTGCCACTCAAAAAGGGAAATAAAATAGAAGTCTGGCCAGTCAGGGCAGGCCTTCCAAGAAGAACTGAAAGGTTCCTTCTCCACTTCAGAGAAGACAAGAAAGAGATACCTTCTTTTCTTATACTTTTGAGGGCTTTTTATACAAAGATAAAATACCTGTAGCTAAAACTGTAGGTCATTGGAGTCTAAGGACAAAAAGCCATAATCCAAGGTTGTAGAAAAGGGAACCAGTTCAACCACAGCTATACTAGATATTACAGGTAAATAACCAAATATACTTGCTCTAATTTCATTTCTGTTGCTGGGACAAATACTCTGAAAAAGGTCACTTAGGGGAAGGAAGGGTTTATCCAACTTACAATTCCAGTTTATGGTACATTATTTAAGGAAAATTAAGACAGGAAATCAACTAACCAATCACATCACACACACACTTGGTGTGGGAGGTCCTTCTGTCTATGTGTTGCTTTAATTGGTTAATGAATAAACAACTAGCCTGGCCATAGCATGGAGGAGAAGGGCAGAGTGAGAGAGACATCATAGAGTTGTTGGAGACAGAAGAGCTAAAACTGTGCTGGTAGGCCACGACCTCATGGTGATGCACAGATTACTAGAAATGGGTTAAATTAAGATGTAAGAGTTAGCCAATAAGAAGTTAGAGCTAATGGGCCAAGCAGTGTTTTAATTAATACAGTTTCTGTGTGATTATTTTGGGTCTAAGCTAGCCGGGCAGCATCCGCCTATACACACTCAAGAGAAAAGAGAGAATAAACACATTCTTGCTTGCTTGCTATTTATGCTCAGTTCAGAATCCAATTATACCATTATACAGCTCAGAATCCAGCCTAGGGAATGATGATGCCTAGAGTAAGCTATTAACTAACAATCAAGACATGCACACACACATACCATGCATACATTCCTACAGGCAAATCTGATCTAAATTCCTCATAGGTTGTGGAAAGTTGACATTTAAAATTAATCATCACAATCTACCAATTGCCAACTTGACACACAAGCACATCACTTTTAAATCATAACCTTACATTCCTGGTCTCCAAGGTTTCGAGTTTATCTCGTAATGAATAATAGAGTCCAGTGTTAAAAGTCCCCAAAGTCTTTAAAAACCCTAATACTTTAAAAGTCCAAAGCTTCTTAATAGTGGGTTCCTAAAAAATAAATCACATATGTAAACATTCTTATTCCAAAAGAAAAAACATCATTGAGACAGGGTTTCATTTAGACCAGGCTGGCCTCGAAGTCTCTTTGTAGCTGAGGATAATCTTGGGCTTCTAGTTCTCTTGCCTCCCCGTTCTGAAAGATGAGATTATAAACCATACCACCATGCCCCATTTATATCATGATGGGGATCATGCTAGAGAAGCTCTCTACCGACTCAGCTATATCTCAGCCCCCAAATCAAGACGTTCTGATGCTAACAGTATCTGCTGCTACAGCAGCTACTGAACTCAGCTACTCTTTGTAAAAGATCCTATTTTAGACTTTTATTGTTTACTTTCCACACACCACTGACTCTAACAGTGAAGCCATACCAATATTTCACTACTTTTAACAATTTCCTTGTTGGTTTCATTTTTCAGACTCATGACACATAGCATAGTTTACTGATGGAATCTTTAACTCTGAAGAACATTTTGAAAGCCATATAATCTATTAAAACACTTCTGTGTTTTCTAAATTTGCTCAAGAAAAATAAATTTCGATGGCATCTGTGAAATAACATCCCTTATTTATATCAAATCAGAAAAATCAATACCATGGCCACATAAGCACCAGAAAAAGCATGTTTAACACAAGTAACAAAAACCCTAGAAAGTGTGCTTATGCAAGCAGGCTCAGCACAGTCCAAGCCGATAAAACTTGTAAGACAGCTTTTAAGATCTGAAGCATGCATCCTATAAAGAAATATTAACCCTGAGTCACCTAACATGAGCCAGTCCATTAGTATCTTGTGACACTGAGCAGAAGACTACCATCTGAGCTACACCACGACAGGAAACTATTGTTTCCTTTGGAAAATACAATCCCTCTCCCTCACCACCAGCACCAAGTCCCAGGGGACAGTACCTAGTCATGGATTTTGTTTATTTCTCCAAGGGCATCTCATCTCTCTCTTCCTGCTCAGTGGGTCAGGCACACTAAACTTCTCCCTGTGGGGCGTTCCCTAAGACACTCCTGTCAGAACTGCTCCCTTCCTGCTTTTGTGGGTAACCTCCACTCGGCTGTTCTCAGCCAAAGCCTCCTCAGGAATGATATCCAGAGTTCCACACTGAGCTGTAGGTGCTCTCCCAAATACTGCATGTGAAGGATTCATTTAACCCAAAGCTTGTAACACTTCACTTTGAAGATGCTTAATATGTTTGTTTATATGAAGGGATTTTGATAAGAAAAACTATTTTAGTGCATTTTAAATCTAGTCTGACTAAGGAAGGAGGTAATTTTCTAATGATTTCTCTACTCTTGAACTTATCTCTAGAAAATATTTTTGAGGTGAAGATTTTAAATCCCTTCCCCATTGCTGGTTTATAGTCACTTAAGTGAGTATTCAAATTCAAGCCAAAAAATGTATATTTTCTAATACTAAACTGATCCCTTTCTTACAGATAGTACCATTAATTCCCATAATATTTACTACAGCAACAAAAGCCAATCCCTAGATGTGTACCTCTAGGTATGATTTTTTTTTTCCTTTTTAACTTAATAACCACATTTCCAGCTGTCAACAGTTTTATCCTGGTATCAATATTCATCCATGTTAAGCCATATAGAAGGACCTCAACATTTTCAATGTTAAATGATATTCCATTGTATAAATATAATATTCTGTTCATCCAACAAGCTATTCATTGGTAAAAAAAAATTGGGGTGGGATCCAGTGACAGCTACTAGTAATAACATCACTATGACTTTTAATTATGTTTTATGTGGCTCTGTGGTTTTATTTATCACAAGTAGCTACATAGGAACAGAATTGTTAGGAAACCGCTTGCTACTCCAATGCAAAAAGCAACCTGAGCACAGACTGCAAGCCATGCTAGAGACCAAACCCGTCATCCCAGCACTCCTACTTCAAGGTGAGAAGTGGAGACAGGAGACTCCCCTGGCAGCCAGGCCCACCTAGCCTGCAGTATGCAGCCAGCATAGCTGCAGAAACCAGAAAGGAGACCCTGCTTCAAGACAAGTAGGAGGTGAGGCCCGACTCCAGAAAGTTATTCTCTGACCTAGACACTAGTACACATAAAAAGAAATATTTAATTTTTTCTCTTTAGTCTGAAGCCTAATGATTTAGAACATAAATCATGGCCATGCTTTACTTAATGCCATATAAATACGTTATAATAGCTCCATTAAATATAAAAACAAGACCAGAAAATACCAACTCTGGGAAGTTAAAAAAGTATTTCATACTATACTATTTTCAAAACTATACTTGGTTTCTTTCATTGTCAAATAAGCAAAATACTTAATCAGGATCAGTAAAGAATACACTGAAGAAGCTGGATGATGGTGGTGCACGCCTTTAATCCCGGAGGCAGAGGCAGGTGGATCTCTGTGAGTTCGAGGCCAGCCTAGTCTACAAGAGCTAGTTTTAGGACAGGTTTCAAAGCTACAGCAAAACCTTGTCTCAAAAAAAAAAAAAAAAACCCATATACTGAGGACAGATGGAGCCCTTTTCTGTATTTAGAACTGTATTAATTTGTATTGTACAACTTCAGTAAGAAAAGGGCAGTGAGACAAAGTCCTGCTGGAAAGGTACACCACCCCTGTGCTCTGAATACTCTGTTCAGCAACATAGAACTAAAGGGTACACTGACATTTTTGGCAAGCTTCATGCCTAAGGAGTAAAAAGGTGTTGTTAAACTAGGCTGGAAGAGTGTGGCTTGAGATGACCCCAGGGATGTCCAGCTGCAAGAAAGATAGTGTCTCAGTTCAATGTGAATTTGGGCATGGAGGTCTTTGGGAGCAACCCTCTGAGGTGCTTCATGGTTCAGAGGGCAACTCCAGCACTGAGTTATGGAGAAAATTTCCTGAAAATTGAAAATGATAAAAAAAATCATAATACAGATCTGGAGGAAGTTGTAGCCAGGAAGCCCATATATACCAGATCTAAAAGACAAGGTGAAGGAAGAGATGGGAGAATGAATAATGGAGCTGGGAAGGGGCAGAGAAAAAACAGGAAAGGGTGCGGTATAAGCCAAGGGTCTGGGTCAGGCCTCTATACACAAAGAAGAATGCCCATTGTGGAGTGGGAGTGTCTGCTTAAAGGAACAGTGGCAGCTCAGGCTTTACCCAGAAGCACTCAACTGCAAGAGTAAGAACTCTGTTGGCTTCCTTTGAAGGCCACCGCCTCTTTGTCTTTCTAGCTCTCTTCATTCCTTAATCTCCACTGCCAATCACTTCTCCAAAAAGCAGCAAGTGTTAGCCTTCAGAAAGGTAGGACAAATCTTGTCACATTTTTGGTCCAAACTTTCCAATGATTCCCCCAAGGCACAGTAAAATACCAAACCCTTTCAGCAGCTCTAATTGATTACCACTCTCTCCTCTTTGCACACACTCCCCAGTGCCAGGACTGCTTCAAGGCTTCCCAGGACTCAGTACTGTCTCTTGACCTTGGGATGCCCTTGCAGATGTCCACATACTGTTATGCCCCTGGATACTGTCCAGTGTCTGCTCAGAAGTCATTTCTTCCAAGAGCCTTTTTCTAATTACATTATTTTAAATCAGCATCTGTATCACTTTATCCCTTCCCTTCTTCATTTTTCTTTATATCATTTACCATTTGAAATTATATATGTGCTTGCATGTAGGGCCCGGGTCTACCTCTGTTCCAGGGTTTCATCTTGAGGACAGTTTCTGGTCAGCCAGCTAAAACATCCTGTTTGTTCCTGTGCTCCCTCTGCCCTGTCTGGTGATAGCTCTAGGGCATTGTTTACTCCATCTTGGGTGTGGCAATTTCCACGTGCCTGGGGGGAATTCCTTGTGCAGCAGCAAGGTATATAAGGATTTTCCCAAGATTGAATAAACAGCAGTCAGCTGATATCCTTTCGAATAACACAGCTCTCTTGTGTGTTCTTTCAGTCTCCAGGCCCTTGCCCAGCTCACGTAAAGTACAGCGGCGCATGAACTGTACTGAGAGGGTAACGTAGACGCAGGTGTTACACATGCATGCATTCATACGTGTGTATATAAACTGGAAAAAATGTATGTCTGTTATACACACCCACACAAACACACACACACACATTTACCACAGAACTAATGTCTATCACGACTAAGACTGCTTCCATCCCTGCTTTCATTTAGGTAGGTAGCAACAGTATCTAAAGCAGTATCTGGGAGATAAATGCTTAATAAATATTTAATGGATGAATCAAAGAACAAATGAATTTAAGCCCTCACTTCTTTTCTCTACTCTATTTTCTCCTCATGCATTAGCCATGTTCCCAGTTTCATGTCGTGTCCAACATAACCTAGGAACTGACCATCCAGCTTTGCCCCCTCTCTGGCCTTAAATTCTCTTGTACCTCTACTACACACCTGAGCATCTACCTGAGGATCTCCAACACTGTCATAGCCAATCTGGAAATCAATGATATAGAAATCCCCAAGCAGAAGGAGTGGGGACCTGCAAATGTACAGCTCCCCACCTTGGTAAGTTCTCACTGCTGTTCTTCGATTCTTTCTTAGGTTCCAATCAGCTCCTTCTCTTACTTCCCACAGAATCAATTCCAGACTTACTTAGCAGATTATATCACTTCTATAGAAAGGTTATTAGGTTAGACTCCCTCAGTTTCCTCCTTCCCCAACAACAACTCTATAAGAATTCTCACCTCCATCCTGGTAGCACCAGTCACTGCCCTTCAACCAGTGGACCTCAAGCCACCTGCCTTTTAGAGGTCTGATGTCATTTATCCACTTACCCCCTCTATCTTCTTTCTCTCTCCTAACCCTCCAATGGCGATGCATCCCTAAGGTTTTTGATGCACAAATACGAGGATCTAAATTAGATTGACTAGAACCCCCACCACACCTGTCTAAAAAAAGTCAGAAATGGTGGGGCTTGCCTAATTCCCAGAGCTGAAGAGACAGAAATAGGTGGATCCTCGCGACTATTTGGCCTACCAGCCTAACAGAATCAGTCAGCTCCAAGACAATTAGAGATTAGAAACCTTTTCTGAAAAAAACAAGGTGGAAGTCAGCAAGATGATTCCTCGAGGAAAAATACTTGCCACTAAGCTTAACAAACTTTGGTTCAATCCCCTAGAATTCATATTGTGGAAGGAGGCAACCAAACGCAAGCTGTCCTGTTCCATAGGAGAGAAGGATGCAGGGAGAGAAAAAAGAAAGAAAGAAAGAAAGAAAGAAAGGAAGGAAGGAAGGAAGGAAGGAAGGAAGGAAGGAAGGAAGGAAGAAAAGAAAGAGTGAGTAGGGAATAAAACCAAGATGGACAGTGCCTAAGGAACAATATCCGAGGTTGTCCTCTGGCCTGTGCATACGCACCCAGATATACACATATGTACATGCACAAAGAAGCTACATCAAAACCTATTTTTTTTCCTTCTCTAATTTCTAAATGAATGTCCTGAAAGTTTACTTTAACATCAAGACAGGAAAAAAAACCTCTAACTAATATTACTATGAGAGATCAATTTGGTAAAAAAAAAAAAAAAAATGTTTTATAGTAGCTCCAGTAGTCATAGATAGGTTTTCATTTCATTCTGAAGAAACATGCTAAATACTAAATAGCTGAATAATGTAAATAGTGTTATAACATAATAATTATGGTAAAAAAGATTCACAGATATTAAAAGGACCATGCCATGCAAAAATCATGCAATAAAATCACGAAACTTCGAAGCCACTGGTAAACGATGGCTAGCTACCTTTCTGAAAGCAGTCCGTCCTAACCGCACCTCTAACAACAGCACAACCAGTAAGCTGTCTAGAGCTGTAGCACCTGAGCACCTATGAAGACTGACTTCGGTGCGTACAAGACACAACACACACCCTCAAGAATGGAAGTAGACAAAAAGAAATGCAGTCTTCCCAGGATGTTTAAATAACTAAAACATAAATAATTATCACAAAGCAGCCTAATTCTCAAATATAAAATAATCCTGAGACTGACAAAAAGAAAACATATTTGGGTTTTTTTTTTTTGTCAAATGCTTTATTGAGTGTAGACATCTAGAGTACTGTAAAACATGTATTATCTGTAGATTCAAAAGGAGCAAGCCACATTGTCTTCACTGGAGAAAACATTTGTTAGACACAATTTTTTTAAGTTTCAAGGGAAAAATGAAATCACAAATACGCTGTATTAGTACAATCACTACCAATAATATGTTAACATAAATGTCAATAAAGAATACATATTCTTCAAGAAAGAAGACTGTTCTTTGGCTGGGAATAGGAAATCACAAAACTGATTTTCAATCTGCCACAATCAATCAACCATTAAAGTATATTCAACATTTCTATTCTACGTACTCAATTGAGAATTTCAGTTAGTTACTCCCTTGCTTTGGAAACCTCTTCAAAGCCAGTCAATCTCCAAATTTCAAGTTTAAAGTCAGCCTTCAATTATGTCACCTTTGAAAATAAGCCAATTTTAAAATGTCATGCTTCCTTAAAACGCCAGGAGGGCTGTGCTCTCCCTTGCTTAAATAACAAGCAACCCCAGCTTAGCTTTAGCTCTATTTATGTAGTGATCTCTTCATGTTCAGCAAATGTGATGGCTATTTGAATATTAATATTTTCTTCTCGGGAGTAAGAAAAAATATTTGTTATAATAATCTAATTTCATAAAAGGCAGAACTCTTTAAGGCCTTTTAAGTATAATTATAGTAATCTGCGCCCACAACTCTCCACACCCTTAAGATTTAGAATCTCATAATCAATGGTCCTAACTCCAGTCAATGGGTGTATTATACAAATATTAAAACATCTGACCACTAAAACTTATACCAATAATCAACTGCTATCAAATAATCTTCAAACAAAATACTACTTAAATATTTTTTAAGTAGGTATCTTTTTTCATCTAATGAAAATGAAAATGATGGTCCAGCTTTGTTTTTATAAAATGTAACTCTTTAATCCCTGTACTCGAGAGGCAGAGGTAGGAGAATTTCTGTGAGTTTAAGGTCAGCCTGGCCTACAAAGCGAGATCCAGGTCAGCCAGAGCTGTTACAAAGAGAAACCCTATCTCAACCCCCACCCTAAAGTGTTAAACTGTAAAAATCAAAAGTCTTATACTGTATTTATTTGGGCAAACGTATCAACTCTTGTTTACAATTTAGGATATAAGTAACTATCGCCAGCTCCTATGACCTCACAAATGTGAAATCTCATTAGAGTAGGTATGTCTGCTTCAGAAAGAAAGTACAATAGCTTTCATACCATTATTCTGTCTGTGGTCAAGTCAAGTATATCTGTGGATTAGAACAGCATAGAAAAAACTAAGAGAAATACCCTCAAATTGACATGAAAGATGATAAATCTCATTTTTGAATTTGAATCCACCCTACCAAGAATACTAGAGACTCAGATTCAAAGAGACCAATGTAGTCAAAGTATAGATTTAGTGAACATAACAATGTAGTCAAGTTCATATCTTGGAAATATCTGGATAGGCAGTTTAACTCAGTGGAAACAGCCAAAGAAACACATTAGAGTTGAGGGACCTTGCTACATGACTTACTATTTTAAATCAAATAAGGAAGAACCAGCAAACATACAAACCTACCATGTATGCTTCCTTCTCTTATCTCCTGTTATCAACCAAAGATTAGAAAAGAAAAGCAGTCAGTCTTTTCAAAACTATGTGTGTTTCTATCCCTGACTACAGTCATTGCATATACACTCAACATGTCCATATGAGGTAGTTACCTATGTGGACTCCAAAGTCTGAGCACTTAGGGGTGAATCCCACTTCTAACACTTACAAACTCATGGCAATGGGTAGGGACATAAGATAAGCAGTCAGAGGCCTTGCCCTTATGACTTAAGGCAGCTCCCTGTGCCTCCATTTTCTCATCTGCAAAAGAGGGAACAATAAGTTCCTAGCACATATAACTGTTTTAAGGATTAAATGAATCTATGTAAAAATATGTAAAACCTTGCCTGGAATATAGTTCATATATATATCATTCTAACTAGTATCATTGTTACTAGCATCCATTACTATATTTAACAAAACTAAAATCTGAAAGTAAAACGACTTTTATTTTCCTCCTAAACCTGTCTTCTCAGAAAACAGCACCTACTTCTTCCACCCAAACCCAGAAACGATATTACTCCTCCCTTTCCTCAGTATGCTCACATCAGTAAGTCCTGTCAACAGAATTGGAGTTCTACCTCTTAATGCCACCTCCAAAATTGCCTCTCTTAGTCTAAGGTCCCATACCATCTCCCTTCTCAAGGTACAGCACAACAACAGTCTCCTGCCTCCTCATTTTCATGCCCCCTCCACCACTCCATGACTCTACAGTTAGTATGCCATGGGGTAAATCAGGAAACAGACAGCATTCCCATGATGGTGCTGTCTTGTGGCTTTTCCATTACACTTACACATAAAGTGTCTACTTTGACACAGGCTTCGGGACCCTACCAGAGTCTATCTGATGTTTCAAGGTTATATGTCAACAGTTCTTACTATGCTGAGACAGAACAGTTATTTGGAACACAGCCTCTCAAATCAGATGACCTAAATTCAAATGGCAAAAATTTTAACAGTGCCAAATAAAACTAATGCAAATTTAGTAAAATATGCAAGACTTTGAGTCTCTTAAGCTTTTAGCTTGAGTACGCATCTAACATGTGCCAGTTTCCTCATTTATAAAAAACTGAGCTAGTTCTCTTTGCTTAAAAGGCAGTTGGAAAGCATTCAGTGTTTAGAACTGGGCCTTGCATATGGTGAGCTTTCCAGGCCGGATGGTTATACTATCTCCATCCACCACTCCCAAGTGGAGAATGAACCCAGGGCCATAGCTCTACTATTTCTACCCAGGCTGCGCTTAGACCCCATCTGCAGCCAATGCAGTCCTTGAATTTGTATCCCTCCTGTCTTGACCTCCCAAGGAACTTACAACCCACCAGTTGGGCTCCTGATGGGGCCCCACACTGTCCCCTCACCAGCCTCTCGCCTTCATATCACTGCGCTCTCCCTGTGTGAAACAATTTTATGTACCTATTCCCTGTCTAGTTCTCTACTGGGACTGAACTCTGCTAGCATGCAAGCCTTTACCTTTGCCATCTATTTCTAGTTCTGACTCAAAGTCTGACTACTGGTGGCTGATGCAAACAGCATGCCATACTTAGAAAGCTGCCTGTGCTCTCCATGGTCTCATCTGATACCAGTAAAAGTAACAAAACACTATCATCTCCTACTTACAGACAGATTTAAAAAAGTTCCAAGACTTGGATGACTTGTCTTTGGAAAGCCCTGCTTTGATTCAAAGGGTCCTTTGTAAGGATTTAATACCCTCCACTGAATTCACAGAAATAGGGCCCTCGTGATCTACTGTTTCAATCCATCCTAGGGTGAGAGTATATTCCCTTCAAAGTTACTGAGTTCCTGTACAGAGTTTGAGAAAGTGTGTAACAACATTGTAAGACAAGAGTTGACTAAACCATATAAGCATACAAGCTGACCCTACTTATCTGTGTTGAGTATAACCTACTAGTTCTAAGCTGCTAAAAAGTTTTCTGAAAAAGATGGGGGCAACGTATTGCCAATATCTCTGTGATAGTGGTACCAGTTATTTGATTTCTGATAAATCAATAAAATAGCTGAGATATCTACAGGTTCAAAAGTCATGATCAGACAGACGGGTCGGGTAGGTGTGGGGAGGAGGTAAATCCCCAAGAAAGAGCTTTATATACAAATGGACTACCACATTCCTCGGAATTAATATTTTCATAAGCGTTGTGTAGGGCTACATAGGTTGGGTAGGCTCACAGGGTCTCAAGGTATTGCAGCCCTGCTGGAGGTGACGCAGCATGTAAGTTGCATTCAGCCACCTGGGCACTTGCAGGATCCCAAAGGAATATGGGCACAGGGCTGCTAGTCTTTGAAGGGGCTCTCCATCCCAGGCTGATCGAGAAAGTCCTACTGCAAAATGAGAAGGAGACTGGGACCTAATCTCTTTATCAACGAAATTTAGGGAGCGCCTCGCCAGTTTCCCGTTCCCAGGCCTTAATCACCCGCTCTTAGCTGTCATAGGCCAGCGGGAACGGTGCTGGCCGGGCTCAGGAACGGCCTCGCCTCCACAAGCCCACGGTCCCAGGAGGGTGCGCTTCCACTTGGGACGGTCACCGGCCCGGCGTCACGGTCGGTGGCTGCCGGGTCTCCCGAGGCTTCCCGGTGCCCGCGGTCAACACCGCGACCGTGACAGCTAGCGGCCCTCAGGCCCCATAAGCCCCACAAGCCAGGCAGCTGCAGGATCCTCGCAAACTTACAGTTTTCCTACTGCGTACGCGTCACGGCGGGGTGACGTCACGGGCCGGCATTCAACGAGGTCCGCCCGCGGGCGCTGTGCACCGGCCCAGGCCCCGCCTCCAGCGAGCGGCGGGAGACGCCCCATCCCGCCCTGCCTAGAGCGGCGCGCAAGCGCACACGGCCTGCCGCCTCGTGCCCGTGGACTTCGCAGACCGGCGCGCCAAGGCGGCCACTCTTCACCATCTTCACACAGCCCCTGAGGCGAGAAGGTCCCGGGTCCACGGAACGGGGGAGACCCACGAGAACAACTCAGATTCTCGCCCGGGCTTGGGGCGGACGTAGTCCTTCCGCAGACACTGCCTTCCTCCCCTCACCTGTCACTAAAACTTGTGCACGTTTGGTAACAGACACTTGTTCTCCTCCAGAGGCCCAGGGGTTCTCCGCCAGGGTCACAGGGGCAACTCTCCCATGGGCCCTTGCGCAGTCCCACTTCTGCCCACCCCCCCGCCCGCGCCCAGATGGACACGCCCACCAAGAGTAGACCACGCCCGCTCTAGTCCAACCAGAGCGAGCCCCTCCTATGTATGTCCCGCCCATGTCCGGCTAGGCCCCACCCCGGGCCCCGCCCTTCCGCCTCCGGCTTGTCGATGTCAGCTGCAGCGGAGGGGCCCCGCCCTCCCGGGCCCCGCCCTCCCGGGCCCCGCCCTCCCGGGCCCCGCCCTCCCGGGCCCCGCCCTCCCAGTGCCTGTCTGCGTGTCTGCAGAAAGAGCCTTCAGCCTCTTCCTACTACAAGTCACCTGTTAAGTTTATCAAGTAGTGACCCGAGTAGACTTTCCAGCTTTCCCTCAGGTGACGAAAACACGGCTGTCCAGCTCTGGCTAAAAGACCGCTGCGAAGAAAGTGAAGGCGGAGAGTGGACCACAGAATCTGAAGACTAATTCCTGCTTCTTAGGAGTCCCACGATACTCCTTCAAGCAGAAAAAAGTAAATCTTATGATTTAAACAAAAAAGAAAGAAAAGAAAAAAGAAAGAAAAAAAAGAAAAAAGCAGTTCAAATTGTTTGTCTAGCACCTAGAAAGAGGACATATTGAAAAGAGGGAGGGTCACTTTTATAATTTATAGAAAAGTAGCCAGGTCAGGGATTTTTCAGGGCAGCCTCTGTGTGTATTTAAATCTAAAACAATGGTTTGTTTACGCTTTTGAGAAATGGTACTCCTGTCAGGGCTAAACTGCCGATTGTAAGGCATGAGGATGTAAATGGTATGGCTTTTGCTAGTCCTCCTATTTTCCGAATGTCTTGTTCATCATTAAGGCTATTTTGGAGTGATTACTGGGAACTGGTAAGCAGAGACCTGCTTGAAAATAAGCTCCTAAGCAGAAGCAGGAGAGAGTAGAGTTCCAGGACAGTCTGGACCGAAGAGATCCTGCTTCAAAAAATAAAATAAAACAATAATGGGTTCCAGGAAAATCTAGCTGAATAATTAGTTTTGAAAGAACATAATCAGTGTGGCTAAATACTATGCAATGTTTTTATCCTTATCAAATGATATAAGATAAATTTTTGGACATAATTTTAACATTATTTTGTGAAAAATGTAGAAAATTAGCATTTTAAAAACTTGCACATATCTCTAGTGATATTTATTTTTTATGAAGAATGACCATAAGATTCTGTCTTTTCATTATTCACATGCTGACAGGTCTTCTATACCACTTCTCCAAACAAATTTTTTTCTTCGTAGACCCATTGCTTCTTATTTTTTATTGCTCTTATTGAGCTATATTTTTTTTCTCCCTTCATCTCCGCCCCCCTTCTGCCCTCTCCCAATGTCTCCACGCTCCCAATTTACTCAGCAGATCTTGTCTTTTTCTACTTCCCATGTAGATTAGATCCATGTGCATCTCTCTTAGGGTCCTCATTGTTGTCTAGGTTCTCTAGGATTGTAGGTAGTTTTTTCTTTGTTTTATTTCTAAAAGCCACTTATGAGTGAGTACATATGATATTTGACATTCTGGGTCTGGGTTACCTCACTCAATATAATGTTATCTAGGTCCATCCATTTTCCCAAAAATTTCAAGATGTCATTTTTTTCTGCTGTGTAGTACTCCATTGTGTAAATGTACCACATCATCTTTATCCATTCTTTAGTCAAGGGACATTTAGGTTGTTTCCAGGTTCTGGCTATTATAAATAATGCTGCTATGAACATAGTTGAGCACATGTCCTTGTGGTATGGTTGAGCATCCCTTGGGTATATACCCAAAAGTAATATTGTTGGGTCTTGAGGTCCTAATTTTCTGAAAAATCACCATACTGATTTCCAAAGTGACTATGCAGGTTTGTACTCCCACCAGCAATGGAGGAGTGTTGCCTTTACCTCACATCCTCTCTAACATAAGTTGTCATCAGTGTTTTTGATCTTGGTCCTTCTCACAGATGTAAGAAGGAATCTCAGAGTTGTTTTGAATTGCATTTCTCTGACAGCTAAGGATGTTGAGCATTTCCTTAAGTGTCTTTCATCCATTTCAGATTCCTCTATTGAGAGTTCTCTGCTAAGGTCTGTACTCCATTTTTTAATTGAATTATTTGTTCTTTTGATGACCAATATCTTGAGTTCTTTGTATATTTTGGAGATCAACCCTCTGTCCAATGTGGGATTGGTAAAGATCTTTTCTCATTCTGTAGGCTGCCATTTTGTCTTGTTGACCATGTCCTTTACTTTACAGAAGCTTCTCAGTTTTAAGAGGTCCCATTTATTAATTGTTTCTCTCGGTGTCTGTACTACTGGTGTCATATTTAGGAAGTGGTCTCCTGTGCCAATGCCCAAACAGGAATTTTTAAAAGAGATCTTCTAGCTAATGCCTCAGGTTCTCCTACAGGCAAATGTCATTGTACTTTTCTTTTAAGAATGGAAATATATGCCTGGGTGTTGGTGGCACAAGCCTTTAATCCTAGCACGTGGGAGGCAGAGGCAGGCAGATCTCTGTGAGCACGAAGTCAACCTGGTCTACAGAGCTAGTTCCAGGACAGCTAGGGCTGTTACACAAAGAAACCCTGCCCCTGGGAGAGTGGCGGTGAAGAGTAGGAATACTATGTGCCAAATGTGTTAAATATTTCTAGTATAGGGCATGATAAAAATATTCATTAATCACTTGATTGTTCAGTATTTTTTCCCTAATGCTTCAAATTTGTTGTGTATGTGGGATATGTGTGCTCAAATGTGTGTTTATGCTGGCCTATGAGTACCATGGCATATGTGTAGGGGTCAGAAAACAGCCTCAGTTGTGGGTCCTATCTGGCCTTCCACCTTGCTTGAGGCAGGTTCTTTGTGTTTGTTGCTGTGCTGTACATTGGCAGGAGTTTCCAGAGATTTGCCTAGCTCCACCTTCCATCTCAGTATAGGAGCACTGGGATTTCAGACTGGAGGTACTAAATCCAGTTTTACATAGGTTCTTAAGATTTGAACTCGGGTCCTTACACTTACGCAGCAAGCACTTTCCTCACTGAGCCAGCTCCCCGGTCTCACAAGTATATTTTTAAAAACCTGTGTTGCTTTGTACAAGAAAGAAGGAAGTGTGATAAACAAAAGACTGAGAAAGAAACGTGAAAGTCAAATAGAAATTTGGAGGAAGCAGATAAGAAGTACACACTGAAAATGTTAAATATCTTTAATGTGTGATACATTCACCTTTACGTACTCACATAGAAGCACGGTTAAGAGTTGGTGGAGCTCCTGTATGAACTGGAATGAATAGTGAGAAGTTAGCACTGAATGTCTTCATATTAGGCGGACCTGTGGGCAGAGCTACCTTTAGGGAAATAGACATCTGCCCCTTCCAGGTGCAGTACTGGAAACACTGAGGCACTCTAGTCTTGGGGTGCTGCTTTATCCTTGAGATTCTTTCATTTTGATATCTGCTGCCTCTAACAACCACTGTCCAGCCTCTTTTACTTCAATACACACTATACTTCCTTTGGTTCTAGTTAGCAACTTGAGTAGAGTCCCACTCAACCACTGCAAAAAAGTACCTAATACTTGAGAGAAATTTAAAAAGTAAAGAAATACAATGGCTAATTTTTCCTGGCAAGCACCCTAATTCATTATTTAATCCTTGAAACTGAGTATATACTGTAATTATTCCCATCTTACCCACTGGGCAAGCAGAACTGTAGGAGATCATTGCAGGTACTGAGTAGCAGATGCAAAACTTGAAACCATACTCCATAACCACACCTATAATAATCACTGATCTGTATAGTTTCATGAAAAAAGAAAAAGAAAAACCACACAATCCAAGAAAGAAAGAAGCAGAAAGTTCAAGGAACAGTATGTAAAAATTTAAAACTCTGATCACAGTATATCACTACCTTCACAGTTTCTGTTCTGTTTACAGCAGGTGATTTTGTTTTTAAGGTGCTCACTGTGATCCAGCTTGTTAATTTTGTGACTCATTCATGCATTTCTACCTTTAGAAGTAGAAAACATAAAATTCCTGCTTCATCACATATGAATAAGAATAATTGTGTGGTAACAGATGTCTTTAATCCTAGTATTCTGGAGACAGTAACAGGCAGATCTCTGTGACTTCAAGGCCAGCCAGCCTGATCTGTGTAGTGAGTTATACACCAGCCAGAGACCCTGTATCAGAAAAAGAAGAGAAGGAGAAAGAAGAGGTTAAGGACAAGGACAAGGAATCTTTCTGTAAACATAAGATTATGTTGCTGTTTGTTTTATCTATCCTCACGAGCATGGTAACCATGCATTCTGTCTCTGGGCTATATTCCAAGCATATGGGGGGATAATCCTGATGTGGGATTCCCCTCTGTATGCTGTGAATAGCACTGGGGGATAAAGAAACTGCCTTGACTGTTAATAGGGCAGAACTTAGGTAGGTGGGGAAAACTCAACTGAATGCTGGGAGAAAGGAGGCAGAGTCAAGAAAGAAGCCATGTAGGCACACTGGAGACAGATGCTGGGAACTTTGCCAGTAAACCACTGCCACATGGCGATACACAGATTAATGGGTTAAATAAATATGTAAGAACTAGCCAATAAGAAGCTAGAGCTAATGGGCCAAGTGATTTAAATGATATAGTTCTGTGTGATTATTTCAGAAGTCTGGGTGGCTGGGAAACAAACAAGCAGTTCATTACAACAGATTGGTGCCCATGTGACCAACTAAAATCTAGAAAGTTTGGGAAGGAATTCTAGACACAAAAGAACAGAGTTAAGCATGGTTTGGTAGCAGCATTTTCTTGGGTGGGCTCTGTTTTCTAGAAGCAAGCAGAGGCATGGCTCCTTTAAGAGAGGTTTTCTTGATTCAGCTGTAAAGCAGAAAAAAAGCCATGCTGTTTTGAAAACTACAGCTTCCTGGGGCATGCTGCATGAACTCTGGCTCTTTCAGGAGACTGGGCATTTAAATGGAATTTGTAAGCAGCATGTTACAAACTGCTTAGTGGCTCAACATACGGCTGCATACTTAGAACTGGGGCAGTGCGCATGGCTTGCAGAGGAGTGAACAAACCTCTTCCATTATGTTGGATTGGGTAGAGCAAGCAGAAAGTGCCATTTATACCCTAGTAATGCTGCAGCTTAGGTTTTTAAGAAATGCTTAGCATTTTAAGAAGCAGTCCTGATCAGAAAATAATTATCAATACAGAATAAAGACAAATTCAGATGGAAAAGACCTCTAAATATGTTGGATAAATGTATGTAGGCTTTGGAGAGTGAAGAATATAGACAGTTATAAAAGCAACTAATTTTTTTATAAAAAATGTAAATTATTTTAAGAAACAGTACAGACAGTCATAGATATTGTTTATAAGTGTTTGTTTACATTTAAATGGGGATAAGCTATAGAGATGGATACCTTGCATTGGCATGATCTTGCTTTATTGGTACAAATTTAAGGTCAATTTTGTTATATTTTTATTTCTGTTCTTGATTAAGGTATTGTGTTGGTGCAGCTTATTTAAAAATGTAATGTATAATTAAGAAATATAGGTTAATAAATAATCATCAATAATAGTCAAGCTTATAGTCACATTAGATATTTTGGATGTAAAGAGATGTATTTCAAATGGATAGGTATTCTTCCAACCTTTCAAAAACTACAGAATATGGCCTTTAAAATGTTTTTAAGAACTTAAGACTTTTCATGACAATGAGACACATCTGCTCCTGACAGCACCAATCTACTTCAAGAGGAAGACAGGCATCAAAGAGGTTCCTTATGGAGTTGGTTAGCCATTTGGGCAAGAAACTGCTCTTGTCTGGACTGTTTGATGAACTGGACATGCAGGACTCACAGAAAAATGACTGCTAGACTTACCTAAAGGTGAGACGATCCATTGGGGTTCCTGCTTCATGAAAGAGTTTGCTAAACATTCTGCAGAACACAGAAGAAAGTGACTGACAAACTGCCAATATAGGTGGAACTGTCTTTGAAATTTCTTGTTTTATAGAAAAGTCTGCTGGATACTATGAGCTAGCAGGCTGAAGATGGATGCCTCAATGGTACAGAACAACTTTGGATATCTGTCCAGGCAGCAAGAAGTCTCTGCTAATTCTAGAGTTTTGGAAGTTGCTTACAATGCACTTCTTGTTTACTTAGATAATATTATCTCCTTCTGGAGTCTTTAATGGAGTTGAAGAATTGATAGTTATAGTTTTCCTTAGTTATGATAAAAGATAAAATAGATATAAATATTGTAACTGTAATTATTGCTTGATACCTGTATTGTTATAGTAATTTTACTGTGTTAAAGTTAAAACCTTCCTTTTCATTTAAACAGAAAAGGGGAGGTGATGTGGCATTCCTCTCTGTATACTGTGACCATTGGTGAATAAGAAACTAGCCTGTTGATAGGGCAGAACTTAGGTAGGTGGGGAAAACTCAACTGAATGCTAGGAGAAAGGAGGCAGAGTCAAGAAAGAATCCATGTAGCCCGGTTGGAGACAGACTTTGGGAACTTTGCTGATAAGCCACTGCCACATGGCAATACACAGATTAATAAAGATAGGTTAAATTAATATGTAAGAGCTAGCCAATAAGAAGCTAGAGCTAATGGGCCAATGAGTAATTTAAATAACATAGTTTCTGTGTGATTGTTTTGGAAGTCTAGGTGGCCAGGAAATGAACAAGCAGTTTGTTACAACAAAATCCCCACAAACAAACAAACAAACAAACAAAACAACAACAAAAAAAAACATCTTTTTAACAGGTGTCTCACAAAGTTGTCCAGGCCAGTGTTGAACTTGCTGAAGTCTACAGGCACTACTTGAACTTACAACCCCTGCCTCAGTGTGGTGTGTATATGGGTTTTTTATATATCTGGCACCATACCATTTAATGCTGAATAATATATGTGTGTATTCTGGGCTGTCATGTTAAAGTATTTATTGCCCTAGGACTCAGAAAACATACTTGTTCTGACAACTGCTATTGTTTGTATCTAGAATATTCCCCCGAAGTCCAGTGTTAAAGGATTAGTCCTCATTAAGAGTTGGAGCCTAGTAAAAGGTCTTAGGTCACTAATTGTCTGCAAAGGAATTATGAGACATTTAGACCTGTAGGAATTTTCAGAACTTAATATAGGAAATATCTATATAACAGGTGATAGAAAGAAATATAAGAAGATCATTCTAAGAAAGGAGCTGAGATGTGGATTCAATGGAAAGAAGCCATACAACAGAGATTGAGAGTGAGGGAAAGATGTCAGTTAAACTCAATCATACCCACAATGGCTACACCATTTGCATTTTTTTACTCATTTTATTATCACTTTTATTATTTTATTATCATTCTTCTACTTGAGTAGTTCTCCTTATCCTTCTAGTCACTGTATAGCATGAATTCCCTCTGAGAAGCCTTCCCCAAGCTGCCTCTATTCTTTGCATTGCCTTCTCCACCTGACTGCAAACTCTGAGAGTATAGACAGTGCTGATTTGAATTAGCATCAGATCCTCTACTAGTAGCTGCGCTTGTCATGTTCTAAGTAGGTGATGTGTGGAGATGACATGGACTCAAAGACTGAATGGGCATGTTGGCACGTGGCCAATACTCAGGAGACTGAAACAGGAGGATCACAAGTTTGAGGGCAGTTTCAAAACAAAAATCCAAAGACTGGGTAGGTTTCTTCCTCAAGATGTTAGCTGTTTTCATCAAGAGTAGCAGGTCACTAACTTAACCAGAGGTATACTGAGATGGTAATCCTTCAGGAAAACAGACACATACAGTGTAGCTTAATAGCAAAACACTGAACTGTGTTGGCTGTGTCCTCTGGGATCTTAGTACATGCACGGTAACTTCTCCAAATTTCAGACATGGGTAGACTTCTGTGCTGGTTAGGTTTTGTCAACTCGATACAAGTCAGAGTCATTAAGGAAAAGGGAATGTTTGTTATGAATGCCTCCATCAGATTGACCTGAAGCAAGTCTGTGGTGCATTTTCTTGGTTAATAATTTATGTGGAGGGTACTGGGCACTGTGGGCAGTGCCACTCCTGGGCTGGTGGTCCTGGGTGCTATAAGAGAGCAGGATGAGCAAGCTATGGGGAGCAAGCCAGCAAGTAGCACTCCTCTGTGACCTTTTGATCCTGACTTCCCTTGATAATGGACTTAAACCTGGAAGATTAAATAAACCATTTCTTCCTTCAAATTGTATTTGGTAATGATGTTTATCACAGCAATAGAAAACAAACTACCACACTCACTAAATTTTATTCTTCATGAATGTCTTAGTTGCGTTTTATTCCTCTAGGAACTCTGGGGAGTAGGTCAGGCCACCTGGAAAAGCTAAACAGACATTGGGGGATCATAATGGTAATGGAATTCTGTTAAGCAAAGGATTTAGGACAGAAGGTGCCCTGGTAACAAAAGTATGTGGGGGGAGGGGCAGGGCAGGGAGCAGACTGAGGAAGAAGACAAGGGACCCAGACTTTGTTCAGAGCAGACAATCTCATGATGGAGTCTGGAGCCAGTTGCAAGATTTTGAATTGATAACTGAAAGAAAAAACCTGCCTCTTTGTGTGCTGGATTTGGAGACCAAGAAGACCATGCAGGAAATGGTGTCAGAAATACTTGAAATTCTGCAAGGAAAATGAACTTCACCTAGTATAGCCCATTGTCCCATGTAACCACTATATTAAGTAGAATGTTCTGACTTTGGGGACTTTATATATTCTATTTTCAGGACTGTTTCTTCCCTTCTCCAATTGAAGAAGACTTACTCATCTGCAAGTCCAAATTTTACCGTTAGTTACCTCTGCTGGTTATACCCACATTTTCCTATGCACTTCCCAAGGCACCATAAAGCCTTCTATGAACAGCTCCGTGGGATAGCTCCCACTATTCTCCTATTTTCCAGATGAAGAATAAAATGATTCAGGAACATTCGCTACATCAAGAGACCTGCCAATCCCACATGTGGTGAGGTCTTAGTCCTCACTGGGGGAGTATTTAGAGTTATGGTCCAGGAGGTACAGTTAAATGAGGCTTTCAGGATAGGGTCCTAATCCAGAGAGAATGATGGCCATATAAGAAAAGGAAGAAGAAGACAACCATCTGCTAAGGAAAAAAGAGGTCTCCAGCAGGAACCATTTCTGTGGGACCTCCATGCTGTTCTCTGGTAACCAGAAGCATGAGAAATAGTTCCTGCTGTGTAGACTGCACACTCTGGCAGTTCAAATAGAAACATACCTGTTAAAATGGTCTGACTCGCAATTCTTTTTTTATTATTATTAAAAGAAAAATCTTACTATTTTATGTGGATGAGTATTTGCCTGCATGTATGTCTGTGCACCGTGTACATGCTTGGTGCCCATGGAGGCCAGAGAGAGTTTCAGATGTCCTGGAACTGGAGTTACAGACAGTTGTGAGTCACCATGCCATGTTGGTGCTAGAAACTGAACCTGGTCCTTGGGAAGAACAACCAGTTCCCCTAACTGCTGTGCCATCTATGGAGAGCCCCTGGCTCCTAATTCTTAAACCCATTGCTATATCTCCCTGCTTTCTCCAACGGGCTTGACATTTCTTCTTTCTGTTCCACTGCACTACCTCTCCTGTATTATATTTATGTTATTTTTACTTTATTTTATTCACTTGTTTATTTCAAGATGGGGTCTTTCTGTGTTGTTCAGACTGGTCTCAAACTGCTGTGCTCAAGTGATCTTCTGCCTCAGCCTTCTAACTGTTAGAATTCATAGGGCTGCCAGCACTTCCAATCATTGTCTCTACTACACAGTTTTTGATGCACTTTACAAATGTATTTAATTATTTTGAAATAGGAATGATATCTGTGAGACAAAGTGATAAGTAGTAGATTATAGGTTCCAATGTTATCAAAAGCTTTGACTGTCCCTAAGACCTTAGTGGCCTGGGGAAATAAAGTCAGTATTTTTCCAGATATATCCTTAATCAAATTCTATCTGGCCCTAAATGGCTATAATATTTATCTCTAGCAATTAAGCCAGCCTATCTCTTTTCTATTTGGCAAGTCATCACACATATAAGTCACCCTTTATATTAGATTCTAGAAATGTTTAGTGAAATAGTTTTATTGGGTCAAATTAAAATAGTTTAAAATTTTGATTTTGAAAATTCAGATACAATTACATGTTAATTGTGAATTATAGATAGTTTTTTACCCTCGGAGGAGTTGATTTTTGGTCTGTATTTTTTTCTTTTTAATTTTGAATGGAATTTTAGTAGATAACACAGCTTAGAAAGAAAAACAATTGTGCCCTTTGGACTTGCAGTCGGCACCCCACTGCTCGTGCAATGGCCTGGCTGGATTTCGTTCCTGCCAGCACTTGGCCGCTGCCACCAAATGTATGTTTCAACTAATTCTCTATGATTCTATTTACCAATAAAGACTTGGAAGCCAGATGTGGTGGTGAAGACCTGCTAGATCAGAGAAACCCAAAAGAACCAGCTGACCTTTTTGGCCAGAAGACCCATCCAGAAATGCATCTCTCCACTAGTCCCAAAGCAAAAAGACTGAGAATCTACATACCTCCCTGCTCTTTCTTGTGCATCCCTCATCTGTATTCCTGGGTCCTTTGTACCCTCCATGGCTAATTCCTGTCAACTAGTAACTGTCTCTGACCCCTAATACAACATTAATTTTATTTACAATGTCCTGGGGATTCACAGTGTGGTCAAATATCCTGAATCAGAATTGTGTTGGAATTTTGATACCAATTGCACTGAATCTGTAGATTGTTTTTGGTAGGATGGCCATTTTAACTATATTAGTCCTACCAATCCATGAACATGGGCGATCTTTCATTTCCATCTTCTGAAATCTTCTTTAATTTCTTTCTTCAAAGACCTAACATTTCAATCATATACATCTTTCACTTGCTTAGTTAGAGTTAATCCAAGATATTTTATATTATTTGAGGTTATTGTGAAGGGTGTTGGTTCCCTGATTTTATTCTTGGACAGCTTATCATATGTGTCTGGAAGAGCCAATGGTTTTGTGAGATAATTTTGTATCCAGCTACTTTGCTAAAAGTGTTTATCAGTTGTAGGAATTTCCTGGCAGAAAGTTTTGGGTCACTTATGTATACTCTCATATCATCCACAAATATAAATACTTTGACTTCTTTCCAATTAGTATTCCCCTTGATCTCCTCTAGCTGTCCTATTAGTCTAAGACTTTAAGTATTATTTTGAATAGATATGGAGAGAGTGGACAATCTTGAATTGTTTCTGATTTAAATGGAATGACTATGAATCTCTCTCCATTTATGTTGATATTGGTTATGGGCTTGTTGTAAACTACCTTTGTTGAGATATGTCCCTTGTAACCCTAATTTCTCTCAGATTTTTATCATGAAGAGGTGTTAGATTTTGTCAAAGGCCTTTTCTGCATCTAAAGAGATGATCATGTGTTTTTTGTCTTTTAGTTTGTTTGTATGGTAGATTTTCATTTATCAACTTATGTATGTTGAAACAGTCCCTCATTTCTGGGTTGAAGCCTTGTTGATCATGATGGATCTTTTTGGTGTGTTTTAAAATTCAGTTTACAAGTATTTTACTGAAAACTTTTATATTTATGGTCATAACAGAAATTAGTTGTAATCATCTTTCTCTGTTGAATCTGTGTGGTTTGGGTGTTAGGGTAACTGAATTGAGAAATGTTTCTTCTGTTTCTATTTAACAGAATAGTTTTAGAAGTATTAGCTTTAACTCTTCTTTGAAAAATCTTGCAGAATTATGCATTAAAACCATCTGGCCCTGAGCTTTTTTTGTCAGGGGTGGGGGGTAAAAAACTTTTAATGACTGTTTCTATTTCTCCAGGAATTATATATCTGTTGAAATTGCTTATTTGATCTTGATTTAACTTTGGTAAATTGTATGTATTAAAATCCATTTCTTTTATATTTTCCAATTTGGCAGAGTACAGGTTTTTAAAATATGTCCTTATGATTCTTTGGATTTCTTCAGTGTCTATCACTATAGCACTCTTTTCATCTCTAATTTTGTTAATTTGAATATCTCATCTTTTGCCTTTTAGTTAATTTGGATATTTTTCAAAGAACCCACTCTCTATTTCATTGATTCTTTGTATTTGGTTTTTTTTGGGGGGGGTGTATTTTATTGATTTCATCCCTAAGTTTTACTTTTATTTCTTGCCATTTACTCCTTTGGGGTATGATTTCTCTTGCTCTATGACTTTCCAGAATTAATGTCACTTGCCACTTAGAGCCACTTCCTGTGCACCATAAGTTCAGAACTGTTGCATATTCATTTTCACTTATTCTAGAAAGTCTTTCATCTCTTTCTTAATTTTTGTCTTGACCCATTCTTCATTCTGTAGTGTGTTATTCAGCTTGTCCATTGATTTGTAAACATTCTGTTGTTTCTGTTGTTGTTGATAACCAGCTTTAATCTGATGCTCAGATAGGATGCAGGGAGTTAGTTCAGTGCACCTGTTGAGTCCTGCTTTATGTCTGAGTATGTGGTCAATTCTGGAGAAAGTTCTATGGGATTTTAAGAAGAAGGTATATTTTTTTATGTTTGAGTGAAATATTCTGTAAATATCTTTTATCACATTTTGTTTATAATGTGAATTAGATTCAGCATCTCTGTTTAGTTTTTGTCTGGCTGACCTACCTATTGGCAAGAGTGGAGTATTGAAATCTTCTACTATCAGTGTATAAGGGTCAATATGTGATTTAAAGCCGCAGAATTTTTTTTTCTTTATAAATTTGGGCTCTCTTGTGTTTGGTGCATAAATGTTAAGAATTTGTTGGGCAGTGGTGGTGCAAGCCTTTAATCCCATACTCAGGAGACAGACACAGGCAGATCTCTGTGAGTTTGAGGCCAGCCTGGTCTACAAAGTGAATTCCAGGACTGGCTCCATAGCTACTGAGAAACCCTGTCTTGAAACACACACAAACAAAAAGCAAACAAACAATAATTTCAGTGACCTCATAGTTGATTTTGCTTTTGATGAGTATGTATTATCCTTCCCTATGTCGTCTGATAACTTTTGATTTGAAGTTTATTTTGTCATATATTAAAGTCATGCTTGTTTCGTAGGTCCATTTGCTTGAAATAAGTTTTGTAAATGGAGATTGCTCCTTCGTTTCCCAGCCATCCAGATATGAATAATCATACAGAAATTTTATTAGTTATATCACTATTTGGCTGATAGCTTAGGTGTATTCCTAGTTAGCTCTTGCATCTTAAACTAACACATTTCTATTAATCTATGTATCAACATTAGGCTGTGGCCTACCAGTAAGGTTTGTGTATCCTTTTCCTTCAGCAGATATATGACATCTTTCTGCTCTCTCGCTCTCTCTCTCTCTCTCTCTCTCTCTCTCTCTCTCTCTCTCTCTCTGTCTCTCCCTCCCTCTGTTTGAATTTCCTGCCTGGCTTTACTCTGCTAAGCCATTGGTCCCAAATGCTTTATTTGTCAGGCAATAAAAGCAGCACATATACAGGACATTCCACATCATCCCTTTTTCATCTTTTACTTTACTATGATATCTATCCTTGTTGTTGAAGTGTGTTTCTTGGATACAGCAGAAGGACGGGTCTTGTTTTTTGCATATATTCTCTAAGTCTTTTTATTGGGGGAATTGAGATCATTGATTTTGAGAAATATCAATGACCAACAATTGCTAATTCCTGTTTTGTTATTGTTGGGTTTTTGTTGTTGTTGTTGTTGTTGGTGGTGGTGGTGGTGGTGGTATGTGTGTGTGTAATTGCTTCCTCTCTTTTGATTTTACTGGTCTGGGATTACTTATTCTCTATGTTTTTTTGGGTATAGTTAACCTCTTTAGGTTGGTGTTTTCCTTCTAGCATTTTCTATAGGGCTGAATTTATAGATATATATTGCTTAAACTTGGTTTTATCGTGAAATGTCTTTTATTTTCTCCATCTATGGTAATTGAAAGTTTTGCTGGATATAGTAGTCTGGCATGGCATCTGTGGTTTCTTAGTCTGCAGCACATCTGTCAAGGCCCTTTTAGCTTTTAGAATCTCCATTGAGAAGTAATGTCTCATTTCTGCTTTTATATGCTACTTGTTCATTTTCCTTTACAGCTTTTACTATTCTTTCTTTTTCTTTGAATTTAATGTTTTGGTTATAATGTGGTGAGGAGCCTTTGTTTTCCAATCCAGTCTATTTTGTGTTCTGTGTGCTTCTTGTACCTTGATAGTCATCTCGTTCTTTAGGTTAGAAAAATTTTCTTCTGCAATTTCTAAAAAAAAAATATTTTCTGTACCTTCTACCTGAGTTTCTTCCCCTTCCTGTATTCCTTTCTTAGATTTTGTCTTTTCACAGTGTCCCAGTTTTCCCAGATATTTTGTGTTGAGAGTTTTTCAGATTTAATGTTTTCTTTGACCAGTGTATACATTTCTTCTATTGTGTCTTCAATGCCTGGAATTCTCTTCCATCTCTTGTGTTCTGTTGGCAAGGTTTACTTCTATGAATTGTTTGAGTTCCTAAATTTTTTATTTCCAGATTTTTCTGTTTCAATTTTTTATTGAGTCTATTTCTACTTTCAGGTCTTAAGTAGTTTTATTCATTTCCTTTTGCTGTTTGTGTTTTCACAGATTTCTTTATTTTCTCTTTATGAACCTCTATTATATATAAAGGCTTTTTAAAGGTCTTTTTCTTGTGTCTCAGCTATGTTGGAGTATTTAGAGTCTGCTGTAGTAAGGTTTCTGGGCTCTAGTGAACATATATTGTCCTGGTTGTTATTAATTGTGGTTTTACAGTGATGCCTAGGACTCTGGGATTGGGACGGTTATAATTCTAGGTGCTGATATTTGGTCTTGTGTTTGTTGGGTAGGTGTCTTGTTCTTTGGTTTTTGTTTCTTCTCAGGTTCTTAGGAGAGTGTGTTGTCTGTGTGTTGCCTGGCAGGAAATTCTTCTGGGGTCCTGATAGGTGTGGCCAGCTAAAACGTGCTTCTGGGTATTGGGAATTCTACCTTATTGGGAGATGACCGGGGTGAGAAGCTGGGAGGCTCACAGGAGGGAAGAAAGCAGGGAATTCCATCAGTATCTGCTTAGTTAGTACCCTGGGAACTGGAGCAGAGAGTGAGAAGGGGTCACAGCAGAAGGTCTGCACAGAGTTAGGGGTGAGATTAGTTAGTGGGTTGGACATGGCAGAGCAGATGGAGAGATAAAGATCTGCAGTTAACCTCCTTGGTTCCCAGCCAGAAAGTCCTGTAGGTCCCCAGGGAATGCCTCCTGGGGCTGGGACACAACTAGTAGAGGTGGTGTTAGGAGGGGAGGTCTGTGTGGTCACTAGAAATGAGGGTGGGGAATAAGGAAGTTACAAAGCTGGAGACGAGACTGGAGAATTAGATCTGAAGCAGCAGAGAGAGATGAATGTCTTCAGTTAGCCTGCCTGCTTCCCCAGCCAGAGTAGAAAATGAGGCTGGAAGTCATTAGAAAGCCATGAGGATGGTGCCAGTACATATAGGATTAGTGCCCATATTCAAGAGGCTCAGAGTACTGCTGCTCTGTGAGAACACAGAAAGATGGTGCCATGCACACTTCAGCCCCCACACCATCACCAGTTACCTAATCTGCATAAAACTTGATCTTGGACTTCTCAGTCCCTCAAACCATGAACAACAAAATTCTGTTGTTTACACACTATCTAGTTTATAGGGTTTGATTAGAGCAGCCTAAGTGAATTGAGATATATGCTCTACCCATTTGCTGGTAAAGTAACCTTTTAAGTGGGCACAAAGCAGAAAATGCCAGTAGACATTTCTGATGGCCCCTGGAGGGTCCCACACAAAGAAGGTCAAATTCTCCCAAAGAGAGATGTTAGCATGTCTGACTCTTTCTAAGGGCCAGGGAAGTGATAAAGAAGGGAGGGAATTACCATTCGATTGACAGCTGGTGGGGATGATCAAAAGCCATTTTCTGGCCTAGACATTTCCTTGGCCATCAGTGTTTTCTTCTTATTCCTGTTCTATCTAGTCAATCGAGTGGGTACTTACTATATTTTCACAGGAATTCAGGTGAAGACATGCTTATCTCATCCTCAATTGTTTCGATTTTTTTCCTTTTAGAAGCTTGTAATCTTGTCTTTAATTATTATTTTGGATTCTTATCTCATAAAATAGAATGCCTTCTTAAAATAGACCTAGTTATCAGTTCACTAGTAGCTAAAGTTTTGAAATACAGCTAATTCTCAGACCACCCTTCTTAAGCAAAACTGGACATTGATCAAAGTATACGCTAATGTACGATTAGTACTTACTTAGGCAATGAATGCCAAATGTTATACAGAGACCTCCAGCAGAAGGGGAGAAAGCCCCAGCTTGCTCTGCTAGAGAGCTGATCCTTTACTGTGTTTTGTTTTGTATCTATCGCTATGTCACCAACACGTTTTTGTTTTTGTTTTGTTTTGTTTTGTTTCTGGGACACAGTCTAACTGTGCAGTCTGGCTGGCCTGGATCAGGTGGGCCTCAACTCCCAGAGATCCTCCTGCCTCTCTGCCTCCCGAGTGCTAGAAATAAAGATGTGTGCCACCACGCCTGGTATCCCAGCCCATTTTACAAATTTTGAGATAAGATTTTGCTGTGTGGAGCTCACTGTGGAGCTCAGGCAGGTCCTGAGTTCATGATTCACCTACTTCTACCTCTCAACCACCACTATGCCTGCTTAGCACACTTTAAATACATCAGTGTGTGTGAGGGGCTCGGCCATGGCTCAGGTGGTAAAGCATTTAACATACAAGCATAAAGACCTGAATTTGATCCCTCAGCACCAATGGACAAAGCTTGGGCAAATCATACCCACATAAAATCTTGGTTGCATGGCAACACCCTCCTACAGTACATCTCTGGGGAGGAAAAGACATAAAGACTCCTGGGGGTTGCTAGCCAGCCGGTCTGGTCAGATTGGTGATCTGTGGGTTCAGGGAGAGGACTTATCTCAATAACTAGAAGGAATGAAATTGAGGAAGGACCTTAGACGTCCACAAACATGTGTGTGCGTGCACGCGCGCGCGCACACACACACACACACAAATTGTATACCATAAAATTCACAAATAATTATATAATCAAATTTCAACCAGTATCTAGCTTAACCTCCCTGATAAAGTTATGATGTAAATTGAGAAATAGTCCCATCGTTTTAAAAGCTCCCTGCCACTTCCGTGGTGAAATCCCTCCCACCCCCGGCCCTGGTACCACTGCTTCTTTTGGTTCTGGTAGAAGTGGAGTCAGGTGATTACAGTCTTTTGTGTCTGTGATTTGCCATAGTATTTTGGAAACATTATATCAGGAGTTCAAAACTTTCTTATTACTGAGTTCCATTCAATGATATGACTATACCAAAATTTGAAGGCCTGCTGACAGGTGTTAGAGTTTCCAGATTTTGTCTATTATAAATTAAACTACTATAAATTTTGGAGTCCAACTCTATATTTTAGTCTATAGTATATTTAGTACATATTTAGTAAAAATTTAGCAAATAAATATACTATATTTAGTAAATACTTTGGATTGGGGTTAGATTTCATAGTAACTTCATAAGAAATTGCAGAATTGCTTCTTCAGAGTCACTGTACATGTTTACATTCTCATTAGTGATGTATAAGAAAGAGTTCTTGTTCCTTCAAATCTTCATCAACATTTAGTTCTTGTCAGCGTCTCAGCTCTTAAATTGTTAATTTTCTAGGGTTCTACCTAAGAAAGTTTAGACTAAGGGCCCAGATTTTTCCCTTTTTATTTCTTCTTAGAATTTTTTTAAAAGATGTGCTTTATTTATGAGTGCATGTATGCGCAACTGCACACAGGCCAGAAGTATTGGATCCATTTTTGAGCTACCTGGAACTGGGAACTCAGGTCATGAAAAAGAATAATAAACACTCTTAACCACTGAGTCATCTCTTCAGCTGCTTCTTAGAAGCCTTAGAGTCTCACTCTAGGCCTGCTTTTGTCTCTACATATTATGCCGATGCTGAAACAATGGGTTTTGCAGAACAAAAATGAACTTATTTGCAAGATGGTGAAGTGTGGAAGTGGGAAAGTCAAGTCTGAAATCAACTTCCCCAAGGAGTTCGGTGCTACCTCTGAGGAAGGGGCAGCGTGGGTTGGGTATGGAGAAGGTAGTCGGCACACATGTGCAGTCTGATTCCATTGCTTCTCACGGGAGGTGTGCTCAGAAAATGGCGGCCTTAACATCACCCGAGCAAGCTTTGGTCCTGACCTCAAAAGGCACCTACTCCTTGCACTTTTGCCTGGCCCTACAAAGTGGCCTTCAGGATGCTGAAGACAATTATTACTATCACATACCAAAGCAAAACTGGAGGAGTCTAATGCACTGCTTGACTGTGTTACTTTTTACAAATTTACCTAAATCAAGTCTGACTAGAAAGTCCATTACAGCTGTCTTTTGGTCTCAGTCTTAACTGATGTACTGTATTTGTTCCTTTTCTGTTGCTCTGTGAAAACACCCTGAGAAAAGCATATACAGAAAGAAAGCCTCAATTGTGGCTTACAGTTCCAGACAGACATATTTCACCAGCGGTGGGGGGACATAGCACATGAGATACAGGACTGTGGACACACAGAGGGCAAGGGCCTGTGAGAACAGGAAGTGGCGGTGGAGCTAGGCTCTAAGTCCACTTCCTAAGGCTGCATCTCCTCCCCGGACGTATCACCTGTTGAGGACCACGTGTTCAATACAGGAGCCTGTGGGGGACATTTTTTTTACCAAAATAACCACACACATACTCCAATCTGCTTCAGTTCTTCTTCCACCTGGCTGGCCACTTGTCCAGCTTTCTCCGTCCTTTTCCGTGACTTCAGACTGTCTTTTTTTCTGGGGAATGACTATGCACTTGTCAGTTCAGACATCATCTGATTTTTTTCTCACTCCAGACCATCCTCACAATGCTCAGATGTAGACAAGAAATATAACAAACAAACAGAAGAGGCTAAATTAGAAAAGAAACTGTTTGCTGCAGTGAATTTTTCAATGACTGATCCATTGTTGGTTAAAATTGAAGTGGCTGCTAGGATTGTTGGGTGGTGATGGCTCACAGTCGGGTCTCTCTGTAGGTGTTGCCTTAAATCTAGGAAACTAACTTGCCTAGGATAACCCTCCTTAGTAATTGCAGACATCCAGAAACTTCTCAGTGTCACAGGAAGGCTTGGCAGCTGACCCTAGTTGTTACAACTCTGGACAGTCGAGCCATTTGCAGGACAGCCCGTGAGAGACAGTTGTGCTTCTGATGGGAACAGGCAGCTGGCTGTTCTTCCCCCATCTTTGCCATGTGCTGTCTCCAGGATAATCCCCCATCCCATTCTAATGACTTTTTCCTAGGGACTCTTACCTACCATTATCACAAAGCTGATTATGTCATGCCTCTGCTCAGAATCCCTTGCAGCAGACACAGTATTAACTCTGATGCTTGGCCCAGAAAGGTTGGCTGTGTTCCACATCCTCCTCTATGGTCACCACAGGCTGTTCTTCAGCATACCACAGGTGTATAGCTGCACGTCTCCCATAGTTCCTTTGCACATGGCCTTCCCTCCACTCCCTCCACTCATTCTTGAGTTTAATAATTGCTTATGAATGATTATTTCCTCTGGAAGTATTTGCTGTGTTTGGCATTTTTTTAAACAATTTTTTCTTGTGTGGCAGTGCTGTGGGTTGATCCCAGGCCTCCTCCATGCTAGACAAGTATGCTACACAGTTACGACCTGTTGGTTTTGTTGGTTTTGTTTTTATTTAGTCAGGGTCTTCCTATTGTGAGCCTGGGCAAGGCTTGAACTTGGCAGTCCTCTAGTCTCTGTTGCCTGAGTGTTAGAATTACACATGTGTGCTGTCACACTCATCTAGGACTATGTAACTCTTTACATAATAATTTAACATCCAACACTGAAACTTGCATTTGCCTGCTCATCTGCCCTCCTGCTAATTGGGGTGTCCTTGGGTAGAGAGGTCCAATACCTAATGAGTCCCAATACATTTTTGAGAAAAAAATGAGCCAATGAATTAATGAAAGAATGAATGAGTAAACTTAAACATGTTTGAATGAAAGAAAGGAATGGGATGAAATGAAATGAATGAGTAAATTTGAAAAGGGTAATTATTATAAGTAATGAACATTTGTAAGTTTATGTTAGATGTGGTTCCGTGTCAAAGCTGAAATATTATGTATTGTTGATAGAGTCTACATTTTTGTTTTGAATCATGAACTTCCAGGTTGACCAGTAACAAATCCAAGTACATATGCTGAGGCAAAATGAAACCCAAGCCTCAGATCTTTAAAACTGATTCTGTTTATTAAAACAAAGAAGAAAAAAAGAGGAAAGGGGATGGCTGGTGGGAGGGCACTAATAACTTAAGGGGAAACTGGAAAAGATGAAGAGGGACTTGATTAAATAGGTTTGCCTAGAATGTTCTTTTTTTTTTTTTTTCCCCAAGAGGCTTATTTTTTATCTCACTTTTTCACTCTGTAAAATGTCAAATTAAACTGAAAAGTTAATTCTCATCACCGAAGATGGGATTCTAAAGGTATTAATTAAGGATTACTGGGCATTTAATTTTATTCCTTGCAGATAAAACTTTTTAATAATTAAATAATTATTTTTACATCTGTTTATTTATATAATTATAGACTGTTACAACTCAACATCAGGACTTTAAGCTTTGAGTATTTTAATGTTAGAGCTGTTATTATTGGTATATTTGATCTTGTGGTTTGTCATATTAGGGTTCCTTTAAATAATTTTTCACTTCAAAGACTAAATCCTTACCAGGAGGAGAGCCAATCTTGCAGGAGTTTACTGTAGGGAGATGTGGGCCTGACTCTGGTAAAATGTGAAGTATCTGCTACTCGGTCAGTGGCTTTTCTTACCATGACAATCGTCCTTAGCATTGTTCAAAACAGGTGAGTTTATCTTTACAGAAATTGGGCAGGTTGTTTATAAGAAAGTTTCGGGAAAAGTAGAACAAAAATCATCTTTTTCTGGTAACACAGTGATGTAAAACAAGATAAAATGGGGAAAAAAAAAAAGTACTGTGAGTTGACCCTAAGAGAGACATACATGGATCTGAATAGGAAAGAGAAAAAGCCAAGGTCTCCCGAGTAAATTGGGAGCATGGGGATCACGGGAGAGGGTAGAAGTGGGGAGAGGAGGAGAGGAGGGGAGCAGAGAATAATGTATAGCACAATAAAAACAATTAAAAAGGTCATGTAAAAACACCTATCTTCACACGTCTCAGACATTGAAATATTCATGGACAAAGTTGGAATCATTGTCTTCCTGACAAATAAGGGCTAAGGACATTGCAAATTCTAAATTGCAAAAATATAACCTGATAAGATATAATACATTTTAAAATTAAGCAATTTTGTTTTCTGGACTGTAGGCCCATATTTCTATATGTTGTGGCAGCCAGGCTCTAAAGCTATAGGCCACACCTGAGGTGGTCATGTAACCTTCCAGACAGGCTGTCGCTACCTAACAAAAGGTCAGGATGTTGCTTTGCACCTTCTTTGTAATTTGGAGGATGCCTGATAGAAATGCTGATTCAAGCCTATGTACAGCCAGCTAGCACACAGAGCCGATAGGTAGATGTGGGCGTGACTAAAAGCCATTCACCTGGTTACCTAGGAAACAGAATGCTAATGTATATACCCTCAGTTAAGTTTTGGTATAAAGGCTGTTTGGAGAATAAACGAGGTGGAATTCTTCAGGATGTGAACTCAGGAATTCATGAGGAACCACTGAGAATCTCCGTCCTGGTAAAGCCATGTGAGTTGTGTCCTTATTCCAGCGCCTCCAAGCCGGTCCAGAGAGAGATGGTTTATGTTGGGGTCCGGGCACTGGACTTGTTGCTTTTTAATATTTCATTTGGACAACTCAGCTAGATTTTTATGAACAAATTACTCTAATTCAGAGGTAATATTTAAAACTACACACACACACACATATACACTTAGGAAACAGCAATGGAAGTCAGGGTGCTTGAAATGGTGTCAAATATTAGTGATTTATAAATATAGTCATGTGCTATTATGAAAATAAAGTTTTAATTTTTGTATATGGATAGAAAAAAATATTTGCACTGAAGCACATTTTCAGGAGCCATTTTCCCAAAAAGTATAGCAGGGACCATTGTCCTGGGGATGGTTGCGGAGAGTCCCATACCCCAACTGTATTGAGAACTGTTTGTTGGCAGAGCCCACCCCACACCCAACTATCTTGAGAGTTATCTGTTAGCGGAACCTGCCCCGCTTTCCAACTATCTAGAGAACTGTTTGTGGTTGGAATCACAAAAGGAACGATTCTGCTTGCATAGAGAACACTAGGTGTGTTGTTGACTCCTGACTGACTCGTGACCTCGTAACCGACTCGTGACCAAGCGTCCACTCGTGACCATTGCTGCAAGATCCCTTCCTGCCCTTGCCATGCCCCTGCCCCCCATCCCAACCCAAATTCCTCATCCAGGGGCTATATAAGCCACAACCATTACGCTAATAAACGGAGACCTTGACAAGAACTCTGTTTGGTCTCCTTCCTCTTTCCCGCCCATGTCTTTTCAGATAGCGCCTCTTCGGGACCCTGGAATAACTGACCCGCCAGGCGGGTTACTACCCTAGAATAACTGACCCGCTTGGGCGGTTACAGTACATTGCTTTCTAGTCACCCTGGTGGGTAAAGATTATTATTACCAGTTGTGCAATACAGGCATCCAGAGAGCCTAGGATTCCATCTGGGAGGATTTAGAGCCTACCAAGGTAGCAGCTGTTTTACATTTAAGAAGGCAGGAGTTAGTTAGCAACTAACTAACTAATTTTGTAAGAAATACATGAGCCTTCAGTACTCTACAATTTCTGGTAACCTCAAAACATGATAAACACTCTTCAGCAAGAATCAAGATAAGAGGAACACCTGCAATAACTTAGTTCCAAAACAGAAAAGATGTCACCGCAGAGTGTGGGTAGTGGTTGATATTTTTCCATTATTCTGGTTTTGTCTTTTTCCTTCATCTTTTTCTAATCAGGACTATCTCTAAAGTTCAGTAATCCTTACAAACTCTGAGATGCTGATCAAAACAAACCAGACCACTATCTGCCAAAATATCATATCACAAAGTATCAAATTCCACTTTTAACCCTGAAAAGCATTTTAAGTAATTTTCCACTATACGCTTGATAGAATTTTCCCGTTGATCTATGTTTTTATTTTTGTTGAAAACTGCACAGTTTTTAAAGCAGCTAGACAAAATTCAAAATAACAAAAAGTTGGGGTGTTTTTGTTTGTTTGTAAAAACTACAGGAGGCAGCACAGTCTTGAAGGTACATCATGAAGAGAACTGTCAGACACCACACTGTGGTGATGCAGTTGGCGTGTCTGTCCCTTGACTGGCATCTCAGAGAACTGATGGTGATGATATCTACCTACATAAAGAATATGTGTTTGGTTTGTTAATTTATAACTAAGACAGCCTACACTGAGAGAGGTGAGCCCATGTTATTTACTATATACTCTGACCTATTCTTTATAAAAAAAAGTATCAATAAATTTGGCATTTAGCCACTATCTTTCAGCTGCCATGCCAGCCAGTGTTCCATCACTAAGATAACTTATAAGGAGGGAAGGTCCATCTGAGCTCACTGTCTCTATCTATGAATGGTTGACTCCACCGCCTTTGAGCTGTGGGAACTACATCAGAGTGGAAGCATGTGATGGGAAGCTGTGTACCTTACGGCTTCCATGAGATAAACAGAGAAGAAGGGAGGGTTAGAGTTCCAGTGGCCCCTTTCAGAGCATGTCCACAGCAATTTAACTTCTTCCAATTAGGTCCTATCTCTTAAAAGTTCTACAGCTTTCCTCCTTTCACCAGTACTATGACCAGGGACCATGTCTTTGGGGGATTTCAATCGAATCCATGGCAGCTGCTTTAGAGAAATATAATGCAGTCATTTGAAGCCTGTTGTGCTGGTTTTGAAGAGTAATTAATGATGCTGATATTGGCAGTTGGCCCTTGATTCCTTATCTTCTCACTATTAAAGAGCCCCATGAGCAGGACATTTGTTCAGTGTATGTGTACAAGTTTAAAGCACACCAGCTTCGAGTAAAGACTTTACAAGGCTGAAATACTTTATAACTCTTTTAAATACGCTGTTGGGCTGACCTTCACTGTCCAACACCAGCATGGATAAAGACAATAGAATGATCTTCTAGTCTGCAAACGCACTCATTCTTCTGGATGTAAATCAAGTTATTCTATATGTACCAATGCTCTGATACATTTATATTAGCATATACACAAACATGTGGTGTAGGTGGGTATTCTATCTATCTGTTGCTTTCATTGGTTAATTAATAAAGAAAACTGCTTGGCCTGATAGATCAGAACATAGGTAGGTGGGGAAGACAGAACAGAATTGTGGGAGAGAGAAGGCAGTAAGGCAGATGCCATGGAGCCAGCCGCCAGGTCAGACATGCTGAATCTTTCATGGTAAGCCACCACCTCGTGGTGCTACACAGATTATTAGAAATGGGTTGATCAAGATGTGAGAATTAGCCAATAAGAGGTTAGAACTAACAGGCCAGGCAGTGTTTAAAAGAATACAGTTTCTGTGTTATTATTTCCGGGGCTAAGCTAGCTGTGCGGGAGCCGGGCAAGACAAAAAGCAGGCCTGCTCACCTCATCACTACAAACATGTAGTGTTTTGTAAAAGAATGTTGTGTTTTCCTGAAATTTGCATTTCCTGATTCATATGTAGATGTTTAACTCGTGCTCATATTAAATAATACCATAAGCAAATTGTGATTCAACTTGCATTAGAACATACTAAAATGGATCAGTTTGTTTGTATTTGAGATAGGGTCTCACTAAGTAGCCTAGGATGACCTCAAACTTGTCATGCAGTCCAGACTACCCTCGAACTTACAATCTTTCTCACTCAGTCTAACAAGGAATGGGACTACGGGCTAGCATCACTACACCCAACTGAGAAAAAAAAGAATTTTTAGAATACTATATTTTCATTCAGCAATATGGTGTAAGTTTTAATATACTGAAGTTTTGTGTTCTTCATGAAAAAGAAATTTTCATATAAATATTACCTTTTTTCAAGTGTATCCAGTTGATAGTTTGCTTTGTTTTTGCTGTAGAGGAGAGGTATATCCTTTCCATTTATATTTAAATAGTAATCATTAATACAGTAGACTATTATTGGCTGTTATCTATTGCTTCCTTGTTGATATTATACATCTGTGCTTATTAAATATGATTTGTGCTGTTAGTCGGGTTTCATTACTGTAACGAAATACTTGAGACAGCCAATGTCTGAAGTAAAGAAGTTTCCGTGGCTCACAATTTTGGAGGGGCAAGGGCCTTATGCTGGCCTTGGCCAGTTCTCATAAAGTCTCTTGGTTGTCACATCATGCTCATAGCAATGGAGGGAGTTGAGGCTGAGGAAATGTTACATTTCAAACAGGAAGCCAGGGGGTTTGGTGGGGTCACACTTGAACTTTTACAGCAACTCTATTTGAAAAACTACCAAATGACCACACAGAGATACCTCACTCCCTGCCCACACCGTGTTCTAATGACCTAAGAACCTCGCATTAGGCCTCACCTCTCACTGGCCCTACCATTTCCCTTGGAATCAAGTTTCTAGCACAAGAGACCTTGGAGGTCAAATCATCAATTCTTAGCACTCACTTAGCAGCTCACACCGCCTTTAACTCTGGTTCTAAGGAATCTAATACTCTGTCCTGGCCTCCACAGGCACCAGACATGCATGTGATGCACAGACACACATGCAGGCAAAATACTCATATAAATACTTATTTAAATTTAAAGTAGAAACTTTAATGGATAAAAAGCTTTTGTATATAGTATCCTTTGTGTTTCATCTATTTTGGTGGTCTAGGGGTTGAACATGCTAGGGGTATACTACCCCTGAGCTGTACTCTTTAGTCCACACCCTTTCATTCACTGGAGAACAAATCTTCATAAGGCCAGGAACTTCTGAGGAAGCTACTCCCTCAGCTTGTAGCCTAAGATTTATGCAACAGGCCATTCAGCAGCTAATCCAGAACTGTTCTCTCTTGGACCCTATGGTCAGCCATGAGAATGTCTTACCTGATGCTATCACACTATGTTTTTATGGAGATCAAAGCATTGTTTTCCTGCTAGTAGATTGATGCATCTTATGATGGCCCCTAAGAATCTGTTGCTGCCCTGTGTTTGTACATGACTTGTGGCTAAAGGTGAAGTGAAAGAAACAGCTGTTTCTGAAGCCTTCAGGGCTACAACCAAAGCCAATATCTTTGAAGCTCTTTCAAAATTCTTCTGAACAAATGAAGGGGGAGGGAATCAATAAGAATGTGCATTTAATCATGTTCCAGCAACATGGAATTCTCAGCAAGGAATTTGGCAGGACAAACAAGACCAGTTATTTGCTGCTAAGCATCCAAAAACCTGCCCAACAATCCATGAGAAACCCTGCCCAGCAATCTGTGAGAACTACTCCTAGCCTCCTGAAGGTGCTCTGGTGGGAAGTCCTAGAAGCCCTGCCATACCCTGAGAAAATGTAAATGCTAACAACAAAGCTCTTCTATTCTACCCCGAAGTCATTCATGATCACAGCTAAAGCAAGAAATTTCTGGGGCTGTGTACATAGCTCAATGGTAGAGCACTTACCTAGCACACACAAGGCCGTGGGTTCAAACCCCAGTACCAGAAAACAACAACAACAAAACCAACCAAAGAAAGCAAAACAAAAAAAGCAAGAGAAAAAATATTTGCCTAAAAAATTTGGGGACTTTATTTCAGGATATCAAGGAAACTACCAATAATGTCAGATTTTCAAAACAAATACTTTTCATTGATGCTTGTTATACCTGGTTGATAATAGTTGGAATTTTAAAAGATGAATATTAATGTCAGTGTGTACTGTAGAAAGGAGCTGCAAGCAGGCTTGCTTTTCATCCCACCTGGCTCCTGCACAGCTAGCTTTGCCTCAAAATAACAACACACAAATTGGATTCTTTTAAACACTGCCTGGCCCATTAGTTCCATCCACTTCTTGGCTAACTCTCACATCTTAACTAACCCATTTCTAATAATCTGTGTAGCACCACGAGGTTGTGGCTGAAAGATTCACCATGTCTGACGTGGCGGCTGGCTCCATTGCATCTGACTAGAGAAAAGAGGCACGGCGATTGCCTGACCCTGCTTCTTTCTCCCAGCATTCTGTTCTGTCTACTCCACCCACCTAAGTTCTGACCTATCAGGCCAAGCAGTTTCTTTATTAACCAATGAAAGTATGACCCTCCTCCATCAGTGTACCATGTATAGTTCAGGTGGTTGTAGCTAAAATCCAACTACAAGAAAGACACTCTATTGCTAAAATGGCTCCCTTCCTTTTACAACTTAATTTTTGGGAGGGGGAAATGTATAAATATCATATAATCTGTCTGTGAAATAGATTCCAGTAGTATTTCCCAAACACTGTGGCAGAATATTCTATAAGGAAGTTTGAATGGAGACTTTTTTTTTCACACATTTTATACTTCTGGGGCAGTTGCCAAGAAGAGATTTGGGAAAATCAGATTTTATTAGATTGAAACTTTCAGAAAACAACTTGCAAACATTTTAGAGAAAGCAGTTCCTATTTCATTAAACAAGCAAACAAGCCTTGAGTAATCTTACCTGGTTTCCACTGGCTCTATTTGTAATATCGTCTCCTTACTTCTACATTTCTGGCTAGAAAAGTAAAGAAGCAAGAAAAGTAAAGAAGAAAGATGGGATAGATATTAATAACCACACACACACACACCTGCAAATATCTTGTCTTGTACTACTTACTGTTCCACAATCTCTCGTCATCTTTGACTCCCCAAAGAAGTTCCATGACAGACTGTGTTTGAGTAAACACTGTATAACACACTCAGATGTGTGTGTGTGCTCAGGATTTTCACTGCTGTGACAAATATTGATGGTTTAAAGGAGAAAAGATTTTTTTAACCTCATTGCTTTGGAGATCCATACAATCCATGGGCACTTGGCTCATTGAAGTTGGACCATAGCAAAGCAGAGAGCATCGTGGTAGGGGGTATATGGTAGACAAAGTAGCTCACATCATAGGAGACAAGAAACAAGAGCAGGCTGGATGACATCAGGGCAAGATACATGCTCCCACTGACTAACTTCCTCAATCCTTTTAAAAGTCCATTAAGCTTAAACTTATCAATAGATTAGTCAACTGATGAAATTAGTACCCTGTTGACAGAGGTTTCTGTCCTGCCTGTTTCCCACAGTTGTTAAGTCCCAAAGAAATTACACAGAGGTCTCCATAAATTATAAATTGATTGGCCTAGTGTCTCAGGCTTCTTATTAACTCTTATAACTTATATTAGCCCATAATTCTTGTTTGTATTAGCTACATGGCCTGGAACCTTTTTCAGTGAGGCAGTTACCTCTTGCTTGTTCTGTGTCTGGCTTCTTCTCCAACTGGATGACAACTGCAGACTGAAAATTCCCTCTTTCCAGAATTCTCATTGCCCTGCCTCTACTTTCTGCCTGGCTACTGGCCAATCAGCATTTTATTAGAATACAATTGACAGGGTGCAGACCATTGTCCCATAGCAATGCCCTCATTATTTAGTCATTTCTTAGTGATTGAATTCAGCAGCTGGACACCAAACCTTTAGTGCACAAACCTTGTGGGATGGAGGCATTTCATACACACTCATAACACATATCTCAGGATAATAGGTCTCATTCTAAAGTAGAATTATTTGTATTGACTTTAGAGATGATAGGAAGCCAAAGGAACTGGTTTTAGAGGAGGGGAGTTCTTGGAATGTTTCTTTGCTTACTTTTTATTGCTTTTTAGAATGCATTGTTTCTGTACCAATACTAACCTGATTGCTATCACTGTGTAAGCCATGTACTCAATGCTCCTATGCCTCTAGGTTTTTTCTCTGAAACAGTATTCTCAACTTACTAGCTGAGATCATTTCTCCTCATATTTCCTATCTCAAACCAAGCAAGTCCTGTCTTATAGAAAACCTACTTATAATGGAGTATCCTCTCTATGAAACCATAGCTCCTTACTCAACCCATTAACCCAGCTTTTCCCAACCACTATGTTGCTCATGACTTTTTTATATGGAAACCCACTCACATAGTAGCCCCTTCTTTCTCTCAGTATTTGTCAGGTGTCTAACATTCACATACACCTGTAGCTATGCATGTCACAGAGGAGTCACTTTTACCTTGATAGTGGTGACAGTGTGCATCCAGGAAAGGATACACAGAAGAGGTAATACTGAGCAGGATGCTAAATTGAAGAGGCTGAAGGGAGCATGAAAGAAAGAATCCTAGCCAAGGGAAGAGAATGCCTAGGAAGGAAGTGAAAGACGTAGGGAAACAAGAAAAGGAACAGAGCTCTGGGGACTGAAGGCAACAAAGAGCACCACGGACTGCAGAGTGTTAAACTGTTTACACCTTTTTCTGCAGCTTCAGCTTTTTCTCTTTTTTTACAGTATGCATCCTAACTGGGGTTAGACGATACCTCACTATAGTTTTGATTGGAATTTTCCCGATAGCTAATACTATTGAGTTTTTCCCCATATATTTTCAGGTCTTTATATTTCTTCTTTTGCCAAGTGTCTACTGTTTACTCAAATACCTTGTCGATTTTTAAATTGGACGTTCTTCCTCAGCAATCAGTGCTTGCAGATTTGTAAGAAACCCTGAAGGGTCTCACACTCCTAAGTGAAACAAGAAGATCTAGAAAAACTACCCTGAATCATCAGCCTTTGCTTATTTACTCTTTAGACAGTTTCTCAGTCTGTATTTTCATCAAACCCCTCCTGTCTCAACTTCTCAAGTTACCCTTGATAGTTACCTTAAAAAAATTTAAAAAGCATGTAAGACGATTATAAAGGGGGAATAGCCAAAGACACAAAGATAGACCTTCAGAGATCTTAGTGGGTAAAAAAGTGAAGGTGGAAGTGAGATAAAGAGAGCAAAGAGACTTTGCCATGAAGTGGGGGTGTGGCCAAGGAAGTCATTTGTCACTGTCATTCTTAGTTATTAATAAAAGCATTTGTTTTTATTAATAAGAAGACATGAAAAGTAAGTTTATTGCCTGTTATTTCTGCCTCTCTCAGTGTGTGTGTGTGTGTTGAAGAGTTAACATCCCCTGACAAATAATCCATTCTGAAGAAAGAGACCCACATCTGCTTTATGTTAACCTTTCCACACAGGAAAACAATCCCAACTCTGCCCAGTTTTCAAACTTGGAATTGTCTTGCATAGAACTAAAAGGCCCTCACACACAAAACCCTTACACACATTGAGATTAATCTTGTGGTGTTGAAACTTCTGGAAACCTGGAGTGGAATGTCCTTCTCAGATTAGAAATCCAATGAAAATAAGGGAGATGTGTTGCTAGGAGATACATGTAAACATATACTCTGCCTCTGTAACAATTCAATGTATACAAATAAGAAGAGAAATGGCACACACTTACAAAGTTAGCCTTACAACGACCTCTGGGGCTGCTTGCTTTGTTGTATTCTGTGCTTCTCAGCATTGCTGGAAGTTGTACAATTTGAATGATTCCTGGAGAAAATCTGGCAGTGTATATCAATAACCCTGAACTATCTTGCCCAGTACTTTCTGGAATCTAATTAGAAATTATAAAATAAGAAGAAAGACTGTGTGCATTAATGTTTTTGTGTTAACTTTTGTCTCAAAATGTTCTTAGACTGGACTTGTGGTCAGTACATTCTCCTTGGTTGGACTCCTGCAATACAGCCAGAGTTGGAGATTCTTTTACTGTGACTTAGGGGCCTGGTACTTACAGAAAAAGTTCTGTAAGGGACTAGGGATGTAGCACAGGACTGAGGAAGAAGTTTTCTACCCTACTCTCATCTTACCAAAATGAGCTCTGATACAGTCTTGCCCTAACTTGAAGCAAGAGACTTCTTGTCTAGTGTTGGCTCACTGGATGAAGGTCACCCTTTTTGTGAGATTCCCCTCTGTATGCTGTGAATACCATTGGTAAATAAAGAAACTTGCTTGATCTGCTGATAGGGCAGATGGCAGAGTAGAACTAGTGAGGAAAATTAAACTGAATGCTGGGAAAAGGAGGCGGAGTCAGAAAGAAGCCATGTAGCCCTGCCAGAGACAGATGCAGGAACTTTACCCAGTAAGCCACAGCCTCATGGCAATACACAGATTAATGGAGATGGGTTAATTTAAGATATGAGTTAGCCAATAAGAAGCTAGAGCTAATGGCCCAAGTAGTAATTTAATTAATACAGTTTCTGTGTGATTATTTCAGGAGTCTGGGAGGCCAGGAAACAAACAAGTAATCTCCTACTATAAATTGGCACCAGCATGGCCAACTAAAATTCACTTAAAACCTAAGAACGTTTGGGAAGGAATTATAGGCAAAAACAAAAACAAAAACAGAGTTAAGCACAGCTTAAGAGAGGTTTTCCTGATTCAGTGTTAGCAGAAAATAAGCTGTGCACTTTTGAAATGGCAAGTGACTTTTTGGGCCATGGTGCCATTGTGAACTCTGGCTCTTTCAGGAGGCTGAGCATTTAAATGGGATTTGTGGATAGCATGCTGCCAGTTACTTGGTGGCTAAGCAGGCATGTCTAGGGCCAACAGGGCCCTGCCTGTTGGCTCTGCCCAGTCCCACATGGCAGAAGTTGAGGTGGTGAGGATAGGTCCCAGTGGGCAGTCTCAGAGGTAGTGTATGGACTTAATTAAAAAAAAAATAAAATTGTTCTGGTCAGAAAAGGATTACAGATATGCAATAAAGATATATTCAGATGAAATAGGCCTCTAAATGGGTCACAGTGTGCTTTAAAAAGTGTATATAGGCTTGGGAGAGAAGAAAAAGAGTATAGAGAGTTATAAAAGAAGTAAATGGTTTTAAAATAATAAAACAACATCTTTAAAGAGACAGAGTACAGACAGTCATAGTTTCAAGGAGTAAAGATAATAAAATAAATATTAAAATGTTATAAGAGTAAAAACAAATAAGCCACATAAAGATGGACTATACATAGAGCATCTGGATTATGTATATTATTGTGTTTTATTTGATATTTTTGACTGTGAAGAGCTAAATAACCAACATATATACTTTAAAAATATTTTGTCTTCAAATACCTTTAAAGGGTCTAAGAATATGTTGCTTTTGAAAAGAGGTTCTTCTTTTGTTTCCACGGAGGATAAGACCCTGTGGAATCCTTCTCAGACTGATGTGGTTTGATGAATCAAGACCCCCTGAAAAGTTGCCATGAACACCCCCAAAAAGAAAATACTTCACTCAACAAAAAGCAGGAAGTAGTTTGGAGAGAACTATGCCCAGATTCCCAAATATTGTCTATAAATGTTTGTTTACATTTAAAGGGGGATGGATATATTGTAGAGATGAATACTTTGCATTGGTACAGATCTTGGTTTATTGATACAAATTTAAGGTCAATCTTATTATATGTATTTCTGATCTTGATTAAGGTATTGTGTTTGTCCAGCTCATTTAAAAATGTAATGTATTATTAAGAAATATAAGTTAATAGATAATCATCTATAATAGTCAAGCTTATAAAAATCAAGTTAGGACTTTCCATGACAATGAGACACTTCTGCTCCTGGCAGCACCAATCTACTTCAAGAGGATAAAAAGCATTGAAGAGACTTGTTATGGAGTTGGTTAGCCATTTGGGCAAGAAACTGTTCTTGCCTGTTTTGTTTGATGTTATGCTGTATGAATTGGACATGCATGATGCACAGAGAAATGACTGCTGAACTTGCATAATGGTGAGACAATCCTTCAGGCTTCCTGCTTCATGGAAGAGTCTGCCAGACATTCTAAGAACACAGAAGAAAGTGACTGACAAACTGCCAATGGAGGTGAAACAGTCTTTCAAATTTCCTGCTTCATGGAAAATTCTGCTAGGTACTATGGGCCTGTAGGCTAAAGATGGATGCTCCAAGGATACAAAAGAACTTTGGGTGACTGTCCAGGCAGCATGATGTCTCTGTCAATTCTAGAGTTTTGGAAGTTGCTTACAATGTTTACTTAGGTAATATATCCTTCTGGAGTCTTTGATGGAGTTGAAGAATATATAGTTATTGTTTTCCTTAGTTATGTTAAAAGATAAAGTAGATATAAATATTGTAACTGTAATTATTGCTGGATACTTGTTTTGTTATATGTAATTTTACTATGTTAAAGTTAAAACCTCCCTTTTCATTTAAACAGAAAAGTGGAGGTGATGTGGGATTCCCCTCTGTATGCTGTGAATATCATTGGTGAATAAAGAAACTTCCTTGGCCTATTGATAGTGCAGAATAGAACTAGGCAGGGAAAACTAAATTGAATGCTAGAAGAAGGAAGGCAGAGTCAGAAAGAAGTCATGTAGCCCTGCCAGAGACAAATGCCGGAATTCTACCTGGTAAGCCACAGTCTCATGGCAATAGATTAATGGAGATGGGTTAATTTAAGATATGAGTTAGCCAATAAGAAGCTAGAGCTAATGGTCCAAGTAATAATTTAATTAATACAGTTTCTGTGTGATTATTTCAGGAGTCTGGGCAACTGGGAAACAAACAAACAGTCTCCTACAACAACCCTTGAATGGAGGGAACATTTTCTCCTGCTTTTCCAAGCAAGGCAGTTTGTGTCCTCTCCAGAGTAGTGTTAATTCCACAGCACTTGGAAGATGGAAGCCCTGGACTGGGAGAGGTCCTGGGCTTTGGCCTTTTATCCAAGAATATAACTAAAACTCATAGCATACAGAATCCAATTTGTTTTGTGCCTGAGTAGAATCTGGAGCAGATCTCGTAGACTAAAGGGTTGTGTTTGGTCCCTTTTTCTTCTGTAGCCAGGTTGTCTCTTTGAGAGAAGTTTTTTCATGGGAAGCTACTAAGTTTTTTTCCCAATAAGCCCCACCCCTCCCCTCCAGGGTACTCTCTGTTGGCACTCTGGCCAGAGGTGAACAGCTGAGGAGATTGTCAAAAACAGTAACAGGAACTGTTGCCTGGTGGAGTTGTCTGCTCTTCTGGTTAATTCGGCCATGCTGAATCCCAGCTGCAGAACTGGTGAGTTGGACACAGGTCCTCTCTCATTCAGGCACATTTGCCCTGCTCTGGCTCAGGCTGGGGAGTATATGACTTTTACTTAAAAAAAAAAAAAATGTGTTCTCTATACAAGCCTTTGACTGGCACAGGTGCTGGTGAGTCAGGCTGGTCCTTTGCATTTGATCTTAGCTTTCGTTTCCATTTTTAATTGTTTGATCTTCCCTGGGGTTATGTTAGAAGAGAAATTGTGAGGAGTCTATCTCAAGGCTGTCAGAAACTCCCGTCTTCTGCCAAATTCATTCAGGTGGGTTTTTAAATAGAAATCAAAAAAGAACTTGCACATTTGAGGACTTTGAGAAGTCTTTTAAATTCGGGTCTTCAGTAAAAAGATTTCCGGTGTAAATCAGATACACTTATTTCTAAATGTAGTTTTAGAAACAATAAATATTCAAATGTAAAAGTAATAAATACAAATCACTAAGGTTTTTCTAACTGAATCTTCAAATATATTCCAGAGACAAAGGATGTAATAAGGATTTTTAGTATAGATAGAGAAATATAGAATTCAGGAGGGTTCCATCAGCCACATGCCCCTTTTCAGTTTTAGCTCTCCATGTCAATTCTGCTACAAACTACCAGTATGACCTTCAGCACATTAGCTCCCTGGTGCCTCAGTTTCCTTTCCTGAAAACTGAATGTAGGACTGGGGAGATAGCTTAATGTGCAAATTACTCGTTGAGTAATTATGAAGATCCCCAGCACCCATATAAGTGCAGGCCAGCCCTGGGTGCCTGCTTGTGATCCCAGAGTTGAAAAGGTAGGACAGGCTATCCCTGGAGGAGCAAACCAGCTGTCTAGACCATCTCTCAGGGTTCAAGTAAGAGACCCTGATTCAGAAAATACAGTGGAGAGTAATCAAGGAAGACACCCAAGGTCAGCCACTGGCCTGCACGTACACACACATGCACACATACCTACACACATGTGGACATACCTACACACAAGCATACCACACATACAGTCATGAAAATAGAAAACCTTAAAAAAATGGAGCCGGCAAGATGGCTCAGTGGGTAAAAAACTTGTGGCACAAGCCTCGTGCCCTGCATTCAATCCCTGGTAAAGGAAAACAGCTCAAGAATGCTGTCCTCTCACCGCACGTGTGTGATCACACACACAGAATAGTGCTGTCCGCTCACCGCACGTGTGTGATCACACACACAGAATAGTGCTGTCCGCTCACTGCACGTGTGTGATCACACACACAGAATAGTGCTGTCCTCTCACCACACGAGTGTGATCACACACACAGAATAGTGCTGTCTGCTCACCGCACGTGTGTGATTACACACACAGAATAGTGCCGTCCTCTCACCGCACGTGTGTGATCACGCACACAGAATAGTGCCGTCCTCTCACCGCACGTGTGTGATCACGCACACAGCAATAGTGCTGTCCTCTCACCGCACGAGTGTGATCACACACAGAATAGTGTTGTCCTCTCACCGCACGAGTGTGATCACACACACAAAATAGTGCCATCCTCTCACCACACGTGTGTGATCACACACACAGAATAGTGCTGTCCTCTCACCGCACGTGTGTGATCACACACAGAATAGTGCTGTCCTCTCACCGTACGTGTGTGATCACACACAGAATAGTGCTGTCCTCTCACCGTACGTGTGTGATCACACACAGAATAGTGCCGTCCTCTCACCGCATGCTGTCCTCACACACACACACAGCAATAGTTAATAACAATTTTTTAATGAACACAAGAAGACTACTAAGAGGGTGAGTTGAGAAGTAAGCAGTAAATACTGTGAAACACCTGGAAAAACAGCTGGCACATAGCACTTTTACCTTAGTTAATCGGCTTTTACTTTTACTAACAATATATATTACAAAATAAACTTGTTTGTAATATATAAACATAAGTGTGTATATGAAGAGAAAGAGGATGTGTTGACTGTATAATAGATACTGTAACAAGGATTTGCTCTACTGGTATTTCATAGTAAGAGCTATATTCCTCATGCCAACTAGGGTGTTCGTTGCTGTTTCTGTTTTGCGGTTTTTACATGCCACCATTTGGGCAAAATCTATCCTAAGGTAAGGTAGGCTGTATGTGTGAACTCTCCAAGCAAGAGACCATAAGCAAGTTCTCAAACTTCATGGTATGGTATTCTCCCATCCAGTCTTTCTTTTGTTCTTAGCATGAGGGGTCGTACTGACAACAGTGCAGATTAAGCAGTCATGGAGAAATAGGTGTTTAATAAAATTTGCCTGAGAGATCCAGAGAGGCACAGAAGATGGAGACTGAGAGTGAACATACAGTCATTAAAATGGAATTGCTATCATTTGCGTCTTAGATGTCTCTTGAAGGCCCGTGTGTTTAAACTGAGATTGGGAGGGAGTCAATCTTAAGAGGGAGAGCTAGGTTATTGGGTGGTATCCTGAAAGGCATTATGGGACCCTGGTTATTTCTTCTCACACATTGTTTCTGGTCACAAGGCCTACCCACTCCCCATGCCATGATGGTCTATCTGCCTTGCCACAGACCCAGTGGGGCTCACTGATCAGTTGATGGACTGGATTGTCCACAGCTGTGAACCCAAATCACTTTTTTGTTTTTATAAACCCAAAGCATCAGGCCTAAGTTAAAGTGATGGCAAGGCAGATAACACAAACATATAGCTGAGAAACTGACATCTAGATTAGGTCATCAAATTTTCTTAATGACTAGGTAACCCTGGCTCTATGCTGCTTGGGGTATAGGGTTAGTAGAGCCCTCACTTCCAAACAAATGAGCACTTAGGTTTTCTTTGCAGTATTAAGAATAAATAATACCTAAGACAATCTAGAGACAGTGAAACATGTCTTCAAGGTAATAATGATCATGCAAGTATTTCTGCTTAAAGACTTCTTTCAAAACTAACTGAAGTTAGTCATCTCTTATACACATAGATTCAGTCATTTTAGTAACTCGGTTTAGGAAATGGAAGGTTGGAACAGGCCATTCAAGACTACAAAACTTGTGCAACCAGAGCACTGTAAAAACAAAATTGGTTCCTGGAATAATAACCCCAAGAGCCCAGTTTAGCTGTTAATGCTGACCAAGTGCTCAGGACCATAGAGATAGACGGGGAGGTCTGGGGCAGTGGTGAATGTGGGGAAGCTGGAGCCAGCAATAGCCCTTAGTCATCAAATGAAAGTCACAAGGCAGGGCTCTATGTCCCTAAGGTGCTTACCCTGCTATAGAAGAGTTTTCTTCCCTAAAATGCTATTTATGGGGGTAAATGTGGTCTCCAAACTGTTTTCCCTAGTTGGCGATGGTCATGCTCTGATCCTGATGTGAGAAGGCCTTCTGCCCAGACAAAAAAAGGTCAATTTTCTGAATTACTAATCATATTCCCATCAATCATCTATGTATGACTTGATTTACATTTTAGGTTATCTAAATGGGATCAAATTGGGTTGGAATCGTTTAGAACAGTTACAAATCCACTTACTGAAAACGCTTGCTTTTGACCATCTGAAGGAGAGTTAGTATTTGAATTAAGCTGTTGATAGGAACCAAGAAGTGAATGAGGAAATCAAGTGGCTGGAAGCAAAAATAGTAGTAGGGTGAGTTATCAAATTATAGACAGTGAACTTTCAATACACAAGAAGCAATTGGTATATATGGATTAGTCTACGTAATCCTCACAATAATCCTTTTCATTTGTTCTTTTAGCACCCCAGGTTTAAAATGAGGAATCTAAAGCACAGAAAAAGGTCGCTTGCAGAGGCCATGAGAGGTGTGGGGGGGGGTAGGGAATGGGGGGTGGTCACAGCTCCTAAGCTGCTGGGGCCTTCTCCATTGACTTGCCTTTTAAATGCTGCCTCTGATGTTGTCCTCATTCCTGGATGATGCACGTTTATGTTTGGGATAATGGTAAACCCCTGAATCAGCCTCCTGAAGCACAGGATCCAGACTCAGAGGTGTCTCCTGTGAGCGTATTTCTCAAAGCCAAAGTCAGGAGAAAAGGAAAGCAATGTGGACAGCATGTAGTTTCTTGATGGAGTTCTGGAGTGGGCCATCATCAGCCATTTCTCTCCTGCTCCAGCCCTGATATCCTGATGTCCTTTCCTACAGCCCTCGCTCCTGCACGGAGATCAAGGCCTTCTGTTGGCTTAGAACAAAAGGTTGACTCTGGAAGGGACAGTCTATTTCTGCTGGAAACTTTCTTGAGATACTTGGGATCCATCATTAATATCATCCTGGTTTCCTTCTCTCTTGAGAAGGAGACATGAAATGAAGTCAATATCAAAATAAAATAGAAGGAAGAAGGTGTGTTTGGAGGTAGAGAGAAAGCCAGGAGAATGAGTCCTGGGATTCAAAGAGGTGGACCTGGGAGGGGCTTCCCAGAATACAGGAGTCCAGGAAGCACCAGCCACAATTATGCGGCCGAATTCCTGATGGAACAAAGTAGCCAGAGAGATTTAACATCCCCAGGTCTCTGTTTGCTCTTTCTACCCTCAGCCTGTTTCCAGCTGTTTCCAACTTCAAAAGGATTAAAGGATTGTGGCTTACTTCAGGAGACAGTGAGTGGGAGGGTATTTCTGGCTGATCCCAAGGCTTAGGAGCCAGAGAAGTAAGGAAATCTTGATCCCACAAAACAGGTGGAGACACTGAAAATCAAAGCAATGGAGTAAACCCAAGAATTTTTGAGAGAAAAGGAATTAATTGATATAAAGAAAAGAACCCCAATGGGGGGCAGGGAGGCCATCTGGAGACTAAACCCTTCAATGGTCCTGCCCGACCCCAAGAAAATATCTAGGACCCATCTACTAGGCTGAGAGTGATTTGCATTGCCTAAGAGGTTTGGGAGATCCAGGAGAGTCTTTGCCTAAGTGAAAGTCAGCGTGCATTCATTCCTGCTTTAGAACTAGAAGGCATTTTTCAAAAGAAATATAAATGCATATACATTCACTCATTCTTTATGTAGAAACCTTCAGGGTACCAGTTTTAGTTTCAGGTAATGAGATGGTGAGGCCAATGGAGAAAATAAAGGCTGCCATCGTAAAGACAGGGATCCAGGCTTGCGGGAGGCAGTTCCTGAGCCACGAGGGATAACGACAACTAGGATTCCATAGATGGGGCGCAGGAGTCCATGCTCACTCAATTTTAAGGTGTTGGATAGGCAAGGTCTAACTGAAGGCAGGCATTTAATTAAATAATGGGTTCTGGTAAATGGGGTGGGTCTTAGGATAGTGTGTCTCCTGCCACATCCCCTGCCACCATGGGTGCAAAACTAACCCAGGGTTTCTGGGACTATGGCCTAGGAATCTGTGCTTTAACAAGCACCACAAAGTATCTCTTCACTTCTCCATGTTAATTTTGGAGGCTCACCACAGGTTTGGTTTTATTAATTTTTATTTAAGAATTTAGGTGCTCAGGCAATAAACAAAAACAATGATCCCATTATATCCCAGAATTATAGAGTCTGGAAAAGCCATGGCATTTATAACAGGATAAACATTAATATAAATACAAGGCACCTAGCACACCTAGCTACATAATAAAAAAATTGAAATTTATGCCCTGGCAATGCTGAAGCATGCATGGGTAGCCCATGTATGGCGGTTCTGTTGAACTTGTCCGTTGGGTTTCATGGTCTAAGTTGATGAGGAGACTGACCAGTTCTCTTCCTCAGCTACATAATAACTAGGGCAGTAACGTGGGTTGACTCACCTAATCCATTGCATTTGTATATTTCATACAAATCCTAGGCTGAGATTTCTGTGACCGTGGACAGAGAGGCTGGCACCAAGAGGTGCCAGGTACAGACTGCTAGCTCCTCCCAGATCTAGGACAGGGAGGCCAGCAATGCTGTTTCCTACGGTGAGGAGCCCGAGAAAAGAGATGTCATGATTAGTGTCTTCCATTCCCCAGTCGCATGTGGAACCAGCACTGGCCTTGGCCTTCCTGTCCTGTGTGGGTGTTCTCTTTAAAGCCCTGGCATCCTGGTTCCCTTCCAGAGGCCCAGAACACTCATCATGAAACTCAGGGAACCTGCTTCCCTCTTCCTATGATCCGCCTGGAGTAGGAGATATAACGGGTCAGCCATGTTGTAAACAGAGGCTGCATGTTACTGTCTTGAACGCCCAGACCTGAATAATCATGTAGAAACTATACTAATTACAACACTGTTTGGTCAATGGCTCAGGCATATTGCTAGCTAGTTCTTACATCTTAAATTAACCCATTTCTATTAGTCTATGTATCACCACGAGGCTGTGGCTTACCAGTAAAGTTTCAACATCTTTCTCCTTTGGCAGCTACATGACATCTCTCTGACTCTGCCTATTCTCTCTATATATCTCTGTTTGGGTTTTCTGCCTGGCTATATTCTGCCCTTCCATAGGTCAAAGCAGTTTTTTTATTAATCAATAGTAATAAAACATATTCACAGCATACAGAGGGGAATCCCACTTCAATAGATGTTCGGGAAGATTCCATGCAAAGCTGATGCATTCCTCCAGCTTTGCTCTGGAAATGAAGACAGCTTACCTGGGTCATGCCTGTGCCAGGCATCTGCACTGTGACTATTCCCTCCCTCTGATGTGCTGTTCTCTGGTCCATCAGCTGCCTGTGGAGAAAAGGTGAGTAGGTAGCTTAGGCAAAACACTGGCCCTGGGAACACTGGCCCTCGGAACAGCTTCTTGCGGCATGCCCCCAGCCCCACTCACCATACCTCACCTCATAGGAACCAAACCATTTTATTGGCATATTTGAACAACAATCACTTAGGGTCAGTTTAGGTGGTGGAATCTTTTTTGTCTTGTTCTCTATTTGTTTTTTAAGATTTATTCTTAGTAAATGTGTGTGTACATGTGTATATGTTTGAATGCCAATGCCCTTGGAGACCAGAGGCTTAGGATCCCCTGCAGCTGGAGTTGTAAGTATTTGTGAGCTGCTAGATGCGGGTGCTGGAAACCAAACTTGGGTCTGCTACAAGAGCAGAATGTGCTCTTAATTGCTGAGCTCTCTTTCCAGGTCCTGTTCTGTGTTTTTGAGACAGGTCTCACTATGCAGCGTAGGTAGCCTCTCTCTTGCTCTGCTGATTTCAGACAGTCACTGATTTTCAGACACTACTTTTCTTAGTCTCAATAGTTTTTAGCTAATATTCTTAGCCTGCATGCCTAAGGGACCCAAATTAAATCCCAACATGGCTTGTAGAAACAATGAAAGGCTGAGGTAACATAACTGTAAAAATAAGGTTATGTCACTGGGTTCAGGCAACTGCACTCAGTTTGGTCTGTGTCCATTAGCTCAGGTAATTTGCAAGGTCTGGACTCCTCAAGGGAGACCAGACTTGGCCTTCTCCAACAGAACTGTGTTCCAAGACTAGTTCAGAGGCAAGGATAACCAAACTTTTACACTTAAAAAAGGTACGGAAGTTCCCCCATTACAGTCTGTGGGAGAAGTTGGGGGGAAATAACTCTTGCCTGGGTACCTCTCTACCCAGGTGCCAAGCGGCACAGGAAACCACAAGAGCTGTTTGCTAAGACTGTATCTTTTCGGAGGTACCTTCACTTCAGCATGACTGAGTGGGCATAAAGACAGCATGCTGTTATGGGTCCTTTACAAGAGTTCATCTTCATCCTGAAAACTCCCGAAGACAGAAACGAGCTTGCTGAGCTCTTACAGAACCATCTTCAACTGCTCTGTGGAGGAAGGATACGCCCCTGAGAGCCCATGGCTTTTAGCCAAGTATGAACAATTTGACAAGTTTCTCAGAGCTGCCTGCTGGATGGTTCTCCTGAAGGTTGCTCCTGCAATGGTGAAAGATCCAACTGTGAAGGCCTCATCTGGGAAGCCCACTGGCCCCACTCCACTCTCAGCTCTGCTCTTCATTTTGGAACAGACAGATGAGCCTGTCAAGAATAGACCCTGCGGTTTGCAAGGAGAAGAGAGCGAGATTTTTAGTAGGAATTCAGTCATCACTCCTTAGTAGGCAAGAAGAGAGGAAGGTGTTAGTGGCACACAACCAAATATAATAGCCTCAGCTATGTGAAACTCAATGTACGTCTTGGAATTTTTGAATCTGAAGTTGTCCATGCCAAGATACACTTGGGCAACACAACCTGAGAAAACAAAGTTTTAAATAAAGCATTCTGGCATCTTTTTCTAATGACACATACTGTAATATACCAAGCTATGTCTTTCCTTTCCACACCATATATGTCTGCTCCTAACCCAGAGGAAAAGTGTGACTTGGCCTCCCCTAGGACCTCTGTGGCAGCTTATCCAAGAGGCCTTAGGAAGTCATAAGAGACGAAGATATTGTAGTCCTCCCCTAAGAGGGGGAGGATACGTGTCCACACACCCTTGGTTTTAAAGTGTTAGTATATGACTTGGGCTGGGCATGGGCAATGCCTGTCCCTATGTCTCTTGGTTTTAGAGAATAAGTCTATGCAGATGACTTGGAATGGGCTCAGTAATACCATTGTCAAGCCGTTCTGAACTCAAGCAAAGGATAGTTAAGTCCTCTTTCATGCTTTGAAAAGTTGCCCAGGAAAGCCATATCGCCTTTTTGTGGTCTGATCTCACCAAGAGTTAACTCCTTCAGTTAGAAGAGTCAAGCTCAATGTTAATATGATTCTTCTACCGCTTAAATATTCCAATTAAATATGTGAATTTATTTTTTGTGAGAAAGCAAGCAGAATGTTTATTTTGGTCATAGCAACAATCATATCTTTGGCTTGTGTTAAGGATGGTTGGTCTCCCGGGCTTGGCTAGAAATTCACAACATGGGAATTCACAGAATTTTCATAAAAGCAATTGGAATGACAGTGTTTTCATGAGCTCCCAGGGTGAACATCTATTAACAAAAGATGCTTTGCTTCCCGCACACCTGCGTAGTTCTCCACAGGGGCCCAAGCAATACACGTTCCAATAGAGCAACGCCAATAAAATCAAATAAAAATGAGGTTCCCAGGATGAGAATGGAGATTTACAATATTACCACAGTCAGTGCATTGGAGAAGGAGTGGAGCTTTTGGAACTGGCTTTTAAAGTAGAAAATCATTACAAAAAATAGATTTGCAGTCATAAATCATATAATTTTGACCACTGAACACTCTATTATACAGTGCACATCTGTGTGTATGTGGGGAGGGTGGGGAGGGCTCAGAGGCTGAAGAAATTCAGAAGAGGTTGGAAAGAAAAAGTCTAGCAAAATAAGAATTCTTTTTCCTTGCACATTTCTGGAAAAAAAATAGGGGGCTTTTGCAATCTCTGCCTAAATTAATGTATTTATACTTGATAGCTTAATGTCTTAAGAAAGTAAAACATCAAAACCTACTAAATCCCACTTTTCTAAGAGGCAGAGGCCTATAGAGGTCTATAGAGAAACAAGGCAACAACTTAACTCCCTGAACGAGCAGCACTTCATATTTAAGTTCCAGCATTTCTAAGGTCCTGTCATTGCATGAGCGCCCCAAACATCTCTAGATCTTACATTAATAGTCAGCCTCTTTTGTGGTGTGAATATGGTGAATCCCACTGTAGAACTTTAATAGGTGGGCAGGAGACCAGGGCTACACCTTCACGAATGGATCAATCTATTCAGTTAGTGAATTATCTCAGGATGAGTTTTCTGAAAACTCAGTTTGGCAAGTTCTATACAACCTCATTTTCACCATGTGAGGCCCTATAGCACCTCAGGGCTGCCAGCAAGAAGCCTTTCTCTGAGGTCCCTGGCCTTGGATGACAACCATAGGTCAAAATAATTCTCTTCTCTTTGTAACTTAGCCAGTCTGTATCATCTTGTTATTAGCAACAGAAAATGAACAACAGATCACACTCATTACAAGTAAAAGGCAAGGTCTTTTGCCCTTCCTTAAAGAACTTACTTTTTATTTGGAGCAGAAAAAAATAACAAAGACATAAATGATAAAAAAGAAAAATTTCTAAGAGGACCACGTTCTTACCACAGTCTCTGCTAGTGCCAGAGGAGGAAATGTCTTGAAGAGCACACCCTTCAGGGTGAGATGTGGGTAGGAAGATGGTAGATGGGGGCCAATGAGGATGTCCTGGACAGTGGGACGGTGGCGGAGGATTCGCCACCAGGAAAGGCCAATGGAGAAGCCATGAATGGGAAAGGGCTGAGTGAGGTGAGACTGTGAGGGGCTAAAGAGACACTCTAGGTAAGGAAACAGGCACAACGGGACTTTTGTTGACTGTCATGCATCCCAACATCAATTTCAAACACCTGCTGTGTGTTAGGTTATGGCAGGTGCTGCAGATAGGGTGACGTGTTCATTACCTTTCATCTCTGAGACAAAATATACAACAAAAGCAACTGAATGGAGGAAGGGTGTATTTTGGCTCAGAGGTCTTTCAGATTCTTGTGGCGAGGAAGGCATGGTGGCAGAGCAGCTGCTTGTGGTGGCATTCATGGTGCTGGGAGGATATGGCACAGATACCTCACACTGAAGTGGCCCGGGAAGCAGGAAGCTGAACCAGAACTGTGGCCAGGCTTAATATACAAAGGCCTCCCCTTAGTGACCTACTTCTACAGCCTGGATCAACTTTCTAACAGCTCCACAACCTTCAAAATAATTCTACAAATCTAGGACCAAGTTTTCAAAGCATGAGTAAGCTGGGGTGGGGGGGGGGATTTCACACTCACATAACAGGAACACCAACCCTCAGGGGTCTTTAGTGATCCCACTTCTTTATGACACCTCCTAGAAAAGACAGGGAAGTGTCTAAAATTCACCAAGACAAGCAGAGAGTGAGAACGCAGGAGGCTGCCGGCAACGACAAACACATGTGCTGGTCACACATCAGAGAGCTGTTCACAAAGGAAATACTCAGGCTATTGGCTTGTACTCGGCATAATTGACTCTATGACTAGGAGTTGTAGGCATCCGAGAGTAGGAAGGGCATGCCTAGCCACTCAGGAATGTGCAGGCAAGGGAGGTATTTGCTTTGGATTGGGTTGGTCACTTCTCAGGGTGTTACAGTGGTGCTTCTTCAGTCGGCTTGCTCAGTCTGGAATGGTCTTCAGAGCTGGAGTCCACAGAGAAGATCTTCCCAGAGGAGGTGTCTTGACAAACTTGTGTGTCAGTATGAGCTGAGAAGTATGCAAACATTTCCTCCTAGCAATCAAGACTCAAAAGTGTACAAATGAACTCAACATAGTTTTTGAAGTAAATGTTGAAAAAATATAGATGCTTAAAAATGGACCGCTCTCTCCACATGCCTGGATTTTCCCTAGCTGCACTGCAGTGACATATGTGATAGCTGATATTTATGTTTACATACATGATCAAGGGATACTCCCATCTTGGTTGCTGTAACTCTCTTCTCAATCTTATTAAAGAAGGGATGCCGGGCTGTGCAGGAGGTGAGGCCCACAATAATCTGTCTGAGAAATAGTCATACAGAAAAAGCACAAAATTTTCTCATAACTATTATTTTTTTCATTATACTAATAAAATATAGTATGTTTGGATCAATAGTAAAAGTGTTTTGACCAAACATTTTTGAGAATACATTATTCTTGACTGTTTTTTTCGGAGCCAGTGTTTCTGGAACTGCATCAGGATCCCACGTCTCACTTCTCATTAGGTAAGCAGGGTCCACATGATAATCTGGAAGCTATGGGAGCATCTAAATGTACCCACGCCAAGATGGAGATGCAGGAGATGGGTTATATCCATAGAAGCAACAAATTTCAGCCACTGCAGTTTCTGTAAAACAAAAATAACAAAAGACAAGGCAGGGTCTCAGGATATTTTGTTGTTAGTGGCCTCTCTGTAAAGTTGAGCAAAATGAAAACACAGTGATTGAGGATTCTGGTGAAGATCTGGATACATAGCTCTAGGGTTCTCTAAATTAGGTGTCCAGACATGGACATTTACTGTAGCGGCTGTTTCTTGGCCTGCAGGTACTAACTGCTGGTTCATTTCCCTGCGCTTCTGTCTTCCCACTGCTTCGTTCTTTCAACATTTGAAAACAGTCAGAAGTCACTTTGAAGTGGTGTCTGCTTTTGTCCTCTAAACTCACTCCCAGCTTGAAAAATCTCACACAGCAAGCAAACATTAAAACACAAAGCCAAACAAATATTTACCCTTATAGTCACAGATGAGTGTAGCTCTCATCCTTCACGGTCCAAATACAGAGACTGACACTGGGTACCAACCCCTGTGGATGCATCTATAATATAATTCCTGCAGCTAAGCTCAAGGAACATTTGGAAGAGGGAGCAGGACGTTCGTAAGAGCCAGAGGACTGGGAAGTCTGCCATGAGATTTGTCCCCTGAGGTGACAGGAAAGCCACACCCTCAATACTACAGCAGTAGGGCTAAACAAGACCTGGACGAAGACAGCACCAACAGACATGACAATGTGGAAGGGGACAATTGCACTGCGCCCCATCACTAGACAAAGGACTACAGGGAACAAGGACATCCTGAGAGAAGGGGAATTAGTCTTCCTAAGGGATGAACCTTTTACTGATTACCTAACACCAAGTGATAAGCCCTGAAAGTCATACACATACAAATAACAGTAAATGAACTGAGCAGGTTGTATTTATATATGTATGCATATATCTGTAACAATAATACTCAAAGAAAAAGAGGCCATAAGGAAGTAAGGGGGAACATGGGAAAGGTCAGAGGGAGAGGACATGAGATGTGTCGGGGCAAAATGGGAAGGAAAGAAATGATGCAATTACATTTTAATTGAAAACTATTTAAAAACCTTATGACAATGGGCAGACGTCAGCATGGCATTTTTCTTTTGAGAAACAGTAAAATGTAGGGTTTCTAGTTAGGGCTTTTATACTGTGATAAAACACCATGACCAAAAGCAGCATTGGAGGGAAAAGAGTTGATTACATTGTACAGCTCTGACTGAGAGAGGTCAGGGCAGGAACTCAAGGCAGGAACCTGGGGCAGCAACTGATGCAGAGGCCATAGAGGGACGGGAATGCTGCTTCCTGGCTTATTCCTCATGGCTTGCTCAGTAGGCTTTCTTAGACGGCTAAAACCGCTTGCCCAGGGGTGGCCCCACCCACAGTGGGTTGGGCCCTCCCACATCAATCACTAATTAAGAAAATACCTCACTGGCTTGCCTACAGGCCAGTCTTATGGAGACATTTTCTTAATTGTGACAATACTACCTTGTATGAAGTTAGCAAAACAAAACAAAGCTAAGCAGGGCAGACAGTGTTCAACTTCCAGCTCGGACATTTAGAGTCTGACCTTGCACAAGTGTGAACAGCTCCAGTTCACTTTCCTCATCTATAAAGAAGAAAAAAAGACAGTCTATGTTTCCCTCATCTGCACAGGAGGTGAGACTGCCGTGTATTCCAGTGTGTGGACACAGGGCCTTGAGAAGCCATTACAAGGCAGGACTGGATCGCCATGCTACTTATATTAAAATCTTTGCTCCGCCGCTCCTTCTGAATCAACTAGTTACCGAGGTTTCCCCCTGAATACTGGCTTATCCTGACATGCTACTCTTCATACTACTAATTACTAATCTTTGATTGTGTACGAGTGAAGTCTGCTTTCCAGCATGTGCGCACCCAGAGAAGGTCAAGCCTTCTGTGCACGCGGCCTTTTGAGCGACACAGTTTGTATTTATGTTCATTCACAATGATAACCAAACCTACGTGCTCAAGTCGTGCAGCGTTTTTATTTTTAAACCGACTCAGATCTTACAGGATTAAGGATTCTGTGGGTCTTGGGGCCCTTCCTGGAGGCCGGGAGAACTAAAAGGGCTCTCTGGTGTGGGATCTGGCACTGGGGAGATTCAGAACGCTGAGCTGAGAAGGAAACCTGGGGTCAACTTGACGGAAACAGTATCTGCCTGCAGGGTCAGAGGGGCAGGAAGCAAGGCCAGGGCCAGGGCCTCCACAATCAGGAACAGGTGGGGAAAGGAAGCAGCCATCAAGATACACTGAGGCAAATATTTCAGGCTGTAGCCTGGGAGCACAGAAACTGCCAGGGACTTTCAGCAGGTCTGTGGGGCTGAACCCACCAGCTTAGGGTTTTTGTTGTTTTTTTGTTTTGTTTTGTTGTTGTTTTGTTTTTTAAAAGTGCCCTTCTAAGTTCTTCTAAGGTGCGGTGTTTATACTGTTTACTTATCTGAGGGAGAGACATTCCTTGGGCAACTTGACACCTACCTTCTGAAGTCTGAGAGGAAGGGGATTCTGTAATGAGAACAGCGGGCCCCTCTCTGGGCTCAGTCCCTCCACTGAAGATACCTCTTGGGACAAAACTCCTTGAAATGAAGTTATTCTCGTAAGCTCCAGGGGTTCTATTGGTCAGTGGTCACTTTGCTATACCTTGCACGGGCTACACAAAGCTGAAGTTACTGACGACTTCCTGCCTACTGGAAATCTTTGCTTTGTCCTCAGCTCTTTCTTCTCTGGGGGCAGAGTTATCGCACCTCCTCACCCACTCCCCTGCCTGGTGAACAGCAGCAGTGATCGCCACAGACTTGTCTGGATCTCGTAGTGTGAACACCTTTGTCTGTAAGAGATGGATTGATTTCCTGGAACTAGCCTGAGGATAGACATTACTGTCTCCATTTAGTGGATGAAGACAAAGAAGCCGATAAAGTTTATGTCACTTGCCCAAGGCCACTTCCCAGGGTCATAGTATGTGGACTTGAGAATTAAGTTCAAGTGTGTCTGACTGTGTCTGACTTTTGACCTCCCTGATGAGCTGCTAGTAAGGCTCTGTAGTAGGAGCTTTATACCCGAAATAACAACACACAAATTGTATTCTTTTAAACAATGCTTGGCCCATTATATCTAGCCTCTTCTTGGCTAATTCTCATGTATTAATTTAGCCCATTTCTAATAATCTGTGTAGCACCCCAAGGTGCGCTTACCAGGAAGATTCTAGCCTACATCCATCCTGGGTTGGAGCTTCTGCCCTGGAGAAGAGCAGCATCGTGTCTGGCTCTTAGAGGAGCTGCCCTGCATCTGAGCTCACTTCCTCTTCCTCCCAGCATTCTATTCTGTTTACTCCACCCACCTAAAGGCTGGCCAATCAAATGGGCCAAGGCAGTTTCTTTATTAGCCAATAACCTCCTCCTTCATTGTCAGTCTTCTCCCTGACAATAAGAAAGTATGCCACAGTTTACCCACCCAAAGGACCAAGGAAGGAGACGAAGAAACAACTTCCCAGGCACCCTCAATCCCATGAAACAAGGGTGTGATCATTTTTCGTGGTTTTGATAAATATGAGGGGCACTGAAATTAGAAGCCATAAATTTGGAAAGAAAGAGGAGTCAAACTGCTACATGAAATCTGCTTTATTAAAGTTAATTAAAGGAATTGGAAATGGTCATTTATTACCAGAACTTAGCCCTCCAAGGACTAGCTTGTGAATACAGATGCATTTTTACGTAGTGTTTTATGTGAAGCTATGGCAGATGTCACTGCTTAGTACAGGCTGCCCTTGGACTCATCCTTCTGCCTTAGTCTCCCAAGTACTGGGATTACAGACATGTGCCACCATGTTTGCCTCTAAGCACAACATGTTTTTTGAAATGTTAAAATGATAGGTGTCTAGGTGCTCACCAGTGAGGAGCGGAGCACATGTGGGTCAAAGGGCAGCTTGGCGGCCCTTGCCCCATAAGCCATCTCGATTGCCTAGCACAAAATCTTTTGATTCAAATCATAAAGTGATGTAGGAGTTCCTTCTGTATTTATGTTGATTTCGTTGGTTGAATAAAGAATCTGCCTTGACCTTTTGATAGGGCAGTCCTTAGGTGGGCGGAGTAGACAGAACAGAATGCTGGGAAGAATAGAACTGTTACAGATGCCATGATTCTCCTGCCTGAGACAGACCCTGGTTAGACTCATGCCAGTAAGCCACAGTCAAGTGGCGGTACACATTAATGGAAATGCGTTAATCAAGATGTGAGAGTTAGCCAATAAGAGGCTAGATATAATGGGCCAGGCAGTGTGTAAATGAAAACAGTTTCTGTGTAATTATTTTGGGGGTTAAGCTAGCCGGGCGGCGGGACGCAGCCCACCGCTCCTCATTACTACAGTAAAGCGATGATCTCTTTTTCTTATCTAATCAATTTATTCATACAAAGAACATTATAAAGATATAGAATAAAAAGATATATGCTTATCTATTATAAACAACATTTTATAAAATTTGCCTATGTCAAAATAACTGATAAACACACATGCCTCTCCTTCTCTTCTGTACAGCAAACATAGGGCATTAGTTTAGAAAGCCACTATCCAAAGGCATTATGGCTGGGTTGAGGGTTGGACCTACTTGCCTCCAATCTCAGTTACTTAGTAGTCTGAGGCAGGGGCATTGAAGTTTCAGGGACTGTGTTTGCTACAGAGTGAGTTCAAGGTCAGCCTGGACAGCTTAGTGAGGCCTTGTCTCAAAATGGTAAGAGAGACATGGATGTGGTAGAGTACATGCCTAGCCTGTGAGAGTCCCTGGATTCAAAATCTGGTCACATGCACGCGCACACATACACATACACACACACATTAACAGACACAAACTCACACATACAAACACCCTCACACTCACATACTTACATACATTCTCTCTCATGCACACTAACAGAAAAAACCCCACACATACAAACTCTGTGCACTCTCACACACGCAAGAACATAGATTAGAATCTCGTTAATTTCTAGATCATTAAAAGCTTTAAAACTTAAATATATTAGGGTTATAGTTTTTAATATTTAAAGGTAAAAAGAATATAAACTAAAAGGCAGAGATCTTTATTCATTCTATCTCAAGTATTTTTGAAAATATTAACTATGCTTTTAAATACAGTTAAAATAAATTTCATATTTAAATCATGCGTTTCCCCGCCCAAAATCACCAGCTAACGGCTCCTAGCCTATACTAGCTATTCATATGGACTTAGAGAAATTGGGGATATTAGTCTAAGACTGGCTAGGACTCCTTTAAATTGTCCGTGCTTATTGAGGGCTGAATCCCTGAGCTATATGAGCTAAGCAGGAAATTAAAGAGCAGACACAGATGTCTCTTCAGCCAGGGGTGGTGGTGTACACCTGTGATCTCTGAACACAGGAGGCAGAGACAGGAGGATCACTAGCTGGAAGCCAGTGAGCTGGCTACATAGTGAACTCCTGCCTAGAAATAAAAGAAGCTTTGTAACCTAGTTGCCTGAATAAAAAAAATGACTTTTGAACATGTCCCAAATTTGTAAATTTGTAGGTTAGAACATTAGCCAAATGTAGCCACAGGTCCTGATTGCTGTGTGGTGAATACAGTTTGTGTGTGTGTGTGTGTGTGTGTGTGTGTGTGTGCTTCCCAGGTCAGATGGAAAACTTTGAGGACTCAAGGCACTGTCTGGAATCTTGCAGAGGTCTGGGGACTGTGGTGAATTTTAACAAATTTATTTTCATTTTCATGTCCTGTTGGCGACAGCACAAATTGAAACAATTGGTTTGAAAAGCAATTTGGCAATCGGAGGTGTCGCGACACTTTTCACGCCCTCTGATGCAGGGATTAACCTTCTGAGAATTTGTCCTGAGGGAAGGAAGGAACAGGAGGGCAAATGTGGAACCTTCTCAAGACACATTTATTTCCAAAAGCAAAACCCCAGGCATGAGTGTGGAGGTCTGACACAGGGAATGGTTAAGTAAGAGAGGTTTGAAATCACTATGAACTACACCTCATCATTAGAAATGAGGGCTTTGCAGTGACAGACACAGACTTAAGGTACAGGTTGGCTACTGAGTCACTTGCTTTCGTTTAAAAAATTCTTTCTCTTCCTCCTGGGAACCTTGTTCTGCAGAGCTAGAGCTGGCTAGCTCTCTGTTAGATTCCACCTGGAGGGGGCCCCCCGGGGACTGAAGGCAAGGGGAGGAAGTAGAGCTTTCGACTTGGTAATGCAGCTGTCTTTACGGGTGCTTCCATATTGCCCCTCTCTCTGTCCTAAGGTCAGAGGTCTAAGCCGCCATTCTCTCCTTCCCTACCAAACTTCCTGGTTCCGACTACCCCAACTCCTATGGATTTTCCAACCAAAGAGGTGTGGTGTGGTGACCACTCCTTCCTGGTTTTATTTCATTGTCTTATTCATGTGTCTTAGTTCTCCAATCCCTGTTTAACCAAGTCTACTAGTTAGCTTCAGCTGTCAACTTGACAGCTCAGAGCTATCTGAGGGAGTCTCGGTATAGGAATTAATTAGATTGACCTGTGAGCATGTTAGTGAGATATTTTCTCAACTGAAAATTAATATAGCAGAGGCTAGCCCACTGTGGGCGGTGCTATTCCTTGGGTTGGTGGTCTTGTGTCATAAGAAAGAGCCAGTAAAGCAGCTTTTCTCTCTGGTATCTGCTTCAAGTTCCGACCTTGAGTTCCTTCCCTGACTTTAGCAATGATGAATGTTGTGTGTGGTGTTTTCCTTTTATGGATTTTTTGGGGTCCACTACCTAGCTCCCCAATAAATCACACACAGTGGCTAATTCTTAGTTATTAATGCCCGGCCTTAGCTTGGCTTCTTTCTTGCTAGTTTTTCTTAAATTATCCCAACTACCTTTTGCCTCTTGACTTTTCTCTTTCTCTATTTCGGTATACCTTTCTTTACCTCTTTCTCCATGGCTTGCTGTGTAGTTGGATGACTGGCCCCTGATGTCCTCCTCTCTTTGTTCTCTTGCTCTTCATTCTTCTCCTCGTTTCTCCTTTTATACTCACTGCCTGCCAGCCCTGCCTATCCTTGCTCCTGCCTCACTATTGGCCATTCATCTCTTTATTAGACCATCAGGTGTTTTAGACAGGCAAAGAATCACAGCTTTACCAGTGGTGGCTCATGCCTTTAATCCCAGCACTCAGGATGCAAAAGCAAACGGATCTCTGTGAGTGTGTGAGTTCAAGACCAGTCTGGTATACAAGAGCGTTCCATGACAACTAGGGCTGTTACACAGAGAAAAAGGCTGTCTCGAAAAACAAAACAAAATCACAGCTTTACAGTTAATCAAATGCAACATAAACAAAAGTAACACATCTGAAAATAACATTCCTCAACAGATGGATCATAACCTGGAAATATTAGCTAAACAAGGGCTTTCTTTTCTAAGTTGCTTTGGGTCATGGCATGAATTTCAGCAACAGAAAAACTAGAACACCAGTTCTTAGATTAAACAACTTCTTTGGAATTGATGTTTCTGTCTTCCTGGTGATAGAAGAGAAGAAGGAGGAGGAGGAGGAGGAGGAAGGGAGGAAGGGAGGGAGGAAGGAAGGAAGAAAAGAGGAAAGCTTAAGGAGTTAAGTGTGTGTGTACCGGATACAATCCCAGGTAACAGTGGACAAATGTGCTGGCTTGTGCTATCAAGTTCTAATAGTGGTTGTATCAGTATCAGAGAGTGCTACGCCTAGGAGTTTTTGTCTTTTCTTCCCTTCACCCATTCTTCCTTTTCTGTGCTGGGATGGAAACTAGCTACCTCGCTAGGCAGCCACTTCAGGCAGCTATATCCCTAGCTCAGTTTCTATTTTCTTTACTGCTTCACAATGTATTTACATTAATTCATAATAAAACATAATTTATTCAGTTTTTCTTTTTAGATGTTGCATCATATGTCTTAGGCTGGCCTTGAACTCACTATATAGCCAAGGATTATCTTAAAGCCTGGATCCTCTGGCCTCCATCTCCCAAAGTACTGGGATGGAAGGCATGCAGTACCACTCCCAGCTTTAAAATGTCAATTTATACATAGAAAAAAGGGAATATTTGACTCCCAAGTAAAAGAATTTGCCCCACAAAGAAAGCCGGGCCTCTAAGATCAGTTAAATGATGATCCGGGTGATAGGAAAGGAGGGCAGGTGGTGGAACAAAGCCACTGGGAACTCTTACCAGACTGACTCCACTGATGTCACACTGTCCTTATGGGAAGAGGGGAGACGTTCAAAGCCATGGCGCCGAGGCTAAGATGGTCCTGCAGTACTATCCCACACTCGGTGCTGGGAAGAAACCCAGGTTCACAGAACTCTGACTGCCCCAAGCTCTCTTTGTTTCCTTCCCTGTTGTCAGATGAGCTGATCCTGTTTTTGCTCTTTAAAATTCATTCCTACAACAAGTGTTTGCTGCATGACTGCTACGTTCCAGAAGACGTCTTGGCATTGAAGATAGAAAGATGATCTTCTGGTAGGTGAGATAACTATATGGTATTGAGCATTCAGATGTCTTCATATGATTGCCCAGTGGGTAAGGCCGCCAAGCCTGATGACCTAAGTTCAATCCTCGTACCTGCATGGTAAAAGCACAGAAGCAACTCTGACCTCCACACATGTGCCATGGCAAGTGGGTGGCCATACACTAGCGCATGCACACATGCCTGCATGCTCGTGCACGCACACACAAATTAATTAATTAATTAAAAATATGTTTTGGAAAACAAAGCATTTAAATTTAAGCTTTTTGTTTTATTCAATAAAATTTAAAATACACCTGGGCCTCATACATCACTCCACACCCCCTGCCAGAGTAGAGAGTGGATTACAGGGAATGGAGAGGGATTGGGACAAGGAGGGGAATGACATGGGTGGGAGGGAGGGACAGGCCAGGGCGGGGTGGGGTGAGGCACCATCTGGCAGCCCAAACACAAAACCAGGTGGCATATGTTTTCCACACTTGCTCATCTCAGCAGGGGCCATCAATCATTCTAAATAAGATGTCTGCTCATTCTAATAACACATGAATTCTCAACGACCCACACCTCAATTCTCTGAATTCCTCCTTAATGTCTCAGTGGCCAAACACACTTACCCTTCAGTAATAAACCGATTTAGTTGCCCAGTAATGGAAACCATTCTATTTCTGACTGAAACAGTCTTGCCTTTTAAAGCATTTTGTTTCTGACTTGATTTTCCTGATTGATTAAATGTATACTGAGTATCAGTATGGGGAGCAAGTTTTGTCTGTGATGAGGTTTTCTATTCTCAGCTCTCTAGGAAGATAAATTCTAACTGTTCTTTGGCATTCTCTGCTGTATACATTCATCTTGGTTCATATTTTAAATCTCCATTAAAGTGTGTGTGTGTGTGTGTAGGGAAAAGACTGAAAAGTCTCTTAGACATTAACTCAGCCACAGATTTCCTTATATATCTTTACCCTCCCCCAAACCCCCGTGATAAGAGGGCTGTACTTGTAAAATTACAAGCAATTTAGAAATAAATGAAGTAGAAAATGAAAGTGGAGGGTATTGGGGGTGGAGTAAAGGAGGGACTCAATTGAGCATCATATTTGGTTATGAACGTTGATTAATTGGGCCTATATGAATGGGTGACATCAGAAAGCTCTGCTGGAGTAGGCCTCTAAGTAAACCTTTCTCATAAAATGTTCTAAGGACTCCTATGAATAATCAAGGAGAAAACAAAGAACAGAGAAGAGTACATGGGGTGAACAGCTAAAGCAGAGATTCTCAACCTGTATGTCATGACTCCTTTGATAAACTTCTAGCTCCAAAAATATTTACATTATAATTCACAACAGTAGCAAAATTATAGTTATGAAGTAGCAATGAAAATAATTTTGTGGGGGTCCACACAACACAAGGAACTGTATTAAAGGGTCGCAACTTTAGGAAGGTTGAGAACCACTTGTCTAAAGGCTGGGGTTAAACAATGACATAACCATGCTTAGCATTCAATAAAACATTCACCAATTAATTTATACCCAACTGTACTTTCAAATGTATATCCTACCTTATTAAAATATATGTAGTACAAGAAAAGTTAAAAACAAACATATCATAATTTGGGACAAGAGAATTAAGTGTAGGGAAATAAGATCAATGCATAAATAAGGCTGGTCTATAATCAATATTTGATGAAATAGCACACACAAATATGTGTTGAAATCACTAGAAAATGGGCCACAAGTTTGATTTCAAACCTCTTCCATTTTGCTCCACATTGTTAGTTACAGAAGTATCTAACCTGGATTGGTCTAGTAGAGAGATTCTCCTTGGTACTAAGGAGAATGACTTTCCCTTTGTAAGGCGTCAATGATCAGAATCCTGAGAGCATCTTCAAAGTGAAAAGGGCGTTTTGTTGAGCAATTTCTCAATGCCAGTGTTCAAAGGAGGCTGAAGTAAAAATACTCTGACCAAATTCAGTATAAAGAATTCATTTAAAAATGAGGTATGGATGTATAGCACCCTGGGGGAATGTTTCAGATCAATAGTCCAACTTTTTTGAATTGTGAGCTGCTTTGGAACACTTTTCAATCAATCATTTAAAATAAATATTTGTGGGGTAGAGAAATGGCTCAGTGGTTGCGAGCACTGACTGACCTTCTATGGGACCCAGATTCAATTCACAGCATCGCATTGGGGCTTACAGGCTTATGTAACTCTGGTTCCAAGGGATCTAATACCTTCTTCTGGTCTTCTCAAGCACCAAGTAAGTCCACGATGCACAGATAAACATGCAAACAAACACCCACAGACATAAAATAAAAATGTGTGTGTGTGTGTGTTTAAAATCCCTCTGTCATAGGCTGTGGTAGACTGGAAATACACACTGCTCAGATCTTCCTCAAGACAGTCACTTCAGGATCCATAGCCCATGTTTACACTACGGTCTTGATTCTAGAGCTACTGGGATCCCAAGAAGATTGAGCACAGGAGAGGTGATGGTGCCGAGCTTCTCTTGTAGTGGGGAAACCCCAAAGTTGGCTTTGGCTTGAGGACCTCCCTGAATTGTCCTGCAGTCTGCCCTTCCTTGGTCCTTCCCACTCTGTTTGCCCTTTCACTGGGCAAATCTGACAGAGATTTTGTCTGGCTATTCTCCTTGTCTCTTTCTGCCCCCCACCTCTCTGTTCTTTACAGAGTTTCCTCCCAGAACACACCCTTCACATTCAATCCCATTTTGGCACTTGCTTTTACAAGGAGGAAAACTAACTTATGCACACTGACAGTGGTTACCATGACAGTCAAGAATCCTGCTCACATGAAGAGATGGACCACAAAGGAAGCACATGTGCTTAACTGAGGAGAGTCTCCAAAGTCATTAAGACTCCGAAGGAAGTGAAAACGGGGCTATGTGATGAAAAACAGGGAGAGGAAATGCTTGGTTCTGGTCAGGGTGGCTTCATATATTAACCTGACACACAAATGCCAGGCACACACTAGACAGAGGAGGACGAGTGGGCTGCCAAGAGCCACACACACACACACACACACACACACACACAGAGAGAGAGAGAGAGAGAGAGAGAGAAGGAGGGAGGAAGAGAAGGAGTGAGGGAGTGAGGGAGGAAGAAAGAAATAGAATGCTTGTTTTGCCCAATTATCCATAAATAGTATCTCTCATATCATTTATAAATATTTATTGTATTTTAAAACATGCTATATCATTACTGCAAAGATTGCTAACTATACAGAAAAACACCAACAAAGCCAAATACCCCAGTCTCACTAAAGATAGATTATTGCTGAAAGTATCTGGATAGACATCGCATCCAATGATATGTTTTAACCTGACACAATATACGTGGGAATACACTTTAACCTACTGGGTTAAAGTCCTCACTGCACACGCTATTCTCAAACTTGCTTTTGATCACTTCTTAGCATTATATATATATATATATATATATATATATATATATATATATATGTATGTATATATATTCATTTATTTTAATGTTTGGTTTTCTTTATAAGCATTCCACACACTTGTCATTGAACAGTGTCTTAGAATCTACAGGGATGAAGTGTGGCCAGGCAGTGTTCACTGTGGGCACATTCACACAAGCATCAACCCAGGCAGAGGGGTGTTAATGGCCCAGGATAGTCTATTACCAAGAGGTAAGCTTTCTTTTAACACCCAGGGATAGAATTATTGAGAAAGGATCCTGGGAAGTTTACTAGAGTAGACCAAGGTGGCTTAGCAGCATCCTGAAAGTGGGAGTTCAGAGTCTGTAGGAGATTCTTCTGTCTATGTGTTGTTTTCATTGGTTGAATAAAGAAACTGCCTTGGCCTTTTGATAGGGCAGAACTAGATAGGCAGAGTAGACAGAACAGAATGATGGGAAGAAGGGCAGAGAGGCAGATACCATGGTTCTCCTGCTTGAGACGGACACTGGTTAGACTCATGCCAGTAAGCCACAGTCAAGTGGTGACACACATTATGGAGATGGGTTAAACTAATATGTAAGAGTTAGCCAGTAAGGGGCTTGAGATAACAGGCCAGGAAGTATTTGAATGAATACAGTTTCTGTGTGGTTATTTCGGGGCTAAGCTAGCCAGGCAGATGGGACCAAAAACAGCCAAGCTATAATCAGCCCAGGTGCCCTCCAGTGGAGGCAGGGATCAAGAAAATGGGGTTGCAAAAACACAATAGCATGTTATTCAGCCATTAAGAAAAACAAAACAAACAAACAAACAAACAAATGTCCACATCAGTTTTTGGAAAGTAAGTGGAACTGGATGTCATCTTGTTAAGCCAAACATGCCAGACTGACAAGTATCACATGCTCTCTCCAATGAAAACTCTAGGTGAGGAAGGACATCAAAGTAAAAGGGGACCATAGAGAATGGGAATAAATAAGAAAGAAGGGAAAGGGGATAGAGGAGTTTACTGAATTACTATGATCAAGGTGTGTTATATATGAGCACAACGCACACAATGAAAACTATTATTCTTTATGACTGATATTTATTAACAAAAGTATCTGTGCATTAATGCCATTCGACTTATGAGTGGTCAGAAGAGTTGGACTCCAAAACTGAAGATCTCTCAGGAATATATTTCATTATGCTGATATTTTTCTTTCATGTATGCAAAAGAGCAGTGTGTGATTTAAATGTGCCGACGAAAGGAAGTGTGAGTAATGCGAAGTTGCTGGGCATTTTCCTAACATAGGTGATGCATGTTAAGCAACACACACACACACACACACACACACACACACAGACCTAGACTAAACATATGGAAAACTATGTCTGTAAAAACAGGTGACAAAATTTTGAAATAAAATTAGTTTTCCTAATTAATAAATTTTCACCTGTTGGTTCTTTGAGTATATTAAGTTGATAGCAATCCTAGATTCCTATACTTCATAACTATGAGAAAATAAATTAATTGTTATTGATTTAAGTTACCATTTTTGTAGCTTATTGTATTAGTAACATAATATTCATACCCAGAATTGGTTTGCTGTTCTAATAAATAACTAAAAATATGTGTGACCCAAAACTTGAATAATGGTTAGAATTTTCAGAGTCTGATAGCTAAAAGATTACTTTCCATTAAATAGCCTGTGTGTGCTGGTGATCATTTAAAAAGAAATGACAGGTCTGGAATAGAAATAGAAAGTATATTAAAGTTACAGAAGACTATATATGAGAATTTATACTATGTCTTAAATACAAGGAAAGCTGAAATATGAGTACTAAACACACATCTGGTTACACATTAGGACTACACTGTTATGGGAACTTTAGGAGAGACAACCTTGATTATATTGTGGCAGGATGCTTCTCTCAACTGTGTCATATAGCTACGGGCAAAGCATAACTTGTAAACAAGGAACTTGGATGCTTCCCTCAGGAGATTTCTAAACAACATTTTATAGGAATGGCCTTGTTTATTCTTGTTGCCAACAATAAATCTGTTGCAGGAGAAAAATAAATTTGGTAGAAAAAAAGATAATGCATCTTAAAATGAACCATCTCAGGTCTGATAAAATGTGAGTCCTTATTTTCGCTTTCAGGCTACTTAGTATTATAGTGTGCATTGAAATTTATGATTGAGATGAGAAGCACTCTCATGATGGACACCCTAGGGCACTGCAGTTCTTGATAGTGTGTACCATACTGTAGCAAATGGATCTTGGGTTTACACCTTTTCAAATGCATATAGTTTTCTCTTTCTGATAATAAACTGAAATTTAGTGACAAGTTACAGGGATTTGAGATGGTACACCTTGATATCTGAGAAAACTGATCATGAATTATTCTACCTGGATGCCAGTCACTTCTTAAGAGTAGGTTAAATGGAGAGAAATGAACAGGACAGTATTGACCAACTACTTCCTCCACCATTTTCCTTTATCCACTCATCCATCCACTCATCCATCCATCCATCCACTCATCCATCCATCCATCCATCCACTCATTCATCTATCTACCCATTCATCCATCCATCCATCCATCCATCCATCCACTCATTCATCCATCTATCCATGCATCCATTCATCCATCTATCCATACATTCATCTCTTTTCCTATTCATTCATCCACCCCTTTATTAGCCCATCTATCAACTCATGTAATCCCACAGTCTTTTTGTATTCCATTATTTAACAGTTCAAAGTCTCATAACAGAGTCCAGTCCTATAAGATTAAAAAAACAAATTAAATATTTCTTATTCTAAGAGAGAATGACCAGAGCACAGTTACAATCAAAGGAAAATTTATATTCAACAGTATAAAAAGCACAATGTCCAACATTTGGGATAGTCATGATTCTGGCTCCAAAAGACTTCCCTTATTCTGCCATCCACAACACACAATTTGTCTCTTAGGCACAGGATAGTTCCATCCCACACTGTTGTTCTTGGTGGACATCCCACAGTCACAGCATCTTGATGATGCAAGTCTCCACTGTAAATGAGGCTGAATCTTCACCAATGGCCTCTCTAGGCTTCTTCCTGGACTCCAACCATGAATTGTTGAGCTAAGTCTCTGTGGTTTTCCATGACCTCTTCATGCCACCCAAATCTGGATCATATGAGAGACTCTTGCACATGACCAAGTTCAACTGCCAGTGTTGACAGAGCTTTCTGTCCTGCCCGGTCCCACAGCAATTCTGACCAAAGAAACACACAGAGGTCTATATTAATCATAAACTGGTTGACCTATTAGCTCAGGCTTCTTATTAACTCTTACATCCTACATTAACCCATAATTCTTGTCTGTATCAGCCATGTGGCTTGGTACCTTTTATCAGCAAGGCATTCTCATCTTGCTTCCTTTGTGTCTGGGTGACAACTGCAGACTGCACCTTTCTTCTTCCCAGAATTCTCCTGTTCTCATGCCCTGCCTCTACTTCCTGCTTGGTTGCCACACCTATACTTACTGCCTGGCTACTGGCCAATCAGTGCTTTATTAAAACAATACAAGTGACAGGGTGCAAGACCATTTTCCCACAGCATGTCAGCTTAAGATGTAGACCACAGCTTCTGTGTGCTGATAACCCTGAGGGAATACTTCCCAGAAAATGTCACCTCAGGGATACTGATCTCTTATTAATCACAGTTGATTTTTTTTCAGTTTCAACTGACCAGCATATATTTTCCCAATAAAGCAAAGGTTTCAATTCTACAGACTCTGAATTTAAATACACCACATAAACTTTCCTGATGGGTTCTTTGCTTTTCTCTGAAACTTCACAGGCCAGGCCTCCATCATCTGCATTCATCTCAATATTCTTATCTTCTAAGACTCCACAGAGAGCTTACTAAGTTCTGAGCACTCAGTGGTATTTCCAGCCCCAAGATCCAAACACATTGACCCTCACCCAAAACAACATGGTCAAATTCATCACAGGAACACCACAAAATCAGTACCAATTTCTGTTCTAGCATGACCAAAAGCAACCAGGATAGAAAGAGCTTACTATATTTTACAACTCCCAGGTCATAGTCTATCTCTGAAGAAAGTCAGGCCAGGAACTCAAAAGAGGAACTGAAGCAGAGATCATGGGAAAATGCTGCTTGCTGGCTTTCTCCCTCTGTCTTTCTTAGGCCCACCTGCCTATGGCTAGTACTGCCCACAGTGGGCTTGGCTTTCCCACATTAACCATCAATCAAAACAATGTCCCACTGGTCAGTCTGATAGAGAAGTTCTTCAATTGAGATTCCGTCTCTACAGGTGTGTTACACTGATAACTGAAGCTAGCTATGATGCCTCCTAGAGATTTATCTCTCTCTTTACTTTGGTTGTTTTAATGGGAATGGTTCCCTGTAGGCCTGCGTATTTTAGTGCTTGCTCTCTGGGTGATGCTACTGTTTGAGCAGGTTATGGAACCTTTAGGACTTTAGGAAGGTAGAGCCTTCCTGAAGGAGGAACACTACTGGATGCTGGATTTTTGTCTGTGGAAGAATGTAAGTTTTGAGGATTTATAGCTTGGCTGCACTTCCTGTTCTCTCTGCTTCCTGTGAGTAGGTGAAGAAATGTGTTCTGTCGGCTTTCTGCTCTGACCACTAGGCTGACTTGTTTTCTACTCCACTCCAGACTTTTTCAATAGAACTTTCAGCCAAAATAAACTCTGCCTTAAGTTTTTTTTTCCTGTCATGGTATTTTGCCATAGCAACAAAGAGTTGCTAATGCCCCATCCACCCCTTTCTTCACCCATCCATCGCCCATCATCCATCTCTTCACCTATGTATCCAAACCTCTTTACCTATCCATTTCTTCACCACTTATTTATTTTTTTGTCTATGCACACATACACATACACTTCCTGCACAACATTTTACTCTGTGTAAGTTGATTGTGCTCAGGGACAGCATAGAATTAGTTACTACTTTCTGAAAGATCACTGTCCCTGAGTCATGTAAAGGAGTTATAATCTTGTCTCAAAAAGTACAGCTCATTTTGTCTATAAATACCTTAAGCATTACATTTAAAAGCTTTAAATAGAGAAGTATCACAATCAGATTTATGGTTGTCTGAATCAAAATGTTTGACATTTGATCAGGTTGAACAGGTGGCAGGAATTGGAGTCGACATTTGGAGCTGTCTGTCTGGAGATGGGGATCTTCCCAGAGCTTTTGAATCACATGCTCCAGACGAGCAGATGTCACAAGGGCTACTTAGAGAGCAGACTGAAACCCATAAGCCTTGAACACAGCTGATCTTGGTTTGTAAGGATAGGAGGCTAGCAACAGGAGCCTTCAAGCACACTATATTCATTTCTTGCTTATCTTGACCTCAGAATCCCTTATCCTTGGTCTTATCACATGGAACTCCCTTTCCTTGGTGACTCTTCCTTTCTCTTGGCTAACTAAGTTGACTTACTCTTAAGTTTCGGCTGAAGTGTTTTCCTCTGAGAAACCACCTCAGGCTGGGCCGGGTGGTGTTGCTGTGCACTCTCACACCCACCTCCTCTCACTACTCAACGTAGTCAAGAGAAAAGATGTCCTAAGGTCTAACACCATGTGGCTGTGCCAGCCATGCTTGGCAGCGAGGCACCATAGACCAGGGTGAATATGCATGACTTGCTTTGAAAAGCGGGCAGTGCATAGCCTGTGCTACTGCGTGTAGCCATCCTGATCCCTTACCGTATTGTGTGCCTTTCTCACTAAACTAGTCCAGAGGGACAGAGACTGCCCCTCTCCTGCCTCTCCATATCCCGAGAAGCAAAAGAATGAGATGAGGGAGGAGGGAGGCAGAGAGAGAGCATGAACATGCACGTGAGAGACAGAATCTTGCTAAGTAGCCCAGGCTGGCCTGCCTCCATGTGTTAGACTGAAAGGATCACTGGCTTGAGCTAACAAGTTGAGCAAGGACCTTGCCTCTTTTGTAATTATGAAACACCCACATTTTCTATCAAAATATTAAATCTATTCTTGTTAATGCTGATGAGAGTAAATATGTACTTCCCACAGAGCCCCATTCTTTCAAGGATGTGTGTGTGCAGCTAGACTCAACTCTACCTTGGTCTTTTCATTTTTGTTTGCTATATTGCTGTGTCAACTTGAAAAATGTTTGCTCTTTTATTTCTTAATAAACTTTGCCAGGCTACTCACCAACATGACAAGGCAGGCTCTAGCAGACATGAACTGGTTTGAAGGGCTCAGCCCCCTATGGATAGGGAGTAAAAGGGGAAACTCTTCCTTGAGGTAGCACAGAAACAATGAGTGTCACAAATTCCACAAGACACAGGCTGAAAGCTGAAAACATTCTGTCTTCATCTGCAAGGGTGCCTGGGAAATGAAGTCCTTCACGGCATGTTCCTTGTAGGAAAGGTGAAGGATAGAGTATAGGCAAGGAACGTTGCCAGCACAGGCTCTGAAGGTACTGCATGGAAGGTCATGGCCATCCCATCCTCACAGAGCTGTCTGCAGAGGGGTGATGGCTTGTTCTGTTTCCAGCCGGCTTCCATAGCCACTCTCCTGAAGGTTCTGCAGCACATATGTTTAGAGTAATTTTCCACTAGGTGCTTACAACTAACTAAACGGTGACCCCAAGAGAGAAACTGCTTGGCTCCCACATAGTCCTAGGCAGGGCGCCAGGGCTCTGCTCCCAAGATAAGCAGAGACAAATGACATATGGAAGCAAGAGAGATAAGGTATCCCTTCACAAGGACAGTGTAAGAATTCAGAACAGTCACGTCCTGCTTCCTGCCACAGCTCAGACGTGGTGCTTTCATAGGTTAAAGCAAAAGCAACAAACAAAACAAGCAAGGAATGGCAACAAAACCAACTATTGGGTAGTAGTTGTAAGAGCTGTGCTCAAGGTCAGTCTGAGCTACAGAGTGAAACCCTGTTTTCAAAAAAAAAAAGGTAAAAACTAAAGAGAGACTGTAGCTTGGGCTCACTTGGATTCTGGAAGAGGCAGAAAAACTGGAGGAATCATGCTTAGTCAACAACTGGAAATTTGGGGTTGTGGACTGACTGAGAGGTCCCAAAGCACAGGTTAGTGAGCACAGAAGGGAGATCACAGAAGTAAGTAGCAAATTCTTAGAGGGTTTCATTCACGATGTTCCAGTGCTTTGCTGGAAACAGACAAAACCATAACTCGAGTCCTTCCTGTTTAACCCGTCTCTGCAGGGTTCAGTCAGCAGACAATGAAAGATGTCCATCTGTTTGAAAACAAGAGGAACAAACAGTTTGGCTAAGAAACACAGAGAGAATCTTCTGCAGAGAAACTCCTCAATAGCGTCATGCGAAAGTTCTGAGTCTAAATGTCACTGTTTTTACAGTGCACCACAGTTGAGGAATGGTTGTGTCCATCTGAAATTATATCTTATCATAGAATTCGCCCTGTGAAGCAGTAAGGAAGACAGCACATCCACAACTGTGAACTCACAGCTTGTCCCGAAGGGCGCCCCTCTATCTACATCCACGACTGCGAACTCACAGCTTGTCCTGAAGGGCGCCCCATACATCCATGACTGTGAACTTAGAGTTGTCCTGAAGGGCGCCCCATACATCCATGACTGTGAACTCAGAGTTGTCCTGAAGGGCGCCCCGCTACATCCGTGACTGTGAACTCATAGCTTATCCCGAAGGCGCCCTGCTAAGCCTCTTCATTTTGTGATTCTAAGCCGAAGCAAACGACCACACTAATTCCCCCAGGTGTATCGTAGAGAGGGGACAGGTGCCACATCACCTGGTGAGCATGATGCGTTGCTGCAAGCACACGGAGGCTGTCTTAGTGAAAATGGCTGGCTGGCAGGCATGTGTTGGAATGCTGGCAGAATTCAAGGGAAAAGTCTTGAGAAAAGCTTAGGTAAGTGGCATAGACTTCAATTACAGTGGTAACTTGGCATACACTGAAGTCCAACATTTCAAATAACAGTACAAAATGAATGAACCTTTGTCTTTTAGAAATGTCGATATGCATCCAACATCTTGAATAATTCTCTGAAGTCCATGACTTTTGAAATTATCAGTAAAGTAAGTCGTTGCTTTGGTGAAAGCTTATGATACCAGGGCCAGCACGATGGCCCAGCTCTTGCTGCTAAGGCTGACAACCTGGGTTTGATCCCAGGATGCGCATGGTAGAAGGAGAGCGCTAACTCCAGCAGTTAGTCAGTCGTGTGGCTTCTGCACCTGTCCCACAGCACACACACACACAGGCAGGTCTTCTCCCAGTGAAGTGTGACAGTCACCAGCCCCAAATGCTGTGACCACTATTTCTTTCCATCAGAGCATTTGGGGGCATCATTACATTGAGGCCACTGAAAACTTGTTTAGGTAGCAAAAATATAAAAGCAGACATATTGGGAGATTCTTGTTTCTTCCTTCTTCCTTAAGCTAGGTATCATTTGCTGCCTGAGATGTGAAAGAGGCCTCAGGGAGGCACCACAGTGAGGCTTGCCTGACGAGGCCTGTGAAGGAAGCAGCCACACCCCTCTCCTCAGGTTCTTTGTGGAGTCCCAGGAGACAGTATCTGGGCATGGAGGACAATGACGTGGTAACTTCAGAAAAGAGCTCCTGTACGAGGAATGCCAAAAGGTGCATCAAGCATGCTGGGATCCAAGTCGACTCTGGGCCATGATGAAACCCAAACCTTCTATTTTTTGGAGAGAGAGCCAACTGCTGGGCTCCCTCTCTGCTATGTGAGGAGCCAAGTCCTCTGCATCCTGGCCCCAACATGCTTCAGGGTAGCTATCATCTATCAATAACTGCTTTGGGGAAAGAACATGAAAAAGGAGGGAGCCCACTAGATCACATCTAGGGGATGTAGGAGGATGGGGAGTACTTTTTCCCTCCCACAGGTACATGTGTTTATGTGCACGTGTTTGCAAGCACATGTGTATACATGTATGTGGATGTCAGAGGTCAACAGTGGGTGTGTTCTTCAGTTTCTATGAATCTTATTTGTTGAGGCAGGATCTCTCACTGAACCTGCTGGCCAGGAGCTTCAGGGATCGACATGTCTCTGCTTCTTCAGGGCTGTGGTTACAGACAGGTGCTGCCACGCCCAGCTTTTCAGACTGGTGCTGATGTAAAGTCAGGCTCTCGTCCTTGTGTGGGCAAGCACTTTACTGTGTACCTGTAAAATGTGGTGGCAATCCTCAGGCCACGTGCCCCCTAGCACTCACAGAGAGAAGACAGCTTCCTCCTGGATGTGCCAGTGCCTGGGACAACTGCAGCAAGTGGCAGGGACCAGGCGCGCTTTCTCTGGAGCGCATGCCTGGAAGACTCAGACGAAATCCTGTTGTTTTACTTCTCACTCATTTCCAGCGCAGCTTCGCCCATGCTTTCATGCAGCTTAGGGTTTAGTTTTTTTTTTTTTTCTTCAATTGTTCAAACTTTATTCCAGGTTTGGTGGGACCTGGTTTGTAGGTTTTAAACTGTACAGGTATTCCTATGCCTAGTGGGGTTAAAGCACTCAGAAACAGATCTAAGCAGGAAGCTGTACCTCTCTTCTCCCTCAGATCTCAGGTATCTTGCCCCCGTGCACAGGTCAAGGTCAAGAAGCGATGCTCTGTGAGAATCCATCGGCAGAAATCTCCCACTGCTGTGACTTCTCCTTTCCTCCTTTCCTGGCTGGGAGAAGCAGAAGACCTGGTCACCTGCGCATCGCCTCTCCCCATCCTAACCTCCTCTGTGTCTGCTCAGGTGCTGGCTTAGAATGGGAGCTACCAGGTGTGAGAAGTTGGCTACAGCTCTAAGCATTTCATATCTGACATAGCCATGAGGCATACTGTAGGGGCTAATGAAACACTGAACAAAATTTATTATACTAAAAGGCATAAGCATGCATTTAAATAAGTGCCCTGAATCTCATTTTGCTGAATTCTAATTTTAAAATTGGTATTGAATTTGTGCTTTTTGTTGTTGTTGCTGTTCCAGGTAATGGCTGCATTAGCAAGGCGTAGACACTCTGATACAGATTCATTTTTCTTGGGTGAAAATACCTTATTATTCTTAACTATTTCTTTCAGACTCAACTGGTCATTAGCATACATAATCATAGTGGTGTACGTCTAATCAGTTCACTTCCACAGAAAGAGTGTTTGAGGCTTTGTAAACCCCTCCTTGTACCACCACAACCCCTCATTTTAAAGTAAATGAATGTTTGTACATGTGTGTTATTAAAACACCATCAGGGTTAGTTCAGGTAGGAACACCAAGGGAAGAAGTTGCTGACACCTAGAATGCTCCTTTGGCCCCTCCTCCTCAGTTCTCCAGGACATTCATATGGTAATCTTTCCCAGCTGGTAAGGAGCACAGCTCCTGGAAGAGGAAAGAGCTGGAGCCCCACCCTGTTCCCCAGCTGTGTGTCATTACACTATTCCCAGCTCACAGGAAATGAACAATCATTTAGCCTTGACAGGTACATCCAGAAACTCACTGTCTTCCTTTCAACCTCCCGAACAGGCAGGGTCTGCAGAAGGCTAGCTTTAAAGCATGCCTCACTTTCTGTTACTGTTGTTTGTTTGTTTGCTGGTTGGTTTTTGCAAAAATTGTGAGGCTATCTTGTGAAAGCTTTTGAAAGTACTCTAGGAAATGGCTTAGAAACGTGGACATAAAACCCCAATTACCCAAAATACATCTTGCTCATGAGGGTATGAACTTAGTCTCTTGTGACTGGGGAAGGTCAGATTTACTTGGTAGAAATTGGGGTGTAACTCAGTGGCCTTTTTATAGGTTCTCAAACTTCACTCAAAAGCAAAGTTGTCAGCAACGTGTTTCCGTTTCAGGAGCCCAGGAAGCAGCGCCATACATGATAAGAAGTCTGTCTTTATCTTTATACTTATCCCTTCGTGCTACCATTTTTCCATCAACTGAAAGTGTCTTCATTTTCTAGAGATGCTTTTCCAAAGTAGAACTTTACTCAATACAAAACAACCCTCTTCTTAAGCGGAGCATGTATGTCCATGTCTCCTCACTACAGCAGGCTTCCACGTGACATGACAACAGAGCCACAGGACCCGGGGAGGCAGCATGGCCTGCCTGAGCCACAGCCGTCACTGGGCCTGGAGAGACAGCTGCCTTCTGGCTCCCTGGGAGGCAAAGCTGTTTAGTCTGTGGAGTTGAGGGTTTTCAAACATTTACTTCAGCTTGCCTTGCTTTGCTCCTCGTTGTGATCCAGTGCCACTCCTTTGCACCGAACCCAGATCAAACTCTACCCTTCCACTACCTCCTCCTGTTTCAGAATAAGAAAGTCAGAGTTTGAACATGGAACGCATGCGCTTCTCACGAGGCTATTCAGAAGGCCAGAGAATGAGGACCGAGGCTGGCCTTTTTCCAGACTTTCCAGGGTCATGGCCCAAGCTGCACGAGTCACCCAGTTCAGTCATCCCTTCTTCCTGCCACTCCATCTCCCTGTCCCCACCATCTTCATAGTTTTCCCTATCCGTTCGTGAGAAATCTGCTTCTCATTGTACCTGGGGTCTCAGCAGTGCACAGTGAGTGCCTGGTAGACACCTTGATGCAGAAACCTGGAATCTTCCAGCGTCTGGCTGAGCTGCCTTGGACAGCATGACTCATGGTGACTGCATGCATTCCTGGGCAGCATTTATAGGTAACCAGTGGCTGAGCCATTGCAGGTGTCACACATCTGAGTGTCTCATTCAAGCTCACCTCCACGTTGCCCTTGCGTCTTCTGAAGCATACCTTCACAGGGTGAACAGGAAGACTATAGCATTTTTTATTATAGTTGGCTTCCTTGCTGAATTAGCATTTATATTTTCCTAGGAGAAATCCCCAAATTGAAAATAGAGAGGTGTCAGCTAGCACCACTTTAGTTACGACTGTGTCAACATTTCCTATAAACCTTGTTTTTCCAGGGTTTATAGCTAGACCATAAAAATTTGCTCAGCTCTAAAACTTGGCACAGAAAGTAAACCTGGGAGTGAATTTTTGCAGAATTTGAAGAGGAAAAAAATAAGTTCAGCTGTTGTTGACATGTGTTGGTGCTCAAATGGAGATGAGTTTAAGATACACTCCTTTTTCTTTTTGTAAGAAATGCACTCCTCAAGAGATTATTTCATTATAAGGACTAATTGCCCTAGGTAGTTTTTAGATTAACATTAGCCCACTGGCTGCATCTGCAGGTACCTGTTTGTGCAGAGGAGTTAGGTGTGCACAGTAATGCAATTTGGCAGATTGCACACATCTTTGGGCATCAAACCAATAGCACCAAAGGAATCCTGATAAGAAGCTAATGGGCCATTTTAAGACACATATTCACCGAGGACAGGGGCCCCTTGTTCATCTTTTCTTTGCCTTTAACTTGATTTTCTCTGATGACCCTAAGGTGGTAATGTGACGCTTGTATGGAGAGTCACTTTCTGTCCCCCTAGGCATCCCTTTCCAAGGAGGAGTGTACTCTCTGCAACCCCAGTTACTCACGCTGCCCTTTGGTAGTGCTGGTGGGATGGAGGGGGTAGTGGAAGCAGCGCCTCCATTGTTGATGTTGAGAATGATGTTTTGGTAGAACTGGGCCACAATCTCTGGACTTATGGTAGCCAAGGGTGACAGGAACATTATAGAGATGATAAATTTCCTTCAGAATTTGAGTCCAAATTTCTCTATATTCAAAGACTGAAAATGGAGTTCTGTCACAGCGAGCTTGTATTCCAACTGGTCCCCAGTGGGCAGTCAATGCCTGTCTGGAGGGGCAGTGATATTTGTTGACCTTTCAGGGTTACTGACAGGATGGACCCAAATCATTATACACAGGAAAGCACTCTCAAAACTGTAAACGACCATCTAACTACATCATCTACATCAGCACATGGTATCCATGGATACCTACCAAGCATTGACAATAAAGTAACCACATGCCCCTTTCGCTGACTCATGGGGAAAGGCCCTGGGCCTCTTAGCATAACAGCCACAACCACAGGCTTCAACCTCAGCCTGTCCTCTGCAGTTTCTGGAAGCTTCCTCTTCTTTCTTGCATCCTGCTCGTCACTGACCACTTTTCCAAATGGAGACGACATCAAAGTCTGGCTGCTCATTGCCACAGACTCTAACCCAGACTGACTACTAATGCCACCTTTGATCCTTTGATGTCACCGGCTTTTGACCACCACCTCTATCCTGCAACGTGACATCCTTAACAGAGGTGATGATCTAGTTCTGGTGCCTTAAGGTTTCTTCCAGCTTTTGTTTGAGATGGGGTGTCCTATAGCCTAGGCTAGACTGGAACTCCTGTTTCTCCAGTCACCGCCTGAGTCCATGCACCATCATACCCCACAGCCTTTGTGTTCTCTGCTTCTTCCTTAGATGAAACCTGACACCCATCTTGGACAGGAGTGATCTGTATCTATTCTAGGTGACCTCCTGGCAGGAACATCTATGAAAGGCCATTGTCACGGTCAGTTCTGGCCATGGCCACCTTTAGGAGTGTGTGGTCTATGCTGTCACTCAGGCCTGTCACTGGCTTTCAGGGTCTGTTCTTGCCATTTTGAAATAATAACTTATGAACAACAGGCTCTCATATTTTCCCTTTGCACTAGATTATGCTGTTGGTTCTGGCCCGATCTTCCCATGGCTAGTCATGAAGTCTCGGCCTGAACTGATTTGTTAGGTTGCTAGAGAAGATTTGATGAGGGTGGCTGAGGTGGGAAGTCTCCCGTCCTGAGTAGCAGAGGGATCAGAAGGATCTTCACGGCTTCACTCCAAGGTGTCTGGTGACTGCTGACCCTGGAGTCTCTGTCTTAGAGATCTCAGGTGTGGTTTCTGCTAAAGAAGAAATCTCTCAGCTGGTGTAACAAGAGCCAGACTCCCTTGCATGTCTCTCCCCTCTTCCAGAAACCTGCATGCTTAACGTGAAAGGGACATTGGACACCTCAGCACAGCCACACTCAGAAACTGAAGCTGTTGCTTGGTACCAGCCTACTGATATAACCCCTCCCCTGAATGGCCCATCTTCTCAGACAGTGTAAACCGGGTCTGAACCATGTGCCGGATACCCAGGTACACTGGGGATTTATCAGTGGACAAGACAGGGATGTCCCTGGCCCAAGGGAAAGAAGACAATGAATGCAGTAAGTGAGTTGTGTTAAGAAGGGGAATCTGATTCCAGATCTGAAAGAGCTGGGGACCCATGGATTTCCTGAAGAGAAGCATTCTCAACAGAGGGTTAAGTGAATGTTGAGACTGGAGGGCAGCCCACAGGCTGGCTCGTGGAGGGGCAGGCAGCTGAGGGGCTGTGGTGCTGGAAAAGTGAAAGGAGATAACACCTGGAAGAAGGCAATCTTGCAGGGCCTTGAAAGACATGGGAGCCATCAGGGAAGTTTAGAGACGAAACATGACACTGTCTGCTATCCAGGGATCTCTGGGAGGGAAAGCTGCAGAAATGGGGTGGGGGAGGGAGCAGAAGTGTGGAAAGTGAAGGAGAGCATGGTCTCACTCAAAAGTGCAGAGGTGAAGTGTTAATTCCTGCCATGGAGATGACCTCCGCCTTCCAGCTGCTTCTCAGGCCCCGCAGCATCTTCAGTGAAATGCACTCATGAATGAGCAAGTCCCCGGGTCTGACCAAGCACTGCCTGCACTCAGGATGCTTTTAGAACAGTTTGCTAGACTCACCTGGGGGATGCTCCAGCCTGCAGCTCACTGCTCCTTAACTTCCACCCAGGCCTGTAATGCTTTCTCCAGGCTGTTCCTTCAGCTGTTGCATCTGTTGTTTGGCTCACAGTGAGCTTGTGTTCCAACGGGTCCCCGGAAACATGAACTCAAGTTAGTAAAACACCTTTGCAGGCAGTAAAAGGTGTGTGTCTCTGAGTTCAGAAAGCTCACTTGGCAAGAGAGTCAAATGGATGTTGTCCAATGAGCATAGAGAACCTGAGTGTGGGGCAGAATCCCAGGGCAAGTGGTGCAGCAGGCGCAGGGGCTGTAGGTGGTCAGGGAAGAAAATATTCAAAGAAAGCCTGACTGTGGACCTCTCCAGTGTCCCCCATTCCTACCCACCCCATTTCTTCCTTTTTCCTGGCAGAGACTCATCATAAGGGTTCCCCTTAGGATGCAGTTGTCCATGCGGGTACCATTTGTTGTCTGGGTTTTTGTTCTCCCACCAGACCTCAGCCATTTAGCTCCAAAGAAATCAACAGAAGTCTATATTAATGATAAACTGATCGACCCATTAGCTCAGGCTTTTTATTAACTCTTATAATTTATATTAGCCCATTATTTTTATCTATGTTAGCTACATGGCTCAATACCTTTTTTAGCGGAGCAGATCACATCTTTTTGTGTGTCTGGGCAGGACTGTAGAGGGAGCTTCCCTCTTCCCAGAATTCTCCAATACTCCCTGACCTGCCTCTACTTCCTGTCTGGTTGTCCCACCTATACTTTTTGCCTGGCTACTGGCCAATCAGCATTTATTTAAAACATAATTGACAGAATACAGACAATTGCCCCAAACCACTCTGCCTCTGAAGTCTTAGAACTACAGGTATGAACCACAGCTACAATTTTACTGCCCTTAGGAATGAAAACTCAACCTTTCATTCCAGTCCAAAATTGTCCAGAACCAAGTAAGGAAGCTGTGATTGTGTCAGTGGGAAGATGCCTCCCGCACTCACCTTCCTCACTTGGCCACCCTCCACTGGATGCTCACATCTAAATTTCAGTAAACTGCTCCAATGGCTGTCTGGTGATTTCCCCAGACTATTGCAGAAGCTCTCCTGGGGCTTCTGAACCTTTGGTTACCTGCATTTCCAACTGTCGGCAAGGACACTCATAGCTCCGAGAGCTCAGGCAAGTCACTCAATCACCCAGAGTCTACGTTTCCTTATCTAAAAAACACCATCCTACTTCACAGGGTTTTGGTAAAAATCATATGGATAAGAAAATTCTGGGTCAACCATTCAGGGCATGCAACATTGCCCAGCTGCTCTGAAACTGGCCCAGCTGTGTATACAATCGGAACTTCTAACTCCTCAGAAATTTCAAGGGCCAAAGGTGGATTAACTATTGTAGACATTGTAGGGACCTCCCAACTATATCTTCATGTTTTTATTTTGTTTGTTTAAAAACAGAGGAAAGCCAGGTTGCTGGGTCACATTGCTCATCAGTGTATTTCATAACGTTAAGTGAGAAGCACTGAGTCACAGGTCACAGCAGTAGTGAACAGGAGGTAATGAGTTCCATAGATTAGAATCAAGTAAGAAAAGGAAGGGAAAAATTCTAATTAAAACCCGAATAAACAGTACTGGAAAGTGAGTGCTCTGTGGGGTTCTGTAGAAGAGTGGCTGGCTTCTTAATTAGTGCACTTGAAAACATTTTACAGGCAGACCTGGGTAGGGGGCTCAGGACCTGAGTTCAAATCCCCAGAACCCTTGTAAAAGCAGACATGGCAGCTAGGGTGTCGGTAATTCCAGAACTACTGGGAACAGGAAGGTAGATATAGAATTTCCAGAAGCTTGTTGGCTGCCTGGTATGCACAATGGAAAACAACAAAAGAGACCCTGTCTTGGACAAGTAGAAGGAAAGGGTTGACAGGACAGCCACGGTTGCCCTTGACCTCCGCATATGCACTGAGACATGCACATCCCACAGCATGTGCTGAGACAGATTCCCTTCTGGCCATGGGGACTGGGAACTGCCTGCAGGGGTGAGTCTGGGGGATGATACACTGTGGGATCCTGAGACAGCTCTTCCTCATCAGGAACACTTACCAAAAACAAAACAAAACAAAACAAAAAAACCATCCCAAGGATTCCAGGATACTTGCTGAGGGAAAAGTCCTGCCACACTATAGATGGTGAAGTCTTATGAGCAGGTCCTGAGGGCCCCATCTCTCCAAATGTCAGGACGTGAGCAGCAGAGTGGTTTGCTGTGGAGAACATGAGGCCCTGGTGCTCTGTAGCCAGGGCCTGGCTTGGTTTCCAATGCATCTGACAGCTCAGCTTCATCACTCCTGATTATTCACCTGTGAAAATGGGCTCAGCGGTGAGTCAGACTGAGTGGGAGACAGGACACTGTGCGAGAGCTTCCCGAACATGCGTGGCCAACACATTTTGAATTCTTACCTTAAGCCAAGTGCTGGGCGGTCACTTTTACATGAGTCATTTTATTCAATTTTCCGGGGACTCTGAGCCAGGCGCTAATCATTCCTCCGTGCGTCAGAACAGCCTGAATCTGGGGTAGACTGGAGGGCTCTACACTCTGTCCCCCTGGCCCACCCAAGGCCAGCTTGTCTTGCTATTGCTGCTTTTGCAGTGCTGAGGGTTGCTGACGGTTGATCTCTGGGCTTTGCACAGGCCAGACAAGCACTTTCCCATCGAGCTACTCCCCCAGCCTCTTGTTCTTATTTCTTAAAAGTATGTTCTTTTGATTACAAATGCCCAAGTATGAGACTATTTCCCCGGCAGCCACAGAGCCTTAAAAGGATGTTTTACCCCAGGAATTTAGCAAAGATTCTTCTCTTAGGTGTTTAATAATGTGTGCCGACTCTGTAGATGGGGGAGGTTTCCTTGGCTAAAATTTAGTTTATTCCAAGGTAAGGGCTTCACAGCTTGATAACTATCCTAAAAAAAAAAAAAAAATACTCAGAGAGCCTCTTCGTCTCTTTATTGCACAGAAGAGGAGAGCGGGGCATAGAAACACTGAGATTCCAAAGTCACATGACTGATGAATGAATCACTGGGCTTCAGCTCTTTGCTGTTGCCATGAATTTGCCTCCCTAATGGCATTCAGAAAAGGAGACTGTACTCCCTCTGCCCTCTAAGGTCCAGGCTTCAGGAAGGCCTCAAAATACATCTCCATGCACACACCAAAACGGTGGCCCATTCACAAACAGTATCTGGTCTGCTTTCTGGGGGATCATGAGGAGAAAACTGGACAGGTCATAGTCTTGCTATAATTTCATCACAGGAGTAAAGACCCAAACCATTTTATTCCCATAATTCTTCACTTGAAATAGCTTCTTCAGTGGGCATATTTTTTAACCTTTAATTTTGTACTATTATAAAGATATAAAGAATGCCTTCCTGACAAATTTGACCTTGGGATGCAGTCACTGAAGGTCTGCGCAGGTACCCAGAGTCAAGGTTGAGGCTTCTGGTACTGAAGTGGTCGCTCAGCTTTCCCTACTAAACCAATGCTAGCCTTTGAGCATCTTCCAAGGGACCTCTGGAAGTTACTAAGACTGTCACTGTAAGGATGGACTGCATACTTAACAGAACTCAGGGTCACTTCATTAAAAGACATTATTTGTGCTTTATGGAAGAGTTAGATGACACATATCATTAACGATAACGAAGGTCCCCACTTTGTCCCACAGCTGGTACATTCTGCTGATTCAGCTTTAGATGGTGTATGTGTTGGACAAGCAGAGGGAACAGAGCGTGTTTCAGCTTCTCCTGGTGGCTGGATCCCTCTGGAGCTAGTAGGAGTCCTGTCTGCCACGATAGAACCATACCACTCAGCTAACGGCATCATTGGTCTTGGCGATTAGTGTGCACTGCCAAAATCTCTGCAGAGTTCTAAACCTTCATCTCTCTGGGATTCTCAGAGTCAGAGGCTTATGAAATTAATTCTCTCTTCATACCCAGCTTTTCTAATACCCTGTGCCAAAGAAGCTTGCCTTGACCCTCACCTGCACACTGCAGGTCTCTCACACTCACCTGCACGCTGCAGGTTCTCAGACAGAACAGATCCTGAAGTGCAGTATCCAAGGAGACCATGGTGGGGAGGGGCACCCTGCTTTGGAGATCCTATTTGACTATGAAAAGTTAGGAAAAGTGGGAAAGTAGAGGCCACCTAGGATGGGCACTGAAACCTGGGAGAGGCATCAGAAAACTGTGGTTTATTTTTCTCTTCCTAGTGACCTGGGTTGTACAGTAACTTTCCTAAGACTTCTCAGGACTTTGCTGTAGAGATATCTGCACACCTTCTCATTGGCCAGCGGGGTTTGGGCTTTAGCCTGAGATCTCTCACTCCTCACTGCAGTGGACAGTATCTGTGCATGGGGACTAAAAGTCTAGTTGTCTGCTTTCTGGGCCATTGTGGCCGCAGTTCAAGCTGCCCATTCTTATTTGGATTCACTCTTTGCTTCCGGTGTGTGGGAGTTTCTATTCCTTCCTTCTGCATTCAGCTTTGTATTAAAACAGCAGCCACCACAACCCCAGGCCTTTTTCCCATTTACTTAGTCTAAGCATTTTTCTTTCTGTCGTGGTAGCAATAGGTCACTGAGTTTCCAGATGCCAAACCTACACTGTCCCACTGGTTTCTGAGTCTGACTTATGCCTTTGCTCACTCCCAGCATGCTGATGCTGCAATCATCGCAAAGGCTGTGCTTGTGCTTCTGTGTCAGCCAAGCCATGAGTGCTTTTATTCCCTTCTTGGTAGCTTTTGGCCAACTGACTACCCTCTGGAGAGCAGCCACAGAAGACCATCTGAGGAAGGGACTTCATCCCTTGGAGCCTCTTCATTTTCTCCTCGTCAGGCAGCTTGGATGGAAATGGGACATTTTGCAGTCAATAAAGAACCCTGTAGGCTTTGGGATCACAAATCCCTTTGAGAATCTTATACCTATGTGTTCTGCCCTGAGGAGAAATGGACACAGGGCATTCTGCATGAGCTTCATGAAGCCATTAACTCCAGAGTCCCACACTAAGAACTTGAGTTTGGAGGGTAACAGTTCTTTGGTGAATTAGCAATCCTAGTTTGCTTGCTTTATTCAGATGGAGTTTACATGAGATTGGAATTATAATAATCTCAATTTTTTTGCTCCTTTGAAGCATAATGGTGGTTGAAAGAGTAAACAAATAGTGGTTTTATATAAAATTTCTCCTTCAGAATAGTTTGTGTGAAGGAGTTGAATAAAACACAAGCATAATTTCCTCTCAACTTTCTTCATATCTTATTTCTTGACTCATTTATGTTAGAGACAGGACCAATGAATGTATGGTATGAGGTGGCATGGTAGAAAGAAAGCTAGATTTCAGTCCTGATGCTGTAGGGGATCTGACTTTGTCCTGGCCAGATGGCAACTTTGGAAGATTCTAGTCTCTCTAGGCTTCTTTTTTCTTATCTGTAAAATGAGGAAGTCAAACTAGATCAAAGGCAGGCTGGCAGTCTGCAGCCTGGCGAGACAAACCCAGCTCACAGCCTGATTCTGTACAGAAAGTTTTATTGGTGACCAGCACACTTGTTCATTTCTGCATTATCTACAGAGGCTTAGGGGTCATGTGGTCATGTTGAATAACTGACAGAATCCATAGGATCAGCAAAAGCTGTTGGAATGTTTACTATTAACCTTTACAAAAGTTTCTCAAGTTGTTTTGACTGGGAGAGACCCTATTACTTTCTTCTGCTGTTCTGTAATCCCCAGAAGCAAAGGGAATGCTACCCAGTAGAGGCTCATGTGGAACAGAAGTGAATGAAGAAAATGCTAGCCCCCTTCAGACACTGACTGGGAATAGAAATGGATGGAGGGAACCTCATTGAGTCCACTATGGAGACTCACATGAAATGGAAGTAACTGTAGGACCATTGCTTAGCCCACTTCATGGGCTGATGTGGAATGGAAGTCAGTGGGGAGTGGCCCAAGATATATCATTTGTACTGTGTTGAAGTCATTCCCTCAATGGAGTCTATGCTCAGTGCTAGTAAAGAGTCAAGGGAAACGTCAATCAAACTTGATGTGTATACAAAACACCTGGGATTCAGACATGGTGCGCCTCAGAACAGTCTTCTGCTGAGCTTTTATAGAAAGTTTCTCTGGTGCTATACATTAAGAAAGATAGTATTGCATTGTTATCCCTAGCTTGAATCTTGTGAAATGAGTCAAGTCCTTACGTAACCAAGAAAGACATATAGGCCTCTGGTAGGGAAGGCCCATGAAGTGTTCTTCTGAACAGGAACTTTCTGCCCTGAGCTTTCCACAGACTGATACATTTTTGTGATGTATATTGTTCAAACCATGCTTTTCAAGCAGCAGGAGTTGGGAAGTCACTGTGGCACAAAACAGAGCGTTGCCACAGTGGCAAGCGTCTCAGGGTGTAGGGCTTCCAAGTAAGGCCCATGTTCAGCAATCTCATCACATTGGAATGTGTCGTATTTTAAATGTGCTTTTCCTGTTTTTCTACACTCATTACATGCGGGAAGGGGTTACATGAACTCAGCATCATGAAGCTTTTCTTTCTGAAAGGGATTTATTCAAAAGGGCCGAGCCTGTCCACCGAGCAAGGGAATGTGAGATGGAGGACAGACCCCCAGGCCCAGGACGGTGACTCTTCCGGTCTTTCCCAGTCACTAAGCTGCTGTCTCTCCTTTGTCTTCCAATAGCATCACTGTTCTGTCCTTTTCTGTTTCTTAAATTTGATTTCAGAGTAAATAATTTAGGACATGATGCTTTTCCTTAATTGACATTTGAAAATGCTTCTATGCAGCTTAACAATATCTGCCCCTTCTGCCATTTTATTTGGTAGTGACAAATGGAGCACATTGCCCCAAGGTGTGACGAGAAAGGACAGAGTATTTGAATTCCTCTTTATTTGTAGTCAATGAAGACTGAGAACTTCTAGCCTGGCAGTAAGATTCCTTAAGGAAGGACCCGAACTGGGAGAACGCAAACCAAGATCTCTAAAGGCACCCAAACTGGAAGGTGAAGAGAATGAAAAATTAAGTGACTTCTGCAGAGGTCAGAGAGTGGTGGAGATTGTTCTGGCCTTGGTATGTCAGACCAACGGGACACAGGTTTCCAGTTTTGACAACTGGAGAGAGTTCTGATCAGCCCTGCAGTCACTGTTCCTGCTTGGAACTTACAGGCTCTTTCCTAAAGCGCTGGAGACTAGGCTTTCTTATGTGAATTTTCATTTTCTGCTGTTTATTTATGAAAGAGTCCAGGCACCCTTTAATGTGTCTTTCCTGGCCGAACTCTGCCTTCCTTCTGGCCTGCTGAGTTAATTCCTCCCTTCAGGACTCCTGACCTAACAACCCCTTGAAATTCTGCCTTTCCTCATGCTCACGGCTCCACCCTTGGCTCCTCCTGTCCTGTTCTACCCCAATCCTCATTCTGGCTGGAAACGTCCTTCCTCTCTTGCCACTGGGGACAAAATAAACTAGAGGAGTTGCCTCTGAAGGAGAGCTGTCACTCACTACCCACAGCTTACTTCGGGTGGGAGAAAGGTGGGGAGAGAAAGGGAAGACAAAAGGGAAGAAAGAAAGAAGAAAATGAGAGAAGACAGGAGTGAAGAGTAAAAGAGAGGAGAGGGGAGAAGGAAGGAGGGGAGGGGAGGAGAGAAGAGGAAGGAGGAGAATTGGAGGTTGTTGAGTAGCTCCGATGTGGCCCTTACAGACTTCCTGGAACTGGCATCACACTTGCAGTTGAATTCCGTTACTTTTTCCATTCCAGAGACATTTCATTGCCATGTTTCGAGGCTGGAAGGGCTGATCTTACTAACAGCCTTGCTATGAAGCACTTAGTCCCAGGGTCTATCTCTGCATAAATGTGCCTTCTAAGTTTGCTTTACTGTTTATGTTGTCTTATTCAACTTCCTGGTCTAAACTCCACAGAGTTCACCGTTAGCCTGGCTGAGTTGTCATACTTTCTAAATTGAGAGCTGGCAGTTTCCAAAGTACAAACACTAGATTTAAGAACGTCCCTTACGCAGAAAAATCTGACCCTTCATGCTTCTGGGTGGCACTGTCAGAACTGTCAAGGCAATCTCTCTTGGCCACCAAGCTTTAGCAGCTGGGCAGTTCTTCCCATCAGGAACAAGCTGACTGTTTTCCTGGGAAACCATTGCACACGGTGGTTCAGTTGCTGATGGCCCCACCGAAGGGCATCTAGTGTATAATGTATACAACTGAGCGGCGGAGAGGTAGACCCAGCGAAAACGCTTTGCCCACGTAGAGTTTGACGTTGGGGCTAAAGCTGCACACCCACATTCTAGTATTTCTATGGGAAATGTTTGCTTTCCGTTCCAAAAACTGATTTACAAACAAATACTTTCTTGGAAGGAAAAGACAGTCTAAATTTAGAGCCTCCTAGAGCTGCCCTAGCTGTCGGCACAGATTCCATGGTTGGTTTTCACAGGTCTTCTGGGGACAGTGTTACCGAAGCAGCCAGGTGAAATCCCGAGGTTGGCACCTGTGTGCTATGAGCCACACAGGTGTGCCAGGGTTGGGAAAAAGACCTTTACAGCGAGGGGAGAGGTTTGGGTTTCCACTGGACTCAAGTTTCTCTGGTGTTCTTAAATAGTGCCAATGCTCTGCAGATGGAGATAGACCCTCAGATAGATTAGTAAGTAAATCCCCCTCTGTGTCTTCACAAGCATTCAATTTGTTGTCTTTCTTAGGAAAAGAAATAATAACACAAGCCCAGATTTCCAAATAAATATAACAAAGAATGAGCCTCTAAGGCAGTGATCCTCAGCCTTCCTAATGCTGTGACCTTTTAACACAGTTCATCGTGCTGTGGTGACCCCAAGCATAAAATTAGTTTTGTTGCTACTTCATAACTGTAATTTTGCTACTGTCATGAATCTTAATGTAAATATCTGCTCTGTGACCCCAAAGGACTGTGGCAGGTGGAGAACCATGGCTCTGGCATTAGCAGGTATAGAATTCTCTGCTCCTGTACAATTCCTACAGAAGCTGGGTGCTCTAATGAGGACATGGGCTTAGGTCCTTCTGGTCTGCTCACCTTAAGGACATAGTGATTTCTCTTGAGTCTAATTAATCATTACTGAAAGGCCTTCCTGGGGAATATGGCTCTCAGGACACATGCCTGGCTTTTGGGCTCCAGGGTCTTTGCTGTCTATACCAAGACCCCATATAGTCAAGGTTCGCCTTCCCGCCTTCCCCCTTTCCTGACTTCCCACTTTCCCGCCTTCCCTCTTTCCTACCTTCCAGCCTTCCTGCTGACTCTGGGGCTCCTTTGTTCGTAGGGCTTTTAAGTTGCATTTTATTAGTAATAATGACCGGTAAAGAGGGCATTTTCTGATTTTTAATGACTAACTGCAGGAACTATGGGCCTGAGGCAATGCATATACTATGCTATTAAACTCTGAGATTTGAAAAATATAAAGAAAAGTAATTACCTTCTTATGCATGTTACCATGGATACCAAGTTTTGTTTATCATTTCAAGCTTTTCTTAGAGATTAAAGTCTAGTTTAGTAACCAATAGAAAAGGGACAGACAGTTCAACCTCAATTTCCACTCACTATATAACGCTTGGCATTACCTAGCGAGTCTGTTCCTTTAAGAAGCCCCTGAAATAGGATGTGAATTGCTATAGTAAGTATTCATATTTCATCGAACAGTTCAGTAATCAGTCTTTAAAATCAGCTAAGCCCATAGATACCCATGCTCCATTCCTCTGAAGTGGCAGGAACTTTCATATCATTCTTTGACCCTAAAGAATGATCTATTTTTCAGCCTTCAGATTGTACGCACATATTTTATGCATTATGCATTAGTGCCAGAAATACTTTTTCAATCGGATCTATTATTACAGTGCATAGCTCAGAGATTAACTTTTAAGGATGAGGAAGAATATGCCCAGAGAATTACCTAATACTCCATAATTCACATCGCAACTATTTGCTCCACATGTTTCTGAGCTTGGGATACCACTTCTTTTCAAGCTCTTAAGGAAAGGCCAGAATCCATTAATTTCACATCACTGCAAAAATGCTGGCCCAGATAGGTATGACTAACTTCCATTTTGAAGGAAACTTTTAGAAAACGTCATCTAGAATTTTAAACTTTCTCGGGGAATTTTTTTTTTTTTTTTAGTTATTGGCTTTGTGTTTCTTTATCATAGCAAAAGAGTAATACAAGAAGTTCCATCAAATACTTAATACAGAAACGCCGTTCATTTGTCTGAGTATCTTGGAAGCGAGTTGAGTTCAGTGATGAGGCAGATCACAGAAGCATGTAAATGAAGAAGCCTGCTTAGGAGTCAGAGATGGAAACTTTGCCATAATTCCCCCATGACATACGTTGTACTAGAGGTCTGAGGAGATGCAGTGAGTGCAGACCAAGGCCACGGCAACTCTGAGGATTCAGCAAGGTGTCTCAAAAGAGGTGACATTTAGTTTCTATGTGAACCCTACAGTATAACACACAAGTATAAGATTATTATTATCTTACTTACTTAGGTTTTCTTTTCTTTGTTGTGTGTGTGTGTGCGAGAGAGAGAGAGAGAGAGAGAGAGAGAGGTGCATGTGTATGCACTGTGTGTTTATGCATCAGAGGCCAGAAAAAGACAATGTCTTCTTCTCTCTCTTTCCGCCTCATCCTCCTGAAACAGGGTCTCTCACTGAACCTGAACCGAAGCTTGATGTTTTGGCTAGGCTGGCTGGTCAGACTGCTCCTGGGATCTTCCTGTCTCCACCCTCAACACTGGGGTTAGGGATATACATGGCTTTTATGTGGGTGGGTGCTGGAGATTTAAATTCAGGTCCTTGTGTTTGTAGAGCAAGCACTCTTACCCACGGATCCATCTCTCCAACCCTCCTTAACTATCCTATTGAAGTACAAAGATGGACACATTCGCACAGTATTAAAATAGAAAAATCCCCCAGTAGTTTTTAAGCTCATCCTATTCTTCTCCCATCCAAGCACACTAAAGCAGCACTAAATTTCCACAAAGAACCAAGTCTTGACATAGCTGTGACAGGGCCCCCTTGGCACAGTGGCAGTGGAGGCAGGAAGAACGTTGGCTAAAGCAGGTAGACACTGCTGGACTGACTTCCCTGTTGATATTCAGTGCTGTGAGCACACCATTTTCTGCCTCTAGGGAAGTACATAGAGGAGAAGCCTGACACTCTTCTTTGTGTTATTTTTACCCATAGACAGCCAGATCATATTTTTTTTTGCCAGTGTGACTTATGTAGGTCATTAGCAACACACACTGAAAGCTCGTGTTATGAGTAGGGGGAGATAAAGGGACCAGAGTGAATTCATAAGGGAAGCTGACTGGATTCTGTGGGTTTGAGCAAGAGTGGAGATGCAGCCACAGAGGTGAGCTACCACGGACCCAGAGGGTCTAGACAACACCCTATTGGATCCTTGGGGTTACAGAGAGTAGGTTGGCTTCCCTGAAACTAAAGACCTGGCTGAGGAGCTCAGAGAACTTAGGTTAAAAGAATATAGGCAGGAAGGGCAACAGAGGACAAACAGCCATTGGAATGTAGATGTGCTGATAAACTCCTACCATCTTCAAAAACACGCAGCCATCATCTCCTGATTGCTTTCCCTGATGCTGACACCCACCCCAAATGACCCTCACTCAATAACACACATCCCATAATCCTGAAATGACATGGTTGGTTGTACAATAATTCCACATTGCCTTGCATCTTTGATTTTGGTGCTCTGCAAGGCAAACATATTTTCCCTAGCACAGTGTCTTCTTGTATGTTTAGAGTTTAGCATGGAACCTGAAGCAGAAATCACTGACTCTGTCAACAGAAACAGAGGGTCAGCCTCATGCCACCACTGCCCCAGAGGCACGGAAACCAGTACAAAGAGAGAATGTGTTTCTGGTCACATAGGTCTTTCACTAGAAGGAGAACCATTCTAGATTCTTACAGAGATGATACATGGAAGATTGAGAAAGATTCTTGTGACTCGAATAAAGAGAAAAGATTTCCGGTTGGGCCACTTGTTATTCCACCTACAAACACACAAGAAGCTAAATCTGCCCGCCGGTCTCTGCCCGCCGCGAAAACCGGACTGGCTGAACATAGCGCACAATAGAGGACTACTGAGAACTCAAGAACAATGGCAATGGGTTTTTGATCCTACTGCACGTACTGGCTTTGTGGGAGCCTAGGCAGTTTGGATGCTCACCTTACTAGACCTGGATGGAGGTGGGTGGTCCTTGGACTTCCCACAGGGCAGGGAACCCTGATTGCTCTTAGGGCTGACGAGGCAGGGGGACTTGATTGGGGGAGGGGGAGGGGGAGGGAAATGGGAGGCGGTGGCGGGGAGGAGGCAGACATCTTTAATAAATAAATAAATTTAAATAAAAAAAAAGAAGCTAAATCTGGTCTGACAAGAGAAGGGAGTACAAGAAGGCAGCCATTGGCCATCAAACGGCCAATCGAGTTGCCGATGACAAAACTGCTGCTGTGGTTTGGAAGCCCCTTCCCATCTCTCCAATCCCTGTGCTGAAATGTAAGAAGTAGGACCTTGAATGGCTTCAGGCTGTTACATTGCTTATCTCAGGACTGACTCCTGATAAGATCGCAAGCTCAGCTCTGGTTTTTCTTCCTGCCTTACAGGCTTCCTCGCAGTGACGCAGTGACGTCCTCCACCACCTGTGACACCAAGGAAAGCATCCCCACAGGCCAGTGCCAGCCGCTTAGGTTCTCAGGCACCACAACTGGGAGAACTGAACCTCTGTTCCTTTGGAGTTGCTCAGTTATGACACTCCGCTAAAGCAACTGGGCTACCACCGTTGCTCAAGATGGAGACATTTGCTTAACATCTTCTGAACAGGAGATTTTTTAATGAAAAAATTCAGGAAAAAATTCAATGCTTTCAAAAGGAAGAGGGAAAAAATACTTCTGCAAATACTCTAATACCCAACCGTGTGTTGATAAGACAAGCACAGAAGGTAAGCAATAGCCTCCTAGCCTTCCTCCCCTGGCATGGGCTAAATCAATTGTGAGGTCAGCCTACGGGAGACAAGCTAACCTAATTGAGAAAGCACATAGCCCAGAGAACGCGTGTTCTGACTCAGGCGCTCACAGGGTCTGGGCTGAGTCACTCTCTCATGCTGTCTGGTTCCTCATGCCTCCATGCCAACTCCCACGCTCCTGCCTCTGTGGCCCTCCACAAGTAAGGCATGATCACAGCTAGAAAGTGAGTGTTTGTCTGGTTAGGTTTTGAAATTGGAGACCAATAGAACTGACAAGACCACCCAACTAGGAAGGATGTAGTGAGGAATCAAAGGAAAAAGGGAGAAGCAATTACTGTATTTGAGGTGTGGCCCTTCAGGGGCCACATGCAATGACAGCATGTAGGATCAGTTGGCTTACATGCTTTTCTAGTAAAACAGCTGAGGGGTTTGAGCTAAAGTGGAAAAGCAAGGCCCCTTGTCTTAGAAGGATCAAATGTAAACAAGGGTCCTTTGTTCTTCATACAGGTCAAAAGTCAAGATGTTCCTACCAGTTTCCACTGCACTGTGTCTGCCTGCGGGGTGTATGAACCCACTAGAGAGGCTTCCTCAACTATGGCCTTACATGAACTTTGGGTCATGGAAAAAATTCTCTTAAAAATGTACTTTTATTTATTCGTGTGTGTAAGAGAAGAATCTATGGGAATCATGTCACTCCCTTTGCGAAACGGATCTAGGAATAAAACCCAGGTCGTCAGGCTTGGCAGCAGGTGACTTTATCTGCTAAGCCTGCCCACAAAAGGATTCTTTTCCCAGTAGTTCAGGATGTAGCCTCATACAAGGGAGTAGAAGCAGACCACACGTCCAACTAAGCAGACATGTGACCATGCAGATGATAACAGGGTATGTGGCAATTCCTTTGGCTTTGAAAATTTCATACTTTTATACACGGTATTTTGACTATATTCACCCACTAGAACCCCCACCAACTGCCCCTGGTGCCCCCACCTGTTTCCCTCTCTACTTCATATCCTTTTTATTTGCTAGGATTATTTTATTTTTATTGTCATATATGTCTGTATGTGTGGGTGCATATGTGTGTACAGTGTGCCTTCTGAGGCCTAAAGAGGTGTGGGGTGGGGTGTCAGGTCCCCTGGAGCTGCCTGATGTGTGTGCTGGAAACAGAACTTGGGTCATCTCAAAAGTGCTTTTAACCATGATCCATCTCTCCACTCTTTTTCTACTAATAAGCCTGAGTACCGCCAGTGCTGTCCATAAGTTCATGGGTGTGGGACTGTCCACTGGGCTATGGGTAACCTACAACTGGCCATACCCCTAAAGAACAGTGTCTCTCCCTTCTTCAGCAGCCTCCAACTGCCAAGAGCTTCCCCTTTCCCCCAGCTAATCTGGAACTTTGACTGGCTTGATCTTGCAGAGATCTTGTGAAGGCAACCATGTTTTCAGCGAGCTGATACGTGTAACAAGCACGGCCTGCCCAGAACTCGGGAGTCACAGCTCTCTTCACGTCCACTAGCTCTTACATGCTTTCTGCCCTCTTTTCGCAATGCCGCTGAGACTTGACCTGGAAGAGGTTGATGTAAGTGATTCATCCACAGCTGAGCACTCACATCTTCTCATCCCTTGGGCCAGGTCTGAGTCTCCACATTAAGAACTACCCACTGCGAAAAGAAGCATCTTTTTTTTATTATTATTAATTTATTTATTTATTAAAGATTTCTGTCTCTTCCCCGCCACCGCCTCCCATATCCCTCCCCCTCCCCCAATAAACTCCCCCTCTCTCATCAGCCCTAAGAGCAGTCAGGGTTCCCTGCCCTGTGGGGAGTCCAAGGACCTCCCACCTCCTTCCAGGTCTAGTAAGGTGATCATCCAAACAGCCTAGGCTCCCACAAAGCCAGTATGTGCAGTAGGATCAAAACCCAGTGCCATTGTTCTTGACTTCTCAGCAGTCCTCATTGTCCGCTATGTTTAGTGAGTCCGGTTTTATCCCATGCTTTTTCAGACCCAGTCCAGCTGGCCTTGGTGAGTTCCCGAAAGAACATCCCCATTGTCTCAGTATGTGAGTGCACCCCTCATGGCCCTGAGTTCCTTGCTCGTGCTCTCTCTCCTTCTGCTCCTGGTTTGGACCTTGGGGTTGTAGTCTCGTGCTCCAATGTGGGACTCTGTCTCTGTCTCCTTTCATCGCCTGATGAAGGTTAATATCCGGAGGATGTCTATATGTTTTTCTTTGGGTTCACCTTCTTATTTAGCTTCTCTAGGATCACGAATTATAGGCTCAATGTCCTTTATTTATGGCTAGAAACCAAATATGAGTGAGTACATCCCATGTTCCTCTTTTTGGGTCTGGCTTACCTCACTTAGGATAGTGTTTTCTATTTCTGTCCATTTGCATGCAAAATTCAAGAAGTCATTGTTTTTTACTGCTGAGTAGTACTCTAATATGTATATATTCCATACTTTCTTCATCCATTCTTCCATTGAAGGGCATCTAGGTTGTTTCCAGGTTCTGGCTATTACAAACAATGTTGCTATGAACATAGTTGAGCATATATTTTTGTTGTATGATAGGGCATCTCTTGGGTATCTTTAACCGAGCTGAGCAAAACACAAATCAATGAGTATAAACATAAGTCTTCAGAAGGCAGTTTGACAGCATGGACATCTATCCAAACAACGGCTGGTTTCTCCTCCCTGCCCCAAGGGCCTGTGATCTTCTCAGTCATCGGCTTTTGACCAGGTTTTAACCAGGTTTATAGTACCAACCATGAAATTCCCTCCTGTGGAGCAAGCCTTGCTTTCAATCAAAAAGAGGTTAGGAAATACGGTGATACTCTTGTCACTATTGTACCAGTGTGCACATCTTGCAGGACATGCCAGTATTGTAGCATGCTAAGTCCGGTGCTGGGTAAAACTGCTGATGACTTCTCTCCCGGAAGCCTGCACAGCATTGCAGAGCACAGCCACATAAACTAACCAGCAGGGAGAGCTTCCTGGTTAGTCAAGACTGGTTTTTCTATGCCCTTTATCCAGAGTGAGTGTTGTCTCTGGCAACAGTCTTACCGTTAGTTACAGTGGCAAATGCCTGTATTGGTCGGGCGCCTCTGGGGCTTCCCTGGCCCATTATTTGTAGGGAGTCATCCCATGCCTGGCATTGAGATTTTCTTTTAATAACCCCTGTCTTCTGAGAACTGCATTGCCCACTTCTACAGGATACTCCTGTTCGAACTCCTTTTTTATATATTATAATTTTAATTAGCTATCAAACTAGAGGTTTCCATAACGTTTCTTCATATATTGATCTCTGACTTTATGAAGCTGCTGTTGGATAGATATGAAATCCCAGTGTAGGTAAGATCCATCAGGCTGGATATGTTCAAACTGTGATTGTAAGGTTTACAGTTGCCTCTGGAATGTGGAGCTCAGCCTATACTGAATTATTAAATATCTGCAGCTCAGTTTCAAATGGACTTGGCCAAGAAGCAAGCCAGGTATACAAAGAAAGCACAAAGTTTAAGATCCTGGAAATGAAACTATGAATCCACAAATTCTCATAAAAATTCTGATCATGAGTCCCAACAGTGACTTTGCCGCTTTGCGTCTGCTGGGCTCTGAGACAGGGCCTTCTTTTGTGTGCAGTGTCTGAGGGGGGCGCCAGGCTTGGAAGTCTGGGATCTGACAAGGGATGTGCCCAGGACAAATGCATGCAGGACCCTCAGGGAGAGTCCGTTTCGTTTATATGTACGTGTAGTTGGTCAAAACCAGGCCACAGCTAACAGGACCCTCGGTAACCATATAGTTGGTATTAATTAAATGGATTACGTTTATAGCCAAGATTTTTTTGTTTTATCAGCTTGAAAACATAAATCATCTCATTTGTTATTGACCCATATTTTATAGATTGCTGCTCCCAGGAAGTGCTCTTGGAGGACCAATGAGGTACCAGTGTGTAAAAAAGCCTGCCACCAAGCCTGTCAACCTGAATTTATTCCTGGGAGCCCACATGGTGGAAGGGGAAATTGATTCCTGCAAGATTTCCTCTGATGTCCACACATGCACCATGGCATGCATGCTCCAACCGCACACATACAAAATAAATAAATGACATTAAAATGAAAAGGAAGTGCTCTTTGTATCAATATCTGATGAAGGGAGATTGGTAAGCAGGGGGAAGCAGAGGGGACATTAACATGTAGTGTGTTCCCAGCAAAAGATCCAGCCAATCTACAGAACACCTTTGAGAGCTGCTCCAGGTCAGTTCTATTCATGGCTTTGAAGCAGGTTCTTCCCAGAAGATGTGACCTCCACAATAGATGTGAGGCAACGCCCATGGACCAACAGCCAAGGGCCATCTTCTGTCTGCCCCCCTAGCATGTGGGGGAAAGGCCTTCGATCCTAGGCAGGGATCCCCCTGAGTGGGAATCCGGGCAATGCATCAGAGCACAGCTACAGCCTTTGCAGCACTGGGCATGCCTCTGCTGTGAGTTCCTAATCAAAGCTTCTCTCAGTGAGCCTGTGCTCCCAAGGCTACAGTGATGTCACAGATCCCATGGTGCCAAGAGAGATTACCCTCATCAGTACCAACAGAGGACTGTCCCTAGTGGCAACAAACACCACTTCTGACCATGGTCTTCCCGGTGGTAGGAGTGGCTAATTTCTAAGGGCGAGTCACTTGCTTTTCTCTCTTTCTCAAGCTATAACTTCTTTCCTTCCAAAATTGAGGAATGCACCAAGGGTCCTAAGCAGATCCCTCTGGTTTTATATCCATTCTTTCTCCCCTGTCCATTAGGGCAGCCTGTCCTTTCACCACATCCTCTGCAGTCACACCACATCAGCAGTGGTCCCTTGGAACCAGGTGCACTCGTAGATTAGCTGGAGACACAGTTCAGTGGACTCCACTTGATATCCCACCAGAAGCATTCCTGTCTTAAGAACGGGAGCCTTGGAAGCCACGCTGCTTAGCATTGAGGGTTTTGAACTACTTCTCTGGGGAAGTTTGGGAGGACCTCTCCTGTTTCTACTCTTTCATTCCTAGACTCTTGGGTTCTAACCACCATATAGGGGTTTTGATTTAAGGTCAGGTCTAACCTCACGGAGACTGACTCACCTATGAGCTGCACTATCGGTGAAAGCCTTCGTCGGGCATGTGGATGCCCTTGTCCTCCTACTGAAAACTGATCAAGGCCTAGCATGTGGTTGAAGCAGTGGAGCCCACGCGCATGTGCCATTCCGCAGCTCTAGGTGAAAAGTGGGTTCCTTACCCTTAGGCGGCGAGTCTACGCAGCTGAAGAAAGTGGGTTCCTTACCCTTAGGCGGCGAGTCTACGCAGCTGAAGAAAGTGGGTTCCTTACCCTTAGGCAAGTCTATGGAGCTGACGAAAGTGGGCTGAATGTCATAGAAGCCCTCAGATATTGATTCTGACCAAAATACTAAGGCCTGTGTCTTCCCCACCACTCAACTGCTGTGAAGAGACACCATGACCACTGAGACACCATGACCACAGAGACACCATGACCACAGAGACACCATGACCACGGAGACACCATGACCACAGAGACACCATGACCACTGAGACACCATGACCACGGAGACACCATGAACACTGAGACACCATGAACACTGAGACACCATGACCACAGAGACACCATGAACACTGAGACACCATGACCACTGAGACACCATGACCACGGAGACACCATGAACACTGAGACACCATGACCACGGAGACACCATGACCACGGAGACACCATGAACATTGAGACACCATGACCACTGAGACACCATGACCACGGAGACACCATGAACACTGAGACACCATGACCACAGAGACACCATGACCACGGAGACACCATGAACACTGAGACACCATGACCACAGAGACACCATGACCACGGAGACACCATGAACACTGAGACACCATGACCACAGAGACACCATGACCACTGAGACACCATGAACACTGAGACACCATGAACACTGAGACACCATGACCACAGAGACACCATGACCACTGAGACACCATGACCACAGAGACCTCATGACCACAGAGACACCATGAACATTGAGACACCATGAACACTGAGACACCATGAACACTGCAACATTTAACTGGCTTACGGCTGCAGAGGGTCAGTCCCTCACTGCATGGTAGGAAGAAGCATGACTGCAAATGTACCTCTGAATGCTGCGTCCGTGTGAATGGTACTGATGTACCATTTAGACAGAGTAAGAAAATTTCCCTCAAGTCAAGGCAATAACTTAAAAGGACCAATACTTGGGGACATATTTCCAGCGGCTTTCTCTGTAGCTGGAAAATGGATGCTTCGTTCCTGATGGTTTGGGGAGGTCTAACACAGTGACCTTGATTTCAGATGTTCACTGTGGCTCTCCTCTGAAAATCTCCCTCTCTTTCTGTCCATTTCCAGGCACCCCAGTGAGTGGCATGATTGAGCTCCTGGGTAGTCTTCGCAATTCTGCCCTGCATTCCCTCATTAGTGCCCGGTGTCTGATAGAACACCCAAGAGAATGGGAGCTACCCCTGTGATGTTGTTTAGTTCCTCATAGGCCTCAAATAAGCCCTTGAGGATCCCCCATGAGACCATGAGGGTGCCCCTTCCTCCAGGCCCAGGGAGAATCCCATTGGGAACAGCCATTAGTCATCATGACGATCTCTCACAGACAGGTCCATAGACCAATCTGTTTTAGACAATCCTTCAGCTGAGGCTTTTCTTCTCAGATGACTCTGGCTTCTATGAAGTTGACAATTAAGGCTGACTAGGATAGATGCTAATCACCAGACAAATCCATGGGACCGATTGGAGCAGGGCCCTGAGAGCAGAGGGGGGAGGAAGCATCATCACCCTAGTGTACCTGGAGCTAGCTGGTTCTCAGGGCACTATGGGAAGATGGCAAACAGTGTAAAAGACAGGGCCTACTAGGTGGTCTTTATGTCACAGGGGCATGTTCTCCAAGAGGACTGTGGGGACCCAACCCCATCCTTTCCCTCCTTTAATTATCTCTGATGTTGTGTTGCAGCGTCAGGAAGCTTATTCCACTTGGGAATTGTTTCACACACATAATGGGGTAGAGACCCACAAAGCAAAATAAAGGGTAAACTATTTTATTTTAGTGGTACTTATTAAACTGACTTAGATGAGGAGGTGTGATGACAAACACTGTGACTTCCTAAAAAATATAATAAATTGAGCTTATCCTGGCCTCCTCCTAGATAGCAGATCTTGAGTCAAAAGCCCCAGCACAAATATTTATTGGGAAATATGGTTCGGAGAGTAGGAGTAGGAGACAAGAGGATGAGGCACAGAAGACTGGAAAACCAATATGAGCATGAGTTATGAAGTTGGACAAAGCTCCTGGCCCAGGGTTCCTGGCTCTTCAAGAGCTGCCTGAGAGGCTCTATGAAAGATGTTTCAGGACTGTCTGTCTGGGGAAGGAAAGGAAAGCATGTATCCAGGAGCACTCAAGTAGCCTCTGCCTAAGATTTGCATCTGGAATGTTTACGGAGGTGGGCAATGCACTCAGGGCAACTATAGGGAAGATTCTGGAAGCCTCTAACACACTGTGCACAGGATGGGGTCCAGAGGGCTGTACATATAGGAAGCTGTTGAGAGGGACAGGAGATGCACAAACACACCAAGGTGGTACCCAAGAGGTTTTCAGTAGTTCACTCCCTGTTCTGAACACTGGTAAATTGCTAGTCTCTTGGTAGCAACCCTCCTGTAAGAGAAAAATGGTGTCACAATACTGGTGGCCAACACTGTTCTACACTGAGTTTACTTACAAGCACAGTCAACATTTGATAAGGATGTTATTTGGTTCATGTACTAAAGTTATAATCACAGAATACATCTGAAAAAAGATTTACTCCAAGCAGCTAGTAGAATAAATTCAACCCAAGTTAACCCCTTGCACAAAATATTAGAGTCCAAGGAATGAAGCCCTTTGTTCTAATCCCGTGGCCGAAAAACCATTTCCACACTCATTTTCAATGCACCTTTGGATTCCTAGAAGAAACTCCATCTAGGTGAAGGTTTTACATGCAATTTGAAGCAATGAGACTTTTCATATTGTTCTCTGACTGGGAACTCCTAGGGGAAAAAAAACTTCCTATAGTAATCTAGTACTGATTCTTTTATGATTAAACTAAGCTGCACTGACAGCAGAATCCTCTTTCATCTTTCACTGTGCAGGTCTCTACTGTTGAACAGTGGTCCCAGATGATAAACCTGCTGCTGGGGGGATGGCCACTGGCTACCCAGCAGTCCTGGAAGAGCCGACCCATAGCTGCTCTGTCTGCTCTTTGGGGAGAAGCGATAACGAAAGTCCAACCTACACATGGAGGAAGATCTCAAGGTGCTGGGAAAGAGGCAGACGGTCTCTAGCTGGGGAACTGTTAGGACAGTGTCAGGCACCTCACTAGAGCTCAGAGGCAGATGGTCTCTAGCTGCGGAACTATTGGGACAACAGAGCTCAGGGGCAGCCAGTAGACAACGAAGAATCCTTTGTGAGTCCCTCACCATCACCGCCAGATGTAAGGAGATAAACGAACCCACTGGAAGTTGAGCATTTAACTGTAATAAATATTAGCATTTAAATAGAATTTGTAGCAATCACAAGAGTTCTGCATAGATATGAGAGCTTTGAGATAATCTCAGCACTGTGAGACCCGTCATCTCTCATCACCTTTTTTCTGTGCTGGGTTCCACACATACCAGGCAAGTTCCAAATCACTGTGCTTCAGCGGGAGCCCAAGATCCTGTTAGCAGTGGTCTAAATAAATTAAATAGAAGATTCTGGAAGCAAACAGTTCATGAGTCCTTTTACGTGTGTAGATGTTCACACATGGTTGCATGTGTGTGTGTGGGGGGGGCAGAAGGCAGCCTCACATGCTGCTCCTCAGGGGCTTCCCACCTTGTTTTCCATGCAAGATGTCTCACTGGGACATGGGCTCATAGACTGGAGTCCTAGATAATCCCAGTCTTCCAGCGCTGGGATTATAAATGTGGCCATTTTTAAATCATGGATTTTAAAGGTCACGCTCATTGAGTTCCATCTTTGCCCTCAAGTATTTTATAGACTGGGCCATCTTCCCAGACCAGTCCACGTATTTTAAAAGACATTTTCTATAACAGTGTAACGTTATACTTATTGTATTTTATTGTGAGTTATCGGTAATCTCTTACTGTGCCCAGCTGGTGAATCATCACACATAGTTTGATTTCTGTTGCTGTGTGTGACAGATGATCTTGATTACCAACTTGACACACCCTGGAAGAAAGGACATCAGTGAAAGAATTGCCTTCATTAGATTGGCCTCAGGGCATATCTGTGGAGCATGGTCTTGACTGATGATTGAGTGTAAGAGGGCCCAGCCCACTGTGGGCAATGCCACCCCCAAGAGAGCTGGGTTGCACAAGCAGAGGAAGCAGGCCAGAGATCAGCATTCCTTCATGGTCTCTGCTTCAGGTCCTGCCTCCAGGTTCCTGCTTTGGCTTCACCGAGGATGGACTCTGAGGTGTAAACTAAAGTACACCCTTTTCTCGCTAAGGTGCTGTAGTCGTGGTACTTATCCTAGAAACAGAAAACAAATAGAACATTGTGACAAACACCATAATCAAAAAGCAACTTAAGGGAAGGAACTTCATGTGGCTTACACTTCCTGATCACAGATAGGAGCAGTCGCTCATGTAGGAACAGTGGTAAGAACCATGAGGAAAAGCTGCTTTATAGCCTGACTCAGCAACCTCACCTGCACGACCCACCTGGGGACAGCACCACTTACAGTGTTTGGCCCTTCCGTATCAACCAGCATTTAAGAAAATGCCTCACAGACATGGCGCCAGGCCAATGTAATCTGGGCAATTCTTCACTTGAGGTCTCCTTTTCTCAGGAGTGTGTCAAGTTGCCAGTTGAAGCTAACTATGACACAATGTATGGGAAAATCCTGGTGTATCCAGGATTTGGTATTATTTAAGGCTTGGAGCATCCACTGGGGGTGGAGGGCTTGGCGTATGCTCCATGTGGAGTAAGGGGGACTACCATATCAATCATACTTCCTTGCTCTATAGCCTCAATTTTCTTCTCACTGCTGAAAACACAGAAACAAATTTTTCATGTGGTATAAAAAATAAACAACAGCAAACCTAAACAAAGCCAAGGGAAGGAGCTAAGCCTTCTACTGACAAGTTGATTTGCCCAGCTCGCCTCCAGCAGCTTCCCCACCTTCCAGGGGCTGGAGGGGTGGGTAAAGAGTGCGTGGTTACCCTAGTCCCAGCTGCAGAATATTAACAGTGCCCCTTGCACAGAAACAGTCTATGCAGGACAGTGCCTGACCTGAGTCCTTTTGTAGGTTAGGTGACATCTGCGGCTGAGAAAGGTGTTTGCCAGGGTGTCCCTTACAAGGAGTACCAGCTCATATTCACTCTGAAGAAGAAAAGTCACCGAGCTGCAGGATACTGTGAAATAAGAAAATTTAAAATGTCCGTTTTATTCCATGAAGCCCCTGATGGTACCTGGAGCAGACCAGTTGCAGTCTGCCCTCACAGCACAAACAATACTCATTGGCGGAAGAAAAGTCTGATTATTCATCAACTCAACAAACATCAGGAAGCATGGTGGGTTAAGGCCCTCTGCCAGGGTGTGGCGATTCTTTCCATAACAGAATGGCTGGTTGTAGCCTCAAAATATTTGCAAAAAAAGGAGGAAGATGAACCTGTATGTGTGGTGGACACTGCATCAAATAAGCACAAAGGAGCCACAGGGTCACTTAATAGAAGAACCTTACCTAGGCAAGGTAGCAGGGAAGTGTGCCTTACCTGAAGCGTGGAAAATGGGCAGGAGATAAAGGGGGAGCTTACAGAGGAGTAAGATATAGTGGGTAGGGTGGGGGTGCAGGCGGAGGGACCTGTGTGCGAAGAATCCCTCCTGACCTCGCAGCCCCTACCTAGGCACTCTTTCTCCGAGCAGCTAGTTTAAGACCCTCCTAGTGGCATCTGTAACCAGTCAGCATCACCCCGAGTGCCAGCGAGCTGGTGACATGTGCACGACACCTCCCACAAGGAGGGGATGTGAAGGCTGGAGCCCTGTCTTGATACCGTGCCCATATCTGGCATGCAGGGCACACAGTAGTGTCTGAAGGAATGCAGGGAGGAAAGGGGGGCATGAGGAAAAGTGGGGACAGTGTGATGAGGATCTAACTGTGGGTACATTCTCCCCAGACCTTCTCATCACAGAAATGGAGACCATGACCACCAGTGGTCACAGCCTCTCTTCATTCACATGCTAATCTCAACTATCTGCACTAGGTACTGTGAACAGAGTGACGAGGATGCCGGTCTGTTTCCAGTGATCTTAGTCTAGGGTGGATAGATCTTCTGCCCTTGTGCTCATATATGAAATGGGATGGATTAGCGGATTTTGTTTTTCAGTGTTAGGAATAAAGCTGAGGAAGCCTTGTACATGCTAAACAAATGTTCTTCCACTGCCTAAATTTCATTTTTGCTTTTCTCTTCTAGCCCATGCGTGTGTGTGTGTGGCTGCAGACACACGTGCCACTGTACACTTGTGGGGGACAGAGGGTAACACTAGGAGCTGCTCCTTGCCTGCCACCTTGTTTGAAACAGGTCTATGTTCTGCAGGCTAGCTGGACCTCGGCCTTGCAGCCTCCTCTGCCTCTGCCTCCCATCTCAGCACAGAAGCACACAGATGCTGCCATGTCCAGTTTTTGCTTGGGTTCTGGGGTTTTACGCTCAGACCTCATAGCAGTGCATCAGGCATTTTACCCCCTGAGCCTCTCCTCAGCCCCCAGGATACTTTGTGTGATTCGGATGAACGGGTTTCATTGTGCCATTTTCGGCATATATATCATATTCTTTGATCTTGTTCACCCTGCTTGCTTTCCGTTCCCATTCACTTACCAAATACTCCCCCTCTGTTTTAAAGTATATTTTAAAGAATTTTTTTAATGTAGCATGGCAGTGATGGTGCACACCTTTAATCCCAGTGCTGGGGAGGCAGAGACAGGAGGATCTCTGTGAGTTTGAGGCCAGCCTGGTCTACAGAGCAAGTTCTAGGCCAGGCTGCACAGCTACACAGAGAAACCCTGTCTTGAAAAACTAAAATAAATAAATAAACAGAATATGCAACCAAGCCTGTGTTATGCTGGTAAGGAGGTCTGCTGTTTGAGGAATCTCCGCGCTGATTTCCATGGTGGCTAGACGAACTTACATTCCCACCAGCAGTGTGTAAGTGTCCTCCATCCTAACCAGCATTTGTTGCTATGTGGTATTTTGACAATAACCCTTCTGACTGGGGTGAGATAGAAGTAAAGAGCTTTTAAATTGTATTTCCCAGCTTTCCAATTTGATGCCGATTGACCAGACAGAAGTTTAGCTTTGACCATAAATGCTCTCTTTACAACTACCAGCCCAAGGACCTGCACTTGAAGGATCAGAAGGGGCTCCTCTGGCCATTCCTTTGTTCTTTCCCACAAAAGTAGTGCGTCCACAGTCTATTTCCTAGAGCAGAAGGGACTGTCCCCACAGCCCGCCCAGCCTCCTTAGCAGAACAGGACTTTTCTCCAGCTATGTTTCCTAGTCGGCTGCATGTTTGCTCAGGGGTCTGGCTCACTCACTCTACCCCCACCCACTACGTCATTCTGCTCAAGAGTGAGCCGGCCCCGCCTTCTCAGCTGCTCTCCCCAAAGTGGAGTGCCAGGGGCGGGCAATCTTCTGCTGCCGGTGGGGGCAGCTCCTGGAACCCCAGGATAGCATTCAGCAAGGGGCTCTGGTGAAATTAGAACCGGTGCTCTAAATTAAGGGGAGCAGATGTCCCTGTTTTGCTCGCGAGGCCTGGGTGGCCTGCTGTTCAGAGCAGAGTAGTAGAGACACTGACCTCGGGGGCTGCTGTCAATCTCAGCGTGCAGATGGCCAGCCAGGAGCCCGGAGCCGCTCTGCATTAGAAATGCGGTGGCGGGGAGATCGCAGGCTGGAGAGAGCTGTCTGGAGCGTGGGCGGCCAGCAGGCCGGGGAGCCGGAGGGCAGGAGAGAAAGGCCGCTGCGTGCACAATGGAGCCCCGCCGCGGCCCCTCGGAGGACAATGGGGTCCTCGGGGACCCGCGGTAGGCTGCACCGGCCAGCCCGCGCTCCAGCTGCCTCTTCAGAACAAGGCAGCGCAAATACGCACACTCGACTCTAAATCCTCTTAGGCACTCTCCGTGTGAACCAGAAGAGGGGTGGCTTTACAATCCCGAACAATCCGAAGCCTGAAGAGGCCTAGAAACCACAGTGCCAAGGACAGGATCTGCAGCACGCATGCAAATGCATTCTCTAGACCACCAGAAAGGCTTTCTGCCTCGTGGTGACCACTGCAGGAAACCCAGTGCTATAAACATTACATTCTGGCCCTCCGGTGCCACGTGGTGTCCCCAAACATACAAGGATGTTTCCCCCTGTAAGAAACTTCCCATTAAACGCTCAGAAAAGCCAGCTGAGCGGCGCAACCATTAGTCACTCAGGTATTTACGCTGTTTTTCCTATTTCCTTTCTGTCTTGGCCTCCGTGGTCAGTGGTATAAAATTCCTGGGAACTCCCACCTAAATATCAGCTTCCTGTTTATGTGTTGAGCAGCTTTAACATTAGACTTCAAAAGCAGTTGATCCAAACTGAGGTGGAGGAGGAGGAAGAGGAGGACTAGGAAGAGACGGGGGCGGAGGAGTGAGCAGGTCAAGGGTGCAAGTTCAAATTGCTTATGTCAAAATCAGAGGAGGAAGAATGTAAAATTGAAATGTAACCTAAGGCCTAAGATTTTGGCTCAGTTTCCCATGGCCCCATGTCTGCAGGCACCCATAAACTAAATTCAGTAAAGTATGAGCACTCTCATCTGTAACCCGCTCAAATGTGGCATGACGCTCAGTTGCTATCAAAGGTTAAAATTACTACCCTAGCACGACCTGTGCACTCCTCTGTGCGTGCCTTGTGCCTCTTCATGGTTGCTTTCCTGTGTGAAAAACACTTCATTTTATAGCCACCTGTGTGTAGGGGGGTACCACCAGAAGTTGGGGGGGACCACCAGAGGTTGGGAGGGACCACTGGAGGTTGCCTCTTATAGCCTGTGTAGGGGGAGACCACCGGAGGTTGCTTCTTATAGCCGTCTTCTGGCATAGAATTTTCTGTTTTGTTTCCACAGAGGAGACCACTGTTCTGGGACAGAATCCTTAGAGATATGCATGCCCTGTCGTGGAAAGCAGCAGCATTCCATGGCTGTCTTATGTATTGATGAAAGTTTTCTGTCTGTAAAACTGGAATCTGTCTCCACTTATAGAGTCATACAGAATAAATTTAATTTCTCTTCCACATGACATTATCCTTCAAGTATTTGGAGACAGTTCCATTGTCCCTGCAGCTCCTCCCCAAGCTCCTTCAGCTGCTTCGCTCGCATCTGTCTCTCTGTCCTCAGCGGAGTTATCTAGAGATGATCTAGTCCCTCAGCTCATGCCAATGCTCAGTTTCCTGGCAAAAGGGGCTTAAACCCAAAGGAGAAGTAGGTAGGTTCACCACAGACCAGTTAGTTACACAGACAGAACTCAGTTTTGATTTTCTACCCTGAGTCAGGAGGAACAGACCCAGCCACACACCATAGAAAATAAGAGGAAAACCCTGCCCTGTGCTATAGCCTTTCGCGGTCTTCAGTTTGATCCTCACAAACCTCTGCTGAATAGGTACTATTATTATTTCCTTTTATAATCTGAGGTCAACTGACGCACGCAAGGGCACAGAGCCACAGGCAGCAGCCTGTTCTCTAATGTGCTTCAAGTCTCTGTAATAAAGCTGCCACCATGGAGTTCAGCGGCCAAACCCGAAGTCCCGAATTTGCTTTTCAGCATATTCGACAATGCACAGCTTTAGTTAAAACCAGACTGTGTGTATATCATGTTTATGTAGCTACACGGACTTTTGAAATACAAGTTAAGAACTTTAGGGAGGGAAAAAAGTACTTTTTGGAAGCAAATGAAACAAAAATTCCCAGTTTAAGCCAAAAATCCTCCTGAACACGCTTTTCTTCCAATGCCATTACTTAACAACAAAGTGTTATATTACCCTTGAATTTCCTGCCTAGGCTGAGGGCAGGCCAGGCCCTTGATGCTATTTCAGTTTTTCCAAGTATTCCAGCCCTATCACAGCAGGGCCACCACCCTGCTTCAGTCTATCCCCTGGTGTGTCAGTCAGAGGAGAATATATTTCCCAAGCATATATTGTAATTTTTTTCCAGTGCTTCTCAGCCTGCCAGAACAAAAATAAAACCACAACAGGAAGATTTAGATCAGCTCGTTGGTCACACTGCTGCTCTTTTGCAGTTTGGGAGGGTGGGACATCAAACACTCCCAACTGTCACTTGTACATTACTTTTGTTTTGTTTTGTTTTGTTTTGTTTTGTTTTTCTAGACAGGGTTTCTCTGTGGTTTTGGAGCCTGTCCTGGAATTAGCTCTTGTAGACCAGGCTGGTCTCGAACTCACAGAGATCCGCCTGCCTCTGCCTCCCAAGTGCTGGGATTAAAGGCGTACGCCACCACCGCCCGGCCGTATATTCCTTCTCAGGATAAAGGAGCATTGGCGTGTGCCTCTGCCAAAGGGTCTCCTATCCTGGAAAGGTTAGAGTCCTTTTCTCCAGGTGCACACTCCACGAAGGACACAGAGAATTGATGGGGCCGGTTCTGAGAAGGACTTTGCTGTGCACTGCCACACGCTGCCCAGGGGGGCTCTGCCTTAGCAAGGGTGCTTAGTTGCTGAGTTTTTTTTTTCTTCTTATTTGAAAATGGTACCCAGGAGACCCCTGATGTCACTCTCACATTGGTCTCTTTATTTCCTGCAGAGGCCTTATCATGGGATAGACTGCTGGCTTAGTCGATAAAGGACTGGCCATGGTGGTGAGGACCTAAGTTCCAACCTCCAGAATCCACAGAAAGTGGGATGCAGTTGTGCACATCTGTAACCCCAGAGTCCCTATAGTGGGATGGCGCGTGGAGATGGGAAACACTGCAAGCTTTGGGCCTGTTAAGTTGACATACTCAGCAGCGAATACTGAAAAGAGACCTCGTTTCAAACAATGTGGAAAATAAATACAGACAAAGGAGTTGTCTGCTGAACTCTACACCCAAGTCGTGGCACACAGGCACCCAAACACACACACACACACACACACACACACACACACACACCACGACTTATCCCTACCTCATGCCTTACTATTTGCATGTTTGTTTTTGGCTCACTCTCCTTATTACTTGTGTATAAGTCAAGTGACCTCATGTCTCTTGTTTATGACATGGGACATAGTAGGGCCTCAGGAATACAATTAGAGTGAATGGGTATTTTTTTTTGTGTGCATACATATTTTACTCTTGTATTCTTATCTTGAAATAAATATTTGGAATAGCTAACTTCATAAAGGCAGAAAATAGAATAGTGCTTGGCAGGAATTAGGCAGAGGTCAGAGTCCGGGGACTTTGTGTTTAATGGGGACTGAAATTCAGCTGGGGGAGGTGATAGAAATCCTGGAGACAGATGGCAGTGATGGCTGAGCAACACTCAGTCGACTTGATGCCACTGGACTGCACTCCCCAGGCGAGGAGCATCTTAATGGACTTATATCCTAGCCATGTAAAAGGGGAGCTGCTGATTGATTCAGAGCAGGTGTGAGGGTGTACGCACACACTTGGACACCAGAATAAAGCTATGCACGCCTACCTGCTGAAAGAGCCAATTTTAGAATAAAGTTATAAGTTTCACCTCCCTGAAAGTACACATGTAAACTCTAAGTCAGACTTGCTGGACGAGGCTTTTGCATGCACCTAAGCCGTGCTGCTTTCTACTCCCAAGCTTGGCAGCTTACATCCCAACTATTGGTCATGAGAAGGCTCACTTTCCAAAATAACCAGCATGTTTTCTTTATGTTTGGACATTGGTATGATACACAAACATACACTTGATTATTCTGCTTGTATATTTATTATTGAAAGTTCGTAGCTTTTAATATACTTATTGTTCTTTTGTAAATACCTTGTTTTAAAAAATATTTCCTATTTCTCTGGAACTGTTTCTTTATATAGATTTGTATGAGTTTTGTGTGTAATAAAGGAATTAACTCCTGGCACATCTTCTTGTTTGGCTTGTTTGCAGAGGCTGGGAGAAGGGGAGGGCGGTCAGGCTAGAGCTACATAACCAGGGGATGGCTCTGCGAAGGGCAGCTTGCTATAACCAGCCGATGGCTCTGAGAAGGGCAGCTTGCTATCTGTCGTAGGGCAGTACAGCAGCCCATGGATGCTTCCCCACAGGATGGCTGCTTCTGAACCATCATGCATCCCCACTCACGGCACCAGTAAGCATTTAGTGGACATGGAGTTGCATGTTGGACTCAGACGCGGGCAAGACAGAGGAAATGGGCAAACACCTTCAGATACAGACTGACCCATGCAGCTAGTGGTGTCCAGCTACAAGAGAGCTGAGCATGGGGCAAGTGTGGAAGCCCTCACCAGATCCAGTCAATGTCAAGAAGACCTCGCTGAACACCTTGCTCCAGCTGCTGATATGAGCCCCTCTCATCATATAAATATTTGGAAATGTTTCTGCCACTTCCCCCTACATTTCAAGTTTCCTCCACAGCATAGAGAAAAACACATCACAGGGCAGTGAGGTACAGAGGCTTAAAGCATACATTGCCATTCCTGCCAGCCGTGTTTTCCTCTTCTTGGGCCCTTTGACACCTTTTACTTGATTGCTTTTAGACTTGGATTAATTCTGTCTGGCCCTAGGCCCATGCTCATTTGCATGGCTGTTCTATATACAAATCTGAGTCTTGAAGACAGCAGGCCAGCCTGAATTCAGAAACCAATTCACATCCATCAAGTGCCCCAGCCCAGAGTACTCACTGCCCTGGAAGGGGGGTAATGAAAACTCCATGAGCGGGAATCATGCGTGCCAGGGTTGCCTCATGGTCATGCTGATGGGTGAGCCACTCCATCATCCTTATGTTTCACATGTCAAACACTTGTGGGATTCCATTTGGGGCTTTGGACATGTAATTATGGTTTGCTTTGTTTCCATAGCCACAGTTAAGCCTCAGATTATATAATTAATTGAGAGTTACATGCAGTGCTTGGCTTGGTTTATACTTTCATCTTCGACATTTGACACAAATCCTTCTTTCACTCAGTAACACAAGTAGTGCCCAGCCACACTAGTCGATAAAATATGCATTGGTCTAGTCATATTCAGCTGCTGTTCTGGACAAGTAACTGATGCAATTGGCTTTAAAATCTATTAGAGAAAAGCCCAGCATTTCCTTCTACTTTCTGCACATGTTCCCTAATTCTGTCAGTCTTGAACAATCATATTTTTTGCCCACCAACTGATTAATTAAGTTAACCTTATTTAATTCAATCAATCAATACACAGAAAGTCTGTTCATTTATTCAGTAATAATTTATATTTATGATAAATATTTTGTATGTATTTATAATTTAAATCTGTATCCATATTATTTATATTTGATATATATGGATGTACATTTTTATCTTTTTACTAATAAATTAGTTTGTTTATTTATATTCTATATGATGAACAATGCTTAGTATGAAGTAGAAAATCTGCTTTCTGACCTCAGGATCATACATACACCCTGGCTGGTAACCACTTCGAGGCATGCACCATCAGGTGGTTATACCTAAATCAGCTGGAGAGCACTCAAAAGTCACATGTGCCCACCCCCTCCGTGCCCAAATCCTCAGATTCAGAGGAAGGTAGCATGTGGACCACCACCAACAAAAATGTACCAATTCTGATAAGATCGTTATGAGGCACTGTTCTGGGGTCTTCCTAGAACTTGGGTCCTTTGTGCCCATCACAGCTCTGGGCCCCTCTTCTGCCAAGGCAACAGTAGTTCTAGGCTCACGCCGAAGACCACCTGCTCACCTCTGATGGAGCGGCTCTCAGGCCTCCCTGGCCCTCCTCCGTGTCAGCTGCTAGCAGATGCATCTTTACAGCCCTCCCCGAGCCCTTGTCTGGATATTTGCCCTCGAAAGCTACCTTGTTTCTTCACTGGCTTCTAAACTGTAGGTCTGTAGCCACAGCTACACCTCATTCCTGTCACTTCCCTTCTGTGAAGAAGCTCCAAACAGACACTCAGTGTACTGGGGGTAGGGAGCCCTGAGCACCTTAGATGAGCTTGGTCACTCTGTGTGACCTGGGGTGTGTGTGATTGACAAAGCAGTCAGAGAAGCATGCTCATAGGGCGTGTTGAATCCTAAAAGGGGAGATGTGTAAGAGACCAGACAGAGAGAGCAAATGTGGGCTGGTGCCCCAGAGGAAGAACCACCCTTCACCCCCTACTGCAGGAGAAGGTTTCAGTTGGTATGTGAGTGCAGGGGGAGTTGTCACCAAGTACCCTCAAGTGTGAGAGAGACATAACCGAGAAGTCTAGGCCGCCCTGCACCTGCCTGTGACCCACCCTGCCTGGCTCTGCCAGTGGAGAGTGACTGAGCTCTAGTGAGCCATGCAGGCCTCTGTAGAAGCGTCATCAGAAGAGCATTTGAGTGACAGGGAGTGGCTCACCTCATACAGTGCCTCTTACCAACTTGTGGATTTTGTTTTTTTTCAATCTAAATGTCACGCCTGATTACTTCATATATGATAGTCTTCCTGAATATGATTGATAGAGATGACAAGACAAAGGTGAAATTTTCAGTATTTGATGATGCTTTAATCTCACATGGATAACATTTGGCTCAACCAATTTGGGTTTAGTTGCAAAAAGTCTCTTGGACTGATATGATTCATGAAGTTTTCCAAAATTAACAGACTTTATATGTACATATAAGACTGAGAACAAGGAATAGTTAGTTTTATAATTTTAGTTTTTCCTACTTAGAGCTGTTTTTTGCTTCTTGGCTTTGATTAGAAGCCTTTTGTTGTCATTTGCCCCTTCCTGTTGATTCAGCTTGTACTTGCCCCTTAAGCTGATCCAGCCTCGCTGCTCCCTCCCTGCCGTACTCCTCTCATGATCCTCTGAAGCACACGTGCAGTAGAGATGGACGGCCAAGAAGGGGTTCTCGTCCCTCAACTTCTCCTAGCTAGATAAAGATGATATTGAGGTGGTAAAGGCTATGGTGGCATTAGACCTACATCTCGAGGAATACAGAACAAGCAGGAGAGGAGACTCCCACAGAAGTGGCTGGTGCACAACTCTGCAATCCAGAGAGCAAGGCAGGTGTAACGCTCTAGGCAGGGAATTAACCCGGGGGGGTGGGGGATGCAGGCCCAACAGGCAGTTCTCTGGCCAGGCCTGGTCCAAGTGCTCTGATTGGCTGCTGAAGGATTTGGTCACTCTGTGTGACACTCTCCCCATGCTCCCAGAGCACAGGCCCTCAGCCTCTTTCCAGGGCTTGCTGCCAAGCTGGAAGTGAGAATCTTGTTCTTTTAGGGTGGACAGGTTGTCACACTCTGTTTACTTCTCTTCCTCTTGACTTGGAAGCAGAAGTTGATTGGACTACTCCCTGCGCCTGATCAGGGAGACACACAGCGTCACAGCTCATCTCTGGTTCAGACCATTCTCACTGGAGACATCCAACTGAGCCCCAGAGAGGCCTGCAGAACCCGTCTAAAAATAGATGAGCAGAGAAGTACAGACTCAGGGACACATGCTCCTCCCAGGCTCCACGAAAGCAGCCATATCAATTCAGCTTTCCTCCCAGCAAGCCAGGAAAGGAGAGGAGGAAGTGGGGAGGCAGGATGTGGTGGATGGGCTGTGTGCTGCTGGAGGGCAGAGGCCCAGAGCAAAACGATTTTGTTCTGGCTATGCTAAACAGCTGAACGAACACACACACACACACACACACACACACACACACACGGGGCAGGGCAGACAGCTGTAAATATCCAGAGGAATCTTGCAGTTGGGATGACTCTCCCATGGGGCAGACACCTGCTCTGGAGGCGGGGTCTTCCAAGATGTACAACCATGCCCACGACCACAAGAAACACGGTATTTACCGTGTAACTTTATTACTTAGCAGACAAAATCCAGAGTTCCAGCCTGTTTCTGATGATTCCCCCATGATGTAGGCAAGCGGATATGTGACTGTCACCCAAGTGCCTTTTCTCCCTTCTGTGCCACTGTCCCTTCTGTCTGCTTATTCAGAAGGTCCGCTACTGTTAGCTGGACCAGCTCTGTTTCAGGATACGAGGCACTGGAATCTCAGGAGGAGTCGATCTTGGTCCTGTGGACTCTATGAAGGAAAAGATACATTCTCCCTGCTTCCGATTATTTCCTGGAGTGTGTGATTGGGTGGGGGTGGGTGGATGGTGAGACAGTAAAGCTAATCCAAGGAAGAGATGACAACACAATCCCTTCTGGATACCCAGGGCTGTCCTTTACATTTGGAGAAGCCTGAGGAGATGCTCCACCATTTCAGATGCTTGGCCATGCAGCGCAGATCGCAGGCATATCTTTCCTGCTGTCTGAAAAGCTCACCTTCTGTTTTGGATGTGAGGTGGGACTAGTGGACAGGGAGGAGGACAGAATTGCTTTATTTGAGTGGCTATAGATGCCAGGCCAAGTGGCATGTGGAGTGGAATTCCAGCCTGGAAGTGATTCTCTAGACTACTGAAGGAAGCCCAGAGGCAGGATGACACATGGGTAAAACTCACCTGAAGTCACATCGCTGAGGTTCATGTCTTAGAACTGTCACTTGCAAACAGCACAATGTTAGGTAAATTCATCTCTTTGCAGCTCACTTTCCTCTCCACAATGCGACTGGGGGTGTTTTTCCTGCTCGCAGGCCTGTGTGGATCTAAGGAACATCATAACATTCAAGACCTTGGAAGGAGCTCAATGTCAGCTTCTCTATAGACCAAAAGGCCTCTTGTCCTTGCTAAATACCTTAATTCATCTGGACAGTGAAATAGGCATCAAACCACGTGTGCATGCATTCGAACATTTTAGGCAGGAAAGGAAAGGCACAAAGCACTGCCCATGGAACAAATTAAGTTTGCCTTTGGGGAACATATTTGGAGGTGAGTATGTGCAATTTGGACACATTTCCTTACAGCCATAGCCCTACCCCAAGCAGAAAAACAATCCCTATGAGGTAGTTAAGCCATGATTTAGATGGAGCCATTCCTTGACCCTCCTCCTTTTTATTTCACGAAGCTTTATGCAGTTCCTTAATTTAGTGCTGAAGACTTGAAGTGTTATGGAATACATTTGCATATGGTGATGGATGGGGCTTGCTTCCGACAGCCCAGAGCTATGCTCTGCCAGCATTTTTATTACCCCTGAATTTTAGCAAACAGCAAACCCTCACAGGTCACAGGGATGTGAGCACTCCTCTCAGGTTGCAGAGAGATTAGGTGGCCAGTTTAAAACTGTCCAGCAAGTCTAGGGAGAAGGCTAAGAGGCTAAAATTCTTCCTGCCGAACTTGAGGACCAGAATTGGGAACCCTCAGAAATCCATAAAAATGCCAGATGGCCATGGTGACTTGCCTGTATTTCCAACCTCAGAAGGTGGACATGGGGTCCTCAGAAGGCGAGAAAGACTAGAGCTTATCAGTGAGCTCTGGGTTTAAGAGACTCTGCCTCATTGAATACAGTATAAAAGCCATTAAAGATAATTCTTTAATCTTGGGCTTGCAGACACACACACATACACACACACGCACATGAATGTACTCACAATTCCATGTACCTCCCCCACCCACACAAGAAAATGGAAAAAAGAACAGCAGCAGCAAACATACACACACACACACACACACGTGGATACACACACATACATGTGGACACAGACATACACTTGTTCAGAAAATCACTGCTCAGAGAATCAGGGGCAGGCAAACTGAGTTACCATTGAGCCACTATTCTTTCACTAAGAGGTAAAATGAAGGAGCTGGCCCTCTTCTGCCCATGTGTTTTTAATTAGAAACAGGGGCCATCAGGACTTATGAAAAACAATAAAACTTTGCTAGCCCAATTAAAAATCCCTGTCACTACAAGTCTGTGATTGAGCTTCTGGAGGACAAAGCATGTGGTAAATATTGTGACTTAGCTGTCCAGTGGCATGGCTGTCAAGAGAGTGAGTCTCTGGGGACCTCAAACTGCCTGAGGGGAGCGGGGCAGGCCAGGGCAGTGGCCCTAATCCCCTTCGCTGTAACTTTGGGCATTCACAGTCTTTTTGCACCATCTTCCTGGGGAGAAAACTGCACCCCCTGTCTTCCATATTCCAAATGCTACTTGCTCCCCACCAAACTGAAATCCAAGTGTCCCGGATCAAGTGAAATCACGCCTAGACCTCAGAAATGCTTGCTCGCCAAAGACCATATTTCCTGACTTGTCATTGGGTCAGTTATCACTGGGTTTAGGTTCTGGGTGGTCCAAGCTCCTCTGGGAACTTGGTAACTTCCATGGTTTCCATTTCCGGAGTTTTCTGCTTGCCTAGGAGTTCCAAGGAAGCTGAGTTGACTGAAGAAGTGGGCGGCAGCAATCCAGCTGCAGAGGTGGTTCAACACCACAGGGAAGACAGAGCTTAACTTAGGAGTCTTCTTTTTCTTTTAAACCCAGGGTGGGCAGGAGTTGGCCCGAGTTGAGATGGCTGTTTCTAGCACACCAGTTAAAGAAGATGCTCACCTGAAATGTTCACATATTGGATACTGCTTTAAACAATTTTTGTAGGTGCTGTTAGCTCTCCCTCTTCCTCTTTGGGGTGCCAGCATCACTAAGCCTGGTGCAGCAGGCTCCCGAAGGGCCCGAGCGGGTGCCACTTGGTGGTGTTAAGTCTCTGACTGCATGCATTGCTGCGCTCCTCTAATTTGAAGTATGCAAACGAGTTTCTCCCTTCACAGCCATCGCCTGCGATTTGGTTGAAGAGCTGAGCACATTTCACAGTGAGAGGAAAGAGACTTCCACAAGGAATGGAGACTGCTCAGATGAACAGTTTTCAGTGATAGCCCTCCTGAGAGGAGGAGAATAAACACAGAAGCATCTGCTGGGGACATTAAGGTGTAGCCCTGGTTCCTCAGCTTTCTCTGTTCTTATTTGGGGAGGCAGACGGGAAGGAGGTTAGGCACACAGAGACTAACACACGAAATACCTAGTCCGACACACCGTGGAGATGGCTGATACAGGAGAGAGGAGCAGGCCAGTTATCTGCTAGAACAAGACAGGGAGAGGTCTTCTGACAGTGGAACTGGTTCTGAGCGGTCGAAGGCAGTCCCCTAACCAGAGGAGCCCACAAACCTGTGCTCTGCAAAACAAACAAACAAAAAGGCACAGCTGGGTCTCCAAACGAGCAGGAATCTTTCCAATAAAAAATGTTTTCATTTATTCATTTGAGAGTTTCATACATATTCGATGCTTTGTGGCACATTTACTCCCAATCTCTCAATACCTCCAGCACCTCCTCCAACTTTATGTCTTTTGTCGTCTCCTCCTCCTCCTCCTCCTCCTCCTCCTCCTCCTCCTCCTCCTCCTTTAAATAACACACAAGTCCAAATTTTGCCGGCTGAATGTGAATGAATGGAGGGCCATCCGCTGGAGCAGGGGTAACTTATCTGTAACTACACATCTGAAGAGAAAGGACTCCCCACCCACCTCGGAGTTGCCATCAAAGGCCAATAGCTCCTCAGCTAGTGGTAGTAACTTGGGAGCTCCTCTCATCTGCTGACGGTGTTCTCCTGACTGGCTTACAGCACAATGCGGTGAGCTCATGGGCACGATGTCCATGTCACAGTGTCACCACTCTAGCTCATACTCCAGCTCCCACATTCTCGCAGCCTCCTCTTTGGAGATGCTCCCTGAGATTGGGCAGGATGGGGGGAGGTTAATATAACTGTCCCATTCAAGGGTGAGCACACGGTAATTTATTCTCAGTCCATTGACTAGCTATGAGTCTCTGAAACAGCCTGTCTGCTACAAAAAGAAACTGCTGTGACTGAGGCTTAGAGAATCACTAATCTATGGGTGCAAAAACAAATGTTTGGAAGAAAATTATAGCAACATGACCATTTAGCAAACAAGCAAAAGTAGGTTCCTCCACACCCAGAGCCTATGTTCTCCTTGACCATGGGTATTTGACCAAATTTATACTACTGGGCATGAATTCCGTCCTGTAGCAGGACTCAGATCCAATCAGGAAGTGTTTTTGGTAATCTCTATAATAATCATGTCACAATTGCACTAACGAGCACATTTTACTTGGCAGGCTGGTATTGTAGCATGCAAACCTCAGCCTTAGGAAAGGATCACTAGTAAAAAGCCTCCTTCCGTGGTTTGCCATCTTTTGGCAGTAGGAAAGCTAGCCAGCAGGGAGGAAGTTTCTCTGTCAGTTCAGACTGATTTGCCAATATCCTACAACCAAAGTATGCCATGGCTCTGAAAATAGGATCTTCACCGTCTAGTTAAGGGTTGTAGCAACAGCCTGTATTTTGGGGGATGCCTCTGGGACCTCCCTGTTTTTCCACAACTTTCTACCCTGGTTAAACACTTCTTCCAGAGGTGGCAGGGACATGTGTCTGTTAAAACTGACCAGATAAAGGACAGAGTTGCCAAGGGGAGATCTAACTGACTGGATCACCACATCCAGGCTTCACTGTCTCTTTTGGGGATCCCAGAGTCCACATAGATGTTCTTGATGGGAATGTCTGCCTTTGGCCCCTGGGGGATTGTAAGACAGTAGGCCGCACTAGGTCCAGAGTTCTACATCTGATAAGGGGCAGCATTTATCATACCCAGTATGAGGGTTTATAGCTTTCTGTTCAGAATTGTTTATTCAAAATCAGCTAGTGAAAAATGAAGCTTGTGTGTGCGGCTGCGCAAAGGAGAGCCACCTCTCACAGGTCACAATCAATGCAAGGCTCCTGTAGAAGGCCATATTTTGCAGATGCACTGGCTTTCTGAGGAGGCAGATGGGACTGCTTCAAAGGTTTTCTGCTGTGACCTTGGCTTGTTTCTTCTTGTCTGATCAACCAGGTCGCTTTTCTAAGAGCAGATCAGCTCCACCGGGCAAAGACCTCAAAAGCTGGGCTCAGATTCCTCACTCAGCAGCCCCCCCCCCCCCGGCCCAGGATGGGAGAGTTCTGCACTGAGATCTTATCTTTGCTGATCTTGGCACATGCTGTATGGGCTCCAGATGAGCCCCTACTGTGGCCAGATGGAAGCATGTCACCAGGGAAAACCTCACATCACAGCATGTCACTTCCTTTCTCAGGAAAGTGGGCTAGGGAGAGGCAGCCCTGGCAGGACTGGCTGGAGAAGAGAATTAGAGCTAGTTTAGAAGTTTCTGTCACCTCCTGAAGGATTGAAGGAAACTTTGGGATTACCTTCATTCCCCTTCTTCTGAAGGATGCATGTTGTGGTGTAGAGCACAAAACACACTAGAACAAACCCAGAGGAACCAGAGTTGCCTGTACAACTCTCTTCCCTACAAACTACAGTATTCTTTTTTGGGGTTGTTTGCCTGCCCGTATGTCTATATACCACATATGTGCAGTGCCCATGGAGGCCAGAAGAGGGCATAAGGATCTCCCACAGAGTCTTCTTCAATTTCTTTCTCCAAAGATTTAAAGTTCTTGTCATACAAGTCTTCCACTTGTTTGGTTAGAGTTACTCGAGATATTTTATGCTATTTGTGGCTATTGTGAAGGGTGATGTTTCTCTGGTTTCTTTCTCATCCCATTTATTATCTGTGTAAAGGAGGTCTACTGATATTTTTGAGTTAATCTTGTATCCTGCTACATTACTGAAAGTGTTTATGGAGTTGTAGAAATTCCTTGGTAGGATTTTTGGGGTTGCTTATGTAAACTATCATAAGTGACAAGATCTCTCATGTTCTTGGGTAGGTTGAATTAACATAGTAAAAATGACAATCTTACCAAAAGCAATCTACAGATTCAATACAATGCCCAGCAAAATTCTTCACAGACCTCGAAAGAACAATACTCAACTTCATATGGGAAAAAAAAAAAAAAAAACAACAGGAGAGCCCAAACAATCCTGTACAATAAAAGAACTTCGGGAGGCATCATGATACTTGACTTTAAACTCTACTATAGAGCTACAGTACTGAAAACAGCCTGGTATTAGCATAAAAACAGACAGGAGAACCAATGGAACTGAATCAAAGACCCGGATATTAATCCACACATCTTTGAACACCTGAAAAAGAAGCAAAAAAAAAAAAATCAAATGGAAAAAATAAAGCATTTTTAACAAATGGTGCTGGCATAACTTGATATCAACATGTAGAAGAATGAAAATAGATCCATATCTGTCACCATGCACAAAACTAAAGTCCAAATGGATCAAAGACCTCAACATAAAGCTAGCCACACTGAACCTCATAGAAGAGAAAGTGGGAAGTGCACTTGAATGCATTGGCACAGGAGACCACTTTCTAAATATAACACTGTAGCACAGACACTGAGAGAAACAATAAATGGGACCTCCTGAAACTGAAAATCTTTTATAAAGCAAAGGATGTGGTCAACAAGACAAAAAGACAGTCTACAGAATAGGAATAGATCTTCACAAATCCCATATCAGACAGAGGTCTGATCTCTGATCTCCAAAATATACAAAGAACTCAAGAAATTGGTTATCAAAATAACAAATAATCCAATAAAAGGTGGACCTAAACAGAGAACTGTCAACAGAGAAATCCAAAATGGCTGAAAGACACTTAAGGAAATACTCAACATCTTTAGTCATCAGAGAAATGCAAATCAAAACAACTCTGAGTTCAATCTTATCTTTAAGGATGGTCAATATCAAAAACACTGATGACAACTTATGCTGGAGAGGTTGTGGGGTAAAGGGAACATTCCTGCATTGCTGGTGGGAGAGCAAGCTGGTACAGCCCCTTTGGATATTAGTATGGAAATTTCTCAGAAAATTAGGAAACAACCTACCTCAAGACCCAGCAATACCACTTTTGGGTATATAGCTAAAGGATGCTTAATTGTGCCAGAAGAACATGTGCCCAACTATGTTCATAGCAGCTTTGTTTGTCACAGCCAGAACCTGGAAACAAACTAAATGCCCCTTGACCAAAGAATGGATAATGTGGTACATTTACATAATGGAGTACTATGCAGAAGAAAAAAATGACATCTCGAAATTTGCAGGCAAATGGATGGAGCTAGAAAACATCATTTTGAGTGAGGTAGCCCAGAAAAAGAAAGACAATTATCATATGTACTCACTCATAAGTGGTTTTTAAACATAAACAAAGAAAACCAGCCTACAAATCACAATCCCAGAGAACCTAGACAACAATGAGGACTCTAAGAGAGACATAGATCTAATCTACATGGGAAGTAGAAAAAGACAAGATCTCCTGAGTAAATTGGAAGCATGGGGACCATGGGAAAGGGTTGAAGGGGAGGGGAAAGGCAGGACAGGGAACAGAGAAAAAGGTAGAGCTCAATAAAAATCAATAATAATAATAATAATAATAATAAATAGATCCTCCTATTAATGCTGGGAATTGAACCCAGATCCCCTGGAAGACCATCCTGTGCCCTTAACCTCTCTGCCACCTCTCCATGTACTCAGTGTATCCCAGGCCCAAATCAGTGTATTCTTTTCCGGCGGTTTGTGCCCACGAAGTGAATACTGCAAGATTGAGCTGGGGAGCACCTGCTTAGGGAGAGGTCCCTCATATGCTCTCTTCTGTGGTTTCCTTAAACAGGGCACTGGGCTTTGAATTCTATCACAGGGTATAAAAACTCTATGTCAACATGATGGGTGGAGTAGTCATGAAAACTTCCTATTAAGACTTTAATTCCTCATGGACTCTTGCCTGAGATCAAGCTTTCTAGGTAGCTCGTGGTGGGCCAGGGGAGGAAGGTAGGGAACTGGTCCCTAATGTGGATGAAGGTATCTGGAGGCACACGAAAGGGCTCACGAACAGACAACAGAGACTTGTTAGTGTTCAGGCATCTGTACTGACCTGACCTTGGGGTTCCAACAGGCGTATTGTAGCATCTCCTGTGCACATTCACTATGTTCCCTTTTAAAAGGGCCCTGCCCACCTCCCATCTCTCTCTCTCTCTCTCTCTCTCTCTCTCTGTCTCTGTCTCTCTCTCTGTCTCTCTCTGTCTGTCTCTCTCTCTCTGACTTTCTCTCTCCCTCTCTCTCCCTCTCTCCCTCCCCCCCCCTTCTCCTCTCCTCTTCTCTTCTCTCCTGTCACCAGAGGCTGGTCTCCCCTTCCGCTTTTCCCATTCACTTTCCCCCAATTAAAAAAAAAAAAGAAACTTCTACCTGAGTTCTGTCACGTGGAATCTTTCTCTCTCGTACTGCTTTTTCTAAATCACAATAAGCCTTACTACCACTTTCCTGGTCTATGGATTGATGACTCTCCAATCACTGGCTGTGCAGGGCTATGATAGAGGCTTCTTGGGAGGAGGAACTACCCCCTTTTCCCTTAGACAACACTAACAAGCTTCTCTGGGCACGGAGGCCAGCAATGTGCAAAGCTGGGCCCATGCTCAGCTCACCCTGAAGTGTACTGCCGCCCTTGGCACAGTGCCACAGTGGCTGAGAGGTCCAGTTAACATTCTCCTGAGGCAGGTGACTTGGCTGTGCACAGTAAATCTTCCCCTGCACAATACAGGAAACCCAGGCCCATGGCAAGCGGAAGACTCTGAATGGCTGCTCTTGGCCCAGCCAAGCCTTCCTCAGGTCTTCATAAGACCAACCTGAGTTTGAAACATTCAGGAAGTAAAAAGAAAATAGAATTTATTCTTAGAAAGAAGGAACGGTGCATGAAAACCTACTCTACCTGCTTCCCCTTCCTTCATCACTTGCTTTCTCAAAAGGGAAGGAACCATAAGGGACTCACATCTGGGTTTTCCATCACACTGAGATCTCCCCCAAACAGGGCAGAGATCTTAGGGTGTAAATATCCTGGAACTTGAAATGGTGAAGGTGCTCTTCTCTGGGACTGTGTGGGTCCAGGCTAAAGAGACACCAGCAGGCTCATTTTCCATTTTGATCAAAGTAGAAGAATTTTCAAACTATCCAAGAATGAACTGGATGTGCGGGTGGGTGCCTGTAGTCCCAGCTCCTGGGAGGCAGAGGCCAGAGCAGAGTGAGTTCAAGAACAGCTAAGCTACATGGAAGGTCTGAGGCCAGCCTTGTTACATAGTGAGGCCCTATATCAGAAAAATCACTCCCACTACTCAGGACAATGACCTCTCTAACCTCAGCTCCACCTCCTCAAAGTTTGTGAAACCGGTGTAGCATTTTAACTGCTGTACCAACTCATGGACAGTGCGCTTTAATTATTTACTTCAGCACAATTAAAGTTATTTAATTCCTCCAAAAGTTGACGGGTGGGGAGGGTGCTCAGCAGGTAAGACTGTTGTACTATTCCTGCAGGGGACCTGGGTTCAGTTCCCACTACCCTCAGGGCAGCGCACACTGTCTATACTCCAGTTCTAAGGGTTCCAACGCCCTCTTCTGACCTCCACAGCATCAGGCATGCACAGGGTGCCCATGCATACATGCAATTTAATAAACAAAAATAAAAAAATCTTTAAAATTAAATAATAAAAACAAATAGTGGTATTCCTATTTCATATTTATGATCTGGATTTGGGTGCCTTTAATTCTATAATTTAAAAATTTTAATAGCACGCAAAGAGAGTGAAAAGCTTAACCGCGTGACTACAGTCATGTTTGAAACAACTCTGGATGTATTTCCTAACATTTCCTGATTGATTGAATGGCAACATTGCAATTATATTTCTGCATCAGGACTCTTTCCCTCATTGTCACGCTTATGAAACAGAGTCTCAGGGAAGCACACAGAATATCAAAGCAACATCCTCGGTACCTGCGAGCCCTAAACACTTAGCCTAAAGCAAGAGAATGTGACACCAGTTAGTAAACATCCTCTCTGTGGGACAGAAATGGGACCAAGCCTAAGCTGGCTCCTCTTCAGGCGATTCCTTCAGCATGCACAGCAGCAGAGACACAGGCAACAACAACAAACCAAAACAAACCCAAACAAACCTAACCTTCATACTATATTTCTAGGAGGGTGTTGTGTTAAGTTCCAGGGAGAGCTGGTGGGATATTCACGGGGAAATGGCATCCACCTGCTCCATCTCAGAGTGCTCAGCTCTGTAGAACAGGTCCCTAATATTCCAGGAATAACAGATGCCCCCCCCCCCCTTTTCCATGCCCCACTGACCCAGGCCAAGGGGATCTCTGAGCTTTGAAACAAGATTCTTTGCTCTGGACTTGCTGGATGCCTGACCTCCTCTCATTTTCCTGGCCCCATATGCATGCTGCTGGAGAGACGGTTTTGTCCCGTCTGGAGAGCAGCATGATTAGAAAGCCATTTGGCCTTCACACAGGCTCTGTGGTTCTCACCCGGCTGGTTTTGTTCAGCTTTGGCTGTGTGCCGGAATGTCTAGCAGCTCAGTGATGTTCCATCTCCTCTGCCTGGGGCCCAGGCTTGGCCAGACTCAGAGTGTCAGGTGCTGTCTGCAGGGAAGCCTGGGGGTCACACTGGAGCCTGTGTCAGCCCGAGTTCCCGTGCAGTGACACCCAACACAAAAGAGACAGAGGGGCTTGACAATCTGTCTGGCCGCGCTGCTGGATGGCCTCTTCGGCTGTTTACTCAGTGCCTAGAGTTCAAAGAGTGCCAGGACTCTACTCCTGAACCCCCAGCACCCCCAAATCCTGGTTCTCACAGTGCAGCCTCTAGCAGCCCTTTCTCCATCCCAGAAACTGGTCTTTCTAGCCCTGTTCTTCATACTCTATCTCCGGCCCTTTCCACACTATGCGCCATTGCTCCCCTTCCACTTTTCATCATCCTATGCTCAGATTACTCTCTTAACACATAGCATTGGCAATGCCATGTAAAGTTCTCACAAATCTCCAGTGGTGTTTTTTATGGACTAGAACTTCCTCAGCTAGTGCTCTGGCCACTGCTTGTTCCTTTAAATAAAGTTTTATTGAAATACAGCCATACCTATTCATTTCTGAAGTACTTATGGCCACTTTGTGCCAGAGTGAAGCTACTGTGATGGCATCTGCATGCTTGGAAAGCCTGACTAGTTTTCATTTAGAGGCCGGTGAGATGACTGAGTGGATGAAGGCACTTGCCTCTAAGCCTGAAGATCTGAGCTTGATTCCTGGGAGCCACATGGTGGAAGGAGAGAACCTTCGTAAAGTTGTTCTCTGATTTCAGACATATGTATACACACACACACACACACACACACACACAAAAGCACACACACATAAATACATATAATAAAATCATTTATATTTGATCCTTTACAGAAGACTTTGTAGGCCTCTGCTCTATAATATGGTTGCAGCTCCCCTTACCACCCTGGGCTTTGGGGCTGCAGTGCCTTGACTTCTAATCG